>NW_019173288.1:0-600000 GCF_001773325.1 Penicillium arizonense | reverse complement strand
TTGATCAAGTGGACGCGGTCTGCCCACTTCGCTACCAGACTGGAATTCATGGGCTCACCACAAAGGACCAGTGTTCGGATAGTAGGGACTTTGTCTGGATCTAGGATCCTGCTGGGTGAAGGGGCTATGCTGACCCAATTGACCCGTTGCTGATTGATGAATGCCGTGAGCTCGTTAGACCGCTGCGAGTCAGACGGTATGCAAATGCAACCTCCAAATAGCAGCGTGTAGAGGATGTCGCGGTTGGCGACGTCAAACACGAAATTGGCAAATTGAAGAACTCGACTGTCGCTTGACAACGAGAGGATTGGCCCATTCGCCATGGCTCGTCGGAAAAAGCCCCCATGCTCGATCACCACACCTTTGGGTCGACCTGTTGACCCTGATGTAAATACCGCATAGACAGGATCAGTGAGCTTCACCACTAGGTCCTTTTCTGTATCTAGACTTAGAGTGTTCTTCACAACGTGTTCCACTGCGATGGCCACAGGAACTAGTCGGGTGGCCGTGGATAGACATGCAGTCGAGCAAATCATCAGTTCCGCCTTCACATCCTCACAGACGCTCTTTGTACGTGCAGTCGGAGCTGCTGGGTCAACAAATACATATGCTGCACCCGCGCGGAGAACACCCAGGACCGCTACAATAGCCCACTTGGTTTTCTCGAAGCAAAGGGGGATGATGGTCTCAGGAGATAAGTTGAGTGTGCCCAGATGCTGTGCCAAACGTGATGAGAGCTCATCCAATTCACCATATGTAAGATCGCCGTCCCACGCGTTCACTGCCGGTTTATGTAGACTTTTCGAACACGTTTCCAGGATCGCTGTATGAATGCAGCTCGCAGGCTGGACGGGAATCGGTGGATTCCAACTCGCCAGCGAGAGTCTCTCTTCCTTTGTAATCAGATTCAGCTCTCGGAGCTTCAGATGCGGTTGGTCTAGGATTTGACCTAAAGTATATTGGAAGGTTCGGGCAATATTGTGAATGCGAGCCTCATCAGAGAAGAAAGACATGGTTGGATTCACTAGAATACTCATCACTATCCCTTTGAAATTGGCATGGAGCATTGCTCGAAACTTCTGCACACCGTCAAAATTAAATACCGTTCGTCCGTTAGTAAATAAAGCAGACCTACCGGGACCCCGATGCTGGGTGAATGCTGTGTGATAATGATACTTTCCAAGCTTTTCAGTGCGCTTTCTTGGCAGAATCTTGTCTCTCTCATAATCTGGATGGCTGGAATAGAGTCTTCCAGTGCTATGATACAGGTTCTTTTCGTGGAAATTGAAGTATCAACCAATCCAAACCGCACACAATCAGAGGCTGCAAAAACGCCGAGCACAGCTCCCCACGCAATTTGGAAGACCTCCCGTAGAGTCTGGACATTCTCCTTTGAGCCAGAGTAGTTCAAATCTAGGAGCAGCGGTTTCCCAGCATGCGGTATTCCAAGGATGACCGTCATCGTCGTGTTGATGGGACCTTTTTGGGGTTTGCCCTAAAGCCACGAGGTATTCGAAGTTGAAGAGGTATCCCTATTCGCACAATCTTTATGTGTATATGTTTCGTAGGTGAAAAGAACAGATACCAGATATGTAGGACTGTCTTTAATCAATGCTGCAAGCCAGACTTTTGCCCTATACGATCTCGCAGCCCCACAAACTGTTAGGCACGATCGCCACGTTAATACGGAGATCTGGAAGGAAGAAACACACACCGACTTTTAGTCCTTGCATATTTGGCATTCCGATAGATCTAATAGAAGACTTGAATCTGGGTTATCGGATACAATCACGCTATTTTTGCATCGCACTTTGCGCTGCCATAGCTTTACTGGCCGAGAAGGTATCCATCAACAGCAAAAAGTAACAAATAAATCAGGCAGCATTGCATCGAGGCTAAGAGAGAAGGTATCTCTCAATAGCAAAAAGCAAAATAAATAAATAAATCAACCAGTATTGCATTGAGGCTAAGACAGACAATGTATCTCTCATTGGAAAAAAGCAAAAACAAATAAATCAACCAGCATTGCTTGAGCTGAGAGACGTGCGAGTAGAATAGAGAAGGCCAGGAAGTCTAGGGCGTCACGTCATCCCATCCTCAACAAGTTCTCAACAAGATAATATTAGAAAGAAATCCACCGGAGTGTCATTCCCAAAGAGGATACTTCTGTAGGTGAAGGGATGTCCACGGTGATTATTACTGCAACCCAGCCCAATCCCACGCCTTCTGAGGCCCTTCCTTCCCATTCTTAGACATTTTACATGTCTCCACAGCTCCTGCAGCGCTCCCTAGAAAATACCTCGCTACGGCCTGTTTCTTATTGACCTTGTCAGTGGCAGTCCGGGGCAAGATCTCCTCCTCCTGCAATACCCGCAGCTTTGTAGGAAAGGTATATGCGGGCAACGACCTGGACAGATCGCTATGTAAACGATGCAGTAGAACCTGACCAGCTCCTGGTCGTGGCCGTACTAAAGCTCCCAGCTGGTTGGCGATTCCGCCGTCTGGTACTGCAACCACGACAGCCTCAGCTACGTATGGAAGGCTTGTTAATGCATTCTCAACTGGCAGAACGGGGACCCGATATGCGTAGACCTGGATGACTTTTTGTTGATACAAGTGTTAGCAGTGCTAGCAGCATGGAAAGTTGACAACTTGGCATAGAACTTTGCTTACAGTCCGACGAAGCACGTCCCTCAAACACGAACTCGTTGCCTTCCATGTGTGCCAGGTCGCCCGTTCGGAAAAATCCTTCGTCGTCGAATGCAGCCCTGGTCGCTTCTTCGTCGTTTAAATAACTGTAAAAGTGTCATTGAGCTGCCTCAATCTCTGATCTGTGGGATATGCAGAAATAGTAGACTTACTGTAACATAATTCGGGGGCCTTTGATCAGCACTTCTCCTGTGGTGCCCTCGGAGAGCTTCATCTCCACGTCGGGGAGGGGTCGACCTATCGATGTCTAGACAAAAGGGCAGTCAGTCTTGAGAGAATAGGATCACATTGAAGCATGTTTTGCTTACTCTAGTCGGATTGACGTTTGGTAGCATACTGATCAGTCCGCCAGCCTCCGTTGCGGCATACCCCATCTGTAGCGGCACATCCGTCAATCGATCCCAGAACTCAACCAAGGTAGCCGTGGGCATAGCCGAGCCCAAGCGGATTTCTCGAATAGCTCGAACCCCACTCAGGTATGGTTCAAGTTCCGTGCTGGGTAAAGAATTGAGGTGGTCGTCATAGTACTGCTTTAGCTTGGACAAGGTCATGGGACCCCAAGCCACCTTGGTGACTCGCTGCTGTTTGAGAAGCTCCCAGTAGTCCTCGGCCGGGGACCCTGGCTTCATGATCTCAATCAGGTGCCCGGTTAGCAGAGGCAGCAAAGTGCATACCATCCCGCCAAGCCAATGAGGCACGCGGTCGCTTAGGTTGACTCGGCGGTTGTCTGGTGTGCACAACTCCCTGGGATACAAGCACTGTCGCGGTAGCACCGCCCCTTTGGGTGGACCTGTCGTCCCCGACGTGAAGACAATCAACCCGGGCCGATTCGAGGGGAGGCTCAGGGTGTCATCGATCTGCAGATGCGCGGCAGTATCCATACAATAGTCTCTGTGGCCGCAGGTGATAGTCACGACATGGAGGTGACGCTGAGGCACAGCGGCCCTTAGCTGTCGGTGTTGGTGGATTTTGGCTGCTGCTTCATACTGGCCAGATGTTACGAGGAGCAAACTAGCTTCAGTTTGCTCAAGAAAGTGATTGGCTTCTTCTGGGAGAATCCCGGGTGCCATGGGCATAATAGCTCCCCCAATGGAAAGAATTGCTAGACAGCCAACAATAAAGTCCTCGGAAAGTGGTGATAGCAAGCCAACCCATATCGAGTTGTCGAGGAGCCTTCCTCGACCGTCGAAAAGGCTCGCTGGTAGAGCATCTTGGATGCTCTTGCGGGTGGCCACAAGATTCCGGATGAGCTGATCGTAGCTTGTTGATACTCCGTTTGCTGGATCATTGACTGCAATCCCTGGGAAGCGCTCCGCACACGAGCGAAGACCTCTGAAGATCTCGTCATTGGGAAAGACTTGAGAATCCATGTTCCCAGTGGCATACAGGTTCACGGTGTAATCTCAGGAATCGTGATGTTGGCAAACTATTCATAGTTGCGATAATTCTCTCTAACCATAGCCGTGCTTCATGCACTCATTCTTCATGCACTCGACGTGTTCCTTTCTTCTTTTCTTTTTCTGTGCATCGTATCCGCTTCACCAGTGCGTCATACTGCACACTCGACGTGTTCTTTTATTTTTTATTTTTTTATTTGGTTTCTTTCTTTTTCTATACACCGCTAGGCTTTGTCCCCTTATGCCAGCCTGCGACGAGCTCGCTCGCGATTTATTTCCATCTCATTAACTGGAAGCATCCTAGTCTTCAGACAGAACGCTGGTCAAGTTCTTCACCTCTCTCACTATGGCGGTCAACTTTAGTGAAATTCCCATGGTCGACTACGCGTTGTCTAAGTCCCCAGACACCATACCACAGTTTTCAGCACAGCTTCGGGATGCACTCGTCAAGGTGGGATTTTTCTATCTCGTAAACCATCCAATTCCACCATCCTTGCAATGGGACTTGAAAGACCAGTCACGGCAGCTGTTCGAGCTTTCATCGGAGAAGAAGAACAAAATCGGGATGAAGATAAATAAACACTTTGTGGGTTACGTGGGGATGGACGAGTCCACAACTTCCAATCATAAGGATCATCGAGAATCATATACAGTATGTCTGTTTTTATTGCACTTTCACCGATTCTAAAACCCTATACTGACTCGGATGGCCAGCTCGGTTATGAATGCTCTCCTCCCGGCCCCGATGAGCCGCAGTATCGCAACCTGCGAGGGCCTAATGCGGTATGAATACAGCCTTGATCGCGCTTTCAGGCGCCTTAAATCCAACTAACTCCACTGAGACAGTGGCCTGATAAGGAGGATCTTCCGGATTTCCGGCACACCATGGAACGCTACATGGCAGAAGTGAAAAGCTTGGCCGACGAGTTCAAACTGATGGTCGCCCAGGCGCTGGATCTGGAGACTACTGAGTTGCTCCAGCTATTTGACGACAAGCCGTTCGATCGACTGATGCTGGCCAAGTACGTCCCGCCCCCATCAACCTCGGCTGATCACGCCGCAAAATGCAGCGAAGCGAAAGAGATACAGGGCAAAGGCGCCCACAAGGATGCCAGCTGGCTGACATTCCTCCTTCCTGGGTCACCACATGGGGGCCTGGAGGCCATGAACGCGGCTGGTGACTGGATTCCGGTGCCTCCCAGGCCGGGCGCTATGATCATCAATGTAGGATTGCAGCTGGAGGCCATGACGGATGGGGTTTGCAGTGCTGCATTCCACCGGGTAGTGACTCGACCGCGGGACTTCCTCGATCACAACGGTAATGATCTCGGGCCTCGATTTTCATTTGCTCTGTTTCATAATATCAGTCTCGAACTGAGAAAGGAAAAATGCCTGAACATTCCCCCGCACATTGCTGCCCTGGTCACGAATGACGAGGTGAGGCGGAATGCACAAATTTTTCTACGTCGTCTGTTTCAGCGGGGATGTCCTGGAGAGGGGATCTTTGCGACCCGTTTGAAGGTGCATCAACAAGTGACGGAGAAGTGGTATCCAGACCGTCTCGCCGAGGCACAGGAGCCAGTTGTAGGGCCAGTGTCCAGCTCTCGGTGAGCGTAAGAGGCTGCAAGATAAACTTTGTCTAGTTAGATCGATAGAAACCGCTTGTGATCCCACTTTTCCATGCATACATCCTACATACATGCATAGAATATGCGATACATGCATAGAGTACGCTGGCGGAGAGACTTTTGTGTAAGGTTACATTCAAGCGAGGTCCGACTTCATCATCGGTCGCATGAGTGTTCTAGGATATAGTCTTGGAGAAGAATTGTGGAACATAAGAATTGAGATATAAGATCGGAATCAATGTATTCAAAACAGTCTTTTAGGGATAAGTTAATTTACACAACTCGACTCAACAAGATATGAATATACAACCACACAATCTAGAAGACATGCTCATAAATTGCAAGCTAAAATAAAATAGAGATAATAAAGATTGAGGTATGTATAGACAAACGCAATATCAAAAAAAAAGAATGGGATGATATCACAAGAATATGCAAAAAGAGACAAAATATGAAAAGGCCCAACCGCCATTTCAAGCACGCTAAAAACCGTCAAAAAAAGAAAGTGCTCGATCTAAAAATATGTAGGTAGGAAGGAATGTCGAGAAAAAAGGGTGTAAATCAAGAAAGAACGGCAAATCCGTGTGATGCCTTCGCTTCTTTCCCCCTGTTTTGTTTTGTATCGGTCGTTTTTAATATGCCATACCGTAGCCAGGCTGTGTGGGATGGCGGCCTTCGATAGAGCTGCGCGAATGCCTGCTGTCGCGGCTTGAACTGCGAGCGTGTGACACTCCGAAGTCGTTGCTGACCAGGCCATCGTGGCTGCTGTTTGACCTTGTTCGGCGGGGTACATCCCGGTAGGGTGCGTAGGGTGCGTTGAAGTTGAAGTTGCTCATCTCAGCGTAGTCCTTGCGCTTGGGGTGCTCCATGAGGAGGGATTCGCGGGCGTCCAAGGGGGTGAGGTCGTCGAGATCGCGATTCGCTTTTTCTATAGGAAGGATATATTAGCATAATTTTCAACATTGGGGTTTGTATGAGAATGAGTGACATACCAGCTTCTCTTCTGCGTCTGGCGTGGGGGTTCTCGCGGCAGCAGGTAATGATAGCGTTAACGGCGATGAGAATGGCGAGGACGGCAGTAAGGGTGGACTGCACGACGATGAGGACGATACCGGTGACGGTCTTGGTGGTTTGGGAGAGACCAAGTTCCTCAACGAAGACAAGGACACAACAAATGGACAGGACACGGACGACCTGAACGGCGATGTTGATTCCCATGGAAGACTTGGTAGCGTATGGGCGGTTCCAGACTAGGATGATCAAAAGAAGGGCTTCGCAGACCAGTTGGCCTGCACTTTGGGCCAGGCCGTGGCCCTGTGCACCGGCGATGATACAGCCCTTGGCCAAGGCGTAGATGATGACCGGGATGAAAATCCACCAGAAGTCCTTCTTGTAGTTGTCGTAGAACAGACTGTATTTCTTCCAGGTCTCCTTGTTTTCGTACAAGCTATCGGTGTCACCCTCAGCCTGCTTGTACTTGCGAGCCATGTAGACGATGCGAATAGCGAAGAAGAGGAGCACAGAGGTGAAGACAGCGAGTGTGATAGCTGCTAGAAGTTTTGCTGCCCACGAATCACCGTTTCGCAGTTGGTAGACACAGTATAGCACCCAGATGCTGTAGAGCACGAGAATCATATTGGTAATTGTTCGCGCCATTAAGCCCCAATAGTCCTTGCGGAAGTCGGCAAGTTTGTTGGGGAAAGTGCCATACAGCGCCCACAGTTCAAGGATGACCTTGACAAGAAGAATGCCGACGATGACCACAGCAACAACAATGGCGAAGATGAGAAGAACGGTCATGAAGATGTTGGCAGAGGGGATCATGAGTTCTTCAGAGAGTTCCTTCAGACTGTTGATCGTCGAGCTAGACCCACTGTCGTCGCTAGAAGAGCTGTTCGACACACTCGCATCGGACGAAGTGTCGATGGAACGAGCTACAAATTCACCGAAATGAATGGCATATTCCAAGCTTCGTTTCGTGGTGTTGCTAGATGATCCACTGTTTGTCAAAGTAGCGTTCTGCAGGAAAACATAGCTTTCCTCAGTCAAATTGCCACCGGTCGCCTTCCGGAAGTTGTCAATGGAGTTCTGCATACCAGACCAAGGGATCAAACCAGTACTCCAGGCAAAGTTCCGAGAGAAGCTGCTGTACACAGTTGGGTAGCTGACACTGAGCATGCCGTTGGTGGCCATGGAATGGAACCAGCCCATCACATCACCGAACCCAGGGCTAGCCGACGGAGCTCCAGCAGCCCCAGCAGAGCCAATGGCAGAGATACCAGTCAGCGCCAGAGCACCAGCTGCAATACCAGCCGAGATATAGGTGACCGCCTTCACGCTTGTGGAGTGACCGTTGGACAACTCCGACTGGACACAGGCCACATTTGAATTGTCCTTCGATTTGAGGACCAGCTTGGCCTGACCGTCCAAGTCAGGCATCTGGAATGCGATACCCGGAATCTGGCTTGCATATTCGGACGGCACCTCATACGATCCCCGAGCCTTGAACCCCTGCTTAGGGACAGGACAGAGCTCGGCCACATGGATTTCCGTACCGCACGGGTCGAAGTCTTTGGTGTAGATATTGTTGCCGTAGGCAGTGACAGATAAGGACGCGGTCACATATTGTTCTTTGGCGCTGGTACCAGCCACGTCGAAGGTAACAATTTTCGTGGAGCGAGAGTAGGAGACGTCCAATTTCTGGACTTTAATGGTGGAGTCGGTCATACACAAGTTGAAGCCATTGGTGGACAGGGTATCGCCTGCGAGAGCCTGGGGCAGGACGGCCAAGCCCAGTAGGGCCCAAACGAAGTTCCGCATATTGGCAACACCAATCCTGAACTACCAACTAATACCAACAGGGCACGTATTCATGAAGATATAGGGATCGAGGATCGAGGATCGAGAATGGTAGCGATTGGATTATAACGATGGGTATATCGGTCAGGGCAGGATCAACCTGCGCGAGAAAAGCAACGAGAAATGAGCTGTATGGGGTCGGATAGAGCGCCCGAGGAAGTAAGACACTGGTTAGTCGACCAGGGGCGAGAGACAAAAGGATGAAGAGAGTGAAATCCCCCAGAAACACAGAAACATGAGAGAAGAGAAGTCTCGCACTCTCGCGGTCGAGACTTCTCAGGGCTGGAGGAGCCCCCCTGAATTTACGATTGGTCGCGTTTCAGAGTCTAGACCTGCCCTACAACTTAGTTCTATATCTGTTTTGTTATATTAGGGTCTACTCGACTATTGCTCGTATTATTGCTAATTTTAACTGTCATTTCCCATAAAACAGACCAGAATACACCTGGAATAGGAGTAAACAATGAAGCTATTGCAATATAAGAAACTCTCAATCCGTGGGAACAGTCGTGCCCTAAAACCAATTGGGACATGAGACCCACACTTGCATTACGCCACAGGAGATGCCACTATTGTCTCTAGTTCTCTCGGATTACTCGCTGATTTTTGCGCATGTAATCCCCGCCCTCCCTTAGGATCTTACACGTATTTCTATCCCTACGTGTTAGGCATGACGTTGCCCCGCGAGGGGTGTCCAACACATTCACAAGATTCACAAGCTCGCCACACTGCCGATCGGTGATCCTCCCAAGTTCTAGATGTACAGTGGATCTCTTACAGCTCGGGACATATCTTGTTCCTGGTGAAAATCCTCTTGCCAAGGTCCAGAACATACTCACAGTCCTCTGTACACACAACCCACAAAATTGAATTGTGTGAAATTCAAATGTGTGAGATGAGACAATTAAGACCTGGTGGGCGCTATTTCATCCTATCATCAATGTGAGACAGCCAAGCGCCCCATATGACAGATATCTATTTACAGTACGGCTGGGCCTATAGCACACGATCAATGATGATCACTGCCACCTATGGCGCTTGCATGTATTGCTGGTCCATACATTTCCCAGTATTTACTATCTACCCAGCTTGTGGCTGAGTGATCAGCAACACACCTGTGCAGACATTTCTTCAGAAAGTCAGTTCGGGTTTCAGAATTATTATCTTAGCAAACCCTTTCCTAAAATGTGGGTACACGGGGGTCTGATCGTTAATGAAGGAGTGCCATAATATATTGTAGCCGAGTTCCTTCGTGACAGGTATATATCGTCAAAACGGTGATCTCAATGAAGTGCCATACGTTGATTTCTTGACACTGTAACTTTAGGTGAGCCACAAGATCATCCGCTGATCTTTAAATCGAGAAAATAGGGAACAATTATGGACACTTAGGAGATATACTCCGGAGACCCAAAATAGCACTAGAGTAATGGCAGAAAAGCCAACTGTGTGCCGCCTTGTTACACCGCCTGTTATATCGCAATCACGCCAAGGCTCGCAACTTGATATGCCCCTTCCTAGGCAGCTTGCTATCATGGGACCTGAGGACCTGGAGAAGCTGAATAACGCCTAAGACGACCGAGAAGTCGCATCGTCAACAGGCTGAGATAAGGTGGGGCCCAAACTATAGGGGCTCTGCATGAACCATGGTTGAACGGATACTTCTAGTGCTCAGGTTGCTGTATAGAACTTGTTATTTCCGACATCTAGCATGGTATACCATTGAAGGAGATAGGGATACTCAAGCCAAAGGGGGTTCAGCTGGAAGGTAATCAGAGAATTCTCGGCGTGCCCATTCCTATACCAAGCTATGCTCCATTCATGTTGGAAGGTAGAATATGGTAGAATATTCAATTCGCTCAATGTATCTCACAAATTGCAATGCAATGCAGATTCCAATCATAATCTTCAGTAAGAGCCTTAGACCGAAAGACAGATGGATAAACAAATGGTCCATTAGAGGACTACTCCAGACACCGGGGTATTTTCCTTTTCCCGAAAAGCCAGCCGCCATGCACAAAGAAAGAAAATCGTTAGAGAAATCACAAAGATAAGCTCATGTCATCGTCACATCCTCCGCCGGAGTGGCGGCGGCAGAGGGCAGGCCAGAGGCATCAGTCATAGCATTGTCACCATCTGCGTCATCCGTAGGGTGGTCGTCCCGCATGTTAGAGTCGGCCGAAGCTGCATCCTCCTCTCCAGGCTGCGAGCCATCTTCGGACACCTCCTCAAACAAACGAACCGTTTTGTCCATTCCACAACTCACAATCATACGCTTGCCATTCAAAGTGCCAGCGTGGACACCGAGAACAACTCCTTCATGAACATCGATGCGCTGTAGGATTTGCTTGCTCACAATATCCCAGAATATGATAGCGCCATCCTCGCTGCCGCTGACAGCGAATGCCAGAGGCGGTTCATACTTGATGTTGGGTGATCCATAGAGACCAAAGCATCCGGACAAGCTATACTTGTTGTTGACATGTCCCTGGAAGGTCTTAATAACGCGGCTCTCGAGATAACTCCACATGCGGATACAGCCATCCAGAGTCCAGGCCAGAACATAGTGACCATTGGGAGAGAACTTCACACATGTAGCAGGAGGGTTGTCTTCCATCACCAGAGTACGGAGACACTGGCCACTGATAGTGTCCCAGATACGAATGAGGCCATCCAGGGCGCATGAAACGATAAGAGTTCCGTCGTGTACAACATCAATACCAGCAACAGGGTCGGAGTGAGCTGGGAGAGAGCGCATAACTGATCCTCGGCGCACATCCCACATAAATACAGCTTCATCATAGGAACCGCTAACAAGAATGTTTCCCTTGGGGGTAAATGCAATTTGATACACATAGTTGTGGTGGCCACTGAAGATCCGAGGGTGCGCCCTGAGCTGTATGAGAACATTAGTGTGAGTTCCAAGGAAGAATCGCGAAAGAGATTTCTTACAGTCTTGACATTCCAGAAACGAATTGTCTTATCATCGCTACCAGTCGCGATCCATTGGCCATCCGGGGTCCAAGCAAGAGTCGAGATACCTGCAAGATGTCCTTCAAAGGTGTGTATAAGTCTGCCAGTAGCAGTGTCCCAGACCTTGAGATCCGAATCGGCACCTGACACGCGAAGGTCAATCCATTGTTTCCGCAGTCGGGCGAGTATAATGCAACATACCTGCACTCGCGATCATACTGCAATCCGGCGAGAATTGAACAGCAGACACTCCACGGATATGACCGCGCATAACAAACTTCTCCTTGTAGTTTAAATGGTCGGGCTTGGGAGGGACCGGGGGAGGGACCGGGGTAGCAGAACGGTCAGACCAGGCGTCAGTGTCGCCGGGAGCCTCTTGCTCGTTGGAGCTTTCCATATCTTCATCAACAGGCTCCCCCGAACTTCCCTGGGATTCGCTGTCGCGGCGGGTATGGCGATTGACGGGTGAACGGCTGCGGCGACGGCTGCGCGAAGTGCGCCAGTACTCATTGGCGTCAACAGCCAGCTCATCGGTGCTCTCAGAATCGCTGTAGCGGCGGTCCTGCTGCTGGGGGCGCTGCGGAGTGAACCCCTTATGAATGGTCCAACTAGCTCTGCGGCGCTCGGCTTCATCATGCTCGGAGCCCGCGGCGAGTTCATCAGAGGACGATTCAGCGGGAGAGATGGCGCGAGGGTTGCGACGCCGAGGAGCAGACCTGGATTTGTCCATTTTGAGTGATTGATGCTCAGCGCATCAAACAATAGATGCGAGTCGAGGCAGTGTTGAAAGCAATTGCTTCGCGTTGCGATGGAAAGAAAATCGTTTGAACGCGTGGTGCCTAATAGGAAGGCGGTAGAGATATTGCCAGTGGGCGGTGGGAATATGGGCTGTATCAGATTGCGTCATAGGGAACTATAAGTCACTGGAAGTGACCTATAGAGACTTGGACAACCTCAATGCTGGAGATAAGGAAGGAAAGACCTGAAGTGTAGGTTATTCCTTGAAGCCTTTATGTCAGGAGCTGGTGCTGCTTGGAATATAGAAATCTTGCATCAGGTCACTTTAACCTTCACTTTAACCACTTTAGTTGTCTTAAGGGCATCGCCAACGACTTTCAAGAATGAAAGAAAAGTAAGGGAATGAGCTATTGTTTCCCATAAAAATCATCTATCGAGACCTGAAGTCCATAGAACTGTGCCAAAAATGGTATTTCAGTTCGGCAAGCTTGGTCACTTTGGACAAGACGTATGATTGATGTGCAAAGGAACCCCATTAATCATGAGAAAGAAGCAAGCATTTTTCATGTGCAGCAATCTGTACTCATGGCCATATCACGGCAGTATTTCTTTCACTCTTATCTTGGGTGTACGGTCTTAGGTCGACGAGGCCTCAAAATATACCGAGATGCGAATCCTATGCAGTCATGATATTGCCAGTTGACATCCAGGTATGATCCCTGATGCTAAATGTAGAATATTGATAACAACAATATTTACACGGGTATGATTTGTCTATTAAAATGACATCTAGGACTTGAATCCATTTCTATACACCACATCACATGACCGTCACGCTCAAGACCAAAATTACATCATGCCGAGTCAACAACTTTATACTCGACAACGTCAAGCTCACCACGGTCAATTTCAGGCCCAATGGCCCCAAATATTCCCTCCGAGGCTCCTTCCAGCATTCGCCTCCTCACCCTCAACTGCTGGGGCCTCAAGTACATCGCCAAGTACCGCAATGAACGCATGTCAGAGATCGGACGGCAGCTGGCAATAGCCAGCCCGCCGCCGGAGATAGTCGGACTACAGGAATGTTGGACACAGGAGGACTTCGAAAGCATTCGCGACCAGACTCGACACATCCTACCATACGGAAAATTCTATTACGGGGGCATATTTGGCGCAGGTCTGGCCATTCTGTCAAAATGGCCGATTGAGGAGAGCAGCATGTTTGGGTACCCATTGAACGGTCGACCAACAGCGTTCTTCCGGGGAGACTGGTTCGTTGGAAAAGGCGTCGCAAGCGCGAGAATTCGATTCGGCCCCGGTACTGCAGATGTGGCAGAAGTGTTCTGTACACATTTGCATGCCCCGTACGAGCGCGAACCGAACGACTCCTATCTGT
Organism: Penicillium arizonense; assembly: GCF_001773325.1. NCBI lineage: Eukaryota > Fungi > Ascomycota > Eurotiomycetes > Eurotiales > Aspergillaceae > Penicillium > Penicillium arizonense. The sequence goes on along the minus strand of NW_019173288.1, from coordinate 586,300 downwards.
GCCACCGGACCGCGCAGGCATGGGAGATTTCAAAACTAATGCGCGGTGCTGCCGAACGTGGTCACCTTGTCGTTGGTCTAGGCGACTTTAATATGCTGCCCTCTTCTTTCGCCCATCGCCTCATTACAGCCCAGAGCCCCGTTCGTGACGTCTGGCGCGAGCTCCACCCAGACTCTTCCCTCGCAGCAGCAATCGATCCTATCGAAAAGGCGCGAAACCTGCCTGTTCCTACCGCGGAGTTCAACATCACCGAGAATGGAGCCACCTGCGACGGCTCCTACAACACCTGGCGCTGGTCCGAGCCCATGCGCAAGCGTCTTGCCAAGGGCGAGGAGATTGTCATTGACAAAGACACCCCAGATCCTCGCGGAAAGCGTCTCGACTACATCTTCGTCGGTGATGGTGGCTACCCACCTGCCTTCCCGCCCTCTCGCTGGTCCGTCGAGTCAGCCCATATCGCCATGACCCAGCGTCATCCTACATTAGGCTGTTCACTGAGCGACCACTTCGCTGTCGAGGCCGTCATTACTCGATCTTCGAACACCTACCCTCCCTCCCACTCGGGTGATGATATGCCAACTGATCCCGATTCTCCAGCCCTCCACAAAACAACTTCAAAACAAGTCTCCCCCAATGCCGCCCTCTCCCCAGACACATATGACCATATCATTGATATGACCCACAAATATGTACGCCGCGAACGGTCTCAACGCCGCTGGCGTATGGCGCATTTCCTTGCCTCTATTGTGATTTCCATTGGATGCATGGTCGGTGTCTGGTGGGTTGGCAACCGCACATACATTGGTTTCATCCTCATTCTAGTAAGCACACTCAACTTCGGTGCTGGAATCTTGGATGGTTTGATTGGCGGTCTGTTCATGTCGAGTGAATTGCGTGCTTTGAAGGAGTTCGAATGGGAGGTGAGGAATGCGAGGAGCTTGGTGGTTGCTGCTGAGGGCGGTGCTGGCTCGGGAGACACAGAGAGCAAGAAGGACGATTGATCGACGTACTCACTTTTTGCGTCATAAAAGCAGAGACGGATTGTGCTACATGCTGTACCCGATATTTATATGTTAATACTCTTTACGAAGTGTGTGTATTATATTCCAGCCAGTTGCACTGCGAATGGCCAAAACTAATCTAATGTTGAAACAAGCCATCTAGTTAGTTATTACTTTCTACATTTGAAAAGGTTGTACACAAACGAGTGTGGAGTGCATTTGCTAAGTAGTCATCATCATCAAAGCTAAATGAACGTCCACCGATACCATAGTCATTAAAAGCAAGCTGAAAGAACCAAACGAGTGGATCAACACGAGAAAGTGCGATTTTACTCAGCACACTCGCGCTTGCGGGTGTCGAAGACCTTCAAGGTCTCCTCGGCAGCCTTAACACCGCTCATAACCATGGCACCGAAAGTAGGGCCCATGCGGTTGAAACCGTCGATCTCAGACAGCTCCATACCACCAATGATGAGACCCTTAGTGACCTCACGTGTGTTCTTGACAATCGCGTCCTCAGCGGCGTTCATGTCAAGACCACGCATGCCACCGAGCTTCTCGATGGAGTTCATGGAGACCAGACGCTTGGCACAGAAAGCACCGAATGGGCCGTCGTGGCCGGTGGTGCTGACGATGATGGGGGCGTTGATGGTGTTGGGGTCCATGCAGGAGTGGTCGTCGTGGTGGAGAGTGACGAGAGTCCAGTTGACGACGACACCGGCGAGACGGACGTTGTCGCCGTCACGGCGGGTGATCAGGTCCTCAACGCAAGTGGCGTTGAAGAGCTTGACGTTGGGGAAGGACAGGACCTTCGACAGAAGAGTCGAGGTGAACTGGGCGGCGTGCTTGACGACCACGAAGTTGGGGTTGTTGGGCTCCTCCTCGAAGGGGACACCGAGCTCAGTCAAGAAAGCATCGGCGGGTCGGCGGAGGACCATTGCGGAGAAGAGCTGGCCACCCAACCAGGCACCACCACCTATGATGGATGTTAGTTGTGGTCGATAGGGGTTTGCTTCCACTAAGGAAAGACTAACCAGGTGACACGGAGGCCTCCAGAATGGCAATCTTCAGGTCCGGACGGGCCTTGGCCAGCACGTAGGCAGTGCTCAGACCACAGGAACCAGCACCGACGATGACAACATCGCTCTCGGCATAGTTATCAAGGTCCTGGAAGTAACGCCGAGTCATGGCGCGCGAGACTTGGCTCTCGCGGATAGGAGCGAACTTGAACTCATCCCATTTGCCGCCGAACTGTTCCAGAAGCTTTGACTGGCCCTGACCGGTCAAGGTTGTGGTCACTGTCTGGGGGACGTTGACCTTACCCTTGATGCCGGTAGGGGCAACAGCGGGCTCAAAGATAGCAGCGGGAGGAGACATAATGGGTTAGGGATCAAGTCGAAGTTTTGACTTCAAGGTTTAGTTAGTTTCGCTACTCGAGGTGGGGGAAGAAGGGAAGAGTCATGATCCTTTCGCTGGTATTATCCAGATCAAGTTGACGCCGTATAATCTCAGAACGAACCCGCACCGATGATGTACCTGTTCATCTAGGCAAGACCTAGACGAACAGATGCACCACCGATACAGGAACGAACACCGGCCCATGCCCAAGAGTTACCTGAGATACCTTGATCCCTAAGGGATAACGTGCCCAGCCAAAGAGTATCCATGGCTCCCAAAGGAAGGGCAGTATGTACTTGTCCGTTTGGGATCTATATGAAAGTCAGCTGTGAAGAAGAGAGAACAAGTAAAGGGCGGATAGTTACTGTTGTAGTTTGTCAAGATGAATTGATGATGGGAAAGAAAAAGAAAGAGAAAGACGAGGAGGGGTAGCACAACTTTATATAGCAGGCAGTTCGACCCCACCATCGTAACGTCATACAGAGAGTATCGAGGTATTTCCCGTTTCGTGTTGGTCGCTCGCCGCTTTTTGCTCTGCGTAGCCTTGGGCACAAGCGAGATCCTAACCCTAACTTCCTTCAGTAACCCAAGTATTCCTCCCTCTTTTGTATATCTCTCTAGATTGCAATTTATATAAATGACAACGATGAAATAGCGATGAAACAGCGATGAATGGGACTTTTACCTCTAGTGTGACATCTATGGTCGCACACTTGAGTAACGCTAAATCATATCCGAGCATGCCACAGGTATGTCACTATCATAGCACCTTGATGGATATACGGTAGCTTCAGGTGTCTTAATGATCGAGAAACTTGCACATGCAGGCAGCGCCATCCACCGGGCAATTCAGGCTTCCACTTTGTATCAAACACGATCAAGATCAACAATACGGGAATGTACAACTGAGCGGTAGTGAGCTTTAAGTGAGACCGAGAGAAAAATAGCTACGTGGATTGGCCGTGCAAAATTGCCCAAACCATTTTGACTCGAAGAATCGACTCCCTTCAAGTTGCTTCAACCTTTACTTACACGAAGATTGAACACGCAGGGAAAACCCAGCCGTGGAAGAGATTCCGAAAGCCCGCATTCGATGGCTAGCGTAGGGCAGCTCCACGAAACAGGAGCTAGTTTGCGGCTGAGAGGGAGCAGACAGTTGTCGGCTTGCCTTCCAGTATGTTGTTTTGGCTGATAGGTCGACGCCCCTCCCAGATGGCATCTAGTCGTGGTACACCCATAAGTCGACCAGAAGGTACTGTGTTGTAGAGCATTAAGACGAAAGAGCAGTGTCTTCTGATTCGGAGTAAAGAGAGGTGGATTGGAAAGGCATGTATATAGTTTGTTGGCCTTCCATCATCCGAGCTCAAAATTTCCTTATATACAACACAAGCACTTCCACGATATATTACTGATCCACACTACTTCATCAGAGTATAGACGCTCACAATGTAGTAGGCACAGCATAGCCCTAAGTCTATAAAGGCCTAGTTAGACAGTTCTGAGATCTACCCAAGCCCCAAAAGCGGCAGCAGATATAATACAAAAAAATACAACCAAGTGTATTAAGTTGACAATCCGACTCTCCCCGCCGGTGAGCTTCGAAAGAAATGCAGATCGAACCGCATAATGACGTTCCTAACCGTTCTGGCTCTGTTTTGCCCTCACTGTGAGTGGACCGGGGCAGAAGGCTCCGGTCGCTCTGCCCCCACGGGCCGAAGTACGGAGTACAGTATCAGGTTTGTGGACAGCAAACATGGTTAGGAACACGGCACCATGCTCTTAGATATATATAAACTCAATTGATTCACAGCTCTAATTCCTCGTGAGATCGACAATGTCAAGTCTGTACAGGTATAGATGTTGCGCTTACTGGCGGGCGATCGCGGAGGCCAAGGCAAACCTTAAAGTAGAGCAAATTAGACGATCCACTTGGAATAATTTCTGTTACGCCTAGATCGGAGGGCATCGGAGAGTCAGCTTGTTAGGGAAGCAGATTTACAATTGTACAAACTGTACATATGACCTTGTTTAGCGTTGAAAATCTAGTGAGCTTCCTGACATCATACAAATCATCAATGCTTCAAGCAGGGGTATATATGTAGATATCCTATCAAATACGAGGAACCACTGGAACCCATTACAGGATCCCTGTACTCCAAATCACAACACGTAACGGTAATTAGCACCGTAATTGTCCTCCGCAACGGCATCCACCGATTTCGCCGAGGCTTCCTCGATGCGGGGCCCATACTTCTTGTCAAGGCGTTTGTTCTCCCACACAAGGAGAACACGCAGACACAAAGCTAGAATTGTGGTGAAGAACATGAACGCTGCGCAGATCGCCATGCCCTTGATAAACCGCGGAGCCTCCTCATCTGGGAAGATGTTTGTTCCCAAGAAGGGGCCACATTGCCCAACTATATTGAGCAGAATGATGCCTCCTCCGCGGCGAGTATCGGAGCCTTGATTGTCTTAATTGATTCCGTCAGTTGATTTGTTCGTAAGTCTTTGTTCCGAAGGAAATTGAGTGCCTTAGGCACCAACCCATGAGAGACAGCATCTCTGGGAGGAACCTTGGAAAAGAGAGAAGGATGACTCACTCAAAACCCATGGCAAGATATTGGCAATCGAGGGGAAAATCCCACAGGCCGCTAGGAAGACACCAAAATAGCGGACGCCCACTGATGTGCACGTAGCGCAGAGGATATACCCCACGCCGCCAACCAGTGATAACACAGCGATCGTGAGTCCACGTTGCTGAAGACGATCCGCCATCCAAGTTGTCGCGATCGTCACCAGGAATGATGCAAAGAACGGAGGGGCGGTGAGACCCTGAGCATTGATCGCTGTAAAGCCCATCTCCCTTAGGATAGTGGGCAAGAACACGGGCAGGGAAGAGAAGCTGACGTTACAGCTGAAGTACATCAACTAGTTATTATTAGCACACGATACTCAATTCCGCAAAAGATAAGCTTTCCACTCACCGCTGTAAGCCATGCTTTCATATCGAGAAGCGTTTCAGCCAATTCCTTCCATTGAACCTTGCCCTCGCGATCTGGTTGACCAGACTGCTGCAGTGAACGAGCACGAGCAACAATCTTCTCTTCCGCGGTAAGAAACTTGGCATCCAGCGGACTATCCGGTACATAAAACCAAGCCAAAACGGCAGCAGCGCAGACTGGGGCACCCTCGACCAAGAATAGCAACCGCCAATTAGCCAGTGAAGCATGGCCCGAGGTGATCCCGTAGGCCAAAGCACCCGCGAATGTATTAGCCAGCGGAGCCGCCGACAAGAACATACCGCATCGCAGACCCAGCTCATGGCGACGATAGAAGAATGATAGTAGGTATGGTACACCGGGACCGAAGCCGGCCTCGAAGGCGCCCATCAGGAACCGGAGGGCCATCATGCCTTGCCAATTCTTTACTGCTGCCTGGCATGTTGCGACCAAACCCCTATCATCGCATCGTTAGTTCAAAGATTCACCCGTCTCCGTTTCTGGAGGCATACCAGGAGAACACGACAAAGGCTGCCCATTGGTGCGGCTTGACGATCTTCCACATCAGAGCTTGAAATTCAAAGGCTGTGTATGAGATGTAGAAGATTGTTAAGAGCCATGCGTAGCTCTTCCCCGTTAGACCTAGGTCCTCTTCCATGCCGGCGATTTTTGCATTGCTACACATCCATCAGTCAGTCTTTCGCTCTTCGGGTTCTTACTTCTGGGACATAGTAAACGAACCCGATATTGCTTCGATCGAGGAATGCGAGAAGATCTAGAAAGCAGAGTGTAAGTTAGCAGCTAATTTCAATTGACCAGCCGTCTCCTCGGCAATATTTTCTTGGAGCTTGGAAAGCCATACAGAAAAATCCCATCAAAGTAGGAACGCGCAAGTCCAATTTCCTCACCACTCGGCGCTCTAGCTCCGGATCGATGGTTGGGATATCGATAGTGGCAGTAGGCGGTTTCTCCACATGGGCTGGTACAGTGGTTTTCTCAATATCTTCATCGGGTGCCGTCTGGATAACGTCCTCGGGCACCTCACTCTTCCCGAACGCCATTGTGATATACTATAGGGGGGTTGCGCAGAAGACAGATGAAAGAACTTAGGGAGAACCGGGAGAAATAGCAATGTAGACTTATTGTATGCGGGGTGTGTGTGGGAAAAAGCCCATGATCGGCAGCGTCGCATCGCATGGCTGGTTGGAGTACTGCAGTGATTGGATGAGGCACGAACTAGAGATGATTATTGGCCGCACCGGCACTTGGACAAGCCCTGATCTTCCGAGGTGAAGTGGAGAATGGGGAGAATGCGGAGGAATTGGCAAAGCTTAGGTGGAGCTGAGTCACTTCTCACGAACTTGACGACTTTTCTCTTTGCCCTGTGTGTCTTTTCAGATGCCTTTTTCCTATAGAAATTGCATAGATATGTTTAAAAGTTCATTGTGGCTTCCCTTTTCTCTTAGCTAGAACTATGCCCAAGTCGATTGATATGATAAGAGGTCATTTGAGACGGTCCGCTAAACAGACCACACTTAGTAGAGCAATAAGAGCAATACTTACCACAATACTCTATAACTTAGAATGGATCATATTAACTTGTGCGTGAAGCTGGGACGTAGATCGGCGCCTGAATAATTAGGTGTTAAGCGGTTTAGGTCTATATCACGTGCCGTATCAAAAATCTCCCGCGTCAGGTCGCGTTGTCCGAACCTCTCCAGCTGCGCCTTCCATTCCATCCGCAATTCATTTGCCCACCCCGTTAAATTTAAAAAAATATCCTCTTGATTTGGGCAATCCGATCCTCAAGATGGATGACCCGGCCGCTCGCATCCCGGGGCAGCTGGTATGACTACCTCCCGTCCAACGCCAACACCCCATTGCGCAATTGGCCCAACATTCAAAGCTAACAATTATTGTCGCAACCATGATAGCTCCCTCATATGCACCTGATATCGCGCAACCGCTACCCTAGCATGCACATGATGCCCACGGAGACCGCTGTGGAGTATCTGACAAGCGCACCCAGGATATGCCAGACCCAGCCTATGCATTGGACCTTCCTGGAGGCTCCTCCTGATGGAACTGTCATGCTCACATGGCAGCCACTTGCCCACTTAGGCAATAACTTTGCCAGTGATGGATATGTCTGGGCTGATGCGGAGCAGGCCTTCACCTTCGAAGCTCGCGGCTATGTATGACGCTCTCCCCTGTGCACTTTTCACCCACTAGAGTCGCCTTCTAATGCCGCTGGACATAGACTGTCGAAATGTATCTCCAACGCTGCGGCCTCCACCCCCCGAATGAACCTATGGCCACCCATTGCCGTAAGCGCTACCGCATTACTTCATGCAAAGTTCCCAATGCTCCTCAGCCTGATCCATCGCTATGGATTGTTCACTACTCTCGCGCTGCGCCCACAGACCACATCCCTAGCAACCGGGTTCCAGTGACACCTCAGATTCAGGCCACCATGGCCCAGCGACGTTTCCTTCAAAGCCAGGGACAGCTGGCCCGCAAGGACTTTTTGCTCCATGATCGGAATAGCTGGCCGACTATCAATTTCCCACAGATGGCTCCGCAAGGTTTCGCTCAACCACAGGCTCCTTTCGTCAGTCATGCTCCCGCAAGACCTGGCTTCTATCCTCAGGGCCACCCAGGCGCAATGCCTGCTGGGGTTCCCGTAGCCAAAGGGCCGCGCGGACACCGCGCTCCTTCAGCTGCTATGGGCGCTGCAACTGCTGACTTTGCCATTGAAGATGAGGATGTGTCCAGTGGTGACGCAATGGATCTCTTAACACCCCGTGAAGTTAGTAAGATGCGTTACCAGCAACATCACGAGTGGATGGAAGAGATCTTCGCATCGCCCTATGCTATTACACAGATTACTCCCGTTTCGCTTGGTTTGGGTCGAAAGGGTGAGTTGGAGTCTCTGACAGCAGGCTTCTTCGATGCTCCTGTTGGAACATCTGGTGGCGAAGGCCAAGAGGCGGGCGACGGCCAGCCAGCCACCAAGATGGAGCCCGCCAAAGCCGAGGAATTTGCAGAGCGTGTTTCCAAGAAGGTTGCGGACATGACCGCCGAGATTGAAAAAATGAAGAAGCAACACGCGCGCCGGATGCAGCGCTTCAACCGCACTTCATTGCTCAAGGATGCTGAAATCCGCCTTCGGGAGTCTGCGGCTGACCCGGCTGAGAAGGGCCCGGAGATTTGGCGATTGGAGGGCCGGGTTGTTATTCCCACAGAAGAGGAAACTCCACAACTTGACTATGTCGAGGATAAGGCCAAGTATAAGGTTGATGACATTGTCCGGGAAGTCGAGACTGCCTGGAAGAAGCAGATCGTGTCTGAGCCCAAGGTCTCTTGTGTCGAAAAGGGTGGCTTGCTGGAAAAGATTGAGCCCGAGCACAAAGACGAACCTGACTCATTCACCAATGACATGGTCATGGACCACGACGATGCTCATCTTCTTAATCAATTTGGCAGTCCCGTTGTCGGTGGCCCAGGAATGTCCAGTGTCTCTGTCAACGGGCAACCAATTCCCGCAGGGATTTCAGCCGATATCGACATGGATCTGGGAGACCAACTCCATGGTGCTCCCAATGGCGAAAGCAACGAATGGGTGATGGTCAACGAGACGAAAGACCATGGTCCAGTGGGCGGAGAGTTCGACTTTACCAACATTGACAGCGCGGGTGATGCTTTGGCTGCCTACAGCGAACAGAACGATGGGCTTGATCTCCCTGATCTGGACAATTCGGCCTTCGGAGATGCATTCCATGCGTCCGACAATGAACATTCGCACAACCCTGATGCGGATGAAATTTAATAGACGGGCCAAGTATCTCTCGACTGAGGCGCTTTTTTAATGAATGATTCCGCGGATCATGAATCTTTCAGGTGTTGCGGGTTCTATCTATTCAACTGCGGTTAAGGGGTTCGGATTCATGCAGGTTTCTTTGCTTTACGGTGTACAATAAGATTGCCCAAGCGGTCTTCCTATGGTTCTTCGAGTTTCCTTTTTTCTCGAGCTTGTGATAGGCGATGGGATTTTTAATCGATATATCCCTATTTTTATGATATTGCCCTTTCTTGATTTATAGTTCCTTTTTTCTTTTTTTTTGGGAATCTTGCATCTTGATAGCAAGGTTTCTCAATTATAGGGTGTCATCTATGTGTCTATAGACGGGGAAAACATGAAGGTGGCTTACTTCCAAATTAGGAAGGATCTGGTGGACTTCAGAGCTTAACGAATGCACACATCGTCATATCGAATCAAGTCATCTCTGGGGACCTCGAAAGTCCTGCCAATCGAAGTCTATGCTCCAATGCTCAAGATCAACGGCATCCATACCCCGGCTGGCACTTTGATATCGGGAAGCCGAGAGTGGAGTATGATGATCAGCCGATCAGTCGACTGATTCCAGACCCCTACTTCCCAGCTACTAGTTTGCAGTTAGCACTAAGCTCACCGATGTATGACACTATATGAAGCTGCAATCGGAAAAGATGTCAACTTCCGCCCATCCCGTCATGACGTCAACCGGGACTGTACTTCCTATGGTGAAGAAGGAATAGGGTTCGAGCATCGTCATCTATAGGAAAGCGCCTTTCTCACTTCTTCTCCTCTCACTTTCACTTCTACTTACCTCATATTCCACATAGGTACACCTCATTACTGAGTATTCTACAATGTAGGTCGTCCGCCATCTCTATACTCATCATAGCTAACAAGTCCAGGAACCGCAACATCTCATTCCGATCGCGCAAAGAACCCCCTGCCAACCGGCACCGGTTCAGATTCTCGACTTTCCGCGGGATGCAAGCGCCTGAGCTGAGCAAGAAGATGACCAAGCTGATCAAGAACGAGAACGCAGCCATCGGCGCCCACGAAGCCGCTAGCCGTGAGCGTAGCTCGATCGCCGGCCAGCTCTCTGAATGGGGCGAGGGCACTGAGGATGACAACATCTCTGACATTTCCGACAAGCTCGGCGTGTTGCTCGCGGAGATCGGCGAGCAGGAAGACGTCTTTGCGCAGAATCTCGAAGACTACCGCAGTATCTTGAAGCAGATCCGCGACATGGAAGCTTCCGTGCAGCCATCTCGCGACCAGCGCCAGAAGGTCACCGATGAGATCGCCAAGCTGAAGTACAAGGATCCTTCGAGCTCTCGTCTGGTCACGCTTGAGCATGAGCTTGTTCGGGCTGAGGCTCAGAACTTGGTTGCCGAGGCGCAGCTGTCCAATATCGTACGTTGATCATTCTGATATTCTTCTGTTTCATACAGTCAGATGGAAAGTACAATTGCTGACCACATTTCATCTGTAGACGAGACAAAAGCTGAAGGAGGCCTATGACATCCACCTCGCGGCTGTGATCGAGCGCTCTGAGAAGCAGACCATCCTTGCTCGCCATGCTCGTCGTCTCCTCAACTACATTGATGACAGCCCCGTTGTGCCTGGCGATGCGCGCCAAGCATACGTCCATGAGCTCGAGGCACGCCAGGTCCTCGAGGATGCTGAGAACGATCTCCGGGGATGGGAGCCCAGCGTTGAGCCCATCACTTCGTCGGCAGCCCGTGAGACTCGCGAAGACAGCTACAGTCATGCCAACGGACATAATGGCGTGGAAGAGCATGATCACGAATCGGAGGGTTTGGAGCACTCCTCTGCGGTGGAGAGCGGCGGTGTCACTGCCCCCGTGGAGAGCGGCGCACCACCAGCAAAGATGATGGTCGAGGCTGTTTAATGGACAGGCTCTCGAGATCCGGTCCAGTGGGCCACTGTTTAGTTGGACATACTGTAGCTGTTAAGCTGTGTAAAGTCAATTCTTCTCTGAGGTTGGGCACTCCGGTGCAAGGGTTTTCGGACTGGACATGCAATGGGACGATACTCAGGAAATATGCAAATTGTGTATGATAAGTAGCTTAGTTATTAATGAATTGTATCTTTCAAAGTTATTGTCTTATACTCCTCTTATGTTTTCTATAGTAAGGGTACCACGTGACCGCAGGCGCCAGAGTGACGCGGAAACCCAAGCTCCAGCGGAGCTTCAACCATCGCCGTCTCACCACACTCCCTTCGTCGTTCCAGCATCTTTTCTCTACCGTCTTGTTCCATCCCATTACAACACATCATGGATAAGCTCGTCGCCCAATATTCGCGCCCTCCCCATCAGAATGAGCTCTACAACGAGCAAGAACAGGAGGACTTCTCTGCGAGCGTCCCTCCTCTCTCGCTGAAGTTCTCCCTTCCTCCTGTCGACAACGTGAGTTACACATGAATCTGTGGCAGATCCTCTTTAGCTCAGATGGCGCTTCGATCGAGGGACGTTCCTCGGTCCTGACGTCAAGACAACCTGCGGCGCCAGTGCAGCTACGCCAGAGATTCACCAGCCGACCTTTCGTCATTGATACAAATGGAATACTGGACTAACTATTATTCCCTCATCTAGCGTTCCGCTTTCCTGCGTGCCATGACCGATGACCACTCCAACCCCAGCTGCCCCATCAAGCTCGCTCACGGAACAACAACTCTGGCTTTCCGATTCCAGGGTGGTATCGTACGTTTACCTCCGCTTCGATCATAATCGGTATCTGTGACTTTGAATATAGTTGTACTTACGTATATCCTGGATAGATTGTGTGCACCGATTCTCGAGCAACAGCCGGCAACTGGATTGCCAGTCAGACAGTCAAGAAGGTTATTCCCGTATCGCGGTTGAGCCGGGGTGAAGACAAGCCATCAAACGACCCAACGCCAGGTCTTCTGGGGACGATGGCTGGTGGTGCAGCTGTAAGTTAGGACTGAAGGTAACGACAAGTGATGGACTGGGCTGATGAGATTCGAAATTGCTAGGATTGTCAATATTGGTTGCGGTATCTGAGCCAGCAGTGCACTCTGCATGGTAAGCTGGAGCTTTGTCCTGTTGAAGAAGTAGGTTGCTGATGAGTTCCCTAGAAATTCGACACAAGCGCCGTATCACTGTTGCGGCTGCCTCGAAGATTCTCGCCAACCTCACCTACGCTTACAAGGGATACGGTCTTAGCATGGGAACCATGTTAGCAGGAGTACGTCGCATACACACATGGTAGTGAAACTGGACTCGGAGACTAACGATTTCCCAGGTGACGCCCCAAGAAGGACCCGCTCTCTACTACATCGACTCCGATGGTACCCGCCTCCCCGGTAACCTGTTCTGTGTTGGATCTGGTCAGACTTTCGCTTATGGTGTGCTGGATGCCGAGTACCGCTACGATTTGACTGAGGAGGAGGCATTGAACCTGGGACGCAGATCCATTCTGGCTGCTATGCACCGTGATGCCTACTCCGGTGGTTTCATTAACCTGTACCACGTCAAGGAAGAAGGATGGGTGCACCACGGCTTCGATGACATGAACCCTATCTTCTGGAAGACGAAGCTTGACAAGGGCGAGTTTTCCAACGTTACGTCTGAGCTGTGAGCGGGATGTGTGTAATATTGGTATCGATATGTCATTGAATTGGATTATGCTTAGGTTCACGGGTTTCAACTGTGCAGATAGACATGGATACATCTGCTCAATATCCCCGATCTTTATGCTAAATAGAAGTAGCCCTGCTTCCTGCTTTCTGCCAGCAACTCAACACCTCAGCTAAACAGCCAACTGCGAAGCAACCTCGATATGCGAGAACCTCGCCCGAATCACCCGAAACTTATCCAACAGAATATTCTTCGACATAACCTGCAAATTATGAAAGGAAAGAACAACCCCCTGCATGAAAACAATATCATCAATGCGACAAGTGGTCTCCTCACGCGTGGCCTGCGGAACATGAATAACCACATCAGCAATAGTATTAATAATCTCCAACAACTTGCTAATCATCGACGAGCCATGCACGCGAATAGTATTCTGCGAGATCTTCGTCAAAAACCTTCTCAGCTGACTAGACAACTGCAATGGCATCTCAAGCTCCAAAGAAGGACAAGAAGCATGACTAGACAACAAACAATTCGACATAGCCATCTGCCACAACAAAGTGCGCATCCATTGCCTCGTAACAACAAGATCAGCCTGCTGCAACTCAGACAACGTCGAAACCTCAAGTTCCCACAACGCATCATCAAGCTCACGATGTTTCGCCTCAACCCAAGAAGCTGTAACCCGCGACCGATCCCCGATCCAAAGACTAATAAACGAGGCATCAAGCATACAAAAAGTCTTGATAACCTGCGTCCAGCCCTGCTGAATCCCACTGCCCAGCCCAAGCTCAACAGAAAGCGGATCTTCCTCGGGGAACTGCGCGTGTGGCGGGAGCGTCACCGGCGAGAAGTATACTATCGACATGAAGCGCTCATGGATGAAACATTGCCAGTAGAGACGTTGGCGGCGGGCGCGCTCTGTTATGTCCAGGTCGGAGAGGGTGCTTGCTTTGTCTACGCCTAGGATTTGGATCATGCTTATTGCTTCGCGGAGGTAGAAGAAGCCTAGGTCGTATTGGCCTAGGCTCATGGCGCACATTTGGATGAAGATGCTTGTCATGGCGCGTAGGATTGAGGGACGGAAGCCTATTACGAGGGGTTGTTGGGTTTCGACGGATTGGCGTAGTAGTTCGGTGATTTGGGTTGAGGTTGACGTTGAGGGTGTTAGTGTGGATTGAGATTGAGATGCGCGTGTTAGGTCCAGTGTTACTGCAGTAAAGGCGTAGACGAAAGCTGCATGTTCTCTTTCCGTGTCCATTTTGCTGATTGAGTGGCGGACTTCCGTGTCGGTTATTATTGGGCTGAAGGGGTATACGTAGGTCATGTAGTCTGGGAGAAGACTTGAGAAGTATGAGGTTGGTAGGCGGGAGGTTGGTAGGCGGGAGGTCGTCAGGGGCAGTAGTGGTGTCCGAGTTGTGGATTTGGGTGTGCCACTTTTGTATTTTGATATCACTGTACCTCGGCGGAGAGCATGTTTTCTTGATCGCGCCGAGTGATTCTCTGTGTAGGTGCAGAGGAGATCCAGGTGTTCACATTGTTGGCAGCGGTGTTGGCCATTACAACGGACTTTACGGCGATTGCAGGCATCGCATGCTTTGGGCACGCGCTGAGATGTCGGACTGGCCATGAATATCTGTATGTTCCGGAGATTTGAGGTGAAGATGATTCTCCCCCGCGTTTGATGTTGATGTCTTGGCGTTTAATACTCTTTTGGCGTAGTTCGGGGCCTCCGCAAGTATGTTCCATGTGAGTTGAAGTGATCCAATCAGGATGGCATATCGCTTATTAAGGCTTGGAATGGACTTACTAGTTCATGTATGTAGGATCATTCTTGTCCTAGTCAAATCATTGTGGGAAATAGCGTGGTCTGTTCATGTGGGAGGTATATAGATCGAGATATTCGTTTGCATCTATCCATGCCAATCAGCTATAATTTGTATGACAATCTAGTCCCATGTGTAGCTATGTAACCTAACTGCAGTGTATCCAGCCCTAAATCAAAATAACTCTTCCCTCAAACGCCTGCAATTCCTCACTAGGACCCTCTACATTGCCAACCAACAACTTCCAGTTATCACCCTTCAGTGTATCCGGTTTTTCAAACTTCTGTACTTTGTCCGAGAAGTTCAAAACAACCAATAGGCTCGTGTTCAGACCCTTCTTGGAATATGTAAAGACGTTCTGGTTCGGCTCGTCGAGAATCTCAAACTCTCCAAAGACCATAGCGTCGGCATACTCCTTGCGTAGTCTAGTCATCTGTTTCCAGAACGATAGAACAGAAGCATCATCCGTCTCCTGCAATTTCACATTGAGCTCTGGATAATTGTCGTGCGGGCGCATCCACGGCTTTGCCGAGGAAGAAGGCGAAAAGCCTGCGTTGGCGTCGGCACTCCATTGCATGGGAAGTCGAGAGTGATCTCGAGCCAGATGCTGCAGAGAAGCCATCGCGTTTTCCAATTCTACGGGGTCGTTATTCGTAATCTTGCTGGTCATCTGATAATAGTTGGTACTATCGATGTCTTTGTACTCGTCAATTGTCCATTCTTTGGGGGCGTTGACCATTCCAATCTCCTGGCCCTGGTATATAAATTGAGTACCAGAAAGAGTGCTTTGCATCATGGCTAGCATCTTGGCAGAACGAACCCTTAGCTCAGGTGTCTTGTCAGAACCAAAGCGAGTGACAGAGCGGCCTTGGTCGTGGTTTTCCATAAACACCGTAGTCCAGGCATCGGTGCCTTTGATGATATCTTGGGTGCTCTTCACGGCTGATTTCAAGTCTCGCAGTGTCCAGCCAGGGAACGTGGTTAAGAATTTATAGTCCTTGCCCATACCCAGATCCACTAGGTCAAATTGGAAGACCATACTCAATTGCTTCTCAGCTGCTGAGACGTATCGAAGTACGCCATCCAGAGTATGCGTATTGGGACACTCGCCAACAGTCATGGCATCATACTTGGAAAGGACATCGTTCATCTCACGGAGATACTCATGAATGCGAGGACCATTGCAGAACTGCGAGAAAGCAACCTGCGTGTCGGATTTCGGATCAAGAACCGGCGCATCACCAAGACCCGGCTGCTTGCTGTACATATTGACCGTGTCGACGCGGAAGCCATCCACGCCTTTCTTCAACCAGAACTCCATCGCAGACTCATAGATCGCCCGACGAGTCACGGCATTCTCCCAGTTGACATCAGGTTGCTCAACACAAAAGAGGTGGAGGTAATATTCCTCCGTAGTCTCATCCCATTCCCACGCACTACCACCGAAGATACTGCGCCAGTTATTCGGGGGCTGACGCTTGCCGTTGGCATCATACTTGGCCGGCTTCCAGATATACCAGTCACGCTTTGGATTTGTCTTTGAAGAACGGGATTCTTGGAACCATTTGTGTTGGTCTGAGGTGTGGTTGACCACTAAGTCAAGAATTATATGGAGTCCTCGCTCGTGGCATGCATCGATGAGAACTTCCATATCTTCCACGGTACCGTAGGGCTCATACACCTTCTCGTAGTCGGCGACATCATAGCCCATATCAATCTGGGGACTGTCGTACATGGGACATAGCCAGATCACATCGACACCAAGACTTGTGATGTAGTCAAGGGATGAGATGATGCCTGGGATGTCGCCGATGCCATCATTGTTGGAATCTTTAAAGCTGGCAGGGTAGATCTGGTAGATAATAGCGTTTTTCCACCACTTTTCGCCCACTCTTGCTGGAGACATGGTTTTCGGAGGCGAAGAGATGAAAAGGAGAACAGAAGAAGACGGTTGAATTGGGGAAGAAATAGCTGTACAATGAAAGGGCAGGTATGCTATATACCCCCACGAGAACCCGTTTTAGCTAATCAGGGCACCATGGACGGTCGAGTCCTGAGCCCTGTGAGAGCTCATACTGTAGGGAGGGCGTATACTGTAATTGACTCGATGTCGGGCCGAGTTGGCGAATCTGTTCCACCCGAGTGCATGTGGGGGTGCTTATCAGGCGAATAGGGGGTGGTGAGTCTTGGAGCTGGTGAGTATCCCCGAGGTTGCTCCAGAAGTATACCAAAGTCATGAGAACTCTTCACGCTCTTCACGCTCTCACCATCACACGAATAAGTTCACATCCTCAACTCTGCAGGATAAGAGGGGAAAAGGCGCATGTCGGCCCGACTCCTTGCCAATGAGGCGGCGCTATATGCCGTGTCTCTCTAGCCCCTTTGGGAGAAGTTGCAGCCCTCAACTCAAGACAAAACACCAAATGGCCACAATTTAGCAATGTGTCTGTTTTCTGGTCTCTCCGGCCCGACACCAGTCCAATCATGCAGTTCCCTTACAGTCCGAAAATCCGGGGTCAGTGGGCGGATCACCCCGAACAATCTGGGGAAAACTTTCTCCACGCCACCGGCCTCGCTTGAAAAGGGATTTCGGTATGCAACCAATGGCGTCCCCGGTCTATCCTCGCTCAGTATGGACAGCCCCCCCGGGAAACCCTTCGCAAACTTGCGTATAAATTCCCATGGACGCCCACACGAACAAATTATGTTCTATTCCATCTCAATAGCCAGTGACACAAAATTACCATTGAGAATCCAACAATGGCCTCTGAAAAGGTAGCCATGGCCGAACATGTCGAGAAAGGCAGCAACTCAATCGACCATGCAACCCATCCAGAGGTCAACCAGACCGACCTCAAAACCAGCAATGAAGCCCACGCAGTGATCGAAAAAGAACACAACATGACCCCCTGGCAAGCCCTAAGGATCTACCCCAAAGCCGTCGGCTGGTCCCTCCTCCTATCCTGCGCCATCATCATGGAAGGCTACGACGTAGTCCTCCTGGGCTCATTCCTCGGCTTTCCAGCCTTCAATGAGAAATACGGAAACCTCATGTCAGACGGGTCATACGGACTCGCCGCGTCCTGGCAAGCAGGCCTAAACAACGCCATGGCATGCGGCCAAATCATCGGCCTCTTCCTCAACGGCATTGTCTCCGAACGCTACGGCTACCGCAAAACCTTAATGGCCTGCCTCGCCGCGACAGTCGGCTTCGTCTTCATCCTTTTCTTCGCGCCGAACATTTCTACTCTTGTCGCTGGCGAGCTCCTCATGGGTATCCCCCTCGGCGTCTACCAAACTCTCACGGTAACCTACGCCTCGGAAGTCTGCCCCGTCTCTCTGCGCGCTTATCTGACCACATACGTCAACCTATGCTGGGTCTTCGGCCAGCTCATCGCAAGTGGCGTGCTCAAAGGCCTAGCTACACGTACAGACCAATGGGCCTACCGCATCCCCTTCGCCATCCAATGGATCTGGCCCGTCCCAATCTTCATCGGTGTCTACCTCGCGCCTGAGAGTCCATGGTGGCTAGTCCGCAAGGACAGACGCGAAGACGCGGTGAAGTCTCTGAAGCGTCTTACCAGAGCCAATAGCCCTGGCTTCAGCGCCGAGGAAACAGTCTCGATGATCATCTACACCAACGCCCTGGAGAAGCGCGTCGAGACTGGTACCTCCTACCTAGACTGTTTCAAGGGGATCGACCGCCGCCGCACGGAAATCGCATGCTGTGTCTGGGCGGCGCAGAGTCTCTGCGGCGCGGGACTAATGGGCTACTCAACCGTCTTCTACCAACGCGCAGGATTGGCAGTTTCGCAGTCGTTCACGATGTCCCTCGTGCAATACGCTATCGGAGTAATTGGAACACTCAGTTCATGGGTATTGATGACCTACCTGGGTCGACGCACACTCTACGTCGGGGGGTTAGGCCTTCTAACAGTCGTCCTGTTAGTAATCGGCTTCGTGTCAATTGCACGATCGACGCCGGCGATATCCTGGGCGACGGGCTCGATGCTACTCGTCTATACATTTATCTACGACTCGACTGTTGGACCAGTCTGTTTCTCACTTGTATCTGAGATGCCGTCGTCCAGACTGCGGACGAAGTCGATTGTTTTGGCAAGGAATGTGTATAACATTCTCAATCTTGTGACTGGGATTATTATCCCTTATATGCTTAATGTTGATGCTTGGAATTGGAGGGGGAAGTCTGGGTTCTTCTGGGGCGCTTTGTGTATTATCTGTCTTGTTTGGTCGTTCTTTAGGCTTCCAGAGCCTAAGGGGCGTTCTTATGCCGAGTTGGACATTCTGTTTGAGAATCGCGTTCCTACTAGGCAGTTTGCTACGGCTAAGACTGGGTTGGTTCAGGAGGATCTTAAGGAGGAGGCGTCTGTTTGAGATTATAGTTTGTTGGGATTAGTATACTGGATATAGTATTCGCCATATCAATTGATGATCTGTCTTGTTTTAATACAACAGGGTTCATAAATTTGTATGCAGTGCCACTGACGAAGTTTTGGGCAGTACACGAAAGCCGCGAAGCGAGGATACCGTTTCATGCGTCTGTTCGACCTACTTTAGCCTCTCTTTTTTTTCGCCTCTTTTTTGCTCATTTCGAATGCCTCAGGTTCATCATGTAGGTATTATAAAGGTGGGGATGTAAAAGGACTTGTGGCCTACGACTGTAGCATAATGAGGTTTAACTTCGTTTCGGGGATTTAATTTACTGGGCATTCCCAGTTTCTGTTGCTGGATATTGAACTTGATTCTTCCAAGGTTCCAAGGTTTCTTCTGGCTGATTTGTAGTCACCTTCGGTATAAGCTGTAAAAACTCCATCTAGGTATGATCAGTCTACAAAAACATCTTTTTTGAACACTTGATTCTGCTGTATGCTGATCGTACATGAAGAAATATTTGCAAAAAGAAACAAACGCATCTGAGTATAATCATTAAAAACCAGGTATACGCCACCTATGACAAGCAAAAAAAAAATAAGAGAATTTTTTACTCCAGCCAGAGAGACTGGTCTATCAGTTATCCACCCAGAACTTCATGCGGATACCCATAGCAGCCAACTCAACATCCAAGTAGCGGAGCACACCAGGCACAGCAACAATCGTAACATTGTCACCACCAACAAAGCGCTGCCCATTACCATCCTCCCAGACCTCAGCACGGGAGTCATCAAAGACAGCCTCGCGGGCACAACGACGACAACGCACAATACCAGCCACACCTCCAACAGCACCAACGGCGCCAGCAGCGTGAGAGTGACTCTGCTGGTTAGGAGCAGCCTTAGCAGCGGCGGCAGCAGCACCGGGGTTAATAGCAGCACGGGAACGGGACGAGCCAGAGACGGCGACCTGGGTGGAGAGGAAAGAACCACAAGAGCGACAGATCCAGGTATGCTGGGCGTCGGAACAGTTCATCAGACGATCTTGCAGGAGGAAGGCGGCGCCGTGGGCAATCAGGGAATCACGCTCCATCTCTCCGACACGGATACCACCACCCTTGGCACGACCCTTCACGGGCTGGCCGGTTAGGGCGTTGACGGGACCGGTGGTTCGCACTTGGAACTTGTCGTTCACCATGTGACGCAGACGCTGGTAGTAGACCAGGCCCATGTAGATGTCGGCGGAGAATTCGCGGCCTGTGATTCCACTGTACAGGGGCTCATTGCCGTAGTAGTTGTAGCCGGCTTTGCGGAGCTGCTCGCCGAAGTAGTCGGTTGCGGTGTTCTCTTCGGAGAATTGGAAGGGTGTTGAGTCTTGGGGGAGACCGTGCATGGCACCGGCCTTTCCGGCCATAGACTCGATCATCTGAGCGATTGTCATACCTGTGAAGTGTTAGATGTGTGGGATGGAGGTAGATTGAAGTGGGAACTTACGGGATGGGAAAGCGTGAGGGTTGATAATCAGATCGGGCTGCATGCCGCTCTCGGAGAAGGGCATGTCGACCGCAGGCCAGAGCTGTGACAAGACACCCTTCTGA
Source organism: Penicillium arizonense (assembly GCF_001773325.1). Classification (NCBI taxonomy): domain Eukaryota; kingdom Fungi; phylum Ascomycota; class Eurotiomycetes; order Eurotiales; family Aspergillaceae; genus Penicillium; species Penicillium arizonense. Next base: position 565,627 of record NW_019173288.1, on the reverse strand, counting down.
CCGTGACGAGAGGAGAACTTGTCACCAATGACCGGCTTTCGGGGAATGCGGTACTTGACACTGAGGGATTGCATGGGCTCGTTGCCATTCTCGGATCCCATGATACGAATGCTGTCGATGTATCCCTCCTCAGCATCCTTGTACTTCATGTAGTGAGTGATACCGTCGACGTTGACGAACGAGTCGGAGGCAGGATCGAAGCGGACATTGTGCCAGGCGGCGATCTTGTCTCCCTCCTTGACGCGAGCACCCAGGTGAGGCAGTCCATCCTCGTCGAGGATGGCTCGCACCTGCTCCTTGATCTCGTCGCCGGGAGCGAATCCAAACAGCTTGGTGACATCGCGTTTGGACTTGCTGCGCTTGGAGTCGCCCTCGGCCAAGGTGTGAACCTTGGTCTTGTAGACTGTACCATGACCGAAGCCGCGCTCGTGGGCGGACTTGTTGATAATCATGGCGTCGTCCATGTCGTATCCGGTGTAAGAGATAATGGCAACAACTGCGTTCATACCGTTGGGGAAGTTGTCCAGACCGTAGGCGTTGTACAGTGGTGGCCGGACAATTGGCGTTTGACCAGTCTGAATGCGGTACAGCTTGTTGTCCGTACGGTATGCGATTGAGGTACCCGGTGTACCCATGGTCTGTTTGCTCATCTGACACTGGTACATGTTACGGGGAGATTGGTTGTAGTCGGAGAAGGGGGTCATGTTGGCGACGATTGACAGGATGTTGGTCGGGGTGAACTCGATGTGTGTTGAGAGACCGGGGATCAGATCAGACTCGACACAGGCAATCTCCATGAAGGGCTGCTCGAATGGACCCACGAAGTCCAGCTTGTCGGAAGCCAGGTACTTGACAGGTCGGTACATCCTTGCGGACTGGGAGAACATGTAGACACCGGGGTATTGTCCACCGGCTGAGTTTGGGACGTATCCGACTTCCAATTCACGGGGGATGTTGTGCTTTCCTTCGACCTTCCAGTACCGAACGGTGTCGGCAATTCTCTGGGCTTGCTTCGGGGAGCAGTAACCAATAATTCGGCCATCCAACTGTACAACCACACTCTCGTCAATTGCCACAGAAGACTCGGACCGAATACCAAGCTGGACCAAAAGTCGAGGTAGGTGAGAGACTTCCAGGTCACCGGTAGAAATCAAACACTTGTGCGCCAAATGGTTAAGCAGACCACAAGGCGATCCATCAGGAGTGTGCACAGGACAAAGGAAACCCCAACTCTCTGGTAGCAGCTTACGGACGGTAGTAGTCTTCAATTGGGCGAAGAAACTACCACGGTGAATCATGCGGAAGTGACTGATGAAACGGTAGAAGTTGATCTTCTCGGCAATGACAGTGTAACCAGAGGTTTGCTGCAAATCAAGACCTGTAGGACTGACCAAGTTACCGGTAGAAAGGAAATACTCGAGCGCATTACCGATGTTCTCGTTGGATCTTTTGACGATCTTGGAGAGGAAGTCCCGCTCAAATGCTGAATCGGTGAATTTGGCACCGTTGTTGCGAATAGACCAGTCTCTAGCGATAGGTCCAAATGATCGAAGCCATTCCTCGATACGTTCCTTGAGGATCATACCGTACAGGAAGCCACCAAGCAGGATTTCCTGGTTGGAGACAGCATCGGGGTTGTCAGGAGCACAGTCACCTGCGACGGTGGAGTACAACTTCCGGATCATAAAGGTGATCATCTTGAACTTGTCCCAGTCCTGAGACTCTGTGACATTCTCGTTTCCAAGATGAGGGAGAACGACCTTGCGGAGAAACTCTGTGCCAACTTCCTCGTCGGGCATGTCCGCAGGGACACCAAGAACAGGGCGGAAAGCCTTACCCAGGTGGGACCGGCAGTCGTACTGGCTGTGCTTCTGGTAGGCATGGTAGGTTCTCAGGAGAAGCTCGACTCGGTCTGTGACGAAGGTGTTCTTCATGCCCTTAGACTGAGCACCGCCGACAATGGATTCGAAGATTTCGCGGTCGTTGGTCTCAGCGAGCGCCTTGAGAATCATCATCACAGGGATGAGATATTCGTTCTTGCGCCATGAGAAACGGAAGGTCACGTTTCCATCGGAGAGGTAATGAAGCACATTGGTCTGCGATGTCTGATCGGGACGAACTGATCGTATTTGAACACCGAACTTTGTGTAAGACTGACCACGCTTCACGAATGAACCACGAATGATGGACATGGGGAAGTTGCGCTTGCCGACGATCAGCATACGGATCAGCTTCTCATTACCGTTAACAATGTAGAAACCACCCAGCTCCTCAGATTCCTCCTTGTGGCGCACAAGCTCCTCGGGAGTGGCCTTCTCCAGGTGACACCGGTTGGTGCGCACCATGATGGGGACGTTACCCAGCTCGCGGACGGACTCCATCCAGTCGCCGTTGTTGACCTGGTACTCGAGACGAGCACGGAGCTTACCACGGTATGTCGCATGGCGCTCTCGGCATTCTGAGGGATATATTTCACGGTTGCGGGTTGCGAACTTGTTTGTGGGGGGCAGGGTGGGCTTCTCGAGGAAGATTTCTCGCACGCGGACGTTCAGACGATTCCGCTTCGGTGGGCGAAGACCCTCGGCTTGACGGGCCTTTTTCTGTTCATAGGTCTCGAGCTCTCCATCGAGAAAAGTCTTGGTACCGATATCTCTCAATCCAGCCTCCATAATCTTGCTATCCTCGAAGAGTGCATTGAAAGAATCGATATGCGGCCGAATCGACTCGGCCAGCGACGGGTAGGCTGTGTGATCCGTGGGAGGATTCTGGAACAGGTTCTCCCGTCGCAGGGTGTCGTAGTCCACCGACCACTGGGTGTCTGTGGCGGCAGGGGCCATGGTGGAAATCCGCAGCTCTTGGCTGGTATTGTATAGATAAAAAAAAGCTTGCAAAGGTCACGGTAAATGGGGGAATGAAAATGGGATGACAATGTCAGGAATGCAGTTCCACAGCCTCCCAAGAGTATAAAATGCTTGAACCCAAGGGGATTGAACCGACAATGGCAGCTGCCAGACGACAGAAAAGCAAGTCCGTTCCGTTCTGCTTGGGGAAATTTTTCGAGGTGGAACCGAGTTATCATCACGTGGTGATATGTAGTGCGGCCTGAGGCCACATTAGGCCATACTACCGTATTCTCCAAGGCTAACGGTACTTCCTTAGTCTCCTGTTCCTTGTCCTTTGACGTTCATGTACCTGCTTATGTTCATATTCCTACGTAATCTACTGTATGTTCCTTCAAGCCTAGATACGCCAGTAATTTCTTAGCCCCGCCATATACAATTTAATTACCATACAATTAAAATCAAATAGAATGACGAAATAGTTCCTACGCTACGGGTTCCAGCCTAAGCGCCTGAAAGCGTAGTTTTGACTTGCCGCGGGCGGTTATGTCCAAACCTCATCGGCTTCGACCCCACCTCTTTCATAAGCCTCTCCGCTGCTGGCAGCTGAGCTTGTTTTGATCTCTCTCCTTTTTGTTTTTTTCTTTTTTTTGTTTTCATATTTCACCATGGCTGCCATTTTCCGCACTATCTATGACTGGCTTCTAAGGGTATTCTGGTAAGTGGACGGCCCATCCCAGGATGAAAGCCTGCTAAAGTATCCAGGGCCACGGAGATGGATGTCACCATGATCGGCCTTCAGAATGCCGGAAAGTCCTCACTGCTGCGTGTATTGGCGGTATGTTACCCCCTCTCCTCCTCCCCCATCCTCGATATCAAGATCCCATGTATTTTCCATCCGAACTGAGTTGCTGACCGGGTGCAGGGCGGCGAGTTCACTGTCGAGTAAGTTATGTACCATCTAACCCAACCTGTCAGCTGTATCTCATCACGGTGTGTACTTGGCAGCTCGATCCCAACAATCGGGTTCAACACAAAAAGAGTCCAAAAGGGCCATGTGACCCTCAAATGGTATGTCCCCCCTCCACCTTATTTAACAAACGACATCACTAATATTCCTGTTAAGCTGGGATCTCGGCGGCCAGCCCAGGTTCAGGCCGATGTGGGAACGGTATTGCCGAGGCGTCAACGCGATCGTGTAAGACTCGTATCTCTCAGTCCCATCTCCGGACACGGGGCACGCTGACGCAGTGAGACAGGTACATCGTGGACGCAGCAGACCGCGCCGCACTACCAGTAGCGACAGAAGAGCTGCACGACCTAATGAAGAAGCCCACGCTGGACAGCATCCCGCTACTGGTGCTCGGGAACAAATCCGATCTCCCGGAGAAGCTATCCGTGGATGAGTTGATTGAAGCGATGGACCTGAAATCCATCACTCATCGAGAAGTAAGCTGCTACGGGATTAGTGCGAAGGAGGAGACCAATCTCGATGCTGTTCTGCATTGGTTGATTCATCGGGCTAGTAGATGAAGACTGGGGTTGTTTTGGGTCAGCTGTGATATTCTTGACTTTTTCGACTCACGATATCCCTCTTGTACGTTTTGCGCTTTGGATGTCTTGCATTGTTTGGATTGTTTTCATATCTTGTAGACTCTAGCGTGTTTCTGTTGTTTTTGTGGCTTGCAGCGGATGTAACGACCTTGACGATGTAGTCTGATATTTGTGATTTGCATGTTGATAATGATACACCTTGGTTACGTTTCTCACTCGACTCGGTTTGAAGTCTAATCTGGAGGGGACTTCGTAGAACTGGGGGAAATTGACAGATAAATAAGTTGAAACACGGGCCACCCTGCATGGATGCGCTGGCAGCCAACGCATAAGTACAGTCAACAAGTTAACGTTAATACAGGCCTCGGAGGAACCCCGTGTCTACACAACATATCATGTTATTCTCAAATCGAGAAATCAAGTGGCATTAGTCGTACACAAAAATATCTAAGATCGGTTTTGTTGGCCAGAGCAAGTGTGCCTATCCCTTCGCGCCCTAGATAGCGCAAGAACGCCCGTAAACATCAAATCAAACCAGATTAACAGGACTCAGATGCGAAGATGTGAGATCATTTGCAACGCTTCTCCACGATGTTAGGTCCATGCTCCTCGTACTCCTTCTTCGAGATCCACATCTGGTGGAAGGTTCCCAGACTGGCCAGGATACTTCCTCCGATCCAGGAGCCGAAGCGCCGCTCAGAGGTGTTACCAGGGGCAGTGACACGGACTCTGGGGCCAGGGAACATCTGCATAAGCTCATGGTTCAGACGGTCCGTGAAGCCATAGAGCAAGCTTGAGCCGCCGGTCACAACGACATTGGCCAACAAGTGGGGACGGATATCCACATCAACACCGGCCAAAGAGGCCTTGACCAATTCTGGAATGGTCTGGGCGGGAGTCGGGGGAGCGAAAGAGGATTCGGGGTCGGGAATGGCAGCTTTGGCATCGAACAGCGATTCTACCACGCGGAAGCGCTCGACACCAAAGACTTGGTTGTAGCCATCGGGGAACTCGAAGGGGCGGCCGGGGGAGGTACGGGCCATATCCTCGTTGGAAACGCCCGTGGGACCCAAGGCAGAGAGTCTGGTCGGCCCAGGCCACACCTGAACAACACATTCCTTGAACTCGCCCAGTGTGCGCTCCTCGAGAAGAGCGCGGTATGACGCATCGGGTGCCTTGTCGGCGGGGAAAGTCTTGTATTTCGCCTGGGGTGTCTGGCCAGCTTCGACGGCAGCCTTTGCGCTGATAAGGTAGTGCGGCGTAATTGTGATCGGTTGCGGGGAGTTAGATTTGAACAATGCGTTGATCTGCGAAGAGATGTAGTCACCTCCAAGCGGGGAGTGTTGCACACCACGCTTCAGGATCATGCCATCGTGGATTGGGGTAATGGAAATGTTAGAAGCGCCAATGTCGACTACAAGGGCGGAGGCCTTGCCAGAAGCAAAACTACAAAGAAGTCAGCGAATAATCAACACAGCGGATAGACCTAGTACATACGCAGCAAGAACACCAGTGCGCGCCAGATAGAAAGCCGGGGTATCCCATTTCTCCATTGCGATTTCAATAGTCTTCTCACGCGCCTTGGTCGGGTTCCATCCAGGCTCCGTCATCAACAATGGGCTGTCTGAGAGAGGCTTCTCATCCGACTCCACCTCCATCTCTGTTGGCAGCTCTTCGCTAGGAATGTCGTTCAATCCATTCTGGAATGGATTGCCTGGTTTCGTGCCGGTGAGTCGTGAAGTGAATGAGTGCTCCCACACCTTCTCTGCCATATCCCAATCCTCGACGATTCCATCCTTGTTGATGGGGTTGTGGATGGACAGACCGGGTCGCGGGGTAACGAAGATATCATCGCCGTAGATAAGCTTTTCTTGTCCGTCGGCGTTGTATTTTCCGTAGTAAGTAGGGATCAGTGACTTGGGGGCATCTTCACCAGCGAAGCCTGCGCGAGTGGTTGCATATCCTGGGTCCAGGACAATGGCGGACACCTCGTCTATACACGTGAGATTAGCATCTTGCAGAGCGGTGCCAGTCCAATTACTCAAATCGCAGTGGGCGCAATTGGCATGGTATTAGAATCACGTACCTCCGCCATACTCGGCAGCTTGAGGTGGGTTGGAAGGGTTCATTGCGGTTGCGCAGGGATGTTGGAGGGTATGGGTCGCGATCGCGGTTGTCTTATGCAACAATTCTTGACGAGAGGGCCAAATGTCCGTTCTCATGCGAAAGCGACGAGCAATGGATGGGGCTGGTTTGAGGCAGGGAAGGGCCGTCTTTTTGCAGTTGTTTGCTTCAGCTGTCTCGGTCGATTGGCATCACCTGAGAGCTTAGTCATATGCATCAGGTCACGTGGTTATATCGGCTTCAAATACCGCCTGGCGATTCATTCGAAGACATTGCATCAGGCTATTGTGATTGCAGGGACTTGATACAGATATGCTTGGCCTAGTTTTATGGGTGTTGTGTTGTGTTGTTGATATGTGATGAGCAAGTGCCTGGGGTCGGCCATTATATATTTACCATGTTGAGATTAAGAATGAGACATCTTCAACCCATTTTGGAATTTTCACACCCACGCCGAAGAGTGATTTGTTTACAGAGAGCCCAAAGGATATTAGATATCGACATCAGCTAGAAAAGCCTAAATATTTGGGTTTTAGCAAACCAGCGACCTCTCAGGACAAGGCCAGAAGGCATATCTATGTGCACCGATAACCTGGGGGAGCCGCCTTGCCTGTAGATACATCTCAATAACTTTAGTTACTTGTGACAGAGAATCAGCAAATTATGCAATATCATGATGGTATCTTGTAGGTATCGACTAAAAAAAATACATGCCACATAAAAAGAGACATTAGTATCAGACAAAGGGCTCATTTGCCCAAAAGGAACATGACAATCATTTGTGTCCTGGCTTTGTCTGCGTTTCCCGCATAGCAGCTCTGGCACTCCGGCTGCCTCCCAGCTTTGGTCCCCGAGGCCCCTCGGCAACCTTGGGTGCAGGTTTTGTAGTCCGGCGACGGGACTGAATTGCATCCATAAAATCTCGTCGAAATTGCTCAGCGATTCGATCATCAGCAGCTTGATCATCTAGATGTGTTTCATCCTCGGGATCTTCGTAGACATCCACTATAACGGCCAGAGTTAGCAAAGACCCTTCAAAATTCACGTTCGGGTACCACACACATTTGCTTTCGCGTAGGACTTCTTCCACAAGACGATCTCTTTCAATGTCCGCATCTGTCCTCTGCTTGCGATTCCGCCAAGGCTTCCCATCCGGACCAGAGCGACTCGTCCCCGGTACTGGGGTTTCTCTCGGTGTCGGCACGTCTTCTTCTCCTGCAAGTTTCCGAGTCGCAGCTTCCGTTCGCGCAATGTTCCGCAATGTTGCTTCGTGGCCGAGATCGATTTCATGGAGTTTGCCTAGGGACGCAGGCTCGCGTTGTTTCTGACCGGGCACTGATAACCCGCTGGATGTTTCTTCGTGCTTTGTTTGACTGACATCTGGATTCCCTGCCTGGAGCTCAGGTTGGTAGCGCTTGGCCATTTCGGAATCTATGTATGCCATCCTTATCTCGTTAGTCCACATCGAACGGATCGGAGGTCAATTGTAGCAAGGGTTCATACATGTGCCTGTCGACATCCACAGTCTGGCCAGTATATCCAGTGAACCGTTCATTCATAGCTTGGATCTTCTCTTGATCCGGATCTCCAGATGCTGGCCCGAGGGCTAGTTGTCGGCTTTGTTCATTTCCTAGTCGCGATGTGGTAGAGAACCCGATCCCACCCTTTCGGATTGGACGTAAGCGCCGGCTCGCAGCAGCTTTTGTGGTAATAGGGCCATCGGCCTGCGATAGCCTGTCGGGACTTTGGTTGTTTTGGTTTGCGGGACTGGGGGCAAGATCGGCGTCGGATGTTTCTGGGGTTTCATGATCGGGACGTCGGCGCATGAACTTGCGCTTTTTTGCTGGGCGAAAGAGGGATTCATGCACAACGTCTGGTTCTGTATCCATTGTGCTTTGCTGTACAAACTTGGGGAGGCAATGAAGGAAAGATCTCAGGACAGCAATGTGAGGTCATTAGGAAGGAAGTTTGTTATTGGTTCAATCACAGACCGCTCTACTATTCTGCCTATGTTCCGACTTCCAATGGACTTTGTCAATGATCTTTTGTATGGGACTACTTTAATTCAGCTGACACTACTTGCAACAGCAAAACAGACAGGCGTTGATGTCGCATTAAGGAGGGGCGTGCTACATGTCACTGTACTGGAACCCCGATGGGCATTCCAATTTGAGCCTCTTATGATGGCGCTGAGGCTCAGCCTCGGATACCAAAGCTTAGGTACTTATTGGGATGCTTCCTAGGTGGAATTTCACAGATTACAGTTAGAAGTTCTGTACTGAACTTTGAAGGTTTCATTTTCTCGAATTATTCTAGATAGACTGACTCAGCCCCGACATCGAACGCGCAAAACCTGGAAGTCCGGCCCTATCGGCAATGATTTCAATTCTGTGATATGATTAGAATTTAGCCACAACTACCCTTATTCAACGCGCAACAATCCTGGCGTTAGCAATTGAAAACTTCTGATTGGTATCTCCATGGTGCGAACTTTGGATGACATACATGTATGCGAATAGAGTACGACCGGATGACTGGGACGAGTATCTCTTCTCTGCCCTGCCATTTGAATACCAGAGAGAACTCTCTTGCCTGGTACTATCCATTCCAGAGCCCCACCTAGAACCTATGGAGTTTATCATGATTTCACGGCGAGGGTTTGAGGGCTCAGCTATACTGGAACGTGCCTTCCTACTTGCGACCCAGGTTTAATAATGATCTTAACCTCACTATATACTGATTCTAAGTTGATTAGGCTAGTTGGACGTATAAATGATATCCACACAATCGTGATAGCGCTTATCGACCGACTTACCTGTACGGCTCATTCCTCTCATATATCAACCATATCTTTGCAACTTTAACGGCTATACCTGTGCCTAAACGATGTTTCGCTCTGACGCTAACTTATATCTTGGTAGACGGTGAATTGTATCTACGAGCTTTGCCTGGTGCTGACTTCCTACGCAAGTTCCGAAAATCGGGAACCAGTCATGAAGCAAAGTCATCAGAAGACTTGAATATTTCTCTCCATAAAGCCTACCATCTGCAACGTCTTTCAATGCTTTATGCTTTGATAACATAACACTTAAGACGCCTTTTCTTAAAGATAAGGCGGGGAAGGAGATTTTGCCTAACAGTTGCAATGAGTTGTTCATCGTCTTGACGATAACTTAAATCCATAAGTTAATGCTCAATAGCTGCAAGTATAAATACTTCATTTTGGTCAGTTTGCTGCCTTGATTTATACATGCCGTAATTATCATGGTATTAGGATGGAGTTCAGACCCGCGTCACGTTTAGCTATACGCGTCCTGGGAGTGTGCACCATACCGCCACTATCCTACGAACCAAGGGGGTCCTACCACTTTTTAGCGTACTTATGCTAAGATACTACGGACCTTCGAACACAAGCTGCCCCCGGGAAAATCAGGAGTACGGATGATATCGGAGATATGCCTGGATAATCATGAAGTCAAACCAATATCTGGAAACTATTTCCAATATGTTTTCAGCCTAGCGTAGCTCAACAAGGAAGGTATTCCGGCACTCTCTCTCGCTATCTAGTTATTCTGACGGCATTATGATGTGACAAAGAAGAGTTTAAAGTCAATTGACAATTGACAAGTTGTGCGTGCACGTATCTAGTCGCTCCGGGGAAACCAGAAGCCGGGGCACCCGAAAGAATAATGCGCTCAATTCGAGTTATGCTCATCCTTGTACCACCCGTAGACCACAGAAAATGGGGCCGAACGGTCTCGAACTTCGGGAAATTGCGATCTTAACGTCGACGCGGTCTCCGCATCTTAAGAAACTTCTTTGTTCATGACCTCCACTTGTCTCCGCGTTTAAAAGGGATCACACGTCATATTGGCTTAAGGTCAGGGTCTCCTGAAGGGTGATGTCGGAAAGTCAGCTCCAGATATATCAGATTGACGCCATAATTGGCTCGGATGCCCTTTGAAGGACCTGGTAAGTGGGGGTACGAAGGCTAAACGAATGGAACTCGAAAATAACCCGGGGAACTCGGCGAGCTGGGGCAATCAAAATGTGAAAGACAAGCCCCGTGGGGGCCAGGATCAACATTTGCGGAGATCGGACATTTGGAGAACATTCGGGATGAAGCGAATATTGACAATGTCTTGGTGTCGCGTAAGGCGTTACAGGGATAGACAGGACGCGAAGTGATGGGACTTGAAAATATTCTAAGTCCTGATGGTTATAGCAGTTGAAGCCCACGGCAAAGCAAAGGCGGTGACATGACTCGGGCCGGTAAAGTCGGAGTCCGATGAAAACTCCCAACTCTGCCTGTCAAGGGGAACCTCGTCCTATCCCGACCTCAACCCGGGGCCCCGGGATGTACCCCATCTCCGAGTCTTCAAGTCTCCACCCGAGATGAGGTGGCCCGAGACAGACTTCTGTTTCGTTTGCGCAATTCGATTACCCAACCTCATGCCATTCGCCATTACCAATCACTATCGCTCTCACCAAAACACATTCGGAAAGTGACCGAGCTGGGTGGGGATTGTGTAGGGCTTGAAGCCAAGCCGCCAAGCATGTCCACGTTTCCTGGGGCGCAGGCACACCGAAACAAGCCAGAGTCAAGCCTTGAGAGCCTCCGATTTCTGGCCCGAGTTAGGCAATGACCGACCGAAACCCCACGCTTGACGCCGAGAGCCAAGACAGAAGCTGCGTTTCCCCGGCATACGATGGTGTCAACGGAGATTATTTTCCGCCCATATCCCGGCCCTCTCAACGAGAATTTGTTGCGAAGGGACCTGTGCCGGATACCTCCGATTCTCGCAGGACGATCCTCTGACCAAGGTCAGCCCGCCACACCCCTGATTTTCGGCTCCCATCCGTGGATCAGGCGTCTGTTGGCTCGGGAGTGGCAAACCGGCACAGCTCTCTCACCGGGGATCAAAACCTTACCGTGGAGTCGGCGCTGTGACCGAGTCACATTCGAGTTTGAAAAACCTGACCAGCAGCGGTGGCCACATAGATCCACTGTGGACTTTGTGTCCTCCCACGGCCAGAAATTAAAACGATTACATGATGCGGGGTCTCCACGGCGCCAGCAAAGGGACCAAGGGTATAAACCCGTAGGCGAGACCGACCTTCCCTTGAGTTTTTTTCCCCTTGCCAGAGTGACTTTCCTCTACTCAGCTATCTATCCCGGCCATGTTGTTTCGAGGTAAAGCCCTGCGCGTAGCGCAGGCATTGCTTATCGTTGCACCTGCCTTCATTGTTTTCGGTTATAACCAGTCAGGCTTGGGCCCTCTCGCTACTCTCCAGAGCTGGGTGAAGGTGTTCCCGGAAATTGACACCATTAACACCGAGGACGCTGTGCGTGCAACAAACTCTACAAAGAAGGGTGCCGTTATTGCATCCTTCCAACTAGGTGCTCTGGTTGGAGCCCTGTCCTGTACATGGTTCGGTGAGCGTCTCGGTCGCCGCTGGACTATTTTCTTGGGTGCTATCCTCACTATCATCGGCCAAGTGCTGCAGACCGCAGCCTATGGCCTTCCTCAATTCGTCGTCGGCCGTGTCATTCTCGGATTGGGTGTTGGCCAATTCAGTGTTGCCGTCCCTGTGTGGCAGTCTGAGTGCACATCAGCCAAACATCGTGGACAGCACGTTGTCGTGGATGGTATTTGTATTTGTTTAGGTTATGCCCTATGCAATTGGATTGACTTCGGTCTGAGTAAGATCGACGGTTCATTGCAATGGCGTGTCCCGCTAGCTATCTCTTTCTTCTTCTCTCTTGTTGTCCTTATTTCGGTCTTCCTCCTCCCCGAGTCTCCTCGTTGGCTCGTGCGTGTTGGCCGCATTGACGACGCTACCAGCAGTCTGGCTGCCTACAAGGGGTTGTCCGAGGACGATGAGGCCGTCCGTATTGAGATCTCCGGTATCGAAACCTCCCTTGAAGTTTCCGTCGACAGCGCCTCGCTTAAGGATATCTTCAGCTTCAGCAAGCCTGACGAAGAGCGTCTGCTATACCGATTCTGCCTTTGTGTCGCACTGCAATTCTTCCAGCAGATGTGTGGTGGTAACCTGATCTCAACCTACGTTTCAACCATCTTCGAAGAGAATCTCCACATGGACAGTGACTTGGCTCGCATTTTGTCCTCGTGCGCGATGACCTGGAAGTTCCTGTGCAGTTTCATTGCCTTCTTCGCTATTGACCGTCTCGGTCGCCGAAAGATCTTCATGATCTCCGGTGCTGGTATGTCTGTCTGCATGATGGTTCTCGCCATCACCAACAGCTTCGGCGAGAACCACACTGCCTCGATTGTGTCGGCGGTATTCATCTTCCTGTTCAACTCCTTCTATCCCGTTGGTTTCCTCGGTGGTAACTTCCTCTACTGTACCGAAGTTGCTCCTATGCGCCTTCGTGTCGCTATGTCCGCTATCTCGACTGCGAACCATTGGTTGTGGAACTTTGTGGTGGTCATGATCACCCCCGTCGCTCTCGATACCATTGGTTACAAATACTACATTGTGTATACCGTTATCTCGGCCCTGATCCCCATCTCGGTCTACTTGTTCTACCCTGAGACCATGAATCGCAACCTGGAGGCTCTGAACCATGTGTTCCGAGATGCACCCACTCCATGGGACATTGTGTCCATGGCTCGTCACTTACCCCAGGGTGAGGCTGCTGAGGTGGACGTTTGGATGACGGAGGAGAAGGGAGGCGTCGAGCAAAAGGAGCTTGCTTAGAATATATATTAAATTGTTGATTTTTGGCGACTGTATATATGCTTTACGATGATGAAACTCTACTTTTAGGGTACAATGAACGAGTAATATTTTCCAAAACATGGACTGTTTCACAGATTCTACCACTCTATCTACGGAATACTTTCACTTCACCCTCCAGCTTTCCCCCCAAAGTCAAAATTATTGTGTGAAAAATCTCTGTTTATCACGTTGAGATGCCCCAATGCTGCCCCACCAGTGGATCAAGACACAAAACATCATTCCCACAAGTAAACTCCAATCAATGGAGAGATGATTATCCCGTCAAAAAAAAATATATAAAAGAAATTTAAAAAAAATTAGTAAAAATTAACAACAAAATAACAAATTCCTCCAAATCTAGCGCCTCTTAAAAACCAATGGACATTCATCCTAGAAAGAAAAGTTAGCACCGGCGAGCCCAACAAAAAAAGTCACCGAGAAAACCCCGGAGAGTCAAAAAAACCAACCATTGGAAACAAAGTAGCAAAAACCCGAATTTCCTCCGACCTGTCGGTAGCGTGATGCTCCCAATCGAGCTCTAGCGCCGCTTTCCCAATCATACCAGCCATAGAGAGCGGCACATACTTCCTCGCCAGACAATCATGTGGCCCCGCCCCAAACACCAGCCAGTTCTTAGTCTTGGACTCGGCATCCCCGGATATCCAACGCTCCGGGTCGAACGTGTCGGGGTTGGGGTAGACGTTCGGGTCGTGCAGAGCAGGATAACAAGACGGGATGATCATCGAGCCTTTCGGGACGGTGTAGGATGGTGTCACGGGGAAGTTCTTCGTTGCTAGGTAGGGGACGAAGATGACAGGGGGTCTGTGGCGGAGAAGTTCTTTGATTACTGCGTTTGTGTAGACGAGGGACTCTAACATGGGTAGATCGAAGGGTTTGGTTTTGTCGCCGCCTCGTGCTGCTAGGTTCTCTTCGCGGAGTCGGTTTAGGACGTCCGGACGTTGGGCGAGGATTTGGAAGAGCCATGTTGTTGCGCTGCTTGAGGCGTCTTGAGATGCGAAGAGGAAGGTGAATAGTGTTTCGCTGATTTCTTCGTTGGTGAATTCACGGATCATGTTCGTTGGCTTTTCTGCGTCTGTTTCGCCTGCTGCGACTTTCTCTTGATACTTTTTCGAGTTCAGCATGTGCAGTACCCAGTGGTCTACTATGCATGTGGGTGTCGCGCCAGTTGCCATGTTTTCTTTGCATGCTGCTGCACATTTTGCGAATTCGACGTGGACGGCATCGGCTGTTCGCTTTCCCAGCCAGGGCTTGGTGAATGGGATGTATAGAGATAGGGGAACATTGACTAGCTCCAGGGCAGCAGTCGCAAGGTAGAAATCGTCTGCGATCTTCTTGACTGCGGCTTGAGAGATGTAGTCACCGAAGAACGTCCGCAAGGACAGAGCACAGTTGATCTCGCGGAACATAGCCATGAAAGGAAGTGGCCGTCCCTTGTTCGCCTCGCTGGTGGCGACGAATTTATCAAAATAGTCGGACAATACTTTCTCTTGTACTGGGAGGTAGGTAGAAATGGCCCGGTTTGTAAACAGAGGAGTTAATCCTCGTCTGTACTCGGCGTGTGCCTTTCCTTGGAGAAAAACCCATGATTTGTGGCCGAGGATATCTTTCGCAATCGGTACAATGCATGGCTCGGCGTAGGACGGCGATTTGAAGACCTTGTGGGCGATGTCTCGGTCGGAGGCCAGAACAACGAATCTGCAAGGCTATGTTAGTGCACATACGGGAAGATGCTTCGTCAGCAACGTTCAACCATACTTGTGGAAGACTGATACACAGCTCAGCGGCCCACTGGCCCACTGTTCAAGATACGCATCGAATTTGGGATGGAGTGCCTGGATGAACGGACCCATGAGCGGGATCTTCAGGGGAGGACCAGCAATAGAGCCCTTTCGCTTGATATACATCACTGGATACATTAGCTGGATTATGATATCATCTAGACTGGTGATCCCTTGTTACCTTGGTCATAGACTACCACGGCAAGTAGAAAGGTCACGACATATTGCCAGGTAGACCATCCTGCAAGAGAGTCCAGCCAGCTTCTAGCCTGCTGAGATGAGTGAAGAAGTAATGTCCGCGACTCAAGTTGGGGGATTGAACAGTTAGAGATATCGGCAGCCATCTTGGAGACCTTGAGGTTTTCTGACAGATATTGGTGTAGAGAAAGAAAAGGGGGACAAACAGGCATTAATTGAGCTAAATAAGGTAAAATTCCCTAGTATATCAGGGGCACATCAAAAGCGAGGTTTCCTACAAACAACGGACTAAATTGCTCTCATTGTATGGCCCCTTTGCAATCGTGTAGGGCACGGCCTATTTAGGACTAGACTCCGATGTCAATCGGGATCTAGTCCTCTTCAGGTTAGCGCATGATTGGTAAGTATATGCCGAGATGTGTTGCAGTTTGAATATTGAGAGCTGCGAAATGATACCGAGAGAGATTCGGGGACCTCAAGCAAGGTTCTCGATTCTACAAGCAAACCGTCCACTTGAAAACATCCGTTGATTTGTTGCCTCTAAATCCGACGCGGGAAACGGGTCGAGGGCAAAGGCGGTGTATTATAGGCTGGGCAGTCTATTCCGCTGACATTCGCTCCTTATTTTAATGGCTCGAGTCCCACAGCTCAGTCTCGCTGCTTCACAATGCCTCAGTCGCTTCGTCGAAGTTGCGCGGCATGTGCTAAGGCAAAACACAGCTGTGACCTCCGTGCCCCGCGTTGCTCTCGCTGTATTAAACGTGAAATCCAGTGTGTCTATGCAAATATACCATGGAACGTTACGGCAACGCCTGGTCCGGACGACAGATTAGCCAGTGCTCTCGATACAACCAGCAGTCTAAGCAGCCGAATTGGGTCCATTGATCCCTTTGATTCATATCCACAGACCAGACTTCCCCGCGCACAAGTCCAACGCCTCATCCATAGCTGTAAGTACACCTTTAATCCATGTCGATCAAAACTAAGACCACATGTACAGTTCTCCATAAAATTGCATTTCAGTACTACCCTCTTGACCTGAACGCAACCTCAAATCCATTCCTCATCTCTTGGTGGCCACTGGCTCTGGGCGACCCGGCACTGTTTCATGTATCGCTGCAGACGGCATGTCTCGACGAGGAACGTCTGGCCCAAAAAGGCTTCCAATCCTCCGAAATACTCATGGCAGACTCCGTGAGTCTGCTCCGATCTAAAATTGGCGATATGTCCCTTGCTGTACAAGACGGGACTATGAACTCTGTCATCACCCTGGCTACGATCGAAGTGAGATGTCCCTAATTCTTACTTTTTAACCCACCACTGACCTTTTTTCTATTTAGTTTGGGAAAGGGAATACCGAAATTAGCGAAATGCATGTGAATGGAGTTAGGAGACTGGTGGATATGAGAGGCGGCATCAATTCAGTGCGACAAACCAGTCCGCTGACCGCGCGAATGATTAGCTGGTAAGATGGCATTTCATCACTTGCGTCATCTATGTTACTGACATCCCTCCAGGGTGTCCATGCTTATAATGGGCCATCCCCAATTCGAGACCCAGGATGATGCCGGTATTGGAGATGGCATACCCCCCATCCCCGAATGGCAGTTGGACTGGATCGCCCTATCCGAGAACCTTTACGATATCAGCGACCTTGGCATTGACGATGAAGTCAGGAATGTCTTCACCCGCCTCCGCAACGTCTTTCAGTGGGCGCAGCAGATACCATTCCCAACCACCAGGCTTCATGATCTCACCTGTTTTGTCGTACATCGACTGTTACTGTCAACACCCGGCACGGACAACACCAAGTCCTCCCCGATAACCGAATGCATTCGCTACACCATTATACTCTATATGTTCCTCATCCAAGGACCAACATATTACCCGCATGCAGCAATGATGGACATGATTGTCACCCGGCTGATGGGTCATCTTAACGAACTCGAATCGACACATCGGGTATATGATTCGCTTGATATCTGGATTCTTGCAATTGGAATGGTCGCATCAACCGGTACAACGAACTATCCACGGTTTAAAGAGCGAGCACGGGGTTTGAGCACTTCTCTACGGTTGGAAAATTGTGAAGACGCTCTCTTCCATATAAAGAGAGTCCTTTGGCTGGAGATATTACAAGGTGAAAATGCGTTTCGACCTCATTGGGATTCAATCATTGGTAAAGACCCGCTCGAGCCGCCAACCTATACAATCTACGCCTCGTCAAGCCGTGCTTTACCGAGCTGATCAAATCGCGCAATTTAACCCGGCGAACAAGTGGTTTCTCCAATCAGGCGAAGAAGAACTGTGTTGGTTAGCGAGACCGGTCATTTGCAGGTTCCTTTTTAGGGCAAGACACCGGTCCAACGAATTGTGCTCTCCACAGAGTGTCAGATTATGACAATCCC
Organism: Penicillium arizonense; assembly: GCF_001773325.1. Lineage (NCBI taxonomy): Eukaryota > Fungi > Ascomycota > Eurotiomycetes > Eurotiales > Aspergillaceae > Penicillium > Penicillium arizonense. Next base: position 547,960 of record NW_019173288.1, on the reverse strand, counting down.
CCCGACCCCCTATGGTTCCAGAACCTTGACAGAAGAACTTGTCAGAAAACGGGATGCAACCATCAAGTCAATATTGAAGTGCAGCCTCCGGATTTCACGCGAAAAAGGCCTGTCACGTTCCCATTAGACATTATGAAGACACTTACGAATTGGTGGCAATCAAGCCTCTAGCGCCTATGGGTGGCACGAGGAAGGAATGACAGGGCAGCCACCAAACCATCCCCAAGAACATCCCAAGAGACGTGATAAAACTTGAAGTGAACTTTAAGAAACTCGAAATCGTTACTGGAATGCAGGGTTTCTAATGCAGCACGCCATATGCAAAGTGTTCAGCCTAAGTGCCCACACATTAAATGGACCGGAAGAGATTCAGGAAATTCCTCTTCCATCAAGGGAGATTAAAACAACATGTTGTACACCCCCCAAAAAAAGTGGCTTTAATCTTGACCGGGGCGTCCGGTTCACGTGGATACCAGTTGCAATGCATAAAGGAGATGGCGCGATAAAGGAGACGCCAGCCACCCTATTGAGCCAAAAAAAAATAGCTAAATAGAGTATGCCATTAGACTACCTCTTAGTGCCAAAGCCAGGTCAATGCGATTTCATATCTACTCGCTTGTATTGTCTCTAAATTGATGGTCGCGCGATCGCCCCACGCACAGGGAGGGTTACACTGGAAGAATGGCGAATCGTGGCGTTATCTCTTATCTGTACGGAAACCCAAGGAACTCGGCACTTGACTTTTCCTGGGGAACGAATAAACATCGTCAGAATGTTGGCCCTAATTTAAGTGTGGCGCTGGCCCGACGGAGCCCTGTTTATACTCCGTCCGCACATCGGGTTTTCCAAATGCCTTTTGAATCATGTCGACAGCTAATGCTAATGGGACAATAGATGATTGATAAAAAACGATTCTATCGACATTGTTTTTTTGTTTTAATTCCCTATTAGCCTGGTTCGAATTTCTCTCTTCTGCCGCGATGGATTTCAAGGTTGAGGCTAACTAAATAAATGCCGCGTGGCCGCAATGCCACAGAGTAGCACCGGCATCTAGCGCGGCAGCCAGCCAAATTGTGGCAAAGATACACTCAAATAATGTGTGCACTATCGCGTTAATCGGAAAGATGATATTGGTTTACACGGAGAACAAAAAGGTGAGATTAACCGGAGTCCAAGGATAGGGCACAGGAAGGGCCAGGGCTTCGGCGTGCTACCTAGATAGGGAACAAGTTAAAATGTAAGTCTTTATCGCCTGAGACATTTAAAGAATTAGCCTTCCAAACTGGGTAAGCGTGATGGCCTCATTTTCATACTTTGTGGTATCAGTCCCGTTCATATAAGAAGCGCGTGCAAGTATCAGTCTCAAATACATTCTCGAGTTCTCTGGACAAGTAGCAATAGACCATGTCACCGATCATGGCCGAGTCTACAGGCGTAAGCCTGTCCGACTCCCAGGACTCTATCCAAGAAAAGACCGCCATCACTGTCACCACCAAAGATACGCCAAAAGGCAGTGAAAACGACCCTAGCGGCGAGAACGACATCGAAAATGAGGATGCAATTATCGTCACTGGTGCAGATGCTGCTTTGCATTTGCTACCACTGCGAGATGACTTCGACAATGTTTTGACTTTTCGAAGTATCCTCCTGGCCTCCGGTCTGGCTTGTTTCCAAGCTGTGATGTATCAGATTTATCAAGTGAATACACCTTATTCTTTGCTATACTCCCCGATCTTTCTGACAAAAGTGATTTCCAGTACAAACCGACCATGATCACAATCCAAGGAACTTTTATCGTACTCATCGCTTACTTCTTGGGAAATGCCTGGGCGAAATTTCTTCCGCGGGGTGATAACTACGAAGCTCGCTGGAGGGTAAAAGGTGGCCATGGAAAATTGCCGTGGTGGATTCTGGCTCTCAAGTTTTTAAATAATGGGCCATGGAGCCTAAAGGAGCACTCGATATGTGCAATCACTGCGACGTCAGCCTCAAATGCTGCTGCAGCCACGACAGTCTTTGCGGCACAAGATCTGTTCTATAACGTTCCCCTTAGTGCGGCCACCGTTATTTTGAGCACCATCTCTATTGGTCTGTTTGGATACGGGCTCTGTGGAATTATGCGTCCCATCGCTGTCTGGCACACCGAGGCCGTCTACTGGAGTACTTTGCCTACTGTAAAGACCCTCCAGGGCCTTCATTGGCAACAAGTGAAGAACTCAAAGCCGCTCAGATATTTCTGGTATGCCTTTACGGGAATGTCGCTCTATGAGATTATTCCTGCCTACATATTTCCGTGGCTTAACTCTGTCTCTATTCCGGTATGTGACATCAAAATCACCAGAAAAGGCTCGTTTTTCGTTGATCTAACCTGAAGCTTTCCAGTGCCTGGCCGCACAAAAGGCGACGGGTAGCACTGGTGCTGTACTCAACAATATCTTCGGTGGCTCTACGACAAACCAGGGTCTCGGTCTCTTCTCTCTTTCTTTTGATTGGCAATATGTAAGAAGAAATTTCGCACAGGTGCGCCTTGAAAGAATAACAAGCTGACCCCTGCAGATCACATCCTTTCAAACATCTCTACCTTTGAAATTGCAGCTTCATCAGGCCGCAGGACTCGGTGCCTGTTTTATCGCCATGATCGGAATCTATTACGGGAACGGCTGGAATGCGAAATCGCTGCCATTCATGTCAACCAAAATGCTCATGACCAACGGTACCAGGTACCCGATAGACGACGTATTCCCCGGCGGTGTTCTCGATGAAGTCAAATTGTTCGAATACGGTTTGCCGAAGTTGACGGGAACATTTGCATTTGCTATGTTCATGGCAAATGCTGCAGTATGTTTTACTATCGAACTTCTTCCTCACACGCTGACCATGCTCTAGATCGGTGCTCTAATTGTTCATTGTATCCTCTTCTGGGGCAAAGATATTCGACGGGCATACAGAAGTGCCAGAGAAGGGAGGTATGACGATCGCCATCATACTCACATGACCAAACACTACACGGAAGTACCGTGGTGGTGGTATGGTTTGATCCTTGTGGGCAGCTTCGTTCTCGGTATTATTGTGGTTACGAAAGAGCATGTAACTCTGCCTGTGTGGGGTTATGTGGTCGCCTTGATTGTCGGAATCATAATTGCACCCTTCGTGAGTACCAAGCACAGCGTCCGTGGACTCCTCTGACAAGACTACGCTCTAGAGTACCATCCTATATTCCCGCTATGGCAATGGAATTGCTACCAACAATCTATCAAAGATGCTGGCAGGACTCATGATTCCTGGACGTCCGGTCGGTAATATGTACTTTGCTGCTTGGTCGCACAATGTTATCAGCAATGCAGTCAACCTGTCCAATGATTTGAAGATGGGTGAATACCGTAAGTGGTCTCTGCTTTCAGTTTCAATTCCAATCTCGAGCCGACATTGATATCATATCTACCTAGTCAAAATTCCTCCCCGCATCATGTTCATCACCCAAATTTACGGCACTATACTTGGTGGCTTCATCAACTACGCCGTTATGATTTCCATTGTATCTGGTAACCGGGCTCTTCTCGTCGACAGCAACGGAAATTCATCTTGGAGTGGTGCGACTATACAAGCCTTCAATAGCAATGCAACCTCGTGGGCCCTTGCATCATATCTATACAAGACGGGGCGCCAATACTCTTTGGTACCTATTGGTATAGTCATCGGTGGCGCTGCTGTGGTTGTTCATCGGCTCTTCTATCAAGTATTCACCCCTCGGCCATCTCTTTTCTACCTAAAGCCGAAGCTGACCCATATTCCGTTTCCAGTTTGTACCAAAGATCGGGACGTTCGATGTCGCCGAGCTCAACATGGCACAATTCATTCAATATGCTGGATATATCCCATACAACCAAAGCCAGACCTGTGTTCTCCTCAGCTGGATTCTCAGCGGTATGTATGTTCAGTACTACCTCCGGAACTACCGACCCCGTATCTTCAAGGACTACTCATATCTCATCACTGGCGCCTTTGATGGAGCCAGTCTTACGGTCCTTTTCATTCTCTCGTTCGCTGTCTTTGGGGCCGGTGGAGTACCACATCCGTTCCCAACGTGGTGGGGGAACAATGCCGACGGGAATTACGATTGGTGTCCGACGGAGTAGTGGATGGGGCAGTGGGGTCGATCTCTACCGAGCTGTCAACATACATTGAGTTACTACATCGATTTTAGGGTTAGATCTTAGCTGATTTGCCTTATTTTACAATAATTACGAAGTGCAGATTTTGGTCTAATATTTTCCCTCTTCATGGCATCTAGAATTGGTCTGGGCGAATACAATCTAGACATATATTATGAGACATGTATATCATTCTTCTTCCTGCATCATTCAAGGCGCGGGATAGCGCGCAGCATTGCAATTGGTCGCGAAATAAATTGAGCGAAATTGTTCAGGTCTGCGAAGTCCCCGGTTCTTCTTCGTTTTGGCCCCAGTAAAAGTTCCAGTTCAAATCTTGAATCCAGCGTCTAAGGTAGATGTGGTCATTGAGAGAAGCGGCTTGAAGGGAAGTGGAAACCGGACAGAAGGGCGGGAAGCAGAGTCAAAGAAACGATGGACGGAGAGGATAAGGAAGAGCGCGAGTTGGGAAGGAACAAGTGAGAGACTCGAAGTAAAATCCATCAGTGCGAGTCTTGCTGGGGCTCTCGTGAGTCCCTATCATCTCACATCAGTCTGATAGTTCTCCATAACATTTTTTTTTTTTTTTTTTTTTTTCTGTTTTCGGTATTGTTATGAGCTTTAAACTAGTTAATGCAAATCTAGACATGGATGCAAGCGCGATCACAATATGGGTGGTCACGCGATTTTGTTGGAACCCCTGCACGTTTTGAGGAGGCCGATTGGCAAGAAGTAAATTGTAGATTAGCTACTCATATAGTCAATCAATATTCAATAAATAGAGGACTATTGCGCAGCAAAGATGCATATTCACTCTGTACATTGAACTCGTAGTAATGCCAAGACCACCAACCTAATCAACAGCGCCGTGGAAGTGGTCTTATGTTGCCTTCTTTCTATGTCTTTCAATTTGGACCGTGAGCGCGTTGTTGATGCCCAGTATCCCCCTCAATTCACTGTGACAGGGAGAACCAAGGGCCAAAGGGGGCCATCGCTTGTTATTAAATTACATTCCTGGGCACAATCCTAAACAATACCAATGACACAAAGCCACGGCGCACTTTTAGTGTCTAGGAGAGCATGGGAAACAAAGAAGATGCTTCGCTTAATGTAGAACTCGATCTTCTGGAACATTAACGTCGGACTAGGGCCTTGGCCAAATATTTCCCTCGAATCAGCAAGGTTGGAACTGGAACTACACGAGGAGAATAGCATGTGCAAGTCAATAAATAATTGGCGATAGAACCTTACGGTGCGACATATTCTTTGTTTGGCTTTTTGGCTCAAATTCTTCGACTCCGAAATGTAAAGCGGCCGGCTGTGGCTTACTCGGAATTCTACAAAAACAATATAAGCTACAACCTTCCCGCAAAGCTCAGGTCACTCTACATGATTGTTTAACTCACTGTTTTTTTTTTTACAATATGCGCTCATCATGGGTGTTCTCGTTTCTAGCTCTTGGTGCTAATGCCCAAACAATATCAGAATGTCCCCTTCTTGGGCCAGCATTCCCGGCCCCGACTGCCCTGTCAAAATCCGACATCTTCCTCAGGGCGACCGAGAGTCTGACTTTGCAGCTCAAAGAGGCGATTGATAATGGAAGCCTCCCGTCCACGTCATTTTCGGTGCAAGTTTTCAGCGGCCAAGAGAATCATTCGGCGTTTAGCTTTTCGCATACAGATGGTGGAGTTGTAAATGGCTCAGTAGGTGTTCGAGAAGTGAACGAAGACAGCGTTTTTCGCATTGGCAGCATCTCAAAATTGTGGACTATGTTTCTTTACATGACCTTGAATGGAACAAAATACTTCCAACATCCCGTGTCCCAATACGTTCCTGAACTACGAACCAACCACAAAGCGAAACATACAAGAGATGCAATTGATCATGTACAATGGGACGACGTGACCATCGGTGAGCTGGCTAGTCATCAAGCCGGTATTCTAAGAGACTGTGAGTTATTGAATATGCAATGTGACCGTCAGACTAACGAATTTCAGATGCATTCGGAGACCTTGGGTTCCAGTGGACTGCCCTCCAAGCGCAAGGATTTCCTCCCCTTCCAGAATCTGACCAGCTTACCTGTGAAGGTACCTATGCATGTGATAGAAAGCGTAAGTTATTAAACATCCTCGTATTCTTACTATGGTTGATTGACTAATGTGGTATTTCTAGAGTTTTTTGACGGCGTGTTCAGAGCGCGTGAGTAGAGGAATCGCGTGGATTTTGATCTGACTCTAATGGGGCTTTTCTCCATAGGTCCCCTCGCTGCAACCTCTCATACGCCGCTATACTCTAACGCAGGCTACCAAATTCTTGGATACGCATTGGAAGCGATTGCCAAGGCTGACTTTGAAGACATCTTAATTGATCGTCTGATTAAGCCACTCAATCTAACTCGGTCTGGTCTTCAACCTCAGCCGCAGTTTGGGGTGATTCCCTCCAACGAGACTTACAGTTGGTTCAACTATACGGTTGGTGACGAAAACCCGTAAGTGCCCACGCAGAGCGTAGTGCGCAGGATGCTTACCTTTGCTAGGGCCGGAGGAGTGTTCTCATCCTCAAAAGACATGGCTACTGTCGGTCGGGCTATCCTTTCAAGTGCTCTGGTTGACCCAGCTGTCACAAGAAGATGGTTAAAGCCAGCCACGCATACCTCATCCCTACAACACTCGGTTGGAGCACCATGGGAGATTTATTCTTTCACAACTGACAGTCGTCGAGTTGATCTATATAGCAAAGCTGGGGACATTGGGGTGTACTCAAGCTTTATGGGTCTTTCCCCGGACTACAATGCTGGTTTCACCGTTCTGCTTGCTGGTGATAGCAACCCGCACCAGATGACTGCGACACTTGCCGAAATGATTGCAGATCTTGTGCTCCCAGCGCTTGAGGAAGTTGCCAGAATTCAAGCGTCTCAACGATTTGCGGGGACATATTCTCTGTCGCGTGATGGTTCGAACTCTTCGATTACCATCACGGCTGATGATGGCCCTGGGTTGAAAATCACAGAGTGGATCAGCAACTCTGTTGACATGTTTGAGACCTTGATGGCTTTGGAAAAGTTGACAGATCGTGCCGCGCTAAGCATCCGTCTACAACCAAATGGTCTACAGACAGCAGGACGAACCTCATTCTCAGCCGTTATACACGCTGCCAGTTCGCCATCAAATGCTGGACCTATCCTCAGTTCTTGTTTGTCCTGGATTCTCCTTGATTCATTTGTATACGGCAACATTGGCCTCACGGAGTTCGAGTTCGAACTGGATGACAACGGAGACGCCGCCGCTATATCTCCCCGCGCGCTACGCATTACTATCCCTAGGGTTTAGCCTGCTGATGACCACGGTCGCGCTGGCTTTAAACAGTTTATTACATGTTATATGTCTAGATTAGCCTGTATTGGACATCAAATTTTGCTCCGGAGGATCATGGCATTGCGCGACCAAGTTAGAATTAGAAATGGAGAAAAAGATTACAATGATATTATTGCAAATAAGGAGTAGACCAATCTGACAGAGAAGGTCCGTGCTTGAAAGATTAAACAAGGGCTACTTGGATCAAAATAGTTTGCCAACGCGAAATATCTTGCATGCAAGGGCCAAGGTAATGAATTTAGTGTTTTACTTTTCCAAGCATCCATGGGTCTGGTTTGAGCATATTCGAGCTTAATCCAAGGCCACCAGCTAGACATTTTTGTCCCTAGGACAATACAATTTGTAGGAATCCTCTGGCATGAGTGCAAATTCCGACTCACTCACATTTCGAGGATAAGGGCTTGGTCGGTTATAGCGAAGTTCCTTACACACTGACCGATCGGCCCGGAAGGACCTTGTGGACCCTTAACTGGGTCACATCCGATAATGTATCAGTGGGCAGTTTGGATCGAGGGTATGGTATGATGTCAAGCGTAGGCAGAATTAATATCGGCTTCTAGAACGTGGGATGTGGGGGCGACCCCAGACGGCATTAATAGACCCACGAGTGCCCGTAAGGCTATGTGTCGATGACGCGCAACTATCGAGACAAATATACATGTATACAGAAAGCGCAAGAAGAGGAGGTGTGCATAAGAGAACGCCAAGTATTGCCAATCCCGGCCAAGGAAGGTTGTGGGTAGGATTGACAGTCAGTCTGACCGGAGAGCATGTTCGGATAGTAAAACGGTACCTAGGGCTTCGGGCGTGAGACCGGTAATATCTTGGCGGCTATTGGCCGTTTGACGCAAGCCAAGTCTTGAGTTGAACTACATATGGCTTCTTGGAGATACTGTCAGATTCTTAGAAGTGGTTACTAAACCGAAACCATCCACTCTGTAGAAATTTATAAGTGCAGTTCTAGTGGGCATTCGTCAGATCAAGTAAGGCCCACTATGACGTTGGCCGCTACAGCTACCCGAAAGAATTAAAGGAATGCTATTGAGACACCTAGACCATTCCACACTTGGAGGTGATGAGCAGACAAGAACGCTTGGGCTTTTTGAGGGTTTGCGCTTACGGCCGATCAATGTTAAACAAACTCGGTTTATGCCCGAGGATCTCCCGGGCTAGCCGCATCTCCTTACTCTGATTGGCCCGAGTGGTTCCTTTTTTTCACATCGTTTATGGCGAATAATCATGTATGACTTCATTGCCTGTTTTGGTACACGTGCGGCTTATTGTGTGCACGTTCATATCGCTATACAATATGACACGTGATCAAGATATCTACTGTATCAAGAGATCTACTGTAAATGTTGTATCCTAAAGTGGAATTAGTGAACACCCAATCCTGTCGCTGTTGCCTAGACCGGGCTATGTATCGAGCAAAGAGCCGAAAATGACTATTGCAGTCGGCTATGTTTCTCGACTACGTTTGACGTCAGAGCTTGAACTGATCTTAGTTGTGGGGCGCGCCAAGGAGGAATAGCAATCCCTTGTTCGTTGATCGCCCTTGATAGGAAATGACGTCGATTTCGCTGAACAGGACTCATGTCCAATTAACATCAATATATCCCTTATTACTAGTGCTTGTTGTTCAAGATCTTCATCTAAATCTAAGCCCTTTTCTAACAGTAGGTCCCCAACAGCCACATCTTCACTTTATGCATAGTTACGCCAGGCGGGCCCACTCTTTTAACAGTGTAGATCCACTATAAATCCGGTTTGAGCGGCAAAGTAAAGACCGAAAGCAAAATTCGAGTGCGTGTCCTCCGAGGTAACATGCAGATTCTGCACAAATATAACAGCTGGGGAAGATCCACAAATGTTCTCCTTTGTTCAACTCCTTGTTTGCTCCATCCGCAGTCCCCCGCATACCAGGATGTCTCCCCCAGAGCAACTGGAGGTCCAGCCTCAAGCTGCTCACGAAGAGAGCAGACCGATCTCTGCCAATGGTAATAGCACCGATAGCGAATCTAGTGAGCCCGTCGACATCTCCGCAGAGCTCGCAGAGAAGCCAAGTGAACGGCCTGACGGAAAGCGCGAGCTCAAGGAACAGGATTGCTACGAAATCCTAGGCTACTCGTGGCCCCGATGGAAGAAATGGACGTACCTCGCTGCGGTCGCATTTGTTCAGGTCTCCATGAACTTCAACACTTCAGTCTTCCCTAATGCTATCAAGCCTCTTTCAAAGGCCTTCAACATCAGCAACCAACATGCTCGGACCGGTCAGATGGCCTACCTGGTGACTTACTCTATTGGTTGTGAGCTTTGGGCTCCATGGAGTGAGGAGTTTGGTCGCTGGCCTATTCTCCAGCTCTCGATGTTCCTGATTAACATCTGGCAAATTCCTGCGGGACTTGCTCCGAATTGGGGAACTATTGTCGTCGCCCGTGCATTGGTTAGTGTTTTTTTCCCAATGCAAAAACCTATGATTCTGGAATGATAAACTAACACTCGATATAGGGTGGTATTTCTACCGCTGGTGGTAGTGTCACTCTTGGTCTAATTGCCGATATCTACGAACCCGAGACCCAGCAATTCCCTCTCGCCTTTATCGTTTTGTCCTCCTGTATCGGTACCAGCATCGGTGGTGTGATCGGTGGACCAATCGAGCGCTGTAAGACACTCTTTATCACTCCCCCCCCTTGTGATACATATACTAAGACGTCTGTTAGTCCTTGATTGGCAATGGTTCTTCTGGATCCAGCTCATCTTCGGCGCTGTCACGCAAGCCATCATCTTCTTCATGCCCGAGAGTCGTTCGACTATCATCATGGATAAGGAGGCCAAGCGCCGCCGTAAGACAGGCGAAGACCCGAACATCTATGGCCCTAACGAACTCAAGTCTCCTCGTATCTCGATGAAGGAAGCCGGCAAGATTTGGATGCGACCCTTCTACATGCTTCTGAAGGAGCCTATTGTTCTCTGCTTGTCTCTCCTCTCTGGTTTCTCCGACGCTCTGATTTTCACCTTCCTGGAAAGTTTCGCCATTGTGTACGAAAAGGGATGGGGCTTCGGAATTCTTGCTCAGGCCTGGGCTGTCATTCCCATCAACGCTGCCTACTTTATCGGTTACTTCAGCTACTTCCCATGGTTCTTCCGTGACCAAAAACTTCGTCTCAGACATGGTGATGCGGCTATTCCCCCCGAGCGCCGCCTCAAGTGGCTCCTTTTCCTTGCACCCCTTGAGCCTATCGGTCTCATGGGCTTTGCCTGGACATCCTTGGGTCAAGAGTACAACGTTCATTGGATTGGATCCATGATTTTCTCCGCCTGTGTGGGTATTGCCAACTACGCCATTTACCTATCCTCGGTCGATTACATGGTCGCTTCCTATGGTGTCTACTCTGCATCTGCGACCGGTGGTAACGCCTTTGCGCGTGACCTTCTGGCTGGTATCTCCGCTATGTATGCGACGCCTATGTACGAGAACATTGGAAACAAGTTCCAAGTTGAGTATGCCAGTACGATCCTTGCCTGTCTTTCCTGTCTTGTCGTGCTTCCCATCTACGTCTTCTATTGGAAGGGACCTCAAATTCGCGCAAGGAGCAAGTTCGCTTCCACCCTTGCCAACGACAGAGCGCAGAACCAGGGCCGTCGTGTCAGCAAGATCAGCCACGAGCCTTGATTTACGAAAATGCAAATTCGTTTGCATATGGAAGAATTGTGATTCAATGCGTGTATATGTCTCCATATATGTATATATGAACCTGTTGCGAGTTTGACGGATGATTTTCCTCATGCTTGCTCCTATGTCAACCCCATGGGTTGTGATTCAGGTTGAATTTGGATTTTACGTTATATACCTAGTTGCCAGTCAATCTGGTTGAGTGCACTTATCATATAACCCATGACTGAACACCTCTTAGTAGACTGATGATCCTAGCCAACCTGCTGTTTCTCATTGAGCGGCTGTAGGCTTGTGTTTCCAACAGTCAGTTATGAACCACAATAATGTGATCCTCTCGTATTTATTTACTCTGTAATCCCAAGATTCAACGGCAGAAGAGACACTATCATTCCCACGAAGACGTCATCAACGGTTTCCCCCTTTTGAAGAAGTGAGCCTACCTGCAGCCAAGGCGTTAGCATGGATCCAGCAGGGATGTGCACTATACTAATTCCACGCACGCACCCCTAGTCTCAGGTGTCCCCTCTCCCGCGTCTTCGAACTTCCTGATCACCACCATCAACAAAATGATTACCAGCACGATTGAGATTGCCGCCCCCCCCGCGAAAGTGCGCGATATTGTACGTTCCTGAAACCGACTGTCAATTTGTGGCGAAAACAAGGCTCTAATTCAGTTCCGATTGCAGTTGCTTAACTTCTCGGCATATCCCGCGTGGCACACGGAATGGCTGAAGGAAATCCAGGTCAAGGACAGCAACAAGACCCCACAAACGCTCAGCTCCGGAGATAAGATTGAAGTCAATATTGAAAACTTCAAGTTTGTGGCTGAAGTCAAGGTGAATAATCGGATTTTAACCTATGATCAAGGAGAAAATGCTGAAGATTACATTTCAGGAGAACAGTGAGAACTTATTCTCTTGGCAGGGCCCGCCTGTATTTACCATTGCTGGTCTGCATAAATTCCACATGGAGCCAGCTAATAACGGTGCATCCACTGTTTTCACTCAGACTGAGGATCTCAAGGGTATTCTTTCATTCATTATGAGCTCTTCGCTGCTTGGAAAGAAAATGGCCGCCCATTTTGACATCTTCCACCGGGACCTTAAAGCTCGGGCCGAGCGAGCCTAATTTGGGGGCCAATTCTGGATGGGGCCATATCCTTAAGCGCACAGATTCTCAGTTATTATGCACGCCCTTTTGTTTTGTTACCTGCATCCTTCAGGATATCTTGCAACTCTTACTTTAGGTATCATGAAATAGGAAATCAATACAATGAAGAATTTTGAGCGAAAAGTAGTTTGGAAACCCCGGTAAAAATTCGTTATATATTCCTGCGCCTACCCGTAGGACCGCAGTATCAATGATTTTGATTCTGGTAGTCCTAAGTAGGGTATCGTATCTGTTGCTATAGACAATTCAAGACAGTATAGCAGCCTCGGCTATACGAAGGGATATAATCATCTTTCGAACGAGTGGATACTATAAGTAACCACTACCTATAAAGCCGTCTTTGCGTCTAAACCCGAGACCCGGGTCAAAAGCCACAGAGTACAGAGTATAACTTCCCCTTATATACGTCACCCACGTTGGCGACAGGGGTGATAAGTTATGTATCTTATTTCTGAAAATCACTATGCTCTATTAAGAATCGGTATCAAAAATCCCACGATACATTCTTCCCTCGATATCTTATATTTCTTCACGAAACAGCAGAGAATGTAATAGTTCTTGATCTAGGTCAATCAGCCTGGCTACTTCACTACGACGAAGGCCATCGCTCAGATGGCGGACAAGCGGTTTGTTAGTGACGAAAAAAGGAAAGCACCATGCAAAGATATCAAGCAGCGATACGGAGATAAAAATTCTCAATAAACCGACAGAGAACCCATATATGGAAAATGATGTGTGTGCCGTATTGGCCTCGGCCAACTTCCAACCAGTACAATCAATCAAACCTGTGCCTAAAATTCACACCAAGGACCTCAACCCCATTTCCAAGCGCCGACGTGCCCTGAGGCTTTGACCCATTCTCAAATGATTACCGCTCTGCAAGACTCAACCTCCCCTCCCAAGTGCCACTGGCAGACGAAGACCAGTACGAGATGCTTAGCACTGTTCTATGCCACTGATATGTAAATTGCCCACGACAGGTGGAGGTACTGCTGACATTTGACTTGTGAGAGGAAGGTTACATATGCTGCATTACCAATGATGTCATTCTATCCCTATCACAAGTACTGAGTTGGTTCTAGAAGCATTATTAGCGTCGGATTCAAGGTTTTTATAGCATGTTGGGCAGCGCTAATACATTAATACAGTCAGAAATTCATGAGATTGTACCAATACTTATACATGCTACCTAACTGACAAATGGTTGCTAATGTGCCATCTTTGTCTCCTGACACAGGCCATATTCGAGTACAAAGTGAGCAACCACCTCTAGGGTCAAATCAGCTCCTTGCTTCAGAGAAACCTGCCTGAAATTTGATCCTCCATGTTTTTGAGTAACCTCAAGGGCGTGCTCAAGTGAAAACAAGAAGGTCTGAACCCACGAGGGTCACGTACGGCTCTGAGATAGCACTGGAATATGTAAAACAGCTCCCATCCGCCGGCGTCCAGGCTGCCCATTTACAGCCTCTGTCTTCAGATTGAGCACAAAGCTCAATGCAAGCTGCTGGGGACCCTGGCTTCACCCCTCTGTGAATGGTTTTGCCCAGCTTGCCAATTTTGTCTAAAGGATTATCAGTGTCGCTCACTTGAAGACGCGAGTTGGTTGTACGTACTCGAGTCGGCAGTTCTCTTCCATGTCTTGCCAGTGGAGGTAGTACCTGTCCCGGATGGTTAGCCCTTCTCAATGAACAGCTTGTTGACATTCAACATACCAGTGTTTTCATTGTCTTCTTCCTCTTCCCCCTCTTCATCCTCTTCCTCCTCTTCATCCGCGTTTCCTGTGTTCCCATTTCCGCCAGACGTTTGATTGCAAGAGACAACCCGGTCAAACTGAAACTGACCTGGTACAGAATCAAGACTTTTCACAAGGTCCTCTTTGTCAGACAGATACTTCCATGAAATTCGAACCGTATTTTCTCCTGTTAAAGATAAAACTCAGAATGCTGCTATGTGAATTAAGTGGTGGGGAATCTTACCAGCAGGGATTCTCCAAGATCCATGCAGGCCATGTCCGCTCTTGTCCAGGATAGAGGTATTTCCCAACTCCTTTCCATCGATGGCAACTGTGAGACCTGCCTCTGTGATGTCCTTGACGCTGAGGTATGTCTCAAACTCCCAATCCGTAAACATTTCAATAGGCTGGGGCGGACCAGGTTTCTGCTGCGCAGTGTACTTCGGGTTTTTCAGGCTGTTCCAAAAGAGAGTGAACGAGACTGGATCTTTGAAGCCTTCGGTGCAAGGCGTCCCAAGGTTGTCTGAGTTTTCCGACGAGAGGTTACCATAGACAGGGCACCAATACTGCCCTCCAGATCCCTCCATTGGAGGATTGGCTGGAATAAATGTTGGGCCCGGCAGATATGAGGTTGTAACCTGAGTTGTGCAATCAACACGGGTGAGAACAACCGGTGTATTGGCGTTGGCTAGCCATGCTAGGCTGGCGAGGGCCAGTCCAGTACGAATGGAAGGCATGGTAAGCAGATATTTTTGAGCTATAATGCGAAATGATTATAGTGAAGGAATTGATTAGCTCCATTTTATATGTTCAATGAGCCAGGGATTTGCGTGCAAACCGCGCGAGACCGACTTCAACGCTCAAAGGGCAATTGCTACCAAGCTAGGGTGAAACTGTTGCATATTGGACCCGTGGTCGATCTCAATCCCCTGGCCAAAAGCGGAATATACCTTACTGGTTATGACATAAACACTGCATGAATAGAGATGGGTGATACAAAATCTAAGACACGGCGATAGAGTTACTTCTGGACACGGACCGTTCCTGTCATGGCGAAGGAGAGTGTGAAGTCGACCACATTGTGGATACTAAGGCGATCTAATTCTTGGTATCAAAAAAAAAGGAGAAACAAAAAAAAAAAAAAAAAAAGAAACCCTCTAAGTAGCCGCATCAACCGGCATGTGGGTGGCCTTTGATGTCCCTTAATTCCAAATTCCGCAGCGATTTGCGAATAAGACAGAGACAACGACATGTCACTCATTCTTCACTTGGAAAATTATGAAATAGCCCACTTTAATAGGCAGACTTTAATTGAGAGGTGCTTTCCGCGAACCGTTAACTCAATCTGATGCGGAGCAAAGGATGTCCAGGTTAACCTTAGTGAGAGTCAAGAGAGGGATGATGAAGGATTCCAAATACGTTAATACATCGCTGCTATTCACGGCCTAGGCATGTAGTATACAAGTTACATGCAAAATTCAATAAGAGAATTCCGAACCAAACCTGCATACCGGGTGGGTATGCAGTACAGTAGTTGCATAAGAGATATGGTCTTGAGAAGATCCCTTACAGCTTGATGGGGGTGGCTCTCTCGATAGAAGGGGAGTCGAGGCGAGTAATCAATTACGCTTCGGTAGTTGCATTTGTCGCGATGTAGCCAATTTGGTAGTCTAGCTTTACAACCACCGGGAAGGAGAGGGAGAGTGCCCCGGCCAACTGTTCGAATATGCCGGCTGGTCAGCTACATCAAAGGCATCAATTGAGAATAAGCAGACCCCAGAGAACGGATCTGATCTCGCTCCTGGTGAGAAAATGCAGAGGTGGAGTGCTAACGCTTATAGCCGTGCACCCCATACCCTCGTGTTTAGATCATTGACATATTTGAAATAACTGCGCCTTCAATCTACGGCGTATTCCGGGTTCCATTACACAGGCCGATTGTCTAGTAGTTGATGAGAGGGTTCAGATTGAGCCTCTCCAACAGCTACAGTAAAATTGTTAACAGCATGCCACACCTTATAAAAACGGATGAAAACATACCCACTGGTCAAAGCCCTCGTCCCCATCTCTGAAACTTTGGAAACGGGCGTCCAAATGCTCTTCGTTTTTGGGTTAGCATTTGGCTAATTCCGTTTTTTATATATTCTTTTTATCCTTCAATCGGGGTCTGTGGCAGAAAGACCACTTACCGGCGGTAACGTTGACCCTGGCAGGCACTAGAGGATCTCCTTGCCAGCTTTTCAAGAAGTCACTCGCCTTAGTGTCATTGCCTACTTGGCTAAGATCAAACCTAAGGCCTGTATGAAGTCAACACGACTGACGCACAAGTCCAGTAACGAAAGAAGCTTACACTCTGGTCCATAGCCCTTAGTCGCAACATAAGCCAATGAATCTTGGATTACTTTGCGGAACTCTCCTTCAGGTTCTTCATTGGGACAACCATCAGTTATCGTCAGAATGAGAAGCGGCCTTTCCAATTCGGCACCGCTATTGATTCGCTCGTAAAGGAACTCGTCCAAGACTTTGGCTTTAAGGTTTGTGCCGAGCTTCGTCGCGCCTCTAGGGGTGAAAGTCATTCTATCCCGCAGTTGATCGTACATCAGATTGTTTGCACTTCCATCGATCTTGTTAATAAATCGGAGATGCACGGAGCCGTTAGGAGCTGCGCGAGTCATGAGATCCGCCATCCGCTCGACCAAGTCGGCCTGACGGGTCATTCGATCCTCGAGCATCGGGGTCCCGCTATCATCTGGCATTGTATCATTTGTTTCCATTGAGCCACTGTCATCTAACAGAGTTTTATGTCAGATAATGGCCGTTGAAATAGCGCTGAGCTCGCACTCACCGCAATAAAGAATCGGCTGGTATAATGCGTGCCGGGACATGATGGCTAAATTCTTGGACCATTGGGCGCTAGGCGAGCCATTTTCCAGTAGCTCAGCTGCCTTTCCCGCGACCTGCTGCACATAATCATTACCATGTGGATAAAAGTCCTCCAAGCCATTTTCTGTGATAAAATCTTCAAGGTGACGCTTAAAGTCATCCTTTGTCTGCGGATATACATTGGCCTGTCTCAAAGTTAGCAGATCTAGTTACAGGCAGACGTAAAGGTTATAATGATATTCATACATTGGCTTGCGGCACGCTCAGGGCAGCAACGCGTCTGATGGCGTTGCTACCGATGTCTTTCCATTTGCCAAAATAGGCGAGACCAAAAAGGGCCGAGCTAACGAGGAGATTTTCCAACTCATGCTTCCATCCTGGCTGCTCATTCTTCGGGCGTAAAGCTCTGTGAATAGCAGTATTTGTTGACTTATCTGCAAGGCTCTGGGCTGATTGACCACTGAGGTTCCGGTTTGTCAACGATGCTCCATGGTCGATGAGGAGGCGTATGGCTTCTGGGCTTTTTCCCTGTCTGACTGCCTCCATGATCGGGGTGTCATTTCCCAACTCCGGGATGGGGCCATCAGCTTTGGCGTTGTGCTTCAGGAGAAGCTTAATGATAGACGCGTTGTTTGCGGGTGCCTGAGTAGCCATATAAAGGGAAGTCTTCCCATCAGGGGCCTTTTCATTGACATCTGCTCCACTCTGCAACAGAAGTTTTACAGAACCCACATGGCCGCCTCTGGTTGCAAGGAAAAGTGGTGTTTCACCATAATCGTCCTGGTCATCGATGTCCTGGTGTGCCAGGTAGCTGGTCAGCTTGGACCGGGTGAGAGTGCCAGTCTTAGCAAGTGTGTGAAGGTTCTCCATAATTTCGAGGTAGGATCAATGATAAAGTAAATAAAATAACAATAGAACCTTCAGAATGGATGGGAGCAGCGTGGATATTATCTGACTGGTAATTCAATGAGGGATCTCACACAGATAAGAAACGCCATTTTAAGAACTATCTAAACAGTGCAATGTGTACTTGCTGAGAAATCACATGTCGTATCAATATGCGAGCGAGGTCATGCCCCGGAATACCCTTGCAATCTAAGTGAGTCGGTGAGAGTCGAGTCCGCCATAGCCCAAAGCGGAAGGGCAGAGATGGTTACACAAGAGGTGCGCAATGAAGGGGAATGGCGAATCTTCTAATCAGGAATCTTACCAGCAAATATATTATAATACTTTTCCTCGAAATTCTTGGCGGGTACACACACTATCATGGGAATCCCTTGCATTAGAATGTATCACCATCCAATGTGGGCTTCCTACAGCTACCTTCTAATTTATCAATGTAAGGAAAAAATGATGATTTATTATTATTATTATTATTCTTCTTATTGTGAGATTTGCTATAGAGGGTAGAGATGAGTGGGGCAACACAGGACCTTGTAGTTGCATTGCAGCGATGGGAAGAATCACGTATAGGCAGCGGTTCGTTGACGCAAACCTATACCTCAAGTAAGTTCTACTCGCTGGATATTCAAAGAATGAAGTTAGGCCCACCAGAGAAGCGAATATATGAGAGTTACTATTGCAATAGTGCCGAAAAGCAGAAGAGAGAAAAGGACTGCAATTGTTCAACAAACGTGTTGACGTAATGAAAGGCTAGTCATTATCAACTAGAGAGAGTATTATCTACTATACTGCCCAATTCTAAATGAGAGACATTTCTGTCTGTGTATGATGTGTACACTTGCAAGGTGGCATAACATTCACAAGTGACAGTTCAGGAAACCCCAATACGGATGTTGCATTCATTGAGTAGCATTACATTATCATGATCAATGAGAAAAGGAAAGCTTCAAACTCTCCAATAAACCCTCACAGAAAAAGGTCGGTGTATTTTGTGATTAGGTTGAAGTTGACTTGGGTTAAGCCTTCTCAAACTCATTAATATGCATCATGCAGATAGTCCCCCAATATTATATACTGATATTTCACTATTGACCCCATCCATCGTGAAAACGTGCCAGAATTGCACGTAGTCACTGCTTAACTAGGTACGAACACGGATACTGCCACAGATGCATCGTAATGTAACCATGCTTCTCCAATTCCTTCACCACTATGAATCATGGCTGTGTAAACAGAAGTCCAATCATAATTTCATGTCTTCAAGCTTGCATCTACAGAAACAGGTCTAGTATTCGAGCTCGCAGCAAGTCCATGCACCCTAAGAGTGAGAGTTAGCTTGATACCATGATATCGTCTGCACATGTCACGCACGTTCTTCCACACTGATATCTACAGATAGTATTAGTAACATAGCCTCATTGGGTACGAATCGGAAATTCTCACATAGTTTCCTCCAACACACTCGAATTGCTCTGGTGCTCTTTTACGCAGACAAGAACGTGCGTCGTCGGTGCCATTGTCATCAATGGCGGCATGGGTGGTAATGCCCAGGGCAAACACGGCCAGGAAGACAGCTGAGAACTTCATTTTTTTAGGTGCTATGGATCGCAAGAAATAGAGAAGAGGTGAACCCAAGAATTGTACCTGAACTTTATAACTGCATCGCTTACTTACCTAAGCCTTGTAAAATATACAGAGGCTGTATATGTCACTTGCGTTGCGGTCGTATTTTCGATTTGGTTTATACCGCAAGTGCCCCTTGCTACCCAGCTCCTGCCGTTTCAATAAGATGTTTCTACCACGTCACCTAACTCGTTAGGTCATACAGCCATCGATCTGCATCTCCTGTACTTGCAAAGGGTGCCTGAGCAATACATGTAGCGAAGGACCCGGATCCACCTTAGGCTCATGTTGTCGTACATTCCAGGACTTACGAGTATACGCAGCCGAAATTGAATTCCGGCCTGATAATTTAGCCGCAACTCCCCTGCAAGGCTGTGGTGGCTCCAGGATCTACGATTAGGATCCGCAAAACTGTCTTAGACTGAAACAGCGTTAGGGGGTTGGGTGCTCGGGGATTTGTAACGATCATTGAATACGCCATCACATGCTGAAAACAGTAGAAACTGCGTATGATTTTGCGTGACACCGTTATTTGCGGTATTGAACTGGCCATCGCAAGTATGGCAATAGCTAATAGGCATGGATACAAAACAATGACTGTGAACAGTTGTCCGTAATGAATGCCGGGCAAATATCCATCCAACGACCCTCCCTAACTTGGAGGACAATAATACTGTCCGCCTATTAAGTGATTCTAGGCTATCAGGCGCAGGAGGAGTAAGGGATATGAACGACACTGCGGACGAACAAATTTCCGAATCTCGCAAACATGGTCTTGCTAATCCAGAGTCTCATAATATATGACACTCAAATCTGCAAAGGGACAACATATTTACGAGAAGAGGTATAGTGTATATAAATAGCAGACTCCGCGTGCGTGCATAGACAGCGACATATGAATATCACCAAATCTCAATCTTCTATTTTCTCAAGCTCTCCCTGAACCTTCACCCATGCATCAGTCCGCAGAACGCCGTTGAGCCACCAGTTCCCACCAGCATCCCTTCCTGTCACAGCAAAAGTATTTCTGAATGATAGATCGGAATGTAGAACTCCATTTACATACGATGGCTTTCCAATACCGTGCGCCCGGCTGTTAAGGTCTTTTCCAGACGCAGTCACCACCGAAGAAAAGTCCAAGCCGTACATTCCAGCTTTGTGCCAATTTGAAGACGAGAGAAGCAGCATACCGGGCTCACCGATCAATGCGAGGTAGCCCGACTTCTCCATAGTTTGCTTCAATAGCGCAGTAACAGCCTCGACCTGCTCGGCCGTTTGCTGCAGGGCTACTGACTGCCGGATTTTCCAGGCGACATTGCTTAATGATTCCTCCTGGATCTGGCGTCCCTGTAAAAAGGTAGGTGACATACAGACAGCATTCCCCAAGTAAGCACTTCCAGGAGACGAAAAGCTATCGTGCAGTGACGTACGCAGGTTGAAAGCGTTGTTGACAAGAATTCGTTGGCTTGGTAGTAGGCCGAGTGCAATATAGAGTGTGCGTGCCCACCATGCTAGTATAATATCGCTCTCGCTGAGAAAAGGATTGGACTTCGCACATCCATTGTCACACGAGCTTGCAAGCTGCTCAAGGGCCTTTATGTGCATCTTCCTCACGCATCTCGCGGGCAGGAAGATTGTGTGTCTTTCTTCCTGGCGATACCAAAGCGAATCGGCCAGGCGCCGACCAACAAACATAAGCAGCTGGCCTTTGTTGAGTACCCGGTCAAAATGCATATATTTTTCTGCCGGTGTTCGCTTGCCGAGCTCTGTCAGAGGATTTGATTCGAAGCCTTCCAGAGTCGGTATGGCGGTCAGGTCTCCGCGAACCATGGCAGACCAGGCCCTCATGAAGATGCCAATTCCCATGACATCGGTCAGAGTATGTGGGAAGGTGACAGTGAGGATTGTCGCATCATCAAAACTAACAGCGTGGATAAAAAGCTGAGGATTGTCGGAATATATCCAGTCGTCTAGCTTTCGGGGAGTAGCCTTGCTACGCACAAGCGGAGTAAAATTTTCTGGTGAGGCGAAGAGCGTGGCTTTCCCTGTGGCCTCGGGGAATTGGGCTGCCAGCGGATGGGAACCGATGGGCATCTCGTGTCTGGCATAGGTGAATATAAAGGCGGGTCGGGCATCGTCATAGCATTGCGGTATATGATACTCTAAACGTCCGTTTTCCTGGGAAAGATCAATCATTAGATGAGGATATTTGGCAATGTAGTAAGATCTCATCAGAGGATGATATGACTTACATTCAGACGTAGTCGAGCTCCAAGCTCCCTCCAATTGCCAGTGGAATACAGCTGATCCAGAGCAGCATGAAGTTTGGAGATGTCCAGCACATCGTGGAAAATCAATGCAGTATCTAGGACTGTACCACGCATGGACAGGGCTGTATCCCAGGACCGAAGGGGTACTATTGTATCTGAAGGCACTGTGGCCGGTTGAGCCGGACGCGAGCGGAATAAGAAATTCATATTGGTGGATTGAAGAAGGATCTGGAGAAAGGCTCAGTAGAGACGAGATTAGGATGGGGATACTATCGCGGTCGGTATGGGCCAGGTATTTTTCTAGAGCTCCTAGATTGAAAGACCGGGACCCTGTTGGGACTATGACTATGACCACCCATTGGCTTCTAATGCATTAGTTAATTGCAGATAATCCCTGTGACCTCTGTGCATTATAGACATAGAGACTTGGCCCTATGCATAACACTATTGACCTTTTTATTTTCGTTTTCCCGGCTCTCGTGTCGCGTCATGCATCTTATGCAAGTTGAGTGGATCCCAAGTTCCCGCAGTACTGCGTGTTTAGGATTTTCTTTTTTCAATATCAATACAGGATGAGACACATTACAACTGTATCAAGGGCCAATACTTTGTGGCGTACCTACCAGTTGCCAGGTAACCTTATCAGGTACTGGCTCCCGACCGCAGAATTATGGAGAGTGCTTCCTACGTCGTCGATCGTGACAAATGAAGCATTTTTCTGATGCAAGTGGAGCTGAGGTTACGTCTTACAAATCACAAAAAGAAAAATGGTCGATCAATTCCTAGTGCGTACTCCAGCAAGTCTTAGTAGGAACCTGGATCAGATGTTCAAGAAAGAAGAAAGGTGCACTGATCAATTTGTACCAGACTGATCGGTTATGTTCTTCTAATAGAGGACCCAAGGATATATATTCCATCCACGGGATGTTTTGCCGCCAACTCATCCGGCTGCTCCCAATTCTTCACAACGAGTTGGGTGCCTGTATCACTCTGTACCTTCTTCCACAGGAGGTTCCAGCTATCCAAATCGTGGTAGTAGTATGGCATGCGAGCCTGGGTGGCATTTACCAGGGTCTGGTCCCGGCATGCCACAATGCGACACACGATGAGTGAATCAGGCTTCGCAGCAAGTAACTCAAGTACTTGCTTCGCCACTACAACCTGCTGGTCCCAGTCAAACACATGGAGGAACAAGGATATATACACAATGTCAAGGCGCCCCTTCAGCTGCACCATCAGATTGGAGTTTTTGTCCAAGATGTCGGCGCTGATGAGTTGCTCGCTCATCTTGTCATGGTCAAGGAACAAGTCACAACCAAGCTCTAGAAATTCAGGACGGAGGTCGGTTCCGTAGAGATTTGTACATGGTGCACCGTCGTAGATCTATGATCGAAATCAGCTTACTTCTCTAAGAAGTTCCAGAGGGGTGAACGTACCAACCGGCGAAGTTCCTGCCCAAATGCACACCCAAGGTCCAACAACTTGTCTCCTTCCTTGACCCGGCGGAGGATCTCAGGGTAAATGGGTGAAGATGCAATGCTAAGCTGGAGAAAAGAAAACTGGCCAACGCAGGCATAGGGGAACTGGACATAGTGAGCATTGCTGTACTGTAGAAGGGTAACAAGAGACATACGATGGCGAATGCTCGATCTCTCTGCTCACGGTCAGTAATCTAAACTCGATAAAAAGTATTTGAGGTCTCTAGAGATACAGACCAGTTGACGGACGTGTTGCAAGATCTTGTCCGCTGGAATATTGCTATATTCCTCAAGGATGGTCCGAACCGGCTCACCGACATGATCTAGGTGAGGATTGTACAAGAGTTTGGGGTCGAAGCCCTTCGTGACCGCATCTTTCAGCTGAGAATCGGGGTGCATGATGGGTGAAATGTGTAGGAGGATCTGAAAAGAAAAGAAGGAAGCCAAACACGGTTTACGGGTTGTTGTAATAATAAGGGCTAGAGGATCGATATCCTATGCGGTGGGTCTATCTATCTGAGTTTTCCGTACGGAGATCCCAAATCGAAGAAGAATGTGTCTCGCAGGTGACATAGAATCTACATATTGCGGTGTGCAAACTGGCAAGATTCCTCAATTATGCATGATGTTGATGATCGGGTAGTTTGTATAGAGTACAGCCAGCCACACTAGACGCCTTATGCGAGGGGGAAGCAAGATCGACGAGGTACACTGAACAAAGCCACAATAATAGACTTCCGGCCCACACTACCCTCCCGCCTTCTCGTGTGCCGATCAAAGTAATTGACGTAGGGGGCAACAGCACCGGCATGCATATGCATGTTGCCTTCCGGCGCCCCAAATCCAAAATATGTAAAAGTGCACCAACGAGGCCAGAAAAGGATCAATCTCGAGACTCAAGATAAACGTGGAGTTACACCGAGCTTTCCAATTAAAAATTAAAAATTAGAAAAAGGACACAAGAGCCAGTCAGCAACCAGAGTCGAGCACATATAATCATTGGTTGGGCCATTCCTGTACCGAAATGCTCGCCGCCGATCAAGAGCCAAATCAGTTGGAAAGGAATTTTAGACGAAATGAATATTGTAAGCTATTGTGGAGAGTTATTTGGTTGCTGTAACCCAGAATACCACGACCTGCAGGGGGCCGATGAAATCGACGATTGAGGATGGTAGGATTGGATCTATGATACATGGTGTATACGCAAGGACGTCGGAAGCTAGCCACAAGGGTACCAAGATCTTCAATAGACTAGGCTGGGTGTTCCATGAGACATGTTTGGCCTTTCGAGAGCTAGATAGACTCTCTCTTTAATAGAAGAGGTTACTCCTTTGATTTGAGTGCTCCATCGATTATTACTACTGCATCTATGCGTTTTTTATCCTCAAACATTACGTCTCGCCCGATGCCAGCTTCAACGACCACTGCCAGACACCAGGTCTCCGTTTTATTCGGACCGCAGCGCAACGATGTCGATGTGGTCTTGGCTAAAATTAGTACGACTCTCGTTGAAGATTCATCTCTTCAATTTATCCATGGAATTTTGCAGGAGCTGCCTTCCCTCTGGGTTGACATTACTAAGGCCTGGCCATCCCTCTGTCGAGTTCCAGGGGACGATCAGATCATCGCATTGCTACAACAGTTACAAGGTTCGCCGTCAGCAACCACGGCAGAACCTATGAATGTGATCATGACGCCCCTCACCGTGATTACTCATATATTGGACTTCGTCAAGCTCAAGGGCTCAATTGGGGAGCAGAACGTCATTGACGCTCAAGGGTTCTGCGTGGGATTTTTGGCGGCGATCGTGGTCGCTTGCTCCAAGGGTGAGGACGAGTTTCAGTCACTCACAGCAACAATTGTCCGGATAGCCGTCTGCATCGGTGCCTTGGTGGATTTAGACGAGTTAGTCCATGGTACTTCTAGGTCTATTGCCGTCAGGTGGAAAGACCTCGCAGGCTGCAAGGTGTTTCAACAAGTGCTGGCATCCCATTCGAAGGTAAACAAACCCTCCCCCCCAACCTTTCAATATTTCACATCCGCAACCTCGCTGACTGTCTCATTCAGGCCTATACGTCATGCGAGTTGGACACCAATAGTGTGACAGTAACCGTTCCAGAGGAAGACATGGACGCCTTGGTCAAAGATATTGCAAGTCGCAATTTATCGGCGAAGCCCATTGCTCTAAGAGGAAGATTCCACCACGAGGTACACAAAGTGGCTGTACAGCATATTGTCAAGTACTTTGAGCAGGACATGCGTTTCCGGTTACCCAGTGGGAGTGGTATTCTCTTGCCTCTTCGATCCAACGTGGATGGGAACGTGATAGTTAAGGGAGATATGCTCCTCATTGCATTGGAATCGATCCTGGTCATGCAATGCAAGTGGCTTCCAACTGTTGCAGGTGCATATAACACCATAAGGCAAACCAACGACGCTGCTCGCTTGTTGGCCGTCGGCGAGAGTTCCATTATACCCCGGAGTGTGAGCAAGGACTCGGTACAGCAGAATGGTCGTCATGACTTGTGCCAAGACAACGACAGGCTTCCTAATGGGCTCTCCAATGGCCTCACTCCTACGAACGGGGTGGAAACCGCAGAGGATATGGCGGACTGCCGTCTCAACGGTCATGGTGACGACCCAGTAACCCCAATTGCAATTGTCGGAATGGCTTGTCGGTATCCTCAAGCCGACTCTGTGGAGGCGTTATGGGACATGCTCGAATTAGGGCGATGCGCTGTCAGCGAGATTCCCAACGATAGATTCAAAATGAATGAGCTTCTACGGCAGCCGAAGGGGCCGTTCTGGGGAAACTTCCTAGATCAGCCGGATGCTTTCGATCATCGGTTCTTTGGTATCTCAGCTCGGGAAGCAGAAGCCATGGATCCTCAGCAGCGACTGCTACTACAGGTCGCATACAATGCCATGGAGTCGGCCGGCTACTGCGGGATCTCTGCTTCGTCATTGACTTCGGATATTGGCTGCTATGTTGGTGTTGGCTCGGACGACTACACGGATAATGTTGGATCCCGCGACTCTAACGCATTTTCCGCCACCGGAACTCTCCAGGCATTCAACAGCGGGCGGATAAGCCACTACTTTGGGTGGAGTGGTCCGTCATTGACTGTTGATACCGCTTGTTCGTCAGCTGCTGTAGCCATTCATTTGGCCTGTAAAGCCCTCCAGGCAAAAGAATGCTCGATTGCCATGGCTGGAGGGGTGAACGTCATGACCAGTCCCAAAGTGACCCAGAACCTCGCCGCTGCCTCTTTCCTGTCCCCGACTGGTGCCTCCAGGGCATTTGATGCAGGTGCAAATGGATACTGCCGTGGTGAGGGCGCAGGGCTAGTGATCCTGCGACCATTGGAAGATGCTCTTCGCAATCATGACACAATTTTAGCTGTCATCGCGGGATCGGCAGTTAACCAAGGATCCAACTGTTCTCCGATCACTGTCCCAGTCTCAGAATCTCAACAGTCCCTATATCGTAAGGCTCTCGCTGCTGGGGCGACATCTCCACACGAAGTTACTTATGTCGAGGCCCATGGTACTGGTATGTTTTCTTCACACTACCCTGTGATTAAGTGCCCGCACTAACGGTAGTATAGGGACGCAAGTGGGAGATCCCATCGAATTTGACAGCATTCGTCAGGTTTTTGGTGGTGCAAATCGAGCGGAAAGGCTTTGGATTGGGTCTATCAAAGACAATATAGGTCACACTGAAACCTCATCCGGAGTTGCTGCGCTGTTGAAGACAGTCATGATGATTCAAAAGGCCAGAATCCCGAAGCAGGCAAACTTTTCTCGATTGAATCCCAAAATACCTTCTTGCCACAAAGAGAATATTGCTATTTCCGAAAAATCTACCAACTGGGAGTCCTCACATCCTGTGGCCATGGTCACAAACTACGGCGCCGCCGGGAGTAATGCAGCTCTTCTTGTTAAGCAGCACCGGAGACCATCGGACAGTTCCGACCACGCCAAAGGGGGCATGTCAGAAGTCCCAATTTTCATTTCAGCGAAGTCCACAGAGTCACTTCGCGCTTACTGTGAGGTTCTTCATAAATTCGTCACCAAGGCATCAGTCCAGCGCCATGGAGACGTGATACAAGATATCGCATATAACCTCGCAATCAAACAGAACAGAAAAATGGACTACGTGGCCACTTTCTCAACAGATTCTAACGATACCGCGAGTTTTCTGGACCAGCTCACTGCAGTGATCTCAAATGATGCATGCACACAAAAGAAACTAGCAAGCCCACTCCCCGTGATCCTCTGCTTCGGGGGCCAGACTGGGAATACAGCAAATATATCAGAAGACCTGTTCAATTCCTGTGGACTACTTCGGCTTCATATAGTACGTTCCCTTATTTCCGAAAGTTGAGAATTTGGCATGATTCTAACCCGACAATTCTAGATGGAATGTGAACGCACTTGCCAAACCCTGGGTCTTCCCAGTCTGTTCCCAACGATCTTCCAATCCAGTCCAATTGAAGATCTGGTATCCCTCCATTGCATACTTTTCTCCATTCAATACGCGTCTGCAAAGGCTTGGATAGACTCGGGGCTAAAGGTGGACCGCATCATTGGGCACAGCTTTGGCCAACTCACCGGGCTTTGCGTTGCGGGCAGCCTAGGTCTTTCCGATTGTATGACGCTCATCTCTCAGCGAGCCGGTCTGATCCACAGCAGCTGGGGTCTGGAACATGGCAGCATGCTCTCCATAAAGGGTGCAAAGGAAGACGTCAGAGTCTTGTTGAATGGCTGCAACAATACTGTCGATATCGCGTGCTTCAACGGCCCGCGAGACCTGGTCGTTGCTGGGGAGGAGGTATCCATCGCAAATCTCGAAATTATGGCTGCAGATGGATCCATGTCTATACAAACAAAGCGTCTCCGCAGTACCCATGGCTTCCATTCTCGACTGGTCGACAGGATTGTTCCTGGCCTCACCACAGTCGCCCACTCACTAGTGTACCATGAGCCACGAATTCCTATAGAGGCCTGCTCTGAGCTGGATGATTGGACTTGTGTAACTCCCACAAAAATCGTCCAGCACAGCCGTATGCCTGTGTATTTCGAATCTGCTGTCGAGCGGGCTGCACAGAAGGCTTCTGGGCCAGCAATCTGGCTCGAGGCTGGATCAGGGTCTCCCGTGGTCCCGATGGTTCGACAGATTATCCAGTCCTCTCAATCGTCAGAAGGGCATGTGTTTCAATCGACAAACCTCGAAGGCCCACAAGCACAGCGCAACATTGCTAAGGCCACATCGAATCTTTGGTCAAAGGGCGTCGAAGTGCAATTTTGGGCTTTCAGTCATTACCAGGCAGCATCTTACAAGTCGATAAATCTACCACCTTATCAATTTGCGAAAACCAAGCATTGGATTCCAATTGATCCATTTGCGTTCCTTCCCCTGCCACCACCGTCACTGCCAGATGATCACGGTGGTCTCGTCAGGATTGTGGAACAAAGCTCCGGGAAAACCGTTTTCTCCGTTCAAGCTTCCCACCCGGTGTACCGCTTGTGCGCCCAAGGCCATTCTGTCGTTGGACAACATCTGTGTCCTGCCTCTCTTTATATTGAGATAATTTTGGAGGCAGCGAATAAGCTAGACCCGGAGGGACTCTCTGGATTTATGCCACATATACAAAATCTGAGCATCTCTGCCCCACTGCTTCTCGAGTCCGAAGGAGATGTCTGCCTCCAGTTATCACGAACTGACATCCAGCTGAGGTGGTCATTCTGTCTCTTCACACGCCAGGGGAAGTCAGGTCCAGAGACACATGCGACTGGCGAGATCGGACTTCATAAAGTGGAAGGAACGACCCAGGCTTGCTCACGTTTCCGGTCCCTCGACCGTCTCATTACTCCATCTCGTTCACATGCCATTGCAAAGTCATCAGGTTCTAGTGGCTTAATGGGGCTACCTGTTTACCAGACCTTTAATCGAGTCGTTGCCTATGCAGACTACTTCCGAGGGGTTAAACATGTGTTTGCGAATGGAAATGAAGCTACCGGTCTCGTCTCCTTGCAAGAATCTCAAACTGCAAATGGCATCTGTGACCCCATCCTCGTGGATAATTTCCTTCAGGTGGCTGGTATTCATGTCAACTGTTTGTCTGAAGTACGCGACGATGAGGTCTTCGTCTGTAGTGCAATAGGGGACATCTTTTTGAGTGATTCCTTTATCAACAGAGATACCAAGTCCACTGGAACTAGCACAACGTACACAAGCTATGATCGACTATCTAAGAAGCAATTTATGTGTGATATTTTCGTTTTTGACCCCGAAAACGGCAAATTGCTTCTCGCCATCATGTCTGCAACCTTTACCAGTGTTCTGATGTCGAATCTGTCTCGCGCTCTCAGAAGACTGAACAAGGACGCAACTGAGCCGAACCCCCAGTCAAGTGAAGGAAAACCCCAGCTTGAGACCCAAGAGGTCTTGACGAGAAACTCTCAGAATCCTCAGCAAGTAGTTGGAGCCGGCGGCGGGCACATAGAGGCCGTTCGGGAAATGTTCCACAATCTGCTAGGCATCCCGCTGGAGGAGCTACTTCCGTCCTCGAGTCTTGAAGATATTGGCGTTGATTCGCTCATGCGAACTGAAGTTCTGGCTGAGATCAATAAACGCTTTAACTTCAACCTAACCACCGCTGCCTTGATGGAGACATTTGATATTCAAAGTCTGGCCAACAGGATATTCCCGGATGCTTCCTCCGAAACTGTAAAAGTCTCAGCCCAGGCTCAAGCGGCTATCGAGGTCTCAGTGGAGCAGAGGTCATGGCAGGATAGGGACATTGACGCAGCACCGGACACACATAAATATCTTGCTCTGGCCGAGCTATCGAGAAACCTGTTTGCCAACCTCAAAGGAACTACCATCCACGGTCAAAAAACCCAGTGGACTGGTTTCTGTGATTCCGTCTATCCTCAGCAGATGGCTCTTGTAACAGCGTATGTCGTCGAGGCTTTCCGAGATATGGGGATCCCGCTTGAGTCTTTCGGGCCCGGACAGGTTATTCCGCAGCTTCCAGTGTTGCCTCAACATCAGCAGGTAAAGGCTCAGCTCTATTCAATCTTGGAATACTCCAAATTGGTCCGAAGGGAAGGAGACGTTCTTATACGACGCGAAGGACCCATTCCCACCACGCCTTCCTCTACCCTACACGAGCAGATCGTCCGAAAATACCCTCGTCATGAATCTGAGCACAACCTTCTCCGAACCACTGGATCCAAACTGGCTGAGTGCCTGACTGGCTTGGCTGATCCTCTGACCCTTCTGTTCCAGGACAAGGAGGCACGTGAACTGATCGGGAATGTATACACCCATGCACCAATGTTCCTTTCCGCAACAATGCACTTAACACAATTTCTCCATGATGTCCTCAGCCAGTGTGATACTAGTAGAGAGATCAAGATTCTCGAAATCGGTGCTGGCACTGGTGGTACTACCGGCTTCCTCCTCGGCCAACTCGCAGACGTTTCTGGGCTACGCTTTCAGTACACCTTCACCGATATCTCATCATCGCTGGTTGCATTAGCTCGAAAGAAGTTTCGAAATTACAGTTTCATGAGCTATGCAACTCTCAATGTCGACCAGGATCCTCCTGAAGCAATGTTAGGGCAGTATGATGTGATCATCTCGTCAAACTGTGTTCACGCCACTCCCAGCATCATGAGATCAACCAAGAATATCCGTAGGCTTCTGCGACCGGACGGGATTCTTTGTTTGATAGAGCTGACCCGCAACCTGTTCTGGTTTGATCTGGTGTTCGGATTACTCGAGGGCTGGTGGATGTTTGACGATAGTCGACAGCATGCTCTTGCTAGTGAACATACTTGGAATAAGGCCCTTCGCCAGGCTGGCTACCAATGGGTTGACTGGAGTAATAACCCTGCAAAGGAATCTGAGATTTTACGATTGATTGTGGCCTCCCCTGCCAACGTCGGCTCCCCTGAAGCTACCTTAGTCACCGAAGAGTCCGTGAGTTTTGCTGAGAAGGATGGTATCCAGCTACAGGCGGACATCTACTATCCTCCTGATATTGAGACATCAAGCCGGTCTCGGCCTATCGGTACGTGAAGCACATCTAAACATACCAATATCCTAATGACGAACGAGGGCTTACATTTCATAAAGCCCTCATGATTCATGGAGGTGGTCATGTCATGCTTTCTCGCAAGGATATCCGCCCCAAGCAAACCGAAATGTTGCTTGCCGCAGGATTCTTGCCAGTCAGTATCGATTACCGCCTCTGTCCAGAGGTCTCGCTCTTAGAAGGGCCTATGGAAGATTCTCGGGATGCCCTTCGGTGGGCTCGTCAAGTGTTGCCGGGCTTGGTGCTCCAACGCCCTGACGTACAACCTGACGGAGATTACGTCGTGACCGTTGGGTGGTCAACTGGTGGACATCTTGCCATGACACTTGCCTGGACAGCTGCTGAAGTTGACGTCCGCCCGCCGGAGGCAATCCTGTCGTTCTACAGTCCCACGGACTATGAGGACCCCTTCTGGAGTCAACCTAACTTGCCATTTGGTCATCCTGCTCTTTCCAGTGACACATACAACCAGTGGGAAGCCATTCAAGATAAGCCTATCATCTCATATAATCCGTCGTCCTCGTTGGGCGGTTGGATGAACCCTAGTGATGCTCGCAGTCGTATAGCATTACACATGAACTGGACTGGCCAGACAATCCCTTTCCTGCTGAACAGTCTGGGTTCTCGTCAGAAGAGTCAGATGACCAAATTGGAAGCACCGAGCATCCAAGATATCCAGGCCATTAGTCCTTTGGCCCAGATCCGTTCCCATAAGTACAAATCTCCCACTTGTATCATCCATGGTACCCGTGATGATCTGGTTCCCATTTCCCAAGCGCAGAGAACATACGCTGCGCTTTGCGAAGTAGGTGTCGATGCTGAGATCCGGGTGCTAGATGCAGTGCATCTATTTGATATATATCCAGATATGAAGCAGAACCAGGAAGCCTTGCAGGCAATTCAAGACGGCTTTGCATTCTTACAGAAACATGTCAAGCCTTGATATGGTCTTGCTACTTGTTCAATGGAATGTTTGTGAAGTAAACCGTTACCTAGAAGATATTTACCTAACTGCGGGGGCTTGTGGCTAATGGCTCGCATTGTTTGAAATTCGCGTTTTGTTATTTGATCTTCTAATATAGAACCAATGCCACTTTGCCTGATATACAAACGCTGTTATTATCTAGAGAGTCAAAAATAATTACATCTGTATACTCGAGAGCAAGCAGGACGAATATATTACTGTCGCATCAGAAAACAACCGCTCTATCAAGATGCAAACAGGCAATACAGAAACCTTGAACATTTTTGGTCTAGCTCCAAAATAGACGTGTATCTGTTCGACAATTGCCACCGTGAAAATGATGGGGCTTCATCTGCTCGGTGACCCTGATTTCCTGGCTTCTCTCTCTCTCACCGCTGGTTTCAAGGATCCACGTCACCAATGCGCCCAGAAACGACCTTGCCCTAGACGTAATAGTCTACTTGACATAGTACGTATACAAACTAGCACACCTTACGTATGTATGCTAGCACTACGACGCCTACTGGAAGATTAAGGGCGCACTGTGGTATAGTACCTAAGTGAGTAACCAATTGAGACATCAAGATTTCTATTATTGGCTTTCTCGAGATACCAATCTGGCTCGTAGATGCGTGCGCTGAAGCGACATGTAAAGATCAATCGCATGGCTTTTGATTCGCCTCTTGATTCAATAGTTGTCATTTATTTTCGCGGGCACTCGACATGCAGTCGAACCAGGACAATGATTTACAATTTTTTCATTACTCCTGAAATAAGGTTACTTTCTTTTCTATACTGCCTTAGAATTTCATTCCATAATTGTTTGTTAATATCCATTCTGTTCCAATTCTAGCAGAATCAGAAGGCTGCAATGAATGGTAAGTATTGGACCGTATTATCAGTTGTTATCGGATTTGTTCTACTACACGTTGATTGGCTTGATTGGTCATTAACCCCTACCTAGGGAGTTAATTAGAGATTTGCGAGCCACAGGATTGTTGGATATCGCCATTGGATGCTTTGACTCTTCAATAATGTGAGATGGCGATCATACAAAAATATACCCAAAATTCCAAATGTACACCTCACCCATATTACGCTTAACGCTGTAATTGTATTACCAATATAACACAAGCGCTACACCTTCTAGCTGGGTCGAAATAGTACTAAATAAGGATGTCTCAATAAATGGTATAGTTGGGGGTGTACTCTTAGCATTAGGGCTTTAGCGGTTTCAACCGGACATTATTTAACCTCTAGCAATAATACTATACTGTAAGCAGACAAAAATGCCAGACTTCCCACCCTCCGGCCCGCCCCGCATGGTAACCTAAATCATACTTTGTGGCTTGCAACTTCCGAGGTTCCGTCCGGCTCACTAACCTTGCATAAGTATTACTTGTAACCCGGCGGTGACGGAATGTCGTTTGGTATTTCATGAGGCGATGGGCGCCGTGCTTTGTGGGCGATTATTCCTCGGACCAATTAGGTTGATCGGAATCCGCATGTCTCGCAGGGAGTCGCAGGGATCTTCGTTGATTTCAGGCGCAGCTGTGCAAGCCACCAACCTTGGAATGCATGCTCTCTAGTGGAGTATGGTCCACGTCGCACGACATGAAAATGTAAGGTTCATCTGCATATGCGGGTTATCAGCAAGCAAGGGATGGAGATCGGTTATCGTTTACGTAGGCCTTGGGAGAC
Source organism: Penicillium arizonense (assembly GCF_001773325.1). Lineage (NCBI taxonomy): Eukaryota > Fungi > Ascomycota > Eurotiomycetes > Eurotiales > Aspergillaceae > Penicillium > Penicillium arizonense. Next base: position 513,930 of record NW_019173288.1, on the reverse strand, counting down.
TGCCTTAGTCAGCAAACTGACTGCAGGATGAATGCATATGGATTGTGAGTGTAGCAAGAGAGAGATCGGGGTAGTCCTCGCACCTACTCACATTGTCTCTTAATTTCTTCTGAGGACTTGAATTCGTCGGGCGTCAAGGGTGAACTTTATCCTCAATTCAGCCAACATGCTTGTCGATTTGGTCCTTATCCAAGACTCACATGCCACGCTCGTTGGTGCCGGGCTCGTTCTCCTGGTAACTTGGGCCCTGCGATACATCTTTTCACAAGGCTCAAAGCTGCCGATTATCAATGAGAAAAGTATACTTGAATTCGGCCTGCTCTCCTCCAAGAAGGGCTATGTTTCCGGTGCTGCCACCCTGATCAAAGATGGATTTGCCAAGGTTTGTTTAATCTCTATTATTTATTCGAGTTAATACTCACAATCACTGAAATAGTCTGCCAAAGGCTTCCGCCTTGTCACCGACAACGGTTGCCAGATTGTCCTGTCTCCGAAGTATCTTGAAGAGATCCGCCAGCATCCTGATCTGAGTCGTGACAAGGCTTCCGCTAGGGAGCTCATGTCGCATCTGCCTGGGTTTGAGGTCTTCCGGGAAGGATCTAAGGATGAACGCATTCTCCACGATGCGGTGTTGACCAAATTGACAAGAACACTCGGTGAGTGGCGCTTAGCTGAAACAGTGCCGGGGCCTTGTACTGATATACGAACTAGGTCGTGTCACCGAACATCTCTCTCATGAAACAGCACTAAGCTTTGAGACGCACTGGACGAATGAACATGGTGAGTAGTCCTCGACTCGTGCAACTATCTGTGAGAAGGCTGACAAGCAAAAGAATGGCACGCGGTGCCACTGCGATCGAGTATTACGCAGATAATTGCTCAAACGTCCTCCCGAGTTTTCTTGGGCGAAAAGCTCTGCAGAGACCCCGAATGGCTGCACATTACCATAAACTATGCAGTACACGTCATTAAGGCCACCGAGCAGCTCCGTCAGTGGCCCCATTTGCTCCGGTATGTCGTTCACTGGTTCCTTCCAACCTGTCGGAGGCTCCGTCAAGACATGCGAGAGGCCCTGGATCTGATCCTCCCGGTCCTGAAAGAACGACAAGAGGAGAAGGCGGCGGCCAGAGCGGCTGGGAAGACTCCAGTTTCATATAACGATGCCATTGACTGGATGGAAGATACCGCGAAAGGTCGTGCTTATAACCCAGCTATCTCGCAACTCCTATTGTCCATGGCAGCTATTCACACCTCAGCCGACATGTTGACGCAGGTCTTGTTCGATATTGCTGGAAGGGAAGATCTAGTGGCAGCACTGCGCGAGGAGATCATGACGGTTGTCCGCGACAATGGCTGGAGTAAAATCTCGCTGTACAAGTTGGTTTTGATGGATAGCACCATCAAGGAGAGCCAAAGACTCAAGCCTATTGCCATTAGTATCGTACCTGAATGCTCGAAAATGGATGAAAGAAACTGACGTCGATCCTAGCACCCATGCGCCGTCTTGCAACCAAAGATGTGGCTCTATCTGACGGCATGTTTATACCGAAAAATACGACCATTCTGTTCCCCGCTGATGCTATGTGGGATCCCGACTTCTACGAGAATCCACAGGAGTTTGACCCCTACCGGTATATGCGCATGCGCGAGCTCCCAAATCGGCAGGCGCAAACAGCCGCACAGCTCGTCTCGCCTTCGCCGAACCATCTCGGCTGGGGCTTCGGACAACACGCATGTCCAGGTCGGTTCTTTGCTGCCAACGAGCTCAAGATCGCGCTCTGTCAGCTTTTATTGAAGTATGACTTCAAACTAGACCAGGAGCGCTTGCCGGAGATCCGTCGCCATGGAACCTCTCGAACCGCTGATCCGGTAGCTAAGCTGTTGATTCGGAGACGGAAGGACAATGTCGCAGTGCAGGATCTGCCATGTATGGCATGAGGACACCAGGATACTGTGGAATTTAGGAACGCTAGCTAAGGATAAGCTACCGACCATAGTCTTGTTCCTGTCATCAGCATAATAGCTCTATTGAGCCGCCTACAGGTTCCCTCAGGCTAAATGGAAATTGGAATTCCTATAGGGGGCATATCGAAATCTGGGCTATGAAATATGTTATTTGATGGATAACGTCGAGATATATCGAGAAGCACCTGGGGTATTAGCGCCGAATGCCACCATACCCTCAATTACATCACAGATTGCTTCGAACATAAATAAATTGTGACCTTCCGATCAATCGCTCCTAGTTCACAAGTGTTCTCCAATTAGCTTAGAAGATAGACTTGAAAGGGTACCTGGGCAAGGGCAGGAACATTTCTGAGGGTCCTTTCCATTCCAGGACTTACTACCCAAATACAACAAAAACACCCGATTTAACTTGAGCAGTTTAGTGCGAGAATAAATATGAGCGTAAATACGATGAGCTTGGGTAGTTGTATCTACTCGGACAATATACAGGCCAGGCAACGACTACCAAAGTGCATGCGGAAATGCATACTTTTCGAATGGTCGACTCTACTAAGATAGCTCTAGAAAGAACTATGGCAGATGTAATTGGTAGATATATTGTCCAGCACCCTTACAAGCAGAGGTCCCTTACCGCACTGTGGTGTCGGAAACCACTCTCATGCAGTTTTCACGGTTGCTTCAATGCAATCTTCGAGAGTAGTCCAACCAGGTCGTCCAAAGAAGGCACGAATAAGGTTTTCAGCTCGTTGAGCTGGGACCACCACTCCCAGGCTCGCCTTCTCATTCTTCGGTGGATCTGGAATGAGCTTGTTCTTCGGCTCCGTCTTCTTCATAACTGCAGTTATATCGCTCCATACAAAAGGCCCTGCAGCCCCAAATACCCGTTCCGAATTGACTTCCTTATCCAGCAACGCGATGACGTGCAGCCGCGCGGAATCTTCCACGTCGATAAACCATGCTGTTTATGGCATGGGTTCTTAGCAGTGTTTTCATGATCCATTTGGGGTAAACGATATGCTTACGTAGGGGAACCACCTTGAAAGGAAACGAATCCCCCTGTAGAAGGGCTCGGATCCATTTGTGTCCTGAGCTACCAATTTCGGGGTGAAGAGTTCGACCAAACTAAAGAGATGAAAGTTCGAACCGTTAGCGGTGTTCGGGTCAATTGAACAGATTTAGTCAGGTATGGGGTGAACCCACGTTCATCCACGGAAGAACTGTATTCAGCACAAAGGAAGGTTGATTCTCTTTCACCCATTTCCAGGCCTGTCGCTCGCCTTCGGTCTTGCAAACAGTGTATATCGATATTGCAGTTTCCGGTGTAGATGTGTCCCACGAGTCTAGGTATAATCAAACTTTGATCGCTTTCCAGGGAGTTTATAACTTTGATTTACCTGTGTCAAATCTAAAAGGCTCACTGCCTTCGGGATAGCCAGCTGCAACAATGGATGAAGCAAGTACCACGCGCTTGATGGAGTCTTGACTGGATGCAGCTCGGAGGACATTCAAAGTTCCAGCGACAGTGTACCCCACAGGATCGCTGTTTGCTGGATCCCATGGCATAGCTTGGGCCTTTGCCAATTAGATCATTCTGCTCCAAGGCCTTCGATTTGATGGGGGAAAGCGGCACGTACCATATGGACTACCCCGGACACCCCAACGAGAGCATGATCAAATGCGCTAGGGTCTCGGAAGTCCGTTACCAGGATCGTCTCGAACAAACCCGGGCCATAACATGTATCAAAGTACTCATTCAGCCAAGGTCGGGGCGTGCGGACGGTGCCACGAACGCGGTATCCGAGGCCTAGGAGGATGTTGATAACGTGCGATCCAATATACGCGTTGGCCCCAGTGACCAGGACTGTCGACCCAGGGGGAAATGTGTACTGGTTCTTGGTCATGTTGATTCTAAGCTGCCCAGTGACGGCTAGAATGTGCAGGAGAGAGATAGATATGGCAACAGAAAGACGGAAAACGGAGGGAAACGTCTAACCCTGGTCCCAGGCAAAAGTACTGGGTACGAGCGGCCATAGTCTGTCCGTGGCCACCCGTAAAGCAGCACAGAAAAGCAAGCCAATTCGAGGCCCCAGCTAACGATCTCCTGCACGTATGCATTGCACATTATTCCTCGCTGGAAGGTACCGCAGCATAGTAGAAAGGCGGTATAGAAAATGCGGTGTGGGCTCGTTCGGAACTCACTGTGAATAGTGAAATGGTATCGAAATACTGGAAGATCGTAGGTCGTACTGAGAATAGGCGTGCATTAGCATAATACTGGGCCTCTTGAGCAACACTCGGGATGTCTACTCCCTTGAGTCAACTCGCGAAACTTTCCGTAATTGACTCCCGTGCACGGGCACAATAAAAATTCGATACATCAATAAATAAAGGCCATATTAGAAGGCCCGCATGGAAGCTATTTAGACCCCCTCTCCATTTTACTAACTGTAATGAGTAAGCGTGGTAATTGTATTTCCAATGCATTATTCGGTAAAAATGCATGCGTTTCTTGGCAATACTAGATGCTGTTCTGAGTCAAACTTTCGAAAAAAGCGTGAGAAAGCAGTAAATTTTCGCATATTTCCTATATTGGAGCTCTCTAATACGTCCTGAAACTATTTAGAGAGCTCTCCGAGGCTTCCTAAGCTGGTCGGACCAGGCATTCTCACCCTAGGCCGTACCCTAAGATGCCGGTGGCGGCTAAGGACTGCTTGTAGGTAGTGCCTGGGCCGTAGACGAAGCTATTCCCAGTCCCTGAGATGCCGCCGGCGGTGGAAGTTATTGAGATATAAGAAGCCGAAGATATAGCGCCTAGCGATGCCCTAATTACTGCTTAATTAATCGGGGGTGATCTCCCGTTCGGGACTCATGAGCTAGATATACGACAAAGCGACTTATTTTTACTAGGGGTTTACATAGTAAATAGAAGTACTCGAAGAGTATATTTGGGACCTCCAGTCCTCGGTGCATTAGCATTGCCAAGAAATGCAGGCATTTTACCGATTAATGCACTGGAAATACAATTACTGCATGAGGCCTAATTAGGTTTAGCGAGTGGAATGGGGGTCCGAATAGCTTCCATGGGGGTCCTTCTAATATGGCCGTAAATAGATGGGTCGAAAATGAACTTAAAAGGCGCCACAGTGTGGGAGTAACCTAAATGGCCACGTTGTCTTGTTGGTTTAATTAAATTCCTTACCCCTTGCCGACTGTAATGTGGAGACCAAGTATATATGTACGTCAGCTTCAGCTGAGCCAGCATGAGTACACAGTGGTGGCTCGCTTGGCCTGCACTAGAAGGAGGTTAGTCTGTCTGCGCGCTATGTTGACCACGCGGCTTCACACAAATAATTAATTGCTGGGCATATCCTTGACTTTCTCGGTCTCTAACAAGGGGTTCAGGCCAATTTATATCAGTAAAACAGCTTTCAATCCTCTGCCTTCCATACGCTACACTAATTTCCGGCCAAATACGATATGGGATCACTCAAAGATCGAGTAAGTATGGAGAAGCCATTTCAGATGCACTCGATGGAGTTGCTAAGCAATGAATGATATATAGGTTGTAATCATCACTGGTGCTTCATCGGGGATAGGCTTGAGCACGGCAACTGCTGCGCTGAGCGAAGGCGCCCAGGTCCTCGGGGTAGATATTTCCTCGCCGCCAGCATCACTCAGCGAGCATCCGAGATTCGCCTTTTGTCAGGGAGACCTGGTTGACCCTTGCACGCCAAGGAAGGTCCTATCGGCATCCAACGAGGCATATGGAAGGCGAATTGACGCGCTCTTGAACATTGCTGGCGTCATGGATCACAACCAGAGCGCAGACTCAGTCGTGGATAAAGTGTGGGATCGATGTATCGCTGTTAACCTCACTGCACCCGTTAAACTGATGCGTGAGGTGCTTCCCATAATGCGCGAGCAGAAGTGCGGCAGCATCGTGAATGTTGCCAGCAAAGCTGCCTTGAGTGGTGCAGTCTCCGGTGTAGCCTATACAGCGAGTGAGTGACCATTTCAATCTTGTAACAGTTGGCCCGGAGGATTTGGGAATGACAAGACCCACATCTAGGCAAACACGGTCTTATTGGGGTAACCAAGAATGTAGCTTGGCGGTTCAAGCATGAAGGCATTCGTTGCAATGCCATATGTCCCGGTGGTAAGAAGATCATTTTTATCATTTTCAATACTCAGTGTACTCCCATCACTAATTGAAACTAGGTGTCAGCAATGATACAGGCATCCTCAAGGATTTTGACGCCTTTGACAAGGATGCCCTGGCTGTCATGTCGCCAATACATGCGGCGCATTCATCGGACAAGGAAAAAGGGTACGCCATCACGCCAGATGACATTGCCAGTTCTCTGTTGTTCTTGATTTCTCCAGCTAGTCGAAGAATCAACGGAGCGGTAATTCCCATTGATAATGCTTGGTCGACAATCTAGTCGACGTGCAAAGCTAGGTATAAGGTAGTTCTGTGACGAATAAACATTTCTTGTTCCAGGACTTCAATCGCTTTGGAACATAATAGGCAAGGTAAATTTAGAATTAACCTTGAATTAAATTCTTTCTGATTGGCTTTGGTAAAGAGGATTCAAGTATAGTGAGCACGTCTTCGACTCATGGTCTAAGAGAATATAGACCATTGGTAAACCACATTTGATGCCTAGCAGTGCGCTGAATCTGGCCACAGAAAATTAACACGGAAAAGACAACTTGAACAATCGCTACCTAGATAGTAACACATGGTAGCAATACTAGAGCACAGAGGCTACCGATGAAGGCTTTGTGTATTGAAGTAATCCTTGGTCCTGTGAAAGACGAAGACTTTATCTGGATTCCTGGTCTTGTCAATGCGGCCACTCTGATCGACGAAGTAGATGCATCGGTTGACAGTACTTGCATTATATCCAGTGTTCCTCGTGAGCGTGACCGACCACATATCTTGTATAGAGTCAATCTATGCGAAACATCTTTGATGGAAGGAGAAAGTGATAAATGCCTCCCATAATTCGCTTCTTCGTACATTCCATGACTCCTTACATCTTGCAGGTGGGTGAGAGGATTACGCGACGTCCTTCTCAAGCCCCCTGCGTAATGATTTTCGCTGCTGCATTGTTATTGTGTATTTTTTTTCTTGGCCGTGGGTGATAAAAAGCATTTTTTGTCAATGAGTGGGCCAAAGGCAGATACCAGTAGGCTGGCTAGAAGTGGTCTTGTTCAGGAAAGTGACTACAGCCAGCCATTGATCGACCTAGGGGCCATCAACTAGTCGTGAAATTCCTCGAACATCCGTCCCGGCGCTCACATAAAGGTGCATAAATTATGTTGTATCCAGTACCTCCCCTAAGTTCATATGTTATAAACCCCCTTCTTCGCGACAAATTTGTGAGAGGTTTCTTTGGGACGCCTTCATTTCGCCAGCCCTCTCTATATACACGGTACCCAGATCGACAATGTCGCCCGAAGCACTATCCCATATCCCTACCCTAGCACCCATCCTTTTTCTCACCTTGCCATTGCTATTTTTCATTTTGACATCATCTCGAAAATCGGCATTCCCTTTCATCAATGCAAGAAGGACATTCGAATTCAGCAACTCCCGCGCACGGGCGCGGTACATGAAGGATGCTGCCGCATTAATCAAGAAGGGATTGAGCAAGGTATGTTCATGACCTAAATCATTAGGCCTCATGTTGATTCACTTTTGCCTCTAGGGCGGAGTTTTCCGTATCATCACTGATAACGGCACCAGAACGATGCTGTCGCCCAAATATGCCAATGACATCCGCAACCTTCCTGAACTCAGCTTGACCGATAACTTGGCGACTGAGTTGCATGTAAATCTTCCTGGCTTTGAGCCATTCAGGGTTACAGCAAATGACAACATTATCCAAGATACCGTCCGCATCAAAATCACGCAAAACCTGGGTAAGTACCGCCGTCGATCACTTATGGACGCTGCTAACGCAGGACCTATCCATTAGCAAATGCCATGGTTCCGCTTTGCACAGAAGCTACTTACGTTTTGAAGACTCAGTGGACGGACGCAACAGAGTGGCACGATATGCAGCTAAAACCCGCCATTCTGAAAATGGTTGCCCAACTTTCTTCCAGAATCTTTCTGGGGGACAAGATATGCCGTGACCCTGAATGGCTTGACATAACAATAAACTACACTATCAATGCGTTCACGGCCGCTCAGGAGCTCCGCCTCCTTCCAGAATTCATGCGCCCATTTGCCGTCAGGTACCTGCCAACGAGTCGGAAGGCCCAGCGGCAGCTGAAACAGGCGAGGAGGATCATTGATCCAGTCCTGGAAGAGAGGCGCGCCGCTAATCGCTCAGGGAGGGGTGTAGAATATCATGATGCCATCCAGTGGCTCGAGGATACTTCCAAAGGCCGCAATTACGACCCAGCCGCGGCACAGCTTGCGCTCTCTGCGGCCGCCATTCACACTACAACTGACCTGTTCACTCAGACCGTTCTCGACATCTGCGGTCGGGAAGACCTCATCCGCGAACTTCGCGAGGAAATCGTCACCGTGGTTCAAGCTGAAGGATGGAAAAAGACGACACTTTACAAGCTAAAATTGATGGATAGCGTGATCAAGGAGTGCCAGCGGTTGAAACCAATGGCTATCGGTTAGTTTAATATTTGCCCTAGCATGGTACTTGACAGAGTGTATTTTAACGATGAGCCCAGCGATCATGGCACGCGTCGCCCGAGAAGATGTCCATCTTCATGATGGACAAATAATTCCCAAAGGCGACAAATTGCTTGTATCCTGCGACAGGATGTGGGATGAAAGTATATATCCGGACCCATTAAAGTTCGATCCCTATCGATTTGCAAACATGCGCAGAACAGATAACCCGAAGAACGAAGCCGCCGCTCAACTAGTTTCGCCGTCCCCCGAGCAGATGGGGTTTGGGTTTGGACAGCATGCTTGCCCGGGACGCTTTTTCGTGGCCAATGAGATCAAGATAGCTTTGTGTCATATCTTGTTAAAGTATGACTTGCGATTGGCAGAAGGGTGTGAGCCCCAGGTGCAGAAGTTCGGGATGAGATTGGCGGCGGATCCGATGGCCAAGGTGTCTATCAGGCGCAGGAAGGAGGAAATTCCCCTGTAGTTTGTCAATAGCACAGTATAAATCTCTATGTACTGCAGTTGACTTGCACGGATGAGTTTGATAGATCTGTTTGTCAAGCTAGTGATATTAATCGTATTTCAAACGCGCCTTGTGGAACAAAATACCTGATTATTGACCCATACGTCAGAGGTGTACCTCGAATACCTCTACAAGCTGCACACCAAGGGAAAGGCACAATAAGGACAGACGAGATTTGTGAAGACGGGAAGATTCTACAGCAAATGAGGGAAACCTATCAAGCAGCGGGGCTCATTCTGAGATCATATCTGTCTGAGTACTACTACTGTTGGAAATTAGGTGACCTATGTCTTCCAGAAGCACGAAGTGAGAACCACTCTCTCTTTCTTCTACCCAGCTCCACTCCGTGCTCGGCTTGAACATTCTGTATCTACTACTACTGTGCCGCATACATATCTTTGGCTGGTACACGTTACTATCAATCACGGAACGTATCGCTCACTTCATCAAAACGTGTATTCCATAATCCCCGATTGTATTGAGAAGCACGGAAGGCTGTGCAGAATCGCAGCTTCACTCTACTTGCAAAGCTCATCTTTGAGAGCGGAAATGGAAGGTGTGAAAAAGTATTCGCCACCCTCAGGAATCACAAAGCGTTCGACATCAACATAACGATTCGAGACATCAGACGCCTCCTGTATCCCGAGGGCGCTGGGGATGTTTGCCTTGCCTGGGTATTTGCGAACTTGACCAATGATGGGATCGATGCCGGGGCCTTGACCCCCACATGCCGCAAACTTGTCATGAGGGAAGTCGGACTTGTTCGCCCACTCTGACCGCAACTGTTAGCTATTGCGTAACCCACCAAACAACATAAAAGGAAACTTTCTCACCCTTCATCACGAAGCGGAAGCCACTACGAAGGCTAGACTGGTAGGATACGAACAGCAATCCACGCTGTTTCAAAGTATGACCGCCTCGCTTTTCCTCAATGTCGGTCCAGTCGCCATATGGAATGCCTCGGCGGATCATCGCTTGGGAGTCGTCAGGGAAATCCTTACGTGGCCGGACTTGTCGGATATGCGAAGCGAAGGGACATCTAGCTTGCTTCTCCACATCTGGGCCATAGTCGAAATCATTCTCTTTTTGAACTGGGTGGTCGGGCTCACCGTCGTGAGGAGCGCGTAGAGGATATTTATCAAGCGGGGCACCTTGTTTAAATTATATGAGTTAGTGGTTGCGTACCCGAGGGGGTCAGTGATAATATAAACCATCGGGCCATCGTCCCACCACACGCGATGAGAACAAGCGAATGACATCCATGCTTGTCGGGTCCTCGCAGTTCTTCCCACTCCAGCTAACAAATCGTGAGGTCAGCCTTTTCCTTTATATATGATGTAGCCGCATACCTTGTGAACTCGGGCACCAACTGCCGCAATCGGCGGAAGACCATGAAGGACCCGTCTTTGGCCCAAGCGGGCTGATTGGAGTAATCATCATCGCCTCCAATGAAGAACACACTGGTAATGATAAGCATTTCCTGTTGCGGATGTGAAAGAGATTTTGGCTGTACCCATTGGGAACCGGCCTAGGTTCGCGAGGTTTGTTGGTTGCTGGTTCCAGACCTTCCACAAGAGGCTGGGAGATACCATCCACCCAGCCGAAACTGAGGCCGGCGTCAGAGTTCACCTCATGCAGTAGGTTATTTGGAGTCCTTACTGTTCCTTGTCGTCCTGCTGAACGGTTCCACTTTCAGTGTGGACTATACGCATACCAGTTGTCGGACCACCGTTGCTGAAGGTTGGCTGGACGAGGTGTAGAAACGTCTTCTCCACTGCCGCCAATGTATTTCCAGTGATAATAAAAACACCGTCTATGGTGCCATTGTAGCCGGTATAGAACTTGTCCCAGTCCTGTGGATCATCGAGACCACCAGTAACCATGTCCTTGTACTGTCCGCCACTGAAGATGTCATCGCCGATGTCGGTCTTGCCAAGCTACATGCGTTGTAAGTAATAATATTATAAGAAGAGCGAATATTGAACCCTACTTTTTTCATTCCAGTGTACGAGAAAGAAATGTTAATGGCAGTCAGTTGAATGAGCCCAGTCTCTCCCGACTTTTTCCGCGCGTAAAGATCCGAACGGGTGTCTTTGGCTTCTTGCCCGGTGGTGATCATAGGCACGAGCTTCGCCAACTTTTGCTTGAAGACGGCAGGGTCCTCTATGCTGAAGAAGTAGAAGGTCTCTGCCTTCTTCGGCAGACGAGGCCTACCAAGGTCAACGGTATATTCACCACTGTCTCGCAACTATGGTCTTACCAAACATCGCCTTGGATATTGTTGAGATCAGGCATTTCGAACTTGTATCCGATTAAATGTTCAAATCAAGTTTACTCTTAACAATATGATGGAGTGGAAGGATAACTGATGGCAAGCTGCAGGGTTGGGGAGAGGGTTTTTAAGCCCTTGGGGGTACCTAGATACCTTGGTCGGTCTGGCGGCTACGTTTCACCCGCCATGGTCTACGATACTTGAAATAAAAATTCAAATGCGTAGAACTGTAGTGGTGACGCTCGGCGTAATTCCTACTTGTTTGCGGTTGCCTTAAACGGAATACTGAGTGAGCGATCATGTCTCGGGTTTCAACATAGGGACCCAATGAAGCTTTTGATGCATAGAGTATTAATAATCTGATGCTGTCCTAGACCGCATCACACTAGGGCTCGCTTTTCCTTGCATGTCATGGCCACAGCGAGAATGGGTCTGTACAACCGCATAGGATGTGGATAGGTCACATTGGACAGGTAATATTGCTCGCCTCTGTCCAGCAAGCCAATGATGAAGAATATTTAGGTCACTCTACATATGTATGATAGATACATGATAACGCAGTCGACAGCTTAGGGCACAGCCTGAATATTGTATGAATCACACAGCACGCAAATTCCAGCATTGTCATGTCTGCCCCTTCCCTGTCTGGTAAAGATTGATTAAAAAGAATAGTACGATTTTACATCCGCTTGGTCCAGCCGGGCGGCTGTAACCACTGAGACACGGTGATAACCGTTGACCATGCTTCTGATCAGCCCACTGCCTGACCACTCACCGAAAATGCGATAGGCCGATGGATATGCTGAACCATGGGTAATAAGTCAGGGGTTCATGACGTTGGGGCGGGTCTGCAGCGCTGCCCATTTGCATGCAGGATGTAACATCATGAACCGCAAGATAGGAATACCCGTGAAAGGATCTTCCACAACGTGGAAGCGGTGTGACTGAGCCTGTCAGAGTCTCTCTGCTTTTCTTTTTTTCCGTGACAAACCGAATGTAGGTGTAGGGCTGGTGCATATCACGATTCAGCCTAATATGGTCAAGTCGAGACCATTTCTATCTGTCCACAAATATCAATATGGAGTGCTGTGATGGACGTCCGAAGCTGTGGTGCTCTCGTTTGAACCTAGCCAAGAAAAATTTTCTTTCTCCCTTGGATTTTTGATAACCACGGAATGACTTTCTTGAAGAAACTAACTAATTAGGAATGAGGAACTTCACCTGTAACAGTAGCCGATAAGATGCTCTCTGTGCACAAGGATTGAAGTTGAGGTGATGATTTCCTCCGGGCATAAGTATGAAGAAAAAAAGCAGATTTGAAAGGGACGATTATAACGAGAACTCAGGCAGAGGGGACCATGATGGTCTTCGAGACACTGGGTACACCATTGTCATTCATGATAAACAGCATCCACCAGCCTGGTACGAGAATGCTCGGATCGCTCGGAAGAGTGACTTCGTACACGTTGCCACTGAGACTCTTGATCGCATCAAGTGAGATACGGCGCTGGTCAGTGTTGACGGTGTGGGTTGTTGAGCCATACCGCACCAGGGAAGCAGTATTGATAGGGCCCGAGGTTTTGAAAGTGAATTTGTCGCCAGCTCTAACCTCTGTTCCAGATACGTTGGTAATCTCAGGCCGAGTGGCAAGGTTACCATTCTCATCGAAGAGATATCTGGGCGTATAGATCTGGGCATCTAGGTGGTTCGCTGAGCAGTTGCCGCAGAGCCCACCGCCACCGTTGAAGACTCTCCCGTCAGTCAGCAGCAGTGAAATACTGTGATAGACACGGATGACACTGTTGGGAGTGTCGGTTTCAAACGAGTTGGTGCGGGGGAGGTACAGCTCCGGGGTAAGCTGCGCGGTGTCCTCATTAAAAGGTATACCATGGGCTTGTCCACCGGTCACAAAGACGGTGCCGTCTGGGAGAAGCACCGAGGTGTGGAAGACACGAGGGAAGTTCATACCGGATTGGCCATTCTCGTTCGTTGCTGAGGTGACGATGGGATTAACATCAACATCATCGATCTCGATACGGAAGGCTTCCTGGGTGCCATCAGTGTTCTCATAGCTAGGAGAGCCACCGAAGGTGATGATCTTGCCCGCGACAGCATCGTACATGACAGCATTACCGGACATAGCGTCGTCGGACGTAGAGCGAGAGCCGGCAGGAGTCACGTCTCCATCGCCTTGGGTGTGATACCAGTTCATCGCCTTGCTGGGGCCGGCCTGGAAGACAGTGTCATTCTTCCAACTAAACAACCAACCATGGCTGTCCGCACGGTAAATACCCTGTTTATCGTTGGTTAACATGGGCTGCACCTTGCATCCGGGGCGATTCGTCCACTTTTCGGTTTTAGGACTGTACACCTCGCCCGCCTTGGCAGTCGTTCCTCCATTCCAAGCACCTCCGACCAGGAACACATCGCCACTTCCCAGGGCTGCAGAAGCATGGTATCCCCGAGGTCTGTTCAGCGCTGGGCCGTAGATCCAGGTTTTATCAGACGGGTCGAGGAGACTGGTGCGAGCAGCATCAGAGCCACCAGACACGACCAGTTTGCCGCTACCGTCCCACGAGGTCCCAGGGCAGAACATGTCATGGTGTGTTTCGCTAACATTACGCTTTGTCACGGTATTGCTTGCGGGATCCCAGATTGACATCAAGGTATATCCACTGGGAGAGTTATTGTAGTCCTCAGTGGTATAGGCTGACCACACCATGACTTCGCCCGTTTGGGGGATGACCGTACCGGCCACCGCAATCACAGGCAGATCAATTGTTGGTCCCCAGGCACCACCAACAAAGTCATCATCGGTTTGCACTGTGTATTCCCAGATGTTCAAGTCAGAAATGCTCGCCTTGGGGCTTTCGCTGACTAGACGTACGAACTGGGCCTCCTTGGGGTTGAAAATGGAGTATTTGATGCTGTTGTCCGCGTTCCATGTGCCAAAGGCAACTGGAGGACCCCAGTTATTCTTGTCCATGGACACATACACCTTGTGCTCCTGGATCCATCCATCCTCACCGGCCGGGCGGATCTCAATGGCGTTCACGCTGCGAGTTTCGCCCAGGTCGACAACAACTTGATGCTCAGTACTGTCTTGGGACAGCCAGTAATCATTGACGTCTTCATCGATAATATTGTCGCATGGGTGATCACCGGTGCTACTGTCGCACTCAACTTCCCATTTCCGACGCTTAATACGTTGTCCAAGAGGAGGGGACTGGCTGAATGAGCTTGGGTCATTTGACTGAGGGTCAAAAGCAACGGCAGATTTCGGGGACCCTTGGATATCTGCTCGGACAAGACCGACGGCCCAGAGGATTGCCAAGTTGTTGAGCCTCATAGTTTCGATATATGCAAAAACAAAATGAAAAAGCAGGCTTTGGATCCTTAGTGGAGTGGTCCGGGGCCATGATATTTAACCACCCCGTTGTTGTTTGCGAATGAGATTAGCTACCAATATCGAAGGTCCACCTTACTCAAGATCAAACAGGGCATCCAAGGGGCATGTCTCCGGTAACACAGCATATTTGCTACTGTCTAAAACACGCAGAAATGTAACTTCCGGTTCCCTAAGTGAATCCCCACAATGATTATTTTTCGATATGAAGTATCTCCTCTATCTTAAGTCCCCAGCGTTTTCAAAGCTCAACAAAAGTGGTTCTGCTTGTCTCGAATTGCCCATTTATCTTTAACCAAAGCCTGTGGCTTCCGCTGGAGGCCAGGGCAATAATTACATGATATCAAAAGTAGCTAACTTTACTGTCTACAGTTAGTGTGGATATATGACATGTTTCCCATTGTGTTCAGGCCCATGATATAATTTCAAAGACTTTCAAGCTATCGCCAATTGTATGTAGAAGAATATACATATAGCTAAAAATTTTCCGGATCGGAACACACCAAATATTGACCAGAGTCTTGGATTCCAAGACCGCCCGTAAACTAAGTGAAACAGGAGCACACATTTTGAGCCTAGATCTTCATCATCTGATTACACTTACCCTAAAGAACCTTATCACATACAAACACAAACATCTAATAGCTAAATTTCTCAAATTGGTGGCCAACAATTCCAGCGAAACGAAACAAGATATAAAAAAAAAAAAACTTAAAAAATAAAAAAGTAAACCTGCATTGCAATCGCAGAATGCACTAGTAATTTGTGATTTATGATTTGTTTTCTTTTTCATTTCGTTTCTTTTTCGTCTATCATTCAACGTATCCAGCAAGATTGGTAGGTATGTAAATCATTACTGTTAGTAAAAGCGCGAGACTTGCGACTTTAAGATATTCATTGCCCTTTTTACATGAGTGGAACTATTAGAATTTGGAAAAACGTTTTAGTGCATGGGAAGCCTAAATAAGCCGTGCCGATAAACCATTCATAATTATCCCTGTTGTATGTCCATACATGCAGCCACCCCACCCTGCCTACATTCTACGTTTCGTGTATGCATGAATCGTACCGCCACCAAAGGATTCAGCCGTCCTTGCGTTGAAAATCCCTGCCCTTGATGAAGGGACTTCAGCTGCCGAGATCCTTGGCCTCGGTAAAGACCGGACGTGGAATCTTTTTCCCGTGGTGAATTCCGAAGCCCAATCTACAATATTCTCGACACAATCTGCTTCACACTTTCACTCCTATCTACCACTCCCTTCTCGAACTACCAGCTATGGGGAATTCTCCTATAGTCTCAGCCATTCTCGAATACCGAGATGAACTAGGCTCCGTTGCAGAATTTCTCCGCGTGCTTGCTGGGATCTGCTGGACCCTGAATTACTTCAGTATGATGTACGTGTCTGGGAGAGAGAGGATTCCTAACACAGGCATCTTCCCTCTTTGTTGCGATATCGCATGGGAGTTTGTGTATGCCTTCGTCCACCCGGCCGCAAGTGCACATTGGGAAGGTGGTGTGCGGGTGTGGTTCCTGGTTCATTGCGCTGTGATCACGTATATCCTTAAGTTCGCGCCTAGTGAATGGAATGATGCGCCAATCGTGAAACGAAACATCTACTTTATTTACGGGGTGGTTATTCTTGGCTTCGTTGCCGGTCAACTTTCCCTCGCGGGTGAGATTGGGCCTGACCTGGGTTTCTTTTGGGGTGGTGTCCTATGCCAAACACTTGCAAGTCTCGGGCCGATATGCCAGCTTTTATCCCGGAATAATACTCGTGGCAGTTCCCTTTTGACCTGGTATGCCCTTGCTCGCTTACACATCGAGTTTTCACTTGTCCCCCAGGTCTTGAATACTGATTCGAAGAAAGGTCATTGCGTGCGATTGCAACTGTTGGAGGTTTTATCAAACTATCGATATACTACATCTGTGGCATACCTGCAGGTCCGTGGTTTGAGAGCCCAATGTGTCAATTCTACATTGGGTTGACTCTCGTGCTTGACATCTCCTACCCATGCCTGTATTATGCTGTTCGACGTCAAGAAGAGATCGACGCCCCGACCAAAAGGAACACCGAAAAGAAGACCAAATAGATGCACACATTCAGGGAAAGGAAGGAACCATACCCTTTCACTGAGTGATTGGCTCGGTGCTGTACGGTGCAGACAGTTGGATATATTATGTGGGTTCTGGAAGTAGATTGACCAACTTATGCGGTCCCCGATGATTCGGACAATGATCTGTGCTCTATATACAACTTTTTGTGCAAACTATTACCTGAGGGCCATATCCACGGGAAAAGGATTATTAAAATCATTCGTATCATGTCAGCCAGTCACAGGAACGGGTGGGTCCAAAAGAGACACCAAGTGAGGGAATGCATCTGAATAGAATGCCGTGGAATTATAGCTGAAGAAAAGGAATGCTAGTGATCACCCTAGACGTACAGCATGTTAATGAAAATCTCCCATCGTCATCCTACAGTAGAACCCACTGCAGCAAGGGGTAGAGCCGAGATTTTCTAACACAGACCGGAGCAGTCTCATTTGGTTCAGTTTATCAAGCTGCGCTACACCATTGTGTGGGTCAGACCAATACCTCGCGCCTATATTTCCCCCTTGACCTACGTCTCAGTCCAATATCGAAAGACATGGAGAAACCCAAGTTCACAATAATCATTGTTGGGGGATCTATTTCCGGGTTGACTTTGGCACATTGTCTGGCCAGAGCGAACGTCGACCACATCATCCTTGAAAAAAGAGCTGAGATAGCTCCCCAGGAAGGTGCCTTCATTGGAATTTGGCCAAATGGAGCCCGAATCTTACAACAACTTGGAATTTATGCTAGCCTTGAAAGACTCACGGCACCGCTAAGCCGGATGCACATTTCCTTCCCCGATGGATTTTCATTCAGCAGTTTGCTGCCCAAGACAATCCATGAAAGGTTGTATTGCGCACATATTCACACAAGTGAGGATGACTATTCTGACCTCGTGGATCACAGATTCGGTTACCCCATAATTTCCCTTGATCGCCAAAAGGTTCTGGAAGTATTGTTCCAAAGTTACCCTACCAGATCGAATATCATGACCAATAAGCGTGTAACAGAAGTACGTCTCGGGGCAGACAGTGCCAGTGTATTGACAGATGATGGGGATGTATTTGAGGGGGATCTCATTGTGGGTGCAGATGGCGTCCATAGTCATATCCGGTCGGAGATGTGGCGGCTGGCAGACACTATGGATCCTGGGTGGATCTCGCACAGCGAAAAGAAAGGTGACCAGCACCATTTCTGAGTACCATTATTGAATACCCTTTTACAATTTCTGAGGCTGACACTCTGATGGTTTTGTTCATTCAGGTCTTACGGTTGAATATACGTGCGTGTTCGGGATTTCTTCGCCGATACCCGGCCTTGAAACTGGAGAGCATATAAACCGGTATGGGGATAAGTTCTCGGTGATTACATTCCATGGCAAAGATGGGCGCGTGTTCTGGTTCATTATCCAGAAGCTTGATCACACCTATGTCTATCCCGATGTTCCTCGTTATTCGACCGAGGATGCAGCCCACCTTTGCGGCAAGTTGGCATGTGTTTCCATCCTGCGGGATATCTCTGTTGGGGATCTTTGGGAAAATCGATTGGTTGCGTCAATGACTGCGCTTGAGGAGGGACTATTTGAAACCTGGCATTTCAATCGCGTAGTACTCCTTGGAGACAGCGTGCACAAGGTAATACCCATGTACACTATCATTGATTAGGATCGCGGGCACTGAACATTTTGACCTTTAGATGACGCCAAACATTGGACAGGGAGCAAACACAGCTATTGAGGATGCTGCTGTTCTAGCCTCACTGATTCATCGACTGGTCCATGTGGATGGTATTCCCAGCCTATCCGAGGTTCACATTGAATCAATGCTCCGGGAATATCGAAGTCTGCGATACGACCGTACAAAGAGCACATACCAGCGATCTAGGTTCGGAGCTCGTTTTCATACGCGGGATGGCTGGGCCAAGGCATTGGCTGGTCGTTACATCTTTCCTTTCATAGGCGGTCTTGTACAAAGGGGAACCGCTCAGGTTCTGGCCCGAGGGGATACGGTGGATTTTCTTCCATTTCCCGAACGATCCGGGCCAGGTTGGATTCAGAAATCTTCTAAGGGGCAGACAATCATCCGACTACAGTGGAGGCTTCTTTGGATTTTTTCTCTAACCCTCTGCTGGGCATTCTTTTGGATTCGACCTTTTCAAGCGTGATTTTTCCGTAATTCCTTATATTGACATTTGAAAATAACCATATAAATACCTAAAATCCACTATTCATCTACTAAAGTCTTTACACTAAGCGTGGAGCCACTATGGATAAGGATCATTGTACTTTAGACATTCCCACGATTTTTATACGGTAAAGATTTTTATGGCACACAGTTGACTGAACTGAAACTGAACTTGTACATATATCACAACGCATCAGGAAGCAATACCAAGGTACATGTGGGTACCCTACGAGAGAAAACGCAAGGCGTGAACCCACATCCATGTACAGTAGTGTTCTACGCAAGGTATTCTCAAATGAAATATGATGGATGTACTTGCGGGTTATGACATTCCGCTGGTGTTATGTTACAGTGCTATAGGCTAATCCTAATGCTACCTCTGTCTAGCAATGCTAAACTCTGGATGAATGAGATCAGTAAAGCAAGGAGTGCAAAATATTTGTCTTCTTTGCTTCTCAGACTTACGTTTTCGGGGCTCTAATCAGCGGTGTGATAGGCAGTGCAGAGATCTGCCTATATCATTTTTCCCTTTCCTTTGTATTCTCAGGGTCTTCTGTCCGCCAGCTTCTTCACAAGCTCAACTCGTTTTCTCCTTGCTCTCTTCGTAAGACACGACCTGGAATTTCCTGGCGTTACTTCTGGTTTAACACCATACAAAACCCAGCACCACATCATTCAGCACAAATTGAACTAGATCTTTTCTATTTCAACATGGTTACAGTGAACGAAAAAGCTGCGGCTGAGCCACAGAACAAAGTGCTCAGATCGCTTCCTTCTTCCTTAGTACCATATGCTGAATTAACACGAATCCATCGCCTATTGGGATTCTATCTCAATACTTCTCCTTATTTTGTGGGCGTTGCGTTCAGTGCTTCAATTGCCACGGATATTCCAGTGACCACTATCCTGCACCGTATTGTGCTGCTCTCTCTTTGGTCATTCTTTCTACGTTGCGGTGGATGCGTGTGGAATGATCTCATCGACTTAGATCTTGATCGCCAAATCTCTCGAACAAAATCCAGGCCGCTGCCACGAGGCGCCGTTTCAACACGGGATGCTGCTCTTTTTACCGTTGCCCTCTTCGCATGTGGTAGCTCCGTTCTACTCTTCCTTCCGTGGCAATGCACCATTGAGGCCCTCATCATCATTTTCTTCGCCCTCCTTTATCCTTTCGGCAAGCGTTTCACGGACTACCCACAAGTAACTCTGGGAAATATCGGGTGGGCGATCCCGATGACCATGCATAGCCTGGGAGTGGATCCGCTTGACCATGTTATGCCCACAGTATGTATGTTCCTGTTCGTTGCGACAGTCATCATCATGGTCGATGTGATTTACTCGTGCCAGGATACTGAGGAAGACTTGAAAGTCGGCGTGAAAAATATGGCTGTTCGGTTCCGGGATTCCATTCATATTCTGGCGTATGTGCTCTTCTACATGTCAGTTGCGCTTCTTGCATCTGCTGGGTTGTTCACTGGCCTTGGTCTCCCTTTTTTTATTATATCGGTTGGCGGCCATTTCCTCGGGTTCGGGAACCTCCTCAAGGCGACACAGCTCGGGAAATCGTCTGGAGTGGAGACGAGAGCAAAGACATACTGCCTCCTTACCAGTATCTTTTGGGTTCTTGGGTTCGGATTTGAGTATTGTGTGCGTTGGAACTAAATGTTACATCGCGGCCGAATTCCGTTGTCTAGGTTCCAGATTCTGGCAGATTACCTGAAAATTCCACTTCCTATCTGGACTTCTTTACGTCTACTTTAATCGAACAATTATCTTGCAAGCTGCCGAATTGTCGTTTTTACGTTCAAATGCCGCAGGTTATTGTAAAATTTGTTTCTCCAAATATCGCCCTGTGAAAGGCCATCTTGATATATATAGCCAGGTACTCGGATCGTGTTGATTTTAGTTCGGAATAGGTCAGGCCCAATAGAAAGCCTTTCCACGCCAGCGAGGCTAAAACTGCAACCGAGGCAAGGTCATTTGAACTAGTTAGAGATGGGGCCGATCAGAATATCCATTTACAGATGCCCCAAGTCCAACGCAAGGCACACCGTGACTTATTCCTTGGAAAATATGATTGAAAGTATTATGAAAAACCTTCAGTTGAACCCAAATTTAATATAATTGAAGGTAAGTGAATAGAGTTGAAGATAGGGCTTAGAGGACCAAAAATCCGTTTCAAGTACTGTAATGCGCATGGCTCGGTACGGGACGGTCAATTTTACTTCAGACACCCTTGCGTGGCACATGTATCGCTTTTGGTACATTCACTAGCTTCAATTTTCATTAGGAGGTTCCACTTAAACATTCCATTGATCTCCAGTTATGGAAGGATGATCTTAGAAATGCTGGTAGGGGTAAATGGTAGGGGGAAATTCCCCATAGTGCGAATTAAAAATACAGGGAAATTCCGAAAATTGCCAGATAATGCAATAATTTAAACATCCTAG
Source organism: Penicillium arizonense (assembly GCF_001773325.1). Lineage (NCBI taxonomy): Eukaryota > Fungi > Ascomycota > Eurotiomycetes > Eurotiales > Aspergillaceae > Penicillium > Penicillium arizonense. The sequence continues at coordinate 492,387 of NW_019173288.1, read as the reverse complement.
TAGTAGCTTCATCATCCGACTATTTGACTTTCTTTTCCGGAAAGGCAGCACGAAAGGCCTCGCTTGCCATTATGGCCAATGCCAATGGCACCAAGCAGACTGGCGAGAGACGGAGCCTCTGTTCAACGATGAGCAATGACCAAGAGGGCCCCCATCGCTCTCAATCGAGTCAGGACGAGCAACACCCTATCACACAAGTCTGGAACAAGCACACAGACGCGATACCACCCGATTCTTGCCAGTTCGATCGGCACGAGTGGGCCAAACGAAATATTCGCATCCTCGATTCTATGGCCGGTGAAGCTCGGCAGCGTGGAGTTCTGTTCGAGGATATCTCAATTCAGGCGTCCGGCTCGCCTCTCCAGATTCAGCCGACAGTTCTGTCGGCCTTGATACGTCCTGTCGCATCTGTTGTGAACCTCCTTTTCCATAAGGAAAGTCATCAACATCGAACCAAGATCCTGCACAAATTCGATGGGCTTGTGCGCAGCGGCGAGCTGCTTTTGGTCCTGGGTCGCCCGGGAAGTGGATGTTCAACCTTTCTGAAGGCAATATGTGGCTATCTTGACGGCTTGCATCTAGATCCAGCCAGCAAGATCCAATATAGAGGGGTTTCGTTTGCGAGGATGATGAACGAATATCGCGGCGAGGTTGTATACAACCAAGAAGAAGATCATCATTTCCCGCATTTGACGGTTGGTGAAACCCTCGAGTTTGCTGCGTATGCACGCGCACCTCACATTCGGCTGGGTAACTTGAGTCGCGAGGAGTATGCCAAGATTGTGGTGCAGGTTGTCATGGCCTTGTTTGAGCTTTCCCATGCTCATAACACACAAGTGGGCAACGAATACGTTCGCGGGGTCAGTGGAGGAGAAAGGAAGCGAGTGAGGTGAGTGGTTTTCGAGGCTATCTTACTGCCTCGTGCTTACGAAAGAGGGACAATAAACTGACAGCGAAATGTGGACTTGCAGCATAGCCGAAATGACATTAGCGAGAGCTGCTATTGGTGCCTGGGATAATAGCACACGAGGTCTTGATGCGAATAGTGCTCTTGCCTTTGTCCAGACTCTTCGCCTATCTGCCAATCTCACGAAAACATGTCATGCCGCCGCAGTGTACCAGGCTTCAGAGCCAATCTACAATACCTTTGACAATGTCACTGTTCTCTATGAAGGACGGCAAGTATACTTTGGTCCCTGTCGGCACGCCGTGGCATACTTTGAAAAGATGGGATGGAAACGTCATCCCCGACAGGCCAGCGCGGATTTCCTCACTGCCATCACCAACCCAGGTGAGCGTGAGGCCAAACCTGGTATGGCAGAGAAGGTCCCACGGACTTCGGAGGACTTCGAAGCATACTGGAAACAGAGCCCAGAGTATGTCGAGCTTCGGGAGATGATGAGAAATTACGCACAGAGTTTCCCTCTCGATGGAACAGAAGAGACAAAATTGAACCACGCAAAACGTACCGAGCAGGCCAACCATGTTCGACCATCCAGCACTTTCCTTCTTTCTGTGGCTATGCAAGTACGATTATGCCTCGTCAGAGCGTATCGACGAAGCTTGAATGACCGTGCGGGTATCATTGCGACTGCAGTGGTACAAATTGTGCTAGCCGTCCTAATCGGCTCCCTCTTCTATGACATCCCTGCCAGTTCTGCGGGACTGGCCCAGAGGGCATCGGTCATCTTTCTGGCAGTCCTAACAAACAACTTGATCGCTTTGCTGGAGATAAATGTCCTGTACAGTCAAAGACCAATTGTGGAAAAACACGCTCGCTACACATTTGTTCACCCCTTCGCCGAGGCCCTTGCTGGAGTCATCATGGATCTCCCCATCAAGGTTCTCCGCTGTTTAATCGCCAGTGTGATCATATATTTCATGGCACATCTGCGGAGGGAGCCTGGACATTTCTTTATTTATATCCTCCTACAACTCATTTCAGTTGTGACCATGTCCGGGCTCTTTCGGTGCTTGGCCACAGTCACAAGAACACTCAGTCAAGCAATGGCTCTCGGTGGAATCATAATTATCTGTATTGCAGTGTATACTGGTTTTACTATACCACAACCCGATATGCGCCCGTGGCTAGGTTGGATCCGATGGCTTAATCCGATTTTCTACGCGTTCGAAGGAATCATCGCCAACGAATTCCATGGCTTACGATTCAAATGCGTCGAATATATACCAGACTACCCATCTCTCTTGGGCTTGTCTTTTACTTGTTCGGAAGTGGGCGCTGTCGCGGGAGAGCACTACGTGTCGGGAGACAGGTATCTTGAGAAGCGTTATGAATACTTCTACAGTCATCTATGGAGGAATTTCGGGGTCTTAATTGCGTTCTTTGTCTTATTTCACATCCTTTACCTCATTCTTACAGAGCTGGTTCCAGGTACGGCATCCGCCCCGAAAATGCTGGCATTTCTTCCTGGTCATATTCCCGCAAACTTGAGCCGAGACGATGTAGAGGCCAGGCAGGGGCTCGGGTGGTCGAAAGAGCTTCTGAAATCTGACACGCAGTCCCGTCTTTTGTTGGCAAAGCAAGAGAACATATTCACTTGGCAGGGATTATGCTATGATGTTCCGATCAAGGGAGGAACAAAAAGATTGCTTGAGGATGTTAGCGGTTGGGTTAAGCCATGGTCCTTCACTGCCCTCATGGTGTGTAACATCCACGTAACTCTTCAATACAACTGTGGTCCTCCATGCTAATATTTTTAGGGAATGTCCGGCGCAGGAAAAACCACACTTTTAAACGTCTTATCTCAGCGAATGACTTGCGGCGTTGTGGCCGGGGAGATGCTGGTCAATGGCAGTGGCCTCAATACCAGCATCTGCCGTAAGACCGGATACGTCGAGCAGAATGATCTCCACTGTGAAACCTCTACAATCCGGGAGGCTCTTCGTTTTAGTGCAGCATTGCGGCAACCCCCGTCCGTCTCCATGGAAGAGAAGTATGCATTTGTTGAGGAAGTGATTCAGATGTTGGGAATGGAGGATTTCGCCGAAGCCATCATTGGAAATCCTGACGGCGGGTTGAATATCGAGCAGAGAAAGCTTCTTACTATCGGTGTCGAGCTGGCTGCAAAGCCCGAAGTCTTGATCTTCTTAGATGAGCCTACTAGTGGATTGGACTCGCAAAGCTCCTGGGCAATTTGTGCGTTTTTGAGGAAGCTGGCGGATCATGGACAAGCCGTGCTTGCGACTATTCATCAGCCGAGCGCCGTTATATTTGAACAATTCGATCGCCTCCTCTTACTGGCGAAAGGTGGTAAGACCGTGTATTTTGGAGATATTGGGAGTCATTCTCGGACTCTTCTGGATTATTTGCAAACAAACGGCGCACGTCCGTGTGAACCCACTGAGAATGTAAGTTATGAATCACCATGTACCATGCCACTAAAATTCTACGGCTTTTGGCTGATGCATGTCTTCACAGCCGGCCGAATACATGCTTCAAGTGGTCAGTGAAGGCTCGCAAGGGAGTTCCCAGTCCATCGATTGGGTGGATATTTGGAACCGGAGCCCTCAAAATCAGGAGGTTCTTGATCAGCTGCATCATATATCTTCGAGTCCCTTTCAGGCCCCAAACATCGACACATATAGCAAGCTTGAATTCGCGATGCCAATTAGCGCTCAGCTATACCTCGTCATGAGGCGTGACTTTCAGCAATACTATCGCCAGCCGGAATATATCATGGCTAAGCTTGCTTTGGGTGTTATATCCGGTCTCTTCGTCGGCTTCTCGTTCTGGATGTCCGATAACTCTAACCAGGGCTTTCAAAATACTTTGTTTAGCTTATTCCTTCTATGCACCATCTTCTCCACTATGGTAAACCAGTTAGTCTCCACCGCTCCCCCTTTTACAGAAGAACAAGGAACTCACCGTGAATAGAATTATGCCAAAGTTTATCAGCAGGCGGGCGCTGTATGAGTTACGCGAGCGACCCTCTAGGACGTATTCTTGGAAGGTATTTATTCTTTCACAAGTCATAGTTGAGCTTCCCTGGCAGGCCTTGCTTGGAATCTGCACCTGGGCCTCTTTCTACTTCTCTGTTTATGGTTGGAAGCAAGACCCACAGCGCCAGGGCCTGGTGTTTCTTTTTGTGTTGCAATTCTTCCTCTTTGCCTCCAGTTTCGCCCATTTAATAGCCTCTGCGGTACCCAGTCCGGTTCTGGGCAGTATGCTAGCTCTCTTCATGTTTGTCCTGTCGTTATTGTCGAACGGTGTGATGCAAGCACCAAGCGCTTTACCCCCTTTCTGGAACTATATGCACAAAGTCTCTCCTTTGACCTATTATGTGGGTGGCATTAGTGCGACTGCACTACATGGTCGTCCAATTCATTGCTCCGACCAAGAGATGGTCAGCTTTGATGCCCCAGCGGGGCAAACGTGCGGCCAGTATCTTGAACGGTTTCTGGAAATAGCACCCGGGAAGCTCTACAATTGGAATTCTACTGGGCAGTGTCAGTACTGTCCCCTCCGATCGGCCGATCAATATCTTGCCAACCGCGACATTTCCTGGGAGCTCCGGTGGCGAGATTATGGGATTCTTTGGGCATACTTTGCCTTCAATATCCTCGGCGCCATCTTCCTCTACTATCTCTTCCGAGTCTTGCCATATTTACGAAAAAATAAGGGCAAAAAGACAAATCCTCAACATCTCATGACTGATAAGAAGTGACATTATTATTTGTTTTGTTCTTGTTTTGTTCTTCTCAGGGTGCTTATATCATTCTTGTTTCTTTTCTGTTTGCCCCGTTATTGCTACTGTTTCTTTCTTTCTTCCTTCCTTGATATCTCTGCTCCAATAACGCTATTGACCACTAATCTTATCTCAAACATTACCTTTCAGATAGCGATGCAGCATCCAATGAAGCGATTGTGGTTTCTTTCCCAAAAGCACGATTGAGTTTCTATTACCAACCCGAGATTAACTTGTTGTTTGGATATATTGCATGTTAAAGCGTCTGGACAAACACACAAGATTAACAATCTCGGTGGTATATAACCCGTATACCCTAGAATGAGGTTAGCTTAAGAACAATATAGGATCCAAAGAGTAGAACTGATTAGGCGGTCAATTAGCAGGCTTTATTATGGCGTAATTAATTGCAGCCAAGTTACTACGATAAATGATGATCATATTGATACTGCCATTCTTTTCTTGACGGTAGAGTCTAAAATAGTACAAGTGATAGGACTCGCGTGCTCCATTGAATTAATGTTCTTAGTAGGCAAACTTACTCACCCACTCAGCTTACGCTCTCGGAGCGAATCAAGGCGCTCAGACGTTGGTCAGTTTTACCTATAACGAAAAAGGGAAAGCTAAGATTTCCCATGTATCCAACATGTTGTCTAATATCTTCGGTCTAAAGACATTCACCACTTCCATTGACTATCTTTTATACTGTGTTTAACCACACACGCGCTGCTACTCCACTTATCACTTTGTCGTCGTCGTCTCACTTACGTACTCCAATCATACAACTTGCTATTTTTGATGTCAATGAGCCTACTCTAGGACTTATTTTTTTGTTAGATATCGATCTGTTCAATTTAAATGGACAGCTTCGGTAGAAATGAACGACCTTAATGGAGGTATCCTACTCAGGAGCTACCAAGGTATGGAGCAGAAGTTATATCAGCCTCGGAGGGTTGACACGGTTGATCTTGATATACGATATCGAGGACATATATCGCTATCATCTTCCTTTGCCGACCTACACCCTTACACCAATCACGAACTACCCATTATTAATGGGCCTCACTGATCTGAGACCCATTCCCAACGGACACGCCTTGGTCTCCCGAAAGTACAGATCATCATGAGTGAACAGGAATGTGGATATTCGATCTCCCCAAACGGAAATGAGTTACATTTACGGCTGAACTCCCAGTTCAGCTGAGGCGGAAATTGGCTGAGGTAGGTCATGGTCCGCGGATTGGGAGAGGGATATCTGCAGCATTGTTTTTTTACGTTGGGGGAGTGATTGCCAAGGATGTAGTGGTATATGCAGAATGCAGAGCTATGGATAATTGAGCACAGTTTATGCAGCCTCCTTGCAGATAGCAACCCCATTCTCCATGCTGTGTAACCGGCACGGGTCACTAGCAACGTCATTTTGCGACCTTTTGGGCCGGTTCCATTCGTTGATTCGGCAGTGGATGACTGAACCTCTCCTTTTAGGCTCTAGGCCACAGCTCCACATCCGGCAGAAGGCTGAGCTGAACTGGACCATCTGACCATTCCGGAGTCGTAGCTACCCAATTCTAGGTCCACCCATGTAACTTGTCACTCTATCTATGATTCTGACATCTCTTCTCTCCTTAATGACCGCATACTTTACATCAGGTCTTAGCATCCTAGTGGAACCCTAACGCGAGGGAGAAAGAGGGTTGTAGAGGGCCCGATGGCCACGTCGCAAGAGTATTTACTGGGGCTTGAGCACCTGCGGTTACTCATACCTTCCTGCGACAACCAGAGTTCAATTCCTTTCTTGGTTGACCATGATTGTCAAATCATCCCTCCTGTTGCTAGGTGCGGCTTCGGCCGTCGCCAACCAAATCCCGCTCGGCGACAGCTCAGTATGCCTGTCCTCCGCTACTCCCAATGACTGCTGTACCAGTGGAGCGCCCACTAGCGAGGTGGCAATTGACAATCGCACCTTCAAGGTCACTTGCGGTTCGGCCTTGGTCTCCCTCAATCCCAAGAAAGCCCAAAAGGTCAGCAATGCCCACGAGTGTGTATCACTCTGTGCAGACGACGTGTCTTGTGAAGCATCATCTTTCAAAGCACACGGCAAGGCACCTCGTGGCAATAACTGTTTCTTTGTCCTGGGAGACAACCTGGACCAGAAGTCCGATGGAGAGTGGATTACCTTCACGGAAGTATTCCCATCCTGTTTGGAGTCGGATGACCGCAACGCCTGCTGCTCTGTACCAGAAAAACAAGAAGACGAGGTCTTGATTGACAATACCCGTTGGAAATGGACCTGCAAGTCTATCCTGAGTTCCCTCAACAGGCAGAGTAGACCGGCGGCCAATGCTCTCCAGTGTGCTTCGCTCTGCGCGTCGGAGGGCTGCGAGGCAATTTCGTTCCGAACACTGGGCGATCACAAATCTGGCAACTGCTTCTTCGCCTTGGGCAGCAACAAGGATCAGCAACAGGCGCCCAAATTCCTGTCACTCGTTAAAATCGAGGATGACAACATCGACCCCCCAAGCCCTGAACCAGAGTGCGGAACGTGTGTTGAGGAGAAGGAGCAATGCATTCAGGATAAGAAGGAGTGCAACAATAAAAATGACACCTGTAAAGACGACCTACAGCAAGCCGAGCATAAGCTCGAAATGTGCCAAAAAAGCCAGGTAGACCCTGCAAAATTGGCGCAATGCGAAGCTGACAATCTGACGTCCCAAAAAGCCGAAGAGGACTGCCGTCGACACTCCGGTGAAGTTGAAGAGAAGAAGAGACAATGCCGTGTGGAGCAACAGAAGTGTGAAGAAGAGAAGGGCGACCTCAGCATTCAGAAACAGCAGTGCGAGAACGACAAGAACAAGCTGAAGATGGAACTCACCAAGAAAGATGATGAGATCACCGCACTCAATTCGGAGATCACATCGCTGAACGGCAAGCTAGACTCGCTTCAGCAGTCGTATAACGCTCTTAATATCAATTGCAATGGAGAAGGCCCTAATGGAAAATGTCGCACAACCCTTTTCGACGCCGGTAAGTAATAAAACCATATGGCTTCCACGATACCACTCTCTCGCTCTTCAACTCATACAGATCACTGCATCACAGAGCCTCGCGACGATCAATGCATTATAGCTGCTGGAAATGAGAAATTCAAAATTCACTACGCTAAGCGTTCGTCTCCAACATCACGTTTCATAGTACGTACACGCTGACTCCTGGATAGTCGATGACCCCGGTCCGGCGGACTTGGGAACTGGAAGGGCGAACTCTTTCAAAGACTGCGCCGAGAAATGCGCGAACTACAAGGGTGCTAAGAAGTGCGTGCGATTCATGTGGAAAGCAGACGGCAGTGACAGGGCCTGTTACATGCGATCTACCGGACTAGGCTTGGTCCCCACCAAGTCGTCGCCATTCAGTTCCGGGCAGCTCCTCTAGATTGTAAGTTGGGCAACCTTATGGCCATCTATACAATCACAAGATAGTTTCGGAGAAGAGAGTACCAAAGATGCAGAGGGAGGAGTAATGATCACGGTCGACTCTCTGGTGTCAGAGAAAAACACCTGCAAGACTGCCAGACTCAATCTTTCCCTTGAGTGACTGCTTTCAGCCATAATATATAGGCTTTTGTTCTTGTGTTAGCTTTTTTAGGTTTTCCTATACTGCCATTTGAATGCAAAGGCTGCTTTGGATTTTTGCAACTGAAGCGCAATCTAGTAGACTGATGATAGTGTGGTTCCTTTGCAATAGCTACCCACAGCAGTAAGATCAGGCAAAGCATCGCCACCTGTGGCCCTACGATATTACCCACCGATCCTCCGGCTCTCAGCATCTGTCACTCCTGCTACTGGCTCAAGAGCGAGAGTCGTAGTTTTGAACGCGCAGCAAGTTGAAAGACCTCGGTCATCTTTCGATTGCATCCCATGTTGTCGCCGTACGGTTTGCTGCGATTGCGAGAACCCGACATGTCCAAACCGAACCAGACCTGTGTCTGTAACACAAGGGTCCTGATAAGCTTACTGGCCGGATGCAAGTCTCTACTGCGTTGGAAAAAAACCCAGAACAGAGCTTGACATCAGAGGTCATTTGGTTGCACCAGTGGTTATAGCGCCAGTGTTCGATGTGATCCTGTATGCGCCGAGCTGGCTCTCCAATTCCGGGCCTCCGCTCTCGAAAGAAACGCCTAGCCAAGGTATCACTAACGTCACCAATGCTACCTGGTACAGCTCCTATTTGCACTGTCATTTTATATCAGAATAGCAGGATGTGTGTGATAAATTATTCGTCTCTTATGAAGCTTTTCTGCTTCACCCCATTGACCAATAGGAGCTGCACAAACCTGCACATTGGCCATGGATGCAGCTTGAATCATTCATCCACAGAGCCAATCCGAGCGCCATAGGACACATACGACAGTAGAAGAACGTTGGTATTAAAACGTCCGCGCGCAGCAGCCTGCCCAAGAGCAGACCCGGCATAAGTGCAACCAGCGTTTGCATCCAGTTCGTTAGCCAATAGCATGTTGACATTTCGGTATTACCATTGGCAGTTGCGACGCTCATAGCTTCCGTCCTTCACCGGTATTCCAAGGCCAACTTCTGGGTCGAGTGCATGGAATTATAGTCAGTAAATATGAAAAAAGTATCGGTACGGATTACTAGAAGTGATGCGGATACTGATGACCCTAGGTCAAAATAGGTGTATTTCGTGAATATTGACCTCCCTACACCGAGCGTAAGCTAGGCAAAAAGAGTTAAGTGAAACCAAAGTGGCTTTGAAACCTATCAAAACTGGGGGGCTCATCTGCGGCACTCGGAAGCCAGGAAGGTTCTTTAAACCAGCAATGATTACCCTAGCACTGAAATCCTTCAAAATCAAACCGTTCATCACCGAGGTAGTGGGGGCCTCAAAAGCACTATGTGTTGCTGTATCCATGATTCCCTGAAGCGCTAGACCCTCAATTTGAACTAGACGAAAAAGGTATTAGGGTTACACTAACAACATACCATGGAGAGATGCAATCGACTGCAGAGTGAGTCAATCAGTTGTCAATAAACAATAGACCAGATGGCTCAGCTGAAAGCGAGCCGCCTTGCAGAAACTAGCGGTCGCCTTGCGTTTTTCGCAATAGCACAGCTGCCGTGCAACACTTCTGAGCCCATAAGCTGGGGCGATTATGCATATTGAATTCACCTGTTCGTGACCCACGATGGATAGACCAGGTCGCTCCGTGGGTTGACGTCACTATCATAAAGTCCACAGCCGAGTACTGGCACATCATGTGGCGGTAGATCGACATTGGCTCTTGGAGGGTGCAAATGCTGGGTGATACATCGCCTGCATGTATAAGAGTGGGGTGAACTGGCAGGCATTACGTGTCAACGGGCACGATGAGGCCATCGGAAAGCCGCAGATGGGGAGTGTCTACGCCTGCACCTGAGGATATAAGTACGACTTCCATGGAACCGGTGAACCATGGCCTTCATGCTTCTCAAATCAATTTAATTAGACCTTGACTCAGCGTAACTCAAGTGAATCGTGACAGAGATCTTCACAATGGCGGAAAGCCTTCACACTCATGCGAAGAGCGGAACTCTCAATCTGAAGAACGTTGGCCAACTGCTCATCCAGGTGGAAGTCAATGATGAGGATAGCTATGGTGATACAGCCCTGGACCTGGCAATTCGAAATGGCCATGTGGGAGCAGTAAAGCTGCTTCTGCAGAACGGTGCGGATGCCAACCGAGTATCTCCGGATGGCAAGACACCCCTCTATGCGGCCACTCAAGCACCAAACAGCGGCCGCATTGTCGAGCTTCTGCTCAAGCACAGCGCCACGCCAGATGAGCCGGTCTCACAGCTGAAAGGTGACACTCCGTTGATGTCGGCAATCCGACAAGGTACTAGCCCCGAGGCCATCCGCGCCCTTATTCAAGCTGGAGCGGCCATGGACAGGTCAAACGAGCTTGGCGAGACACCTGCGACACTTGCTGACAGTTCCACCAACACCGCTGTCCACAAGGCCATTCGCCCCAAGGATGAGAAGCCAGAATGGAAGCCCGAGTTGGAAAATCTTCTCGTTAGCTCCGGTCTATTTGCCCTGGCATTCTTCAAAAACTTCAGGGATGTTGGCAAGAATGCCATAAATCGCCTCTCCGCATTATCAGAACCATTACCAGGGGTATGTATTTTGTCATTGACAATCCTTCATTCCTAAATTGGCTTACCCTGGAATAGCAAATTACGAACCCCCGCACGGCGGAGGATTTCAAGTCAAACCTTCATAATTTCATCAACAAAAAGGGCCTTGAGGACTTCTACCCAGATGGCAATCAATATGTTGCCAAGGTAGCAGAGAACGCAGTCAAGATTCTGAACGATCCAACTTTCCCGGGTGCAACACCCGAGAATGTGACTATCATGTCCCGTCAGGCATTGTACCAGCCTGTCCTGTACTGCGGTAAGTTAAAGTCATCAACTCCCATAAGGACTCCAGGCTTACATTCGTTTTATCTAGATGACAGTGGCTCGATGAAGGATGATGACCGCATGAACCGTCAGGCATTTATGGTTGAACGGATCGCAAGCCTCATCACGCAGGCTGCACCCGAAGAGGACACGCTTGTTCATCTTCGCTTCATCAACAAGAAAGACAAATTTGATAACCTTAAACCTAGCGAGCTTTCCTCGAAGATGAAATTCACCCCGGATGGGTCGACCAAGCTGGGTACGAACCTAAAAGATAAAGTCTTGAATGACTTCCTCTACGGGCCAGTTAACAACGGCCATGTGTTGTCGCGACCCCTTCTTATCCTGACAGTCACCGACGGATGTCCGAACCAGGAGCCTACTGAGACGTATGAAAATGAAGTTAGGGCATCGCTAAACTTTGTGAGGGACAACGGCTACGGAGAAGAAGGTACGCTTTTGTCGTGGTTCTATCGACGACATCGCTAATCCAGAACAGCCGTCCGGTATGACCTTAGCCAGGTGGGCAACGCGGCTGAGGCTACTCAATTCTTGGAAAAATGGCAGATGAATGATCTTGTCCCCAATAATATCAATGTCACTGCTGGTGAGTTATAACTGCGGTGCCAAAGGGGAAATAATATGGAGAAGGCTAATATCCAAATCTAGAACATTTGGATGCCCAATTCGAGAATCTCAGAGATAATGATGCTGAGCTTAATGATTGGGTACGGCTTCCCTAGTATTCTATTGGCTTTTGACGCACAACTGACGAGTTCATTTTAGATCTTGAAGAGACTAAATGCGAGTAACCCGATCGTTTATTAGATAATGAGCTGCAAACGGAAACAAAGCTTCGCTTGACGCTCATTGCGGTTTTTGTAATTATTGCAGGCAATTTGAAAAGCTACGCATCGTCTCGAGTATGAGGTTCTCACGCCCCTTAGCGAGGTACGTGCAACAACTACCTCTGTTCATATCGAATATGTCATTTCTGCACGTCAACCTAGAGATTTTCAAATTGTTGAATAGTCATGGCCATCGTGAATTTTGTACGTGGAGCTCATATGCATGAATGCCCAAGAAGCTGGATCTCACTTGCCCTAATTGCACAAATCACTGATAATACTGAAGAGGAAATTATGATAACCAATGACCTTCCTAAGCTCACTATTCAGGAAGAAGGAGATACTGAGGTACGTCTTCTTAATATATATAATCTAAATGGTAATGAAATGCTAGATGGTCTAAAAACCCTCAAAAAGGGAGGAGAAGAACTAGCTAGAAAGATACAAAAAAAGCTTTATTATTGATAGTGCTGCTACTATCAATACTATCGCTGATTTACAAAATTCCACTTCCTATATTGCCCTATAAAACTATAGTATAATGGGATGAAGCATAACCTTACCTCACAATATAATGGACAAATTACTATAAATTTTAATACAGGCTATATATACCCTTGAAAACGTGCTATATCTAGCAGAATTAGGTGTGAGCCTTGAATTGAGCGAATTACTGAAGAAATTAAGGAAGAAGGTGAGAGACGCTCGGTGTCCTCTCCAACCACGTTCCCTCCATTGAGCAGCTAAAGCCTGGTCCTCCAAGTAGCTCTTCAGTACGTCCGACCCTCACGCCTAGAGATCACCCGAGAATCTTGTCCTTGAATGCGAACAAATCAGGTTCAACAGCTTGTCGAGTCTTCTGGGAGACTCAAGAGAATGTGAGAGAGGTAAACTAGACAGCATGTCGCAGGGCAGGACTGTAGAGGCCGTGCTAGGCTTTGTCGAGGAGTACAATATCGGTTGCTAGCTGAGCTGGGAACGTAGATCTGAACATTACCTACCTCTCCTTACGTCAAGAATTCAAGAACACGCTTTTTTGATCTTCACGGTTGCTTTTACTTGAACCTCAGTGTACCTTAGTGCCGAGGTCGTAACGCGATAGCGTCTTCTCGAGGGATCGTAGTTCAGCGGACTCAATATTTCCAATTCGCCACCTTACTTTGAAGTTATGAGTGGTCCAAATTTAAAAGGATTGCAATGTAGTGGGGTGGGGCGGTTAGCCAGGGATCGTGTTTAACGGGATGCCTGCTTCCTGGTTACACTAAAACGTTTGCAAGGCGGCCGGAGCCTTATTTCGAGCAATATGACACTATCATTTTCACCAGATTGTGAAGGCGGAATAACTATTTTACAAAAGCCGGCGTCATGGGACCATGGATTCATGGTGCACTTCCAGGTAACAGTTCAAGCTTCAAGCATATTCCTTCAATTGTGGCAATCTTTCATCGTTCATTGGTCATATTGCTGATCTACTCCTTGCAGCAAGTCCAGCAGGGCTATTCAACATATTAGTATTAAGCTAAAGGGTAACTGGAGTGAACACATACATCCTCATCTTCGGCGCCAATCTGTTTAGACACCCAGCCGGCCTGGCAGGTAACAGGGTCATCACGGCAGATACGCAGGCAGGTGGGCTTATCATCAGAAGTGGCATCCTGGGCCCAGACGCTGGTGAGAGCCAACGCGAGAGTGGCAAAGAGGAAGGATGAGAACTGCATCTTGAGGTATTATCTGAAGTAAGGATTGTTCAAGCAAAGAAAGCTGTTGAGGATAGAAGGCGTAAGAAGACAAGCTAGTGATGTGACTGAAGAGGATATTTATATGACGCTTTGCATCCGTCTTCCAGCTTCAGCTGTGTTGTCATCTCTATCATCCCCATCCATGGATGCACGATGTATAACGCTTAGAGCTATTGAGAATGGTGGATCTGAGCCAGCAGCATTCTCCAATTAGCTGCATGTTTTCCACGCAAGGCAATGAGGCATTTTTTCAGTGTAGCTGAACGGAGATGAATTCAGATAAGGTCGATCAATGAAACCTTGATGCATTGCGTAGGTCCCAATATAGCTCTCCAATGATTGGCTCCGCCAAGATGCATGACAAATGGATCGACGGCTCGATTTGTACAGAATGTATGATGACGATCCAATGCTGCAAGAACGTCTCTTGCCCCATTCCGTCTATTGTGGACCGTCCCGTGCCGTACAACCTTTTTTTTAAGGCTCCGCTTCGCACACAAACACTTGAGTACTTTCGTCTTTCGAAACACTAAGCAAGACGGCCCCACTCCGTTGTGGTATACCCTTGCTTTCTTTTTCTTCTTTTTCTTTTCTTTTTTTATATATAAAAAAAAAAAAAAAAAACGTGTATTGTATCGGTGCGGTAAATACCATTCGGCAATACTCCTTCTGTCTGCAGTACCGAGAATCACAACTAAATGGATCGCCCGGGATTGTCGCAGTATTATTATTTTCTTTGAGAAATGCTATGTTGCGTATTATTTATTGCTAGACCAACATTCTTGGTAAAATACTAACAGCCCCTTATCTTTCCCCTTAGGAGTAAGTAAGGGCTACTTAATTTAACTATATTTTGTTTCTTTTACCTGTTAGGTACTACTTCTGCATGGTCAGCCAAAAGGCGCTGGGAACCTTGTATCGGGTTTACCGAATAGGGTAGTTGACGGAATAATTCAATCCAACGACTTCATTGGGCTACAAAAGCGGAATCCCTAATCGGTATTCGTAAATTATACGGCATAACAGAACCTTCTCTTGTTGGGTGACGGTCATCGCGAAGATGGTTGTTACATATTCCAGGTTTCATTCAAATATAGATCTTTGGGATTGCCGTGCAAATGATTCATAGACATAACCGCATACGCGTGTCAGTTGCTCACACAGTACTATTTACGATGGATCAATGACTAACACTGTGAAGTCTATTAGTGGAATGCCATAATACGCTACTGAATGGTCTGGTCTCGACCGAGTAAAACTGGGCTACATGCGTCACATTGATTCTCGTTGCCACGATATAGTGAATAGAGTTCCATATGAATGGACATCTAAGCAAGAAGGGACTATCTGGCATCTTCATGCAAACTGTCCATTGGTGCTGCCACCAGAAGAGGATCAAGTTTAGTGAGAGAGAAGAGTAACGAAATTCAGTCCACGTTTGCTACCTAGAAAGGCACAGAGAGCCCCAAACTATCTACTAGCAAAAAAGGTTTGGCCGAGCAAGTCCAGCAGCATAGCATAGCATCGTCAAGTGCATGTATGTGGGATAAAGGAAGGCCTCCGCTTATTTGCAAAGAGTGTCTTGCATTCCAGAAATCGAAGGAGCGAAGAAGTACTCACCACCGCGAGGGATGACCCAGCGTTCGATGGGAATGTAGTGCTTGTTCGGGGTAGGCACAGGCTTCTCAACATCGGGCAAGTTCACAACAGGCGCTGGGTGTTCGTATTGGGTAACGTCGGTCTCCGAGCGGTAATCGGGAGGCATTTGACCGATGATAGCGTCGATACCCTGGGGCGCGGCATTTCCCATCTTCTCAGTGAAATCAACAGGTTTATCCTCTTTGTTTGCCCATTCTGCGGACTTGTTAATTATCAACGTGGTTGTCAGTGTGACGAGAATACGGACCTTTCTGGATAAAGCGGAATCCGTTGGTAATGCTGCTCTGGTAGGACACGAACAACAGGCCACGATCATGCTGTGACACGCCACCACCCTTCTCGTTGTTCAGTGCCACGGGTCCGTAGGGAATTCCTCGTCGCAACATAAGATGCTTCTCATAATTGGGGAAGTCATCTCGAGGCCCACACTTCCGGATGTGGGCGGCGTAAGGACATTTAGTTTGGTCCTCAGGGTTGTAAGTGAAAGCATCTGTGTGATTCATCGCTTCCAGCTTCTTATGTTCCGCGTTGGGGTCTTTACCCTCGTCTTTCCACTTTGCGAACAACAACTCCTTGTTCTTGATTGGATCAGGACTCAACATAGGTGCGGGGTCTTTGTCCGGGTGATGTTCCAGTGGAGCTCCTGTACATATCAAATAAGTCAATGCTGCAAGTAAAATAATGCACAATGGAAAGACAATCTTACCGTTGGGCCATCGTCCTACAACACGGGAGGAGAATTTGCGAAGCTCTCCCGCAGCTCGTTCTGTCATGCCCTCAGCCTTTATTTTCTTGGTGTTGCGGCCACACCAGCTGAAAGGGACATGTTAAGGATACCGTAGCAGAACAAAAGCGAGGAGGTAAAACTTACCCGACGAACTCGGGCACTCTCTGTTCATATGTGCGGAATACCATGAAGCTTCCCTCGTTGGCCCAAGCTGGGTGGTTGCTTTGATCGCCTTCGCCTCCAACAAGAATAGTACTAGCAAAGTCATCAGCGCTTAGATTCACCGGCATCTGGTGTGGAAATTCTAGAGCTTACCCAGCCTGGATTGGCTTTAGGCCCTTCTTGGCTTCTTCGACCTTTGCATCGGTGTCCAGACCAATGACAATAGGCTGGGAGATACCATCTACCCATCCAAAGCTAAACCGTGGATGTTAGTCTGGCATAATGTATGTAATGAGGCTGAAGTATCGTACTGTTCTCTGTCATCATCAAGGACATGCCCCTGCTGCTGGAAGATAAGCTGGATACTTGGCTTGTCGAGTTCCTGAGCCGCGCCTGGGGGGGTCGGAAGACCAATTCCGAAAGTCTGCTTAACCATTTCAAGGGTATCAGTCAAGGTCTTTTCACTTTCACCGGTGATAGTGAAGACACCGTCGAGGTATCCGCTTCGTGGGGTGAATTGGTGGAACCAGTCATGCTGGTCATCGAGACCGTTATGCTTTGTCTTGTCATCTCCCTCAAGAGGGTAGGTCATGTCCTCCCACATGCCGTTGTTGAAGACATCGTCGGTGAATCCCTCGGCTCCAAGCTGGCACCGCTTAGTACTGATAATATAATTACCGAGTAGTCTCATAACTCACTTTGGCTAGACCCTTGGCGGAGAAGGCAATATTGATGGCAGAGAGATGGACGAGACCTTTGAGTGTACCCTCAGCCTTCTGCTTGTATATGTCCTTTCTGAATCTCTCGGCATCGCGAGCAGTCGTGAGCAGGGGAACAAGGGCAGCCAAGTGCGTCTTGAACCGCTCAGGATGAGTGATGCGGAAGAAGACGAACAGCTCGTGCTTCTTGGACAGACGAGGCCTGTGATTATTAGAGAAAAAGTACTAAAATGGAACACCGAATAGGGTATCGACTTGCCAGATGTCTCCCTGGATATTCTTCTTGTTAGGAGGTGCCATTTCGACGACTTTGTCAATTTGCTTCCAGTTGCAGTTGTTCTAGGAAATGGCTTTGGCCGTGGGTGTACGGAGCGGTTCTTTATAGAATTCAAGCTACACCATGCAGTGGCTAATGCTTGGAAATCGAGAGACGTCGACACGCAAGGGCAACCCTCGGTTAGGCATCAATGATGCTGTCACTCTACATATTCCACGTAGCACAAGCTGCAAGTAGATTGTTCCTTGGTATCCATCTAGAAAGACTAATCACACCCTGCAATGTAAGGTGGCTGTCCCGGGCAATGCTGTACAACCATGCAATGCAAATCGAGGATGCCGCTGCCAGCGGGAATTGCCACATCTACCCTGACTTAATGTGAAGGAGACCATAATTACGTATCGACATGGAAGAATTCGATCCATTCCCCAAAAGAGCGTTCCAAGATCATTCGGTGCTCCGCATTGTTGCAATAGTGTGAATGCATCGCTAGAGACATGTGAGTTACCCACCCACAGTTTTGGTTTAGTAGGGATCTTGTACGAGATCCCTAGTGTATGCGGCCTGGTGAGTATATTATCTCATCTGATTGGAAACGTTACTCAAATACGTCACATATGTGTACTTCGTTCAATGACGCACGTCTAGTGCCTATAGTAGGCCAGGGCTTATCTGGCCTAAAACGTGCGTCTGCTAGTTGTATGTAGAATTATCTTTTAATTATTATTAATCGAGAAACTGCGGATCCAGATCGGTCAAAACCATGCAGCGAATGTATGATGCGACTTCACTACGCCAATCGAGATCTGGTGGTTCTCACCGCCAGAAAGTGAGAATGAATAGATCAAAAAGTGATAAGAAAAGACATGCAGACACGCAGCGGGACTCAGTGTAGCTAATGTATATGGACACGAGAAACAGCAAATCCAAATTGAGAAGAGAATTGGGAGCATACAAAAAAAAAAAAGGGAAAAGAAACAACAGAAAAATATGAATATCAAGCTGAACCAAGTCACGCTCTTCTGAGCCTTCTGCGTCCAACAGTATGTAAATGCGCAGAATAGATAGTAAAGTCTAATGTCACCCAAAATAAAGAAAATAATATACGCCCAGAGGATACCGAAGCCTCTCCAGCGATCATCCTAGTAGATTTGCCGGCCCGTAAGGTAATGATCGACAACCCTGAGCGGGCATTATTGGTATTGGTCCGAGAATTGTGCACTGTGGACTGTGCCTGGCGCGGTTCTTAGAAATTGTACCAGATCCTGACCGCAAGTCTCTCCCGGAAGTCAAATGTGGTTAATTCCCGGAGGGAACACTGGATTGGACAAGCATGACTCACGATGGTTGAGCATCTACTATATTTGGCGCATAGTCAACCCATTGCAGTGAAAGAGTGCCCGAAATGATGATAAACACTTGCTATTGACAACGGAGTCAAGCTGTTGATGAACAGCACCTTTAGTTTGATGGTGTGGAAGTCGGTTAGGCAAGCTAGTAATTAATGTCCGGGTGGCGTAGGGCCTTTCTCTGCACGACAAAGAAGGCCCCTCACCTGAAACAATGCGAAATAAAAAGAGCGAACTTTTCGCCCCATAGATGGAGGGTGTACTGTTCAATAGAGAGCCTATTTAAGAGGTCATTGTTACGGACATGCTAGCTACTAATCAGTTGCGGGAACCGCAACTTAAGGTAGACCACCGAGAGCTAACCAGCCTATCTATCATTAGATCAAGTGCAACATCCCAGAAATGTCTTTGTGTGTCCAGAAACATTTGATGTCACTTATATTATCGACTGGCAATACACAATTCTCATCCCTTTTCTCCTTGCTGCTGGCTATCCAAAGCTATTTGAAAACCCGTCCCCTAAGCACCAACAAGCTTAGTACTCCAAAATATCCAGACATCTGCGATACAATAAGCCCGGACGACAAGGCTCGGTTTGACGGGTGCATCCTGTGGGAGGAGGGGGGTTTGCAATGGACGTCTCTTTCATGTGCCATTTTTATTGTCTTAAACTCAACCAACGACTTTGATATCAACCTGGTGTTACCGTTTCCAATTGCTGTTTACACCCCATAGTTACCATATCCAGTACCACCCCGGTCATATGTGCCTCGTCTTCATTAAACGCATAGTTCTATATGCTCTAACCCATGTCTATCACGCATTGCCTGATCAGGTGGCTGTGGGAATGGGCCGCGCAGATGCGACTGCTTTCGCAACCTTATATTCCACTAACGAAAGAGATGAATATAGGACTGATATAATATTTGCTGCTATACAAAGTTTCAAAAGTCTGGGCATCTAATCGTAGATCTCATAATCTCGACGGGCTATATATGCAAATGGTTTTCAAGCAGAAACAGGAGTAATCTTGGTGACCTCCTTGAGGTCCCTGCTGCTGAAACCAACACGAAGCGTGAATTCGCCCTCGGGGATGAGCCACTTCTGCGAGACGATATCCCAGTAGCTCAAGTCCCTGCGCATCAGCTCGAAGCTGACATCGCGCGACTCGCCGGGTGCGAGGGATACCTTCTCAAAGCCGCGAAGCTGCTTGAGTGGTGTTCCCTCAGGAGCACTGTCGGGGAAGGTGACGTACAGCTGGGGAACTGTTGCACCCCTGACGTCGCCGGAGTTTGTAACCGTGACGGTCACATCATAGAGTGTTTCCCAGAGAGCGGGGTTTCCGCCGGGCTGGATGGGCCGCTCCTCGGGAATAGAGGAGACAGAGTGGACCACGGCCTCAGCTTGGATGTCGGAGATGTTGAAGGTGGTGTATGAGAGACCGAAGCCGAATTCGTATTGAACGGAGATGTTCTGGGCGTCGAAGTAGCGGTAGTCGATTTCAAGCTTCTCGTCAAACCAAGATTGCCAGTCGTCAGCGCCCTTGGTGGACACGTCGGTGGTAGGTGGGGCGTTGTAGTCGCTGCTATTCTTAGCGATAGTGTAGGGCAGATGTCCAGCAGGGTTGACATCTCCGTAGAGAACGTCGACGATTGAGTTGCCGGACTCCTGGCCTGGGTAGTGTGCGGCAAGGATGGCGGTGACATTGGGGTTGCTGGCAAAAGGGAGGACATTGATGCCAGAGGAGTGGGTGACGACGATAGTGTTGTTGCAGGACTTAGCGACGGACTCGACCACGTCGTTGCCCTCGTAGTCGATTGACAGGTGCTCACGGTCCGCACCTTCTTCGGCCCAGGTCTTAAGGAAAACAAGGCAGACGTCAGGAGTGGAGGGCCAGAAGCCACTGACGGTCGAAGTGGCGATGTTGGTGTTGTTCAGCCAGTACTGCACAAGCGAGTTGTCCTTCTTTGCGCGAGTCTTGACAGCATCCAGCGGGGAGACGAGATATGTGAAGCGTCCAGTTCCTGAACCACCACCGGAACCGAGAGTGCCATATTCGAAAGTAGCTTGGTTGACAGGACCCATGGTGTTCTCACCAGCATCGTTACCAAAGACAGCGATGCTCTTAGGGGCTTTCAGAGGCAGGGCACTGTTCTTGTTCTTTAGCAGAACGGTTGCCTCAGCTGCCAGCTTGCGGATCAACTTGGCATGGTTTCCACGGACATCACGGCTTCGCTCGCCAGTGAGGTTAAACTCGCGTAACCAGGTCGACCGGGGCGAGAAAGTGTTAAGGTCAGCTGAGGATGGGTCCACATCGGGGTAATCCTTGTCCTGACCGAGCCAGTAGTAAGGTGTCATGATACGAACAATCATATCATCGACGCGAGACTCATCCACAGTTCCGTTGTTGACTGCATAGGTAACATTCTTGCCAAAGAACGACCCGGCTTCGGGAATCGTGCCATACGGACCGAGCCCACCGGGCATGTTCATGTCGAGACCGCCCTCAATCGAGGCGACACCGGAATGAGTGCCACCCCAGTCAGACATAACGTAGCCCTGGAAGCCGAGCTCCTCTTTTAGTAAGCCATTGAGGGCCTTAGAGTTCTCACAGGCGTAGGAGCCATTTAGGCGCTGGTACGAGCACATCAAGCTGGAGGCTCTGGCACGTACCGCATTGGCAAACGGCCACAAGTACAGTTCGTGCATGGTTCGGTCATCGATGTTGGCGGACACGGCCTCCTGAATGACGTCTGTGATTGTGCCATTGGAGTCGTAGGTAGGGTTACGCTGTGTCTCTTGTTCGTTACCAATGAAGTGCTTCGCTGTGGCTTGCACGCCGGCGTCCTGGTGGCCACGAATGGTTCTCTCCATGGCAACACCTGTCAGGTAAGGATCAGCTGCGAATCCTTCCCAGTTGCGGCCCGCGTAGGCAGAGCGTCCGAGGGGGCCAGCCACGGGACTGAGGGCAATATGGGCACCCTTTGCTTTGAACTCTTGGCCCATCGCGTAGCCTCGCTTATAGAGAAGGTCTCTGTCCCATGTGGATGCCACGGTGACACCAGCGGCGAAGACACTAGCATAGTCGGCCACTCGGATGGCCAAGGGGCCGTCTTGCAAGCAAAGACCAGGGAAGCCCAGACGAGGAATGGCAACAATGTTTCCCACGCATGGTCCTGGCTGACCAGTAACCATGTCAGCCTTCTCTTCAATAGTCAGCTTGGCTACGAATTGTTGGGCTTTGGAGAAGGCTTCATCCCAGCCGCCTGATCCGGTAGCATTGGCTATAGTCGCGGTTAGCAAGCACAATATTGATGAAAACCGATTAGGAACAACATACGCGAGGGAAGAACAGCAGGGGAGTGTCCATAGGCGCCCAAGATAGTAGTGTTCTTAGGCTGAACATAACTGAAAGCAGATTCACTTCGAGATGTTCCATCAAATGATTGGCCGTTGACCACTGTGGCAGCCAACAGGCCCGAGAGCACAAGCTGAGTGATAGCCATTGTGTAGACGCCGCTTGCTCAGAAGTGAAGTCATACCGAGATTCAATGGCCTTACTTATATAGCTAATGACTGTGTAGCTATAGAGAGGGGAAGTCAGTTGCCGGAGTTCTGCCGTGATTTGGTCCGGGGTTCTACCGGGAATTACATTACTTGGCGTGGGGACCCCACAATCCCACTTTCCCCCAACAAATCTGGGGATTATGCACGATTATTGCCGCACAGAATCAACGATTATAAGGCATCTGTGGCTTTCTCTGCGGTTCTGGCGTCCCTGAGCCATCGGTCCAGACGGTTGCCAAGTCTCAGCTATTCATTTCGTCGGCTGCCCGGGGCCCAAACGTGAGGCATTTTAAACGATCACCGGCTTGGCGACTGCAATAAGCTAGCCGGTGTCTTTCCCGAGAACTTGATCGAGAATGAAAAGCGCTAATACTTGCCGAGGAAGGTAATTTAAGTGCGCTCACCGGCGTTACTTCGGATGTCATGGTAAAGTTTTCTGTGCGCCACGAGGTCACTGCGGAGTATCACGACTCATAGCGAAAGCCTCAGACGGCCCGATCTCGAAGTGTTTCCGTGAAGCCAGTGCCCAGTGGCCGGGGTGGCCTTTCACCACCGAAACTGACCACTCTTGCAGTCGTGTAGCACGGTTCTTCGGTCTCGGATACCTTCATAGCCGGCGAATTTACTGCACTTGGACACTCTACCGAGAAAAACTCTCGGCATGTCGCGGAAAGATCTACCGTTGGATTATTAGGGCTGCAGAACACGAAAGGCTCACTCCTCAACCCCTAACAAAACCTCGTTGTTACATTCTCGTATACCGAGGCACTAGCAGTTAGTGATATTGACCCTCTCTTTTCGCGACTCCTTGCTCTCCATGACATCAAGAAAATTGCCGTCATATCTGTGATTAATCACTATACCTGTGCCCAGCTGCTAACGCCATTCCTGTAGAGTAGATACATTTTGCCTCCTCGCCTACGCAACTTTGGGGTTCTAGTAGGCGGACTTGTAAATGCCACACAAACCACCATAATTTCTGCACTGGGGTTATCGCTGACAAGTCTTCTCGGCAATGTACCCTACAACTGTTGTGGAGCTGGTTAGCGGGGAAGTTGCGGAGAAGTTGTGAATGGTCTGATTGTTGACGGTGGGACAATAGTGGATGTTCTAGTAACGAGTTGGAGAGTTGGCACTGTTAGCAGGAAGTATTGCGTACTCCGGTGAATAGATGAAAGCTGTTTCAATATATTGGGCCTTCCTTCGGAGGAAGTAGCGAATAAGTGGGGAAGGCACGCCGAGGTCGGCCGAGTACACAAAGTCAGAGAAGACAGGGAAGAACATCAGTAACAATGCTGATAGCTGTTCCCATGACTGCAATGGGGTAAATTTTCATATCGGTATAGGTTGAAATATTGTTCCTCCTTAAGACTTCGCTGCTAGTCTGCTTTCTGGCGCTCTCTTCTTTACAATCCTTGGCCTGACGAGAAGCAATGCCGACCCCGGCGAAGCAGCCGGACTTGCCTTTCGGAACTCCAGCGATACGGGCCCGGCAAAGTATCTTCATCAGGCCGGGGCCCACACGGCTCGATGTGGAATTTCTTTGCGACTCTTCCCGCTTCTTTGGGTGTTATGTGCGGTGGAGTTTGAGCTAACTCCGTACCAAGGCAGTCATCAACGATATTAAGATTCTTCCGGGTGCTCTGAGTCAGTATGAACAACGAGATAGGCGAGGAGAGCCGAAACGATGGTTTGGAGGAGAAGGGAAACAGTGGGACCTTTCTAATTGTTTCTCTTTGCCATAACTGGCAAGGACGAGCTTCCGTTATTCCAAATGCGTGAATTATATGATCGGAGATAACGAGGCAAAGTGAAGCAACGACAACAGCCTGGGACATTGGGGGACTTGGGTGAAGCTTCACAAATCTCACCCGTATCACATGCGCCCACTCTAGAGCAGTTTCCATCACCATTTTGAATGTAATAGCTTGATCAAGGGTACATCAAGAATTATTTATACACAGCGATGAGACTTAAATAGATGGGAAGCTATTGTCATTGATCGCAGATTGACTACAAGGTGGTCGAACTGTATATATTTATAAAGCCACTCTCAAAACAACTTCACATGAATGTATTTCCACACGGCTTCTCACGAAGAAATCCTTCGTTAATAGCTTCCAAGTTATTAAAGAATCCCATTGATACATAATTTTCGGCAAACAATAGTCTTATATTCATCTCAAAAAAGGTATAGAAGTGTACGAATACTCATTCAGCAGAAGCCCAATTCTGCTACACATATTGTCATTGTTTCTTTTCCGTTGCAATCAAGCGCTTGATCTTCTTGACGAGCTCTTGAGTACCGTAAGGCTTATGAATGATGTCATCCATTCCAGAATTCATCATTTCATCTTGTTGTGCGTCCCTCACATTCGCCGTTACCCCTAAAACCGGAACATGCCCTCCAGTTTCTTTTTCAATGTCCCGAATGACTTTCGTTGCCGAGTGACCATCCATAACAGGCATCTGTTGGTCCATGAGGATACAATCAAATGAAGTGTTCTGGCTCATATCCAGAGCCTGTTGTCCGTTGCATGCTTCTGTGACATCAAATCCCTGTGCGCTCAATTTGCGCGACACAATTCTTCTGTTGATGAAGTTGTCCTCAACAAGGAGAATGCGCTCGCCGGTGCCTTCTCTTTCCATATCAGAATTTTCTGCCGACCTTAGGTTCTCGCGATTCAACTGACCATCGGAGACCTCACGCGCAATGCTATCTGTGCGTGTCGTTCTTTCGTCGTTAGGTGCACCCATTTCTACCTCTCCAATTTTGTCCACGGGAGGGTTTTCGGAGATATCGGGTTCCTCGGTACATTCGTTGACTCCGTTCATTTCATTTCCGAGCATTTGAATATCGGAAGATAACTTATCGAGCTCAGAAGCATGAAGGTTGCCGTGGCCTTCATCCGTTGTGTCAGTGGTCCGGCGCGCCTTGAAAAAGAAGCCGAAAGTACTTCCATGTCCTTCCTTCGAACTCACACCAATCTCACCTCCATGTAGATGGCAGAGTTGCCTACACACGTTGAGGCCAAGACCAGAACCACCGTAGATACTCTCAGTTCTGGGGGTGGCTTGGTTGAAGCGTTCAAACAGCCGTTTTTGGGCTTGGTCCGTTATCCCGATACCAGAGTCCTTGACTGCAACCATGATATATACAGATTCACCCATCCCCCATTCGGGTGTGTTCGTTGCATCTTTGCGGAGTCCTTCTTCGCCGGAATCAAAGAAGACGACATTTGGAGGGTAGGACGAGGGACGGTCGATGGCAGCTCCCATTGAGACTCGCAGCATTCGTTCGTTTCCGGATCTAGCGGTAAATTTAATGGCATTTGAAAGGATATTAATGAGCACCTGGCCCATGCGGTCAAGGTCTGCCATGACCCAATTAATCCCACAGTTGCCATAAGAGACATCGACCTTGTATTCAAACTTGATCCTCTGCTTTCGGATCTCGGGTCGGAATATAGATATTGGAGTTGTGAGGTGTCGTTTCGGCTGAACTTTGTTGGGGGACAAGGAAAGCATGGAAGCGTCGAGTTTGGAGAAGGTAAGAACATCGTTGACGATCTTCTTTTGGTGCGTGATGCAGAGACTGATGGTCTCCGTAGCTTCGGTGATGTTAGACAATGAAATATCCTCCCGCTTCGTATTGTAGATTGCCTCTTGAATGTCTTCCGTGCAATGTAGGATAGCCGACAGAGGATTCCGAATTTCGTGACTGATCATATCAATGAATCGCTCTTGTTGCTTCTTGCGGTCTTGTGCGTCCTGTGCAGCCTGCCTCTGGACGAGCTCCGCCTTCTTCTCCGGTGTAATATCCGCGATTGTACAGATGAAGAGTCCATCCTCACTCGGACCAAAGAACTGCACATCTTCATTGTCCAACCGTTCCAGTGTCATAACACACCACATCGAATCCGGGCCAGGGGTATGGTACTCGATCCGCAGGGCCTGTTTAGGTTCAGCAACCTCCTCATACTCAGTGACCACTCGTTCATAGTCGTCTTCGTGGACCGATCGCAGCCAGCATTCGGAGAAATTCGCGCTCGCACATGGAATCAGCCTTCGGAATCGGCGGTTCACGGAGATCAGTTCATATCGATGGTTGAGGATGGCGACACCGTTCGGTAGGATGTCGGCCAGCTGTTGTGCCGTAACATTTCGATTGAAATTGAACGTCATTGGTTTTCTCGGACACCTCGAATCGGGTTTCTTCCAGTAATGAAGGAAGAAGGCTGCTGTCATGTGTTAAATTGCCTGCTATATACTGTCCTCACGGATCCAGGTGATTCTCATCGCAGGTAGGCTGGAAGTTAGTGGCCGTTGCACGAGCCGACTTGAGATTCCAACCCGAACAAAACAGTGGGAGATATAAGTTCAGAATATATCACAGTTTCATACCAAAGATTAACAAATGTACGAAAAGCAATATCATTAATCGCGGGGATATACTATAGTCGCTTGACTCCCCTCCGAATTTTGTCTTGTACGTCATTATTGTGGAGTTTATGACTTGATGGACTTCCAATTGCACTTCTGGATGTAGTACTCCATGTGTTGTGATTGGTCGGAAAAATGATCCCGCTGCCTAATAATACAGGCATTGAAGTGACGTCACTATACCCCACACATTTCCGGCCGTTTGTGCTGTTTGGTTCGTTCCTGCCCCTGGACACCTAAGGCGATCATCCTACACAGCAAGCTAGATTGCTAGTCTCACACTTCCTTTGAGACTGCATACTCTCGTGATGTTCAGTTTCGCTTTTCGGCCATCCAGGCGCCGGAGACATGTGAGTCCATGCCAAGAATTCACCCCTTGGGCATTCCGGCATACCCAAAGTCCATGACATGAGACCCATTTGGACCTGATTGAATATTTATTTCAGGAACATTTGCCAGATAACATTTTGGAGACACCTGGCAGGAACGACGCTAATGGGACGGTGAACCCACTTCGTGTGCTCCAACAATGCTCGAAAACCTGAAGCTGTAGGGTATGAGTCAGTGCCTGACATGAGAAGTGTGCTTATGGGATTTTAATATGTCGTTTCACGCCTTGTCATCTTCTCTCGATGAGGCCTTTGTGGGTTAGGTAGTGCACGTGTGAGGGATTCGGGGGTGAGTGGGGTGAGAGGTGAGGGTCTTGTCATAGTGATCCTCGAATGGAACTTGATACCTCCACTCGTGGGTGGAGTGGGCCGGGGACAAGGCGGGTGTGAGCCATGACTCGATGCAACTAGTTTAGGATCGGACATAGAATGGAAAAGCAATGGATCTCTTGGTAACAGAAGCAGTATGGGATGTTGGCTACATAGATCTAGCATATTCTCGGCAGCGATATGCTAGGCTGCATGATAACTAGAACAAACGTCGAGACTACCAGAGCCCAACATTGTTGTCGATGACCCACGGCCATGGATTGGTATATTGAGGGATTTGTCGAAGTGATAAGAGTCTCGACTCCGTATTTTCAGCAGCAAAGTACTCTGGTCGATGATCACGGGTATCCATTTCTTGCAGGTAAGCGCTAGAATTAGAAATTGATTAAGACCGCAGGACACATGCACTGCATATATACGCTTATGCAAAGTGATAAGCCCATGAAGTGTATCGCAGGTCAGTGTTGGCGAATTGTGTACCGGGCAAGGTTCAGTCCACAAATCTATTCACCGTAGGCAAGCATGTTACAGATGCGGTGAGTATTCGATATGGTTCTAAGACTTACTGTTGAAGATCAAGGACCAAACTTAATATTGTTGCGCAATCTGGCATTTTATTTAGACCTCGCAATAATTGCCGATCCTCGGGCGGTTTGCGGATCATATGGTCTAAGCTTTAAATGCAATGGCGGTCGAAATTTTGGCAGAGCTAGAGATAAGGCTCCTCTCAAATTATAGAGGTAAATGAAGCTTCTCTAGTTAGTTTTTTACCATTATCAATGTGGCTACGGCCAGGTGACTCGGGCATTACCAATAGCTATGCAAAACCAGTGGGGCATCAGCCGTTGGCCCACCTTAATGCAACATGTGGGAGGGCTGTGCGCAAACTGCTAAACGCAAAATCGGAGCGACTTTGATTGCTCGAAAAATCTGAGAGCGGAGAAAACTGAACTCCACTCACTCAGGAGAAAAAGAAATCTAGAAGTCTGCCAGGGGGCGACACTCCTGGGATGAGCTGTCGAGACGGGATGAAAAATCAGCGTGGCGAATCCCATCTACTCTTACTTAATCCAAAGATTGGTTAGTTCAAATGTTGACTTAGTAAAATAGACGCAACGACGAATAAAAAGACAATAGAGGCTAAGAAACATCTACACATCTGACTTCTTGTGAATGCTTAACATTCCTTCAATCGGCCGGGAATTTCGCGATGTGCGGGTAATTTAGCCCTACCACCGGGATCCCGGAGCCACAAAAAGTTCGGCCCGATAACAAAACGCTCGGGTGCCGTAGACTAAGTTTTTTAGTGTCCCTACAGTAAGATCCTAAGTAGATGGTTGGTATTTTTTGATACATCGTTTCATATTCGTAAGCTCCAAGCTCTAGCTGATCTCGAATAAATAAAAGAATTGGACTGAACATGCAGATTGCGTTATCAATGCACGTTTTTTAGACAAATCCATAGTTTTATCTTGCATGTGTGAGCGACGGCTAACCAGTGGATCGACTTATCCACTCCTCGTGGGTCGTAGTCTTCTTAAAATGGTAACCCGAGTATCTTGCTCCAGTTTAAGATGTTTCTCAAAAGGGTAATCCGAACAACTTCAATCCACTTTTTAAATTGGAGCGATTGAAGATTTTGATTTTTTCGACTATAGTAAATCTTATATTAGTATGAGAGTAGATGCTAGTGCTACCCTGCACATCCGTTTTCATCTTCATCCAATTTTGACATCCATAATGGGCATTGTTGGCTATTTCAGTCGACCGCGTGGCCATCAGGTGCACGGCGGTGATGGTACTATCACCCCAGGCGAGCCGAAAGTAATTGAGCCTACAATTATCTCAAGTCCTGAGTCTTCTGGTACTGCTACACCTGCGCACATGCTCCCTTCACCTGCTGGCAGTGAGGAACCCCTTATCTTTGAAAATATCCCGCACCAATTTGGTCGTCTCGGTTCTTGGAGAGGATCCTTGATTTTGCTTGTCACTTCCGGATCTCAGTTCCTCGATAACGTTTTTATGACAAGCGCCAACATTGCTTTGTCGTCAATCCAGCAAGATTTCATGGTTTCCAGCACCGATCTGCAATGGATGATTTCTGCATATACTTTAACATTCGGTGGCTTCCTCTTGCTTGCTGGTGCTTTATCTGACCGGTATGTTTCCCTGTCATTATTTTTGTTCTTCCGCAAGGAACCCCTTTTTCTAACCTTCACAGGTATGGTCGAAAGAAAATCCTCTGTCTAGGACTTGCCTGGCTATCTATTTGGACGCTGGCCATTGGATTCGGCCAGTCGTTCATTCAACTAACAATATTCCGTGGAATCCAAGGAATCGGAGCAGCACTTACTGTCCCATCCGCCATTGGAATTATCAGCTCCTACTTTAGCGGTGTTGATCGCACCCGTGCCCTGTCAATCTATGGAGCATCTGGTACCCTGGGATTCTGCACTGGTCTCATCTTTGGTGGCTTCCTGACTTCCTCCTTGGGCTGGAGGTACATTTTCTATTTGATCGTCATCATCACTGGCTCATTAGGACTTCTTGGTTTCATTGTTTTACCCAGCGATGTTCCATCTCAAAAGAAACATGAAAGAATGGACTATATTGGCGCAGTGATGTCTACCGCTGGCTTAATCCTGCTTCAATTCGTGCTTTCCAGTGGTGGTACCTACGGCTGGGATCAGCCATTCATCATCGTGCTGTTGATTGTCGCCGTCGGCCTTCTTGTCGGATTCACCATCCTTGAGAAGTATATCAGCAATCCTATCATGCCACTGTCCTTATGGAAAATTCGCAATTTCGCCGGACTCTGGGTTATTGGTTTCAGTAAGTACCTTACTTCATGACGAGATTTGGCGGGCATTGCTAACGATCACTAGCTGGCTATGGTACCTACCAGAATGTCATCTACTACATCGTCTTGATGGCGCAGGAAGTTGACAAGCTTTCCGCTGGTGACACAGCTCTGCGTTTCTTGCCCATGGGAGCGATCGGATTTATTGTTTCCCTAGGCACAGGTAAACTTCTGGAGTATATGAATGGAAAGCACCTCCTCATCGCTGGACTGGTTCTAGCAGTGGTGGCTCCCATCTCAAGCTGTTTGACCTCGAGCCCTGAGACAGGCTTGTATGTATCTTCACCCCATTTATGAAAGAGTACTACTAAATTTTACAGCTGGCTCAACGTTCTCCCCACATCACTTATCAGCATCTCGTCTGTCTCGTTCATTTTTGTTACGACTAGCACTGTGGTACTGACAAGTGTGCCCGTCGAAGTCAAGAGCTTAGCTGGTGGAATGGTGAGTTTGCTTGTCCTTGAAAATATTCAACGTGATTTACTGACGATCTGAACCAGCTCAACACTGCATTCCAAATTGGCTCCGGTGTTGCATTGGCCATTTCAGCCGCCGTCACCGATGCAGTCGATATCCAGAAAGGACATAGTCTCGCAGAGCAGTACGCTACCGGCCTCTGGTGCTCCGTCGGACTCGCTGGCTTTGGACTCATCATTGGGTTTATTGCCGTTCGACAAAAGGGCATTGGTCCAAAAGACAGACTTGGGGCCGGCCCGGTTGCTATCTGATTTCGTGTCATGGTCTACTTAGATGCATATTCATAGATTATAGATGATATATTTTTGCTTTTTGGATCCCTTTCATATGGGGTTATCATGGAATCAGCGTTTGTTGCAACGAAGGAAAAAGCGGGTTAGACATGCGGCGTCATTTTGATATTGCTAATATTTATTTCTACTTGGAACGTAACTGTTTCAATTCCACGATGGAGTAGATTGATAAGCTCATACATAGATTGGCCAAGCTACCAACTGATAGCATGTGGAGGATTTATCTTTGAATGAAATGCGATTGAGCTTAGGAATGTGGCCTGACAAACAAGGCGACGAGAACCATTGATAGTCACGTGAGTGTGGAAAGCATGCCTCGCCGGATTGAGTACTTAGTCATGTGGGGCTCAACTCCGGAACCATGGATGGATCGCAATGCACTCACCTCTGCTTTCAATACCTTGTTTTCGGTAATTTGAGGAAGGCAAAGAAACGTATTTATCTCCATGCGCCCATACAGGTGGGAGACTCTTGATGAGTCGTTGTCAACCATTCAGCAGTGGTGCAGATGATTGGAGTCTCACCAACCCTTTCATTACAAACACTCACAATGATCGCTAGAGGCAAGATATTGCAGATGGCCGTGGCGGCATTTGCTGCGTATTCTGTTTTCACTGTACTTGTCAGCCATCTTGGAAGCGAAGCCTGGACTAGCCCTTTGCCTCCTTTATCGCAGAATTTGGTGGGCAGTGGTGTCTTCGACCATATTCAAAACCGCACCGTTGGAGTGAGTTCTCATTTCCTGTTTCATAAATCTGTTATTGAGGCCCATATTTCAAATTTAGTTCGAGCATATATATGCTCTCAACATGAAAGAGCGAACCGACAAGCGCGATTTCCTGACGCTGGCAGCTGCGGTGTCAGGGTTCAAAGTGGAATGGCTCGATGGAGTACGACCAGATGATCTGCATCCCAAGGCTATGCCCGATGTAAGCATTATAACTCCCAGCGTATAAGCCTCCTGCTGATAACTGGCTTAGGGGCTGGATACCACGGTGGTAAAGCCCACTGCTGTTGCATGTTGGCGTGCTCATATGAATGCATTGCTCAAGTACGGTCACACCCTAGCCTCCCCAGCAAGTCTATGCTAATGATCGGCCGCTTTTGACTAGTGTGATTAATAATGACTACTCCACCGCCTTAATATTAGAAGACGACGCAGACTGGGACGTTAGCCTCAAGCCCCAGCTACGGGAATTCGCGCGCGGGCTGCATGGCCTGAAGGGAACCGACCAGGTCTCCAAGGAAGCTCCTTACGGGACCGACTGGGATCTTCTCTGGATTGGAGGGTGCGCATCTGGACCGAGTGCCAACGAGACAAGCTTCTATGCTATTCCCATGGATCCCACAGTGCCAAAGTCCCACCATCGATCGACCTGGGGTGGTCCTACGGAAAAATGGAAGGAAAAATATCCAGAGCTTGCGGAGGACTCAACTCGGTTTATTTACCGAGCTGAAATGGGCTGTTGTATGTTTGGATATGCTGTTACACGCAAAGGCGCACAAAACATTCTCTCCGCCCTTTCTGTCGATCATCTAGACAAGCCGGTGGACAATGCCCTTGGCGATCTGTGCGCAGGTCTCTACGGTCGCCGGAAGATTGAATGCTGGGCACCATTCCCTAACCTGATTGGTACCCATCGAAAGGCGGGCTCGGCTTTTCGGGATTCCGATATCGAGAAAACCAACATGGCTGACTTCCATGAAGAGCAAGCTTGGAATATGGTGTACAGCACGAGGCGCAATATACAAAGGCTAGTGGCCGGAGAAGACACTGTATTTTCACAGTGGAAGGACGAAGATGTGTCATGGTCGAGCCCGGAGATTAATCGCAAGGATTTTGTTTATCCTGTGGGTCACCTTTTTACTAATTAACTATATGCTGTCTTATTGGATAGAACTACGCACATCTGATGTACATATGGGACATTTTACCACATTTGCTCTTTGAATGATCTTCATCTCTCAAACCCCGATTGATGGATGCTTCTTGAAGTCAGCGCCAACGGCTACAACAGCGCCTCTTAAACACTTGCACATCTAGTAGACACCACCAGCAAAATATATCTTTTTATTGAAAACAGACAAAACATATATGAAAAAGGAAATGACAATGATAATAAGTAGACTTGGTAAATTAAAACGATATGCTAACGCCACGAGCGGGGGATAGTGCAAATATATTTCCTCGTCACCACTGAAGGGTGTATTTTGAAATAGGATGCCCCTGTATGCCTGTATATTGAACCCAACGCTATGGTTGTTTAGTTCCTCTTACGTTCGTCTCAGAAATGCCAAATGCCTAAGATATCTTCCATTCAAGGCTATCCCCTTTCTTTTCTTGGTTCAGACTGATGACTGGTAGGATATCCCCGGACTCGTTTAGTTAAAGAGTGAACCGCATATTCAATCATGACTTGACCATATGACAGAATTGACTTTGCATTTATTATGGTATTTGCTTTCCTGCTCTCCTGACCTCACTAAAAAGTAGTTGTTACCATTTAATTTCTATATTTTAACCTTCGGGTACCAAAGGAAGGGGATTGTAGTATCATTCCATTTGAAATACCTCGCCCCCTTGGCATTCACCGCTAGCCAATCGGTGCAAAACGTTGAGCTTGGCTGATCTATCTCCTGAGGTCAAGCTCAGCTCAATTGGCCTTTCGATTCTGGCCACAAGAAGGTTGCCGGCTTGTTGTTCAAACCTAGACAGGGGTAGATCCGGTACTTTACCGTTGAACTCTCCATCGCCTTGGTTCCGTAGTGGCGCTCTTAAACTCACTTTTTACACTCTACGCGTCTTGCCTTGGCAATGCTATATCGTTTTTAAGCCACCAAGATCTCCGTGGGCGACTTCAGTATCAAGCACAGCTCTTGTGGAGGAAGAATTATCTCTCACTTTTAGCCTATCAGATAGGGCCCCTTGCTTTAGTACTTGAATGCTTGCCAGTTCTTCGAACTTATGTCTGCGAGGAACAAGTAGTCCAGACCCTTTATTTGTCGTTCCTCTCCTCCTCTGTCGTCAATAGGTCTCATTTTAAACATTCTTGGGCCTCAATCACACGAGGGGCCCTATTTGGCTTTCTGCTTTCGACAGGCATGCCTCCCAGTCGCCTGGCCTTCGAATGACTTGGCCAGAATGGTCCAGGCGTAGCTGTTCTCTTCTTGGACATCAAAGCCTTCTGTCTTTACCTTGCCGAGGAAATATCATGCAAAACAGTGGAATGCTAGTACGCCGGTCCCAAGAAGCCGAGTTAGCCGTATCTCAGGCGCTTTCAGATGTCTTAAATATCGGAGATTTCCACATCAAACTTCTTCACTGTGTGGGTCATTGTCGATCACGCCGATCTTGTGCTTTGCCAATCTTGTGTCGCGTACCTTATATCTACCAAGCGTACCGATGACACGCTTCCTTGGCCTTAGGGGCAATAGCCTCAATATCGCAGCAATTTTGGGTGTTCTCATGCCTGGAATCCTCTCAATTGGCTACAATGCGTCGTCGCTTGGAGGTGTCTTAACGCAGAAGAACTTCGAAGCCCAATTTCCGGAGATCGACATCGCCAACGCTGAGAATCGGTCACAAGCATCAAAAATCCAAGGCACTGTTGTGGCTGCCTACACAATCGGAGGCTTTCTGGGAACACTCTCCTGTATTTGGCTGGGTGACAGGTTCGGCCGTCGCCGCACAATTATGGCAGGATCAATTGTGCAAGTGATTGGGTCTACTTTCATGGCCGCTGCAAGGTCACTCACTCACTTGATTACCTCCCGGATAATACTTGGTCTCGGTACGGGTGTTATTCTTGCCACGATTCCCCTCTGGCAGTCTGAGATCTCCCCTGCCAAAAAGCGGGGTGCACATGTCGGCATGAAAGGAGTCTTTAGCGGCTTTGGATGCGCTCTTGCTCTTTTCCTGGACTTCGGGATGTCTTTCACTCATGGAAGCGCCGCCTGGAGACTCCCTTTTGGTTTTGTGGTGTTGCTCTCCCTTGCTGTTCTAGGCTTCATCATACTTCTTCCCGAGTCTCCCCGCTGGTTGATTCGAGAAGGCCGAATGTCTGAGGCTAGCGAAGTTCTAGCAGCTCTAGAGGACACTTGTGTTGATGATCCCTCTGTCGAAGCAAAGATCAAAGATGTCCAGATGTCCCTAGAATTGTCTGGCAAACGGTCACTCGGGCAAATATTTCACATGGGTGCCCAAAGGACTTTTCATCGGGCCATTCTTGCTGGTATGGTTATGCTTTTCCTACAGCTTACCGGTTCCACAGTCATCACTTTCTACAGTATGTCCACATCTCATCGAAGTTATATTGTCCAAATAGTTTCACTAATTTTATATGTGTCTAGCGACTGCGATTTTTGAGAAGAATCTCTCGCTCGGCAATTCAACATCCACCGTTCTTGCGGCGGTCTACCAGCTTGTTGGTCCCATCGGAGGCACCGTATGCGTTCTCAAAATTGAAGGCTTTGGTCGACGTGTACTGCTGCTGGGCAGTGCGATCGGAAATGCTGTGTGTTTGGCCTTGGTAGCCGGACTTGGAACACAAACCGAGAACCCGCTCGCAATGCGTGGTGCCGTCTTTTTTATTTTCCTCTTCCATTTCAGTTATATCATCGGATTTGGCGCGATACCATATCTCTATGCCACAGAGATTGCACCCTTACATCTACGAACGACTATCAACAGCTTTAGCATCAGCATCTCCTGGGCTATCAGCATTCTGATCACTAATGTCACGCCACTCGCGTTCAACGCCATGGGGCAGACTTACTTTGTCATCTTTGCAGGATTCAATGCGGCTATGGTCCCTATTATCTACTACATGTTTCCGGAAACCGCTGGACGCAGCCTCGAGGAAATGGACAGGATATTTAGCCTCTCTCGAGGCATGTTGGATGTTGTGAAGGTGGCTAGGCTTCTCCCGCATGGGCAGTCAAGAGACCTTTCGCTTGGAAAGGATCTTGTCTCTGATCTCAAACAGCCAGAGCTTCAGCTTCGGGAGGTACACTCAGCTTGACCCCCTCCTTGACCGAATCGGCATTGTATACAACTCCCCTTAGTGTGACGATAACAAATTGGAGCGCAAAATCGTAACAACATAAACACTTGGACCTGTGTGTTACCTTTATTTCCAACCGAAGAACTTACGGTAACAACATTGTCAATTTTTACCATGGAATCATATAAAAGTAATATCTCGTAGAGCTAGCAGTTTGGTTTTGTGATTCAAACCTTGTTCATATCTCAATGCTTTTTGCAGGCGGGGGCTACGAAATTCCTCCAAGGATTGTATTGCACCTCGCCTAGGATCTTGAATTACCCTCTTTCCTCTTTCCTGAAAAGACCTACGATAAAAATACTTGTCAGCAAGAACCGGGTTACGAATAAGGTTTAGCTTACACCGGACAAGTTTTTATTTCCGGTGGCGTTCCACATCCCGGTGATATACAGAGTAGTTTTCCACCGGATGGAAATCGCCCGTATTTCCCCAAGAAAAGAATGGTCTGACCGCCATGGTCACTGGTGCTAATGGCACGTCTGTCACCCCGTTCTATCTTCTCGGATATACTGGTTCTCACTACTGTCAATTATCTTAAATTACTTGATCGAAATTGCCGACTGCAACAGCTGTTTTCTATGCGAATCACCTGAGCGCTGGACCAAGATCACGCGTGCTTCTCCAGATGGAGCTAAATACGACGTGCGGTCTGCATCTTGGTAAGAACCATTTCCCAATGTTATCTATAAGTCATCAAATAGGTTATTTAATTTAGGCCCCTGCCAAATTGCCACAAGAAGAGTCATACCCGAAGTGCTCTTGGAGCCCAAATTCTACTACAATCAGAAGACTACTAAAGGAGTTCACAGCAAAGCATGCAATTGGATGGAACGCCACACATCCAGCCAATGCCACCGGAGCTGTTTCTGATGCAGGTATGAACTTCTGCCTTCCCCTTGGAACTTATGCAACTATGCAGAGACATCTACAGCACCTACTAGAGTTCCCCTCCGATTTAGCCGCGAGAATGAATGTCCAGGTTCTATCGGGCGCTCAAATGAATCTTGTAAAATAGGCTGCTTTGACCGACAGCGCAGAAAATGAAAGCTTCAATGCCACAAACGATTGTGTTTTCACTTGGGGAATATTCTAGCTGAAGCTAGCTGCTGCGTTTGGTATCACTTGGAAAGACCGGACGACTCTGAAGATGTGAAATATCACGAGTACCAAACCGACTGGAGCCCACCTCCAAGAGACTATGGTTCCCCGGCTAGAGCGCGCTACAAGTAAACGCTTACTGACTGGGCAAAGAAGCCAGAAGTACAAAACATACGGAAAGAAATTGCGGAGCAGCACGATCTTAGCCATGAAAAACTCTCAGACGTCGACCGAGCTTTTTGGATTCTTGGATATGAATATCTTAATGCCGTTTGCTTGCAAACGGGGTAAGTTGAAACCCCAGAAGAATGATCGGAAAGAACATACTGACATGCGTTTTAGTACGGGTAAAGCGAAGAAACTCGGTTTCTTCGGATATGTTGATGCCACGGAATCAATTTTCGAAAGTAAGTTGAGCCATACTTTTGCCATCAAATACCTCTCTCGATCAATATAGTGACGGACGCTACTTAATGTCACACAGCACTAGGAGAGTTTGTTGATCTGGGTCTGGTGCCTGCTTTCTAGAACACCGAGTAAATGAAGATTGGCACCCAGCCGCATGAGAAAAGCTTTATAGAACTTAGATACGAGCATTTGGATATAGCCAGAGAGCTCAAAAATTTATGATTCTTTTTTTCAACAATAAATGGTCCAAACATAATCTGTCGCCATGTGGAGATCTCTGCTCGAGATAATTATGCTATAGTTGGTTCAACCTTCAACCAGATGATCTCAACTAACGGCATCACCGTACAACTTTGAGGAATAATTCATATGCGACCAAGTCATTGCGTTTAAAAATTGCGAATATAGAGGTGGCACCGTTTAGTGCTTAGCGTGTTACAATAGTACCGCTATCGTAGACTACCTCCAGGGCTAGATGGTAGGTAGTGACAAATCAGCATTTTGCTGACACACGAAAGGAGGGCGGTTCCAATGAGCAACGACGTTAATGATGGCCAGAGATAGTAAATAACGCAAATGACACCCGCTAAGGCTCGGCTCGCATAAGGCGTAATGGGACTTGGCGATGATGTGCCCAAAACCGCTAATACAATCCTGGCCCTATGCCACCAGGCGTTTGTCTGCCGCTCCCGCAGGCCCACAACGCTCCCTTTAATGTATTGGCCCTCGCAATTATGTCCCTTAGCTGACGCCATTAAAACTGTTACTAAGAAAGTAACAGCCCCCTCCCAAAAACCTCCTTTTATATGCCAGAAAAACGGGGCATTCTCGGGTTGATATTGGCTCCTAGCGACCGAGAGACGTAGTCTTTCAACATTCATTTGCGGCTTACATCCGTAGTTCCTGTCATGACTGCATCATAAATCTCTAAGCTTGTTCTTACGTACTAAATTACCCTATCTTAGCCCCGAACAAGACCTGAGATCCTAGAGAGCTGTTTCTCCTTTCTTGGACATCTGACCGTTGGATGGCCCACCAGCCAATTGAGATTTATCCTAATCAGTTATTGCACGGGTGTTGCAACAATTGCCTTTTACAGGAAATTAATCATAGATCTGTACACCAGAGGGCGGGCAGCCAAATCCCAAAACGAGGAGCTATACAAAAATGCATTACTTTGAGGTTTTGAAGTAAGATCGTGGCGCCAGTTTATATGAGCCAAGTTAAGGAAATGATTGACACAAGACGCTTGTTGCTCAGCATGACCAATGTCTAGGCGCCATGAGCTCAGCAAGTATGCTAGGCTAGTTACTATAGTGTATCTTCTTCGATCTCTACTTGGTGCTTCAAAACAATGGCCTCATTTGCCCCTCCAATGTTGAAATAACCTATGGTCCACAACCAGGACTTCATTTGCACGCCGGCTACTTGTAATATTGTGGGTATCGTATGGAGCAAAAGACGCGTAAAATGGAGGGCCAAAAAAGAGATATGTTATATAGATGTTCATGCGACCCATCTATTACTTTTCTCTCAAGTACATACAGCGTTGGCACAACAACCTTGACTCTTGTGTCACCTTGCTGCTTTTCACGAAGAAACTTTCTCGGGTCTCAACACACTTTTTAGCTTCTTTGAAGCTTCTTCGAAATGCTCTGGCGGCGATCCTTGGGCAAACGAGCTATCGCGCCCGTCACTGGGGGCGTAGGCCAGAGGGAGCAGGTCACCAATGGTACCTTCCAATATGTCGGCGAAGGGGGAGGGAATAATTCGGGACTCACGTATCAGGACGCCACTGGCGCTCCAATTGAGAGCAAGTCCCCGTTGGGATACTCTGTCGGCCCCGTTACAGTTACCTTGCTGAACATTACTATGATGATTGGTGCTGGTATCTACTCCACACGTAAGTGCGACAAAACCACGCATAGCCAGATATGGCAGCTGACATGGCGAAGCATCATCTATTCTGTCGGGTACTGGCTCAATCGGCCTGAGTTTTGTCTATTGGACTCTTGGTTACTTGGTATGTCCCACCATTCATAGTGAAGCAGCATCGGCTAATTATCTTTACTTCTTTCTAGTTATGTCTCGCGTCTGGAGCTGTGTACCTCGAATTTACCGCTTACTTCCCCAGTCGATCGGGTTCGGAAGTCGTCTTCCTCGAACAGGCTTACCCTCGTCCAATGTGGCTCTTTCCCACCACCTTTGCGGTTCAGAGCGTCATTCTTTCGTTTGGAAGTGCCAATGCTACAGGTACGCGGAGTGAGCACTTACGCTCTAGTATAAGACATTAACGACCAATGACAGTTATGGCCAACTATTTAATCGCCATCTCTGGACACGATGGCACCGAGTGGAAGATCAAAGGAACAGCTCTGGCCTGCTACAGTCTTGCTACCTTGAGTACGTTCTCAATACATCAATTTCTTTGCATTTTGGACACTGACGAGGTATAGGCCTGGTGTTTAACACGAAATACGCATACTGGTTCTCGAATGCCGTTGGGATTGTAAAGATCTGCACCTTGCTCTTTGTTATTGTCACTGGTTTTGTTGTTTTGGGTGGCAATACCAAGATCGAGAACCCCAAAGCGAACTTCCAAGATGCGTGGTCGGGAAGCGCTACAGCTACTGGATACGGCCTAACTACCGCCTTGTATCGTATTATTTTCTCATATGGTGGATATAATAACGCCTTCAATGTTGCCAACGAGGTCAAGGTATGAAAGCCAGAGATTCATGTGACAGAGCTGAGACTTAACACTTCCGTTTTGATAGAACCCCGTCAGATCACTCAGAATATATGCCACTGTTGCGCTTACTACGGTGTATGTTCTATACATGTTGGCAAACGTCGCTTTCTTTGCTGCTGGTTAGTTAGCGAGATTTGGTCTGATACTAGGATTACAACTTATTGGATGTTATCACATAGTTCCGAAGGACGAGATAGAGAACTCTGATCTGACTACTGCAAACCTGTTCTTCACCAAGGTCTTCGGTAATAGCGGTGCAGTTCGTGGCCTCAACTTTCTTATTGCCCTGGCTTCCTTTGGTAACATGATTGCCGTGATAATTGGCTTATCTCGGCGAATCAGGGAATGCGGACGACAGGGCGTTCTGCCCTGGACAACGTTCTGGGTATCGACTAAGCCCTTCGGCACACCTTTGGGGCCATACGCTGTTATTTGGTCTCTGACTGCATTAATGATTCTAGCTGTTCCTGCTGGAGATGCTTTTACTTTCGGTAAGAATTTTCCCGGTAGAAGCTAGCCGAAGGGATTGTGATGCTGATACTGGGACAGTCAACGATTTGAGCATCTTACCATCTGCTGCATTTAATTTAGCAATGGCAGTTGGCATCTACATTGTTCGCTGGCGTCGAAAGAAGGCCAACCTTCCGGAACCCGAGTTTAAGGCCTGGCATGTGGTGATTATCTTTAATATTCTGATCCAGCTGTACCTCATTATAATGCCTTGGTACCCTCCTGCAGGTGGCCAATATGCAGGTGATGTCAGCTTCTGGTATGCGACATACGCCGTAACAGGAGTTGGAATGTTAGTAAACTTGATCTTCGTGTCTACCCTGCTACTTGTACTGACGAATAATAGTCTCCTTGCTTGCGCCATCTATTACTGGCTTTGGGCATTCCTTATTCCCAAGTGGAGGGACTATAGCCTGCGACAGGAACTCATCAGTCTGGATGACGGAGCTCAGAGCTACCGACTTCGGAAAATACCTAATCCTGAGGTCAGCGAATGGGATGAAAGGCACGATGTAACTGGCCGTCTCATTGAGAACCATGTCGCTGAAATTCAGGTCTTCGAAAAGGGTACAGAGCATTTTTAAACTGACAGCAAGTCGTATGAGAGGGAGGGAGTGAGACCCCAAGACCCCGATACTACTCGTGACAGGGATTATCTTTTAGGTAGCCCGACGAAGGATGGGACGGTGTGAACGTGATGTTAAGTGATTGTCATGTAGCAAATACAATTGACCGGACTAAGAAATATCCATGACGCTATTTGTAGCAAGATATGGAGGGCCCAACTTAGAACCCATGTTATTAAATGTCTAATTTACGCTTTGCAAATAATCAAGTAGAGCAAACGAGTTAACAGAAGAGTGATCGCACGCAACTTCAGCTCGTAATTGAGCTTGGTTATAATGCCGGTGACTCAAGATGCCGACGGTGCTTCTACATATCCTTGACAACGAGGAAGTTGAAGCCATAACTGCTTGTCATGCGTGCGGTTGTTTCTATGATTGGGGGTCTTTTCATTCGATTATTAGTTTGTATAAAAACAGTTGTCTTTGTTTTGTCTAAAAGATTGGATAGCAATATTAATTCGCCGGCAATAAGACATAAGCACTACCGCAAATACTTTGACTCCCTTTAGTAGTTAGTTGGTTGCTCTTGCTAGTACAGGTACCTCGCATCTGTACAGAGTCTATGTTTTCGGTCGTCAGGAATAACACTTCTTACGCATATGGGTGGCTGTCGCACCTTGGACTTGGTGATCGTTGGGCAGCATTGATTCGGAGTAGTAGGTAAGGAAGGATATCCCGAGGGCATCTTAGCGAAGAA
This sequence comes from Penicillium arizonense, assembly GCF_001773325.1. NCBI lineage: Eukaryota > Fungi > Ascomycota > Eurotiomycetes > Eurotiales > Aspergillaceae > Penicillium > Penicillium arizonense. The sequence continues at coordinate 450,230 of NW_019173288.1, read as the reverse complement.
TTGCCACCCCATCTCTCCCTCGAGGGCCGCTCCAAATGTCAATAACAGTGGGATTTGCTACGGAACGCTCCACAAAGAACTTTTTTCTAAAGAAAAAAAAAGTCAAAACATACAACAGTAAGGATTCGCTAGTGGTCACCCACCTAACTACTAACTTACCGGCGTGTGGCTTAAGTACGGCTGAGCGGACGGGAAGCCCTGTTCTCCACACCCTGTGGTCGTATGTACTAGATTCAGTAGTAGTAAAAGGGATATGTATCCTTTGATTAGGATAGCCAGTCTAGTGGTATTGCCCGGGTGAGTATAGGGTGAGCGCCGCTTTACGGTCGCGCGACCCGGTGTGAGAAGGGAGAGAAGGGTGAGAATCAGGGTGAGAATCACCCCGAAGTCGCGCGACCAATGAACTAACCCTCTTAGCTAAGGGACGGTGGATAGTTATTGGATGGGATAATCTTTGCGTTAAATATGCATCGTCTGTCACCTTTTTACCTACTAACCAGCCAACCAAAAAGTCTACGTCTTCCCGATGCGAGTCAATTCGCCAGACTCATCTTAAGCCATTATGATACTTTTTTCCAAACATGTACAGGCCTAGCAAACCCCTCCTCGTCTCTCTCAACTTTCAGTATCCTCTCAAATCCCTGCGCTTTCAACTCATCCTCAAACGGTGGCCTGATCTGGATTGTCTTATACGTCTCTCTCAATTCTTTATTCTTCTTTGAAGCTCTCGCATAATTGCTCATAGGCTGCGGCTCCACGACGAGATAACCTCCCTCATTCAGTATGCTTCGTATGTGCGCAAATAGCGTCAACATCCCGGAGTCCCCGTTGTTGAGATGTATCCACTTGGTCACAGAGAGCAGTAGGACAACGTCGAACTTGCCCAGCGCGGTACCCGTGTACGCGGACGCGTCCACGAAGTCAAAGTGCTCAAATGTGCATGGCCCGTCCGGGTACGCCGCCTTCGCCTGCTCGATCAGCCATGGGTCGATATCGACGCCGACTGAGGCGGCCGCGCCGCAGTGCGCTATCGCCTCATGGGTCAGTTTGCCTGCGTTGCAGCCTAGGTCTATGACTCGCGCGTTGCGGAGGATATCTGATGGGAGAATTGAAAGGCGCTCGTCCGGAACGGTGGGCGCCCGGAACTTAGCGTAATATTGGTGGTAGTTGCCATGGCGCGCGGCGAGGTGCGTAGCTTTGAAGCGCTCTGCTTTGGAGAGTTCTGTTGCAGGAGGGGGATGGTGATGGCATGCTTCTGCCATACTTGGAGATAGTGCGAGCAGAGAGGACGTGTTGGTAATGATATTGATTATGTCGAAGAAAAATGTGTAATGATGTGACTAACGTTAAGTTTCAGCACACTAGATTCGCCATATATTAGGAGTTGAAGGTCTTGAAATTTTGTGATCAATGCCAATTTTGTTGCGCTCCGCAGAGGTTTGTAGGGTTTGCATATTCTCGCTGCCTGAGGCACTTAGCAGGCCTAGCAAGTAGCCGGCTGCCAGATTACCACTACTACCGGGGATTAGTGATCTATAGAAGAAGGGAGCATTATTTCCCGAAGTACGATGGCGAAAGGGTGCGAAAGGGTGTGAAAGGCCATTTTAAGGAGTTTAAAGACTCGATCCTTTCGGGATATCCACAATATGACGTCAGCTTTGCTTACTGTTTTTTTCCGCGTCTTCGGTACTCGTGCAACCCTAACATCCATACCGAGGTCGTACTCAACATGCCATTCAGACAGGCGCTTAAAGGCATTATCGATAAGGCAGACAAGGCTTGGGAGGAAATAAGCTATCGTGCCCCTCAGCCGGTACCCTCGTACAACAAGCCTCCCCCACCGCCTATTCCAACCTCTAGCAAACCACCAGTAGCTTATCAGGAACAGCACTCGCAACCCCAGATCTACTGGCGGCCCAATTTACATCCTCAAGTACCGGTGTCCTCCAACTTTGACCACGAACAGGGTCAACATGGATGGGGCAACAATGAGTCGCAGAATTATATCGACAGCCCGCAAAACTCATTCCATTCAACCCAGGGCGATGCGGTGATCGTGCGCGCTCTGATCAACCACGGGCATCCCGATCCTGCCCAGAAGTTTACCAGCGCCAGACTGTCGAGTCTCCAGACCCTCAGCCGACCACGGGGCTGTCTGTCGGCCAGAATTACGGCGCCGGTGGCCCGAGGTATCTGGCCTGCCTTTTGGCTGCTGCCTAAAGACCCCTTCAAGTGGCCCGAGGATGGAGAAGTCGACATAATGGAAGCGTGGAACGGCGATGCTGTCAACCACACTTGTCTGCATTGGGGCCACTTCAACGGCCAGGACTGGAACAAGCATCGCGTCCTCGAAACCCCCATCCCCAACATTAGCTCGCCGGTGGGGGTGAGGTACGATTTTATCTGGGACGAGGACGAAACAACGGGCAGGGGGCGCTTGGTCTGGTTGATTGATGGCACGCCCATCATGAGGGCCGAGAAGCCGCCCGGCACGAGGAAGATGAGTGAGTTCAGAATCCTCATCAACATCGCTGTTGGTGGAAATGTCTGTCAGGGAAATATGCCCAGCGATGGATGCTACGTGACAGTGGTTCGTGAGTTGGCCATGTGGGACGCGCCGCCTGGGGGTTGGAATGAGTTTGACAGGGCTTGGAGGTTTTCCAAAGATGGCAATACCATGTAACGAGAGGAAGGAAATTTACATTGCAAAGTAAATCAACTATACCCACATCCCCTACTTTCTACAAGGTATCTCTGACTAGGCGAATGAGATGAGTTGTCGCATAGTGGTAGACCGAAATTAATTGTTTAAACAAAAATTGAAAGCGATGCATCTTGGCTTGTAGTTAGTTATTCTCGCAGTTCGTGCCTTACGCAAGAATCAATCAATCCACTAAAAAATATTTTGATTCTTTTATAACTAAGCTACTTCGCATTCCTGTTGGCCCCTTGGTTGCTCCAATTCCCATATTCACTGATCAACAGCAGTCTTTACAATTGGCAGTATATATTATTTATTTTTTCAATAGCACTAAGGGCATATATACTAATAAGGTTTATAAGACTCTAGTCTTAGAAAGCACCCCAACCGAAGATATCATTTGATTAAGATATATAGGAAAGGGCACAGATTAAGATTGTATAGACAGAACCGAAGTTGTTGGCAGTTCATTTTGGAGGGTACACTTAACTTATAGCGTGGTGGTGGGATCCAGCTATATGCCCAACCGGAGACTATGAAAACCGGGGGCGAATCGCTCGGAGATAGATAAATATGAAACCCGATATGAGACACCGAAGTACTTAAAATCCGTTGGGGGTGAAAGTTCGAAGTCCACTTGGTGGTTTAGCAAGTCAGCGTGATGTGAATACGACTCGAAGTTAGCCGTTTGGGAGACTCACCAATCACCTTGGCGTGGGCCCGGTTGCTTGCTAACCCCGTCCCTTAACTCCGAACTATGGCAAGTGTATATAAATCGGCAAATTTGGGACTCTATGTTTCTTCATCTAAACAGTTCTATAATACAGATCAACCAGGGGTTTGTCAGACTCCTAAGTCAGATTTGTCGTCCTACGCTTGAAAAGCACACACCATGTCCGCCCCTCTTGAGAGAGTCGCTATAGTTGGTGTAAGTGCATCGGCATATCTGTTTGCCATGCTATTTCTGACATATTCTAGGCAACCGGTCGTATCGGAGGTGCCTTTGCTGAGGCACTAGTGAAGACAGGAAAACACACTGTCACAGCCTTAACCCGCCCCGAGAGCAAAGGCAAGCTCCCCGACGGAGTCAAATCCGTAGGTGTGAACTACGACGATGAAGCATCAATCATCGAAGCCCTTAAGGGCCAACAGTTCCTCGCTATCACTCTCTCAGTGGCCGCTCCTGATGACCTTCATGCCCGGATTGCCGCCGCTGCAGGCAAGGCCGAGGTCCCCTACGTCATGCCCAATGTCTTCGGGTATCCCATCGAGCCTAAAGGCGTGACAGAGGATGACTGGTACAGCCAGTTAATCCTGAACCGGATTGGTGACGTCGAGAAGAATAACTTCTCCTCCACGATCAAGATGTCTTGTGGCTTTTGGTACGAGTGGAGCTTGGCGCTTGGTAACCAGTGGTTCGGCTTCAGCATCAAGGACCGCAAGGTCACCTTCTTCGATGATGGTAAGCGAATGATTACAGTCAGTACATGGGACCAGTGCGGTCGGGCACTGGCAGGACTCTTGAGCCTGCCGGAATCTGAGGGACCCACGTCTGTTGCCAGCTTTAAGACCAAGGAAGTTCTTATCAGCAGCTTCCGTGTCTCCCAACGCGATATGCTCGACAGCCTGCATCGGGTACTACATACTACAGACGCGGATTGGGAAATTTTGTATGAGCCTACTGCCAAGCGCGTGCAAGATGGGATCGAGGAGATGAAAAACGGCATCTTTACTGGTTTCCCTAAAACGCTTTATGGTTCCGTATTCTTGACTAGCAACCACTTCAGTGATTATGCGGCCACCATGCCGTTGGTTAATGAGCTGCTAGGTTTGCCTACTGAGGATTTGGATGAGGCGACAAAAAGGACGGTACATATGGTCGAAAGCGGCTGGAATCCGTTTCCAGAATTGAAGTAAAAGAAGTGTGCCAGGGATTAGGAGTTTATTTAGAGTATTGCACTGGAAGATGTTAGTTTCAATGGGAGCAGAGGCCAAATGAACCCTTGAACAATTTGTGGCCATCGGGCCAGCCGGGGTTTTTGCCAGACAGAACATCAGCACAAAGGAGACTCTTTCAAGGTGTACGCTCCCGTTTACACTAAACAAATCCATTCTCAAATTAAAACCTATCAAATATCCCTACCGTTGGGTATCAAAAAACCAAAGCCCATATTTGACAGATTACTGATATACTCGTTGTAGACAACAATTGTAATTGGTCAAGGAAAAGATGGATTGAATCAAATGTTTACTTAATTTCATATAAGTGTTGAGTTATTCGTGAGCATACTCGTTACATTTCAACCAGAGAATGGAAGCATCCAGTGTTCGTAGTGTGAGCATGCGAACGAGGTGCTTTCTTGACCCGTCGCTTGGTGGGGGTAGCACTCCGTGGCGGTATTGAAGCAAGGCTGTTGGCGTATGTCGCGACGGCGAAAGCTGTAGCCTTCGAATTGATTAAAAATGCCTCGTGGTTGAGATTGGTGAAGTTGTCCCCAGCAGCATGATAATTCACATCGTAGGATATATTTGCTTGGCCTCCGAACAGCTTTGCCTCTTCACTAGTCTTGACGCCCTCGGCACCAGTGAAAATACCACCTGCGGGAATTCCACGAGAGATGAAACCGTCGTAGTCGGAGCGGCCATCAAACGCGGTTGGAATATACGGCAGTTTCTTGGACGTGTAATATTTCTGAAACAGGGCTTCGATCTGGGCAGAACCCGCTGGTCCGGTCTGATTGAAGGCGTCGCCATCGCCATCATAGATCATGAGTGCGTAGTTGGGCGAGGCGATCATATCAAAGTTGAGGTAAAGCCTTATTTTGGCTAGTTCCTCAGAGCTCAGGTGCGAGGTGTAGTACTCACTACCCAACAAGCCGAACTCTTCAGCCGTCCAAAAGCAAAACCTCACGGCGTTCTTGACAGAGAATTGCGTCAACGCTTTTGCTACCACGAGGTTGCTGATGATCCCGGAGCCGTCATCGTTGATGCCCGGACCGGCTTCGACTGAGTCGGTGTGACCCCCTAATGAGACGACATTATTGTGATCACCACCTTTTGTCTCTGCAATCACGTTGAACGTCGTGCGGTTCTCGACTCTGCTGTCTATCTTAAGAGATACAGTAGCGACGCCACTGGTTGCTGCAGTGAGCAGAGCCTCGCCGTCGGTCTGCGAGATTCCGCCAATGGCGGCATAAGAATTGGATACTCCACCCAGCGTTCCACTCAGAGATCCAGCAGCGTTGTTGTAAACAATCACCGCAGCTGCCTTGGCCGCAGCAGCCAGCGTCGACTTCTCTGCGAAAGTACATTCTCCACGCTTGACTAGGGCGATTTTACCAGCCACGCCGGTCGGGTAGTCCGATGCACTGCATCCAACATTCGAGACCACTGCCACATCCGAAGTAATATCAACACTGGGGCTGTATGTCATAGAGGCCACCTGGATGGACTCGCCGTTGAACGTCAGAGAGGCATCTGCTTTAGTCCAAGTGTGCACCTGTGGCTGCTTGTATACATCATAATAGCCGGTCTTCTTCAACTCGCGATAGAGGAAGTCAACAGTATCGTTGTGTGCGGCACTGCCAAAGACACGATTTCGCTCGGGATACGCGTAAGCAAAATCCTCGAGCCGTTGCGACCCCTTCAGGAGGTCTTTCAGCCGAATCTCAGAGGCAAGTTTATCCTACTAGGTCAGACTACCTGATAGCGACGGTAGAGATGCATCATGCGTACATACCGGTGAAACAGGGGGCTTCGGCCGGCCGGCCAAGGCCATGGACAAGTGGCATATCAAGAGAAGCAACTTCATCTTTAATTGATTCACGATTTGATATCCATTCGTAGCCAGAGGCAGGAAGGGCCTTCTTATATCTACTCTTCAGGATGTCAGGGTCCATCTGCAGCACGCGATAACAAAGTGCAATGGTGCGTTATTGGCACGACCCTGATTGCAAACCAAGAGGCTGGCTGTTCTTGGCAAAGGAGGAAGCAATTTCATAGGACCGGCTGGTGTCCGGAGCCCAGACTTCAGGCGGGACTCCGACGGCACTTGGGAAAGCGAGGGCTGAGGTTACAGTGCCAAGTTCGGGCTCCCGCTGCTTGGCGTTCAATAAAGGGATTCAAAGTGGCAAGATAGTCGGGATAATAACACTGATGCGGGGTTGCGTTCAGGGCCCCTAGTTCCAACGAGCAGCATACATCAGCACTTCGCAAAATCGAACAGGTACCACCTTCTGGATGGACTACAAGACTAGGCTACATCAAAGCCTAAACCTAGGCCTAGGGCAGTCTGCGGGATATCCGCACACTATAAAACTGTTTATCATCTAGGTCATGAATAAGCTCAAGCGTAGATTTAGCTTAGTGTCGATGCCATGGTTGATTTCGCCACTAGTATGTCAGTTCAACGAGGGGTATTGTTGGGACGTGCACTTATGACAGGTAACAAACCAAGATAATCCGGTATTTTTACAGCGCAAGGCCAAGACATCGGGGTTTCTCTGTTTCTCTGCGACTATGCTCAAAACAAACTAGTGTTCCTTGGCACTGGGGTCAAGGGGTATCAAAGTGAGTCGGCCCGCTAGAGGTCCCCCGTCCCCGGAGTTCGGATTCTCACCCCTTCCCCGCGACATGGCGGATGCCACCGAGAATTTTCGATGAATTTGATACCGAGCCCCCTTCCAATACCAGTGACGATGAACTAAGCGAGTCAACAACCGATCTCCAGCCACACCCAAATGGCGCCCTTACTGCTACCTCCGCTCAAATCGCGTTGATCGAGTCACTTGCAACCCGCCTCCGGATCGTCTAGGCCCTCAACGGCCTACATTCCAAAGTTTCCTATGGCATATCTCTCGAGCTAAGTTCCGACTTGATTGAAACCCTTCAGGCACATCGTCATCTGGTAAAAGAAGATGGGTCTACCGCCTTTCACCGAAATCTCTTAGATTTCCTAGTCCGACGATTCATGATCCCTCCGCACTATTCTTTCAGTAACCAGGCGCGCACAAACCCACTCTTTCACTACTCGCTCAAAGTCAGTCTTCATGCTGCCCTGGCCATCATCTCCCCAGAGCGGGACACTGGCTTCGCACAATTAATGACGACAGGTGGAGGTCTGTTCCTAGGAGGTGTCCGGTGCACTACCTCAGCTATCAGCCTCGAGCCGCTCTCCCATGTGGAAACACAGCGGCTTAATGGCACATTGAATCGGACACGACAGTATCGGGAATTCCTCAAGCAGGCCATTTTGGATCTCATCAATCTGTCAGAGGAACGTATCGCCAAGGCGAAACAAATGTGAAGAATCACGCGTTTTGAGTCTGATTCTTGCGCAGGTCAAGGTTGTTGCAGGTTATGCGAGCTGCAAGAGATAGCTTGGAGTTATGCAATAATCTACTCAAGACAAGGGAGGACACACCCTCGCCGGATGAAGTGGGATTGGCCGCGATGGAAGGGGCTCAAGGGTTTGAGGAGCTAGGACCAGACTTTGGTTGGGAGTATTTATTTCCAGACACGAATTTCGGTCCGTGGACTCCGGGGCAGCCTATGTAGGGTGACTAGCATATTCTGCATGTTCGACTTCAATACTATTCCATCCATGGGCCCGTCCTAGCCTGCGAGGATACCAAAAGCCAAAAGGAAGTTGTAAGCTGCTAGGGGGTTTTCATGGGTGTAAGAGGTATCTAATTCGAATTTATATCGCTGGTTTTTTGTGGAAATCTTGCGGTTTTCAAAAAACTGAACGTTAAATTACCAGTACCACTGCTATGACAACAGTGGTGACCGTCACTAGAGGGGGGAATCTATCCTTTCTCCAATGCCGTTTAACCAAGGCGGATTTGGTAGTTACCCCCAGACAATCCTTCAAATTTAAGCCCATCGGCTGATGACACGGGGTGAACAACGCCTTTGGAACCCTTCACAATTACCTTCTCCTCCACACTCGGCAATATCAAGGTCCCTGATGTACCTTTTGGCGTGTTGAAGCTCCCAATGATGGCCTTGGTGCCGGGGTCAGTCATCCAAGAGGCAGAAAAATGGCCCAATGGGGTCTCGTAGCCAGCCTCAATCCGTTGCAAATTCCCAAGCCGTGGCTGCACCATCCAAGTCTTCCCTCCACCTGAGGTAATCTGGATACCAGCTGCATAGAACGTCAAACTCGATGTTGGGCTGGTGGCCCAGCCATGTGCATGACTGATTCTTGCGTCGTTGTCGTAAGGCGCGTAGTGCAAGTCGCCATTGGTGGCATAGCCTTCGATAAAGCTACTGTTGGTCATGCGTGGATCGTCCAGCATGAAGTCAGCCCACATGAACTCAATGAGATCAATGGCTCGATCCGGGAATCCTGCGAGGAAATGAGCTTGCACCTCGAACCCGGTCGCAAATGGTGAAATTGTTGCGCCGGCCTCTGGTGCAGGAGCCCCGTAAGGCTTGACCCACCGATCCGTAAGGGCCGTGCTAATGGCAGCAGCACGTCCAGCATCGACAAGGTTAGCTATGATAGCCCAAGAGTTGCCGTCTTGTGGGTGGATAGCATTCGGAGTCTGATTGTGGTCATTGTCGAAGAAGAGGTTTTGTGCCGGGTCCCAAAGTCGTTCATTGACGCTAGTCTTGATTCCATTCATGATTGATTTCCAGAGATCATCCTGGCTATGGTCATCAAGCACCTCTGCAAGCTGCAGACTGATATCAAGTGTATAGTAGAGGACCGCGTTGGCCTATGGCATATGAAAATTAGTCAAATAGTTCTATTTGGCAACGAAAATTGGGCGTCCTGTTTACTTCGACATTGTGGCCTCCCATACCAGACCTTAGCCAGTCATTAGTGCTCGTAACATTTGCCAACTTAGAGCTGTCAATGGTTGTGATAGTCCAAGAGATAGCCTTTTTGTATTGGCCCCAGTAGTGAGCCAAGTATTCAACATCTCCGGTATAGAGATAGTAGAGGTGGAGATCAAGGAGAGTGTATAGGTGATACGTGAAGCTAAAAGGGAAATACCCAGGGCGTGTAAATGCAGCTCCAGCCCAAGGTAGGCGTCCATCAGATTGCTGTAGAATGAAAAGAGAATCGATTGCATTCTTGATACCGTCTAGGCTGTTGGTAGAGACAAACACAGATGGAGCAGAAATGACAACATCCCCTGGCCAAACAAGTCGGTCTCGTTTGGCTCCATCCATGAGGACCGAAGTGCCATCTTAAAATAAAGTATTAGAAAGTCAATGAAGCAGTGTCGCGGGAAATTTGAATTAAGGAAATACTCACTCGCGATCGTGCCATTGTAATACCAGTTTGTACCAGGAATACCCAAAGCATTTCCTGTCGTTGGATCGGCAGTGCACAGTTGGTTTGTGTATGCACCAGCATACCAAACACGATTCAGTTTCTCACTGTCACTGTTGAAATATCCTGGATAATCCGCAGGATTCTCCATCTCTGGTGACGCCGTGAAGCTCACTGACAAGTCTTCCAAACTCACTGTTCCAGTAGAGTTGTGCCATACGCTCAAGTATCGAAATCCACCGCGCTGGTGTGATTTATCGGCAGCATATCGGCCTTTCTTGGGGATATTGAACCATAGCGGACTGTCATACGTAGCGCTTGTTCCCGAGTCACAGTGGTAAGGACTTATCCACATGGAGCTTTCAGTGAAACTAAAGCCAATGTACTCGTCCGTGCCAGAGACAGACCGGACGTTGAAATCAACGGTTCCGGCGATATTCTTGCCGAAATCGAGAATGATAGAGGAATTGGGGCCAAAACGCTGGCCTTCAGGCTCATGAACATTGGTACAGAGTGCATCTGCATTCTTCACATCCCCGTAAACGGCATGCAGGCTAAGCGGCGTCACAGAGCGGTGCTTTGGTGCCAAAATATATTCCTGAAATTTGGATGCGAAGACCCCATGTGTAAATAGTAGGGCCAATAACATGTCGCAAAGCAGAGTCCCGCGCATTTTGCTGTGACAGTCTCCGGTGAACATATAGCAAACAACGATGCCAGCGCAAATATGAAGGTTCAACCATTTTATAGCACACATCGGCTTTCTTTCCGACGGTTGTTTAGTTCTCCTAATCCATAAGCAGCGCTCATTGTTACCCCGAGATCCAAATGTTTAATCGGCTCTTGTCCTGTTAACCCGAGCCAACAGGGACATAACAAAGTCCTCGGCCAATTGTGAAGACATGATTTCGTTTGTTCTAGTTGAGGTTGCAATTGTTTCGGGCTAATTCAATGCAACCCCGCATTTCGCAGTCACTCGGGATATCAAAAAAGAAAACAGGCTCAATATGAGCGGGATTTGCACCCCGCATCTCCACAGGTACGGCACAGGTTCAGGACTGCGGAGGATGAACGCCTCATTTCATGGAATTATAAGAAGAGAATCTAAGGAATAAGGGTCTTTGCTCTTACCGTGGCGCATTTTGTATTCGTATAGTTTGACCGAAAATTGACGTTTGTAGATAGTAGAAACCAGACGGACCTATCTGGCGTTTTCGGCATTCCTTTGTACATGTTGACACTGCACCCTTCTCCACATTATGCCTAAATACAAGACCTTTATTCTCAGGTGAGCACCTTTAAGACTGGTTTATTTGCATCTTAACATAAGTTATGTCACAAGCATGGTTTAACATTGTGTTCAGCCTCGTAGATGTATTCTCTCAATTTGCTTTTCTACCATCCACATGAAAGATACTTACAAAGCAAAGGTAGTGAAGTTGATTGTGGTGTTAGCCTACCTGTCTCCAGAAGTATATCTATTCGGTTTGTCGGGTTATAGTCATCCGAGCAAAGAAGAAGCTACAGTTCCCAGGTTTCGAGAGCTATAGCCATGGTAAAAAAAGACTGGGGAAATGCAAGTGGATCCCGGGCCAGAGGTACTTCTAACTCCTCAAATTGGAAGTTGGAAGCTCGCACTATGTGAAAACAAGCAGAAAGGACGCTTCATGCCTGTGAAACTTGTGCGGCTGTAAATTTTCAGCTACAAAATCCTCTTGGGATACGTCAGCAGCTGGCAAACTGCTGACGTAGTCGAGATGTGAACTTAAAAGGCTTGATAGGACTTGTGGCGGGTACAAGTAGGAAATGAGACCCACTCCTTGCTGCGAGCTGCTTACGCCAAGGCCACCGTTAAGTCCGGAACGTAGTTACCTATCCGCTTATGTAGCTCTATGTAGGGTACTCCCTTTACTGGTTGAGGCTTTCCGGTATTAGCTGCCGCGGCAATTATGACTGAACATAGAGACAGGTTCATTGATAAATTTCAGCCAGGGCTAAGACTAAGTGGGATACAAGGAATACCGCATTACTTGACTTCGATAAACACGGTCGTGCCTCAAAATTACTGCATATCTTCTTCTTTCATCAAGTGGAATAGAAGCAACGTTAAAGTCTAAACGGACGGTATAGGCTCTAAAACAGGGAACTGTTTTACAGAGTTTACAGTTCCCCTCAGCTGGATGCTTTTTTGACGTATGGCAGACAAGAGAGGAAAAAGAACGGCGGGGCAAAATGATAGAAAGGAAGATAGAATCGAGCTTCCATATACAGGAGAGTCGCAAATTGTCAGGATATCCACCGCCTGCTGCTTTATTCAACGCCCTGTGATTGACGGGCGATATCTGGTCAAATGGGAGGACACGGTCAAGCTCCGCTAGTCCGCACCCACGCATAACCACCAACACATGTAGGTACCAGGGCTACTCTTGACACCTGATTTCTAGAACTACTTCAACCATTCCACGGGTTTCAAGGCCCCCAGCGTTGTCCGTTAATCGGACTAGTGAAGAACAACGCAATCCTATAGATAGTTTCGAGCGATTCCGATAGTTCCAATCCCCCCAGAAAAACAAAAGAATAGCAATACTCCTTACTAACCAGGGAGGTGGTCAGTCTTCCTCGTCTTCTTCGCCTCTTTCTTCTCCTTCAACAGAAAAAATACCCTCCTCCTCCGCTGCCATCATCCTTTCCTTGCGTCTCCGATTCGCCCAGTTATACATGTTCCAACTCTGCAAAAAGACCGATGCCCCTTTACTCTCGATACATATCACCGGCTGACCATGCCTGAGACTGAACCAGATCCGATCATTCATATCCGATGCGGCCGCTGTCCCAAGCAGACATATCCAAGTGTGTGCTTCTGGAGCGGTTCTCACCCATGTATCCATGCTCCCGCGGGATAGCGCATATTGCAATTTCCGAACGAGACATTGCAGAACAGCCATACGAAATGGGGCAACATAAGCGTCATCAAGAAAAAAGTACCAAAAAATTAAGGCAGCTGTGTGGCAAGCCTGCATTATTGCGTCAGCGTCCGACTCGATAGAAAAATCATCAGTATTATCCCGGCCATCCTGGTAGTCAGTGGACAACAGGAGGTCTTCCACTTTGGTTACCCATTTGGCTCGGATATCGATGGCAGCGGGCTCTTCTGGCAGAAAATTGGCAACAAAGTCAATATCTTCAAAAAGTTCGATTGCGTCGGGGGAGAGGTTGTAGTAGCCTCCTTTTCTGCTGATTGCTCGACGGAGAATGGCGGAGGTAAAATATGTCGGGGGCGTGAGTGGCGCGGGAGGGATATCTAGGAATGGTATGTCGAGTGTTGAGTCCATGATGATGGCTTCGGTGAGAACGCATCTGCAGCCAACAAACGATATGAGAAATCACTACTCGTCGTCGGGAATAGATTTGGTTAGGAGCTTACGCACATGGTGATAAGCCCCGAGAGGAACGCGCCAAGAGCGAGATGCTCAAGACCGCCTTTTGCTTTGATCATTTGCATTAATGCCATCTTGTGAATACTGGATGATCCTTTGTCACCAAGAAGGGCCTAAAAAGATGAGAACGTGCTGACAAGCTAGATGTTCGGAAGAACTATAGCAACTTACGTACCGAGAAAAATACTAATGGTGCAATACAAGCCATGAGGGACTCGCTGAATACCGCGTCGGGATCATTTATTCTCTCCTGGAGCAGCCGCAATGCAATTGTATGGTGGTATAATGTCATATTATTATTTTTGACTCCTCGAAATGCATCCAAGTGGGCTGACGCAGCATAAAGAGTGGTATGGAGTGCACAGGGTTCGGACAGGGCTTGTTGGATCCACGTCGCTCTAAGGAGCCATGCGAGACTACTACTGTCAACAGGGAGCGGTTCCATCCCGAAAGTTTCAATAACTATCGAAGATACCGTTAAGTTTACCCTTCACGGGGGTCTGTTGCATTGGCGGCATATACTTACACGAGTGAATGAGCATAGGCATGTGCGGTCGTGGCTCAACTGGCAGCGGCACTGTGGCATCCACCCGGCTGATGTCTAGCGAACGAAGAAAAGAAGCACCGGGCCCATTCAGTACGAGAGCCTGCTTTGGAAAAACACAGCGACTGTTTTGTCTACAGGTAATTGTTAGTCGTCTAGACACGTCGCCAGTTTCACTCCCGGCAGTGGTACCTTGAGCATCGGCTGCAAATCGGCAATATCTTGTCACATTTCCTTTTCTTTTGGCGGCACTGGAAACATGCCCCGATGACCCTCACTGCATCTGAGGCCAAGGGGAGAATCGCTGCCTGACTGACACTGTACTGCGGGTACATAGATGCGTCTGGCCGTCCATCCGCCATGAACAGCCGCCTGGAGGAACTGTGCACACCGCTCTGCTGGTTCGCACCTTCCTGAGCGGGCATGCTGGTGGACGATCTGTACCAACATTGTCGCTTTTGTCTAGCAAGGTCAGCCTGGACATGCAGCCGATGCTGCAAGGGCACTCACTTGGCACACGCTGAGCACAACGGAAGAAGACGATCACATTTCCTCTTCTTCTGCGCACAAGATAAGCAAGCATGATCGGCCCGGGGGTTCATGTTGAGCACAGCAAGCGTAGGTTGGGAGTGGGAACTACTTAAGGAGGGCTCTTTTCATATTCAGTCACTTCAGATGCAAACTTCGACCCTATTTTTCCCCAGACCAATCAAACATCTGTCGACTGCCGTGTCGAGTTCAGTTAACAGCGAACACCCCGCCGCTAACCCGATAAGGAATTTGTACATTTGCCAAGAAGGTCAGCCTCACTCCAGGCGATCTAAAGCAGATCTTATGAAGCAGTGCGTGAAAGGTTCAGCTGAATTATTTTGTTCAAGTTTCCACGTTGTCAACTTGAGGTCTTTGATATATGTTTCAGATAATATCTACCAATACCACCTAGGCCAGGGATCCTTTAGGTATTGTGGCAACACGAGAAGAAACAAACGCATGTACACTAGCGCTGACGATTTCGGCAGCTGTAAAAGACAGCCGGAAAAGGAAAACGGTCAGTCATGGTTCATGAACCCCAGTAAATATTTGTGAAATATGAGGAAAGGCCTCAACTGCCAGTATTTTCCGACACTATGCAGCAATATACTGTCGGAGGGTCTCGTCAACTTGTTTATTATGTGATAGATAGCAATGCATATCACGGTGAGAGTAAGAATAAGAAAATGAATGAGATTCTTCAAGGGCAGACGCTAGCCTATCAAACGTCACATAGTCGCTATATGACTGGAATACTCAGTGTCACTACCTCAGATGGTCACCTCAAGTTCCCCAAGAACTGATCTGACTGTTCATGAGCCAACACACTGTTCTGGGAGTTTACATGTTAATTTGTATGTTTAGTATCTGTTAGAGTAAGACACTTTTAGGTATCCACGTTCTATGTATTTTTGTGCCTTGTGCCAGGTCGACCTTTGTTATGTTAGAATCAAATACAGCTTGTTTCCAATTCGAACCTACCCCTCAGTTTCAGGTTGTCTGTTAGACTTCACAAGCGAAAAGCTTATATATTGAATTGATATTTGAGCCGCTCATATACCAAAAAGCTAGCAGCAACCATCGGCACAACCTTGATGTATCCGATGGTCAATCCAACCCAAAAGCCCCGGAACCCTCTTTCCGCCCAGATTATATGGCAGGTTTTTGCAATTCCTATATTACTCTCGCCCTGAATTACACCGCTGGCTTGTATGCGACGGCGAATGACTTCGAGGGGGTATGAAGTAGTCTGAGCGATTGTGCCGGCAAGCGCCCCGGCTATTAATTGGGCGCCGATCTTCAGAGGACGGCGTTGTGATTCTCTGTCCGCAGCAGACTGTGGGACTGTGGTGTACTTTTCAAACTCAGCGCGCCGTAACCAATCTTTAACTGTGTCATGGGTGAAGAATGACATCCCAGCGTAAGGGAGCATCCCGAGCATAGTTGGGGTAAAGCCGCGATAGAAGTTGCTGAGCTTGGATATTGGAAGCGCCTTCTCAATAGCACTAGAAACAGTTTTGCTGACTCCTCTTACCGCAGTAGTATGCGATTGCAGAGCACCACTCTGCTCGTTGTATATTTGACGGCAAATACCCTTCAGGGATGATCGATGTGACCGACTCTCAATAGCCAACCGCACTCGGACAAGATCAAGCGGGTAAGTGAAGAAAACGGACGTGGCACCGGAAACACTGCCAGACAGGAAACGACGGAGCGGTGTCTCTTTTTCAGGTGATGAGATGAAGAGAGCTCTCATCTGTTCGTACATCAGAAAATTGATGGCCGCGTAAGGGAATTTCTGAAGTAGGGTGGCCGAATGACCCTTGAATAGGCCTCTGAGTCCTTCATGGCTGCTGATTGACGTAAGAGCAGACACAAATCCTTTCCAGCTGCCAATGTATCTCACATACGCGGGAGTTGACGTCTGAAAAAGAATTTTGACGCGATCGAGTGGTGCAACAAGAGTCTTAGCCTACCCAGACTGTTAATATTTATTCCAGGCAGGGAATAACACGCTTGACTTACTGCGCATCCCGCCAGTCCACCTGCTAACCCGCTCTTTAGCACATATTCGAGGCTTCGCTTATTTGTGGCTTTGGCATGGATCCCTTGCTCGGCTCTTGAAGTCATAGCAAGTAACCCTAGCCCTGCCACGCAGTCAAGATCACGAAGGGTCGTGATGTGGCAGGGATATCGGAAGAAATCGCCGGTAGCAAAAGCGGCGCGTAGCTCATGGCGAAGTCTACACCGCCTTGGCTTAGAGGACAAAATACCTTGAGTTTTGGGGCCAAACCCTTCCAAGAGACGTTGGGGCGATAACTGGTGTTATGCTTTATCTCCAATGCGCGATCTCTTATTCTGGGAGGAAAAATTCCCTCAGTAAACAGGATTCGGTTCCTCCTCAATGAAAAGATGCGATATAATCTTTTTGTACAGCGGATGAAATGGCCCGCTGGTACAAAGTCATCGCCTCGTTATGAAATCTGAAAATTGATTCCTCTAGTAACTAACCATCGTCTTGCGCTTACATTCGACCGAAGTGGGCAATGCCGTTTCCGACCTATTGCGAAATATGCTTTCAGTCCATCAGGGAAGAAACAGTATATTATTTCAGCCCTTTGAATTTAATTCCTAATTATCTTTGATAAACTCTGTGACAGGTAGTTAGACAAGTTGAATATGATTTGAGCTATGAAGGGACAAGACACCACCGACTGAAGACACACTATTTCAAAGCCCTTCTCAACCAAGGAGGAGACATTCAAACACATAATTACAAATCCGCTAGCCTTCACGAGCAGTTCTATGCTTATTCTTGGTCTATTACCCTCATCCTCTTCCAAGGGGGAAAACTAAACCCAGTGAAAAGGCAGTCCAGAACCACAGAGTATTCCATCAATAATCCCATTGTCAAAAACGGGGCAATCGGACCAGCGAGAGCACTCCATTTCATATCAGACGTGTGGAACACAGAAAGAAATGGATAGTTGATGCGAACGACCATAAACGGCAAGGCTAGGATAATGGATTTGAGAATCTGTAAATACAATGTTAGCTGAGAGAAAATCAAGTATATAGTCCTTTGATGTACCCTGCACAGCCAACAAACAAACCACAAAGGCAACCGCAATAAAGTATCCAGCTTTAACAAGTTTAACCCCAGTAATTGCATCACTGGAAGAGTCGCTTCCTTTCAAAGCTCCACCGGCAACGGTAAGCCCGATACCTACGAGAGAAGGATGCGGGACACAAGTAGGTATTGGCGCACTCTTGGTCTTGCATTATGCTCAATAACCATTCTGGGGGGCATATTAGAGAACTTTTGTCCATAAACGAATGTTCACTTGCATGATTCGAATGAGCCCTAGAGTGGCCGCGATCAAGGGAAAAACACCGGCATTGGGAAGAATGATTGAAGCTACCATCACTGCTGGAAGTTTGCTCTGAAATAATAACCAAGATTCCTGCGGCAATCCCAACTGAAATCAAATACATGTTAGACGCATCTGGATCTTCCAAGAAGTATTTCGTTGTAAGAAGTACTATACTCACTGATAGAGAAGATCATCAATATTATCCATATCAATGGACGGCCCTAACATGCACCACCACCTGTGATATTTGAGGGATATGGGGCTGCTTGTCAAATGGTGAAGCAGCGCACTTATCTCAGAGGTTCAGTCTCTCTACGCCCTCGGCTAGCTCCTCAAAGATTATGTACCTATTCCCGAGATTTACGGGCGGCGGAAGGATGGCAACCCGATTTTCCTTTACATGGAGTTTCTGCAAGGGTAGACTCTGGAGGGACTTTGGGATAAGCTGGAACCGGATAACCGCATTTCAATCTGTTCTGATCTCCAGACAATTTTTAACAATCTGCGCTAACTTGAACCGGACCCGAAAGATCCATTCATAGAAGATCCTCTTAGCGATCTCAACGTCCCCTAGAGCGCATCTCTAACCCCTTAATCGCTCACACTATAACATTGCAAAAGCTCCCCTCTACGACAGAGCAATCTATAATAGGTCTCTATAGGAAGCAAGACCGTTTAATACTACTAAGAAGTTTTATAACTAGGTCACCTTCCTATATCGAAATCCGATACCAGATCCGCACTCCATTCCAATCGAACCGTTTTTCTACGATCTCCTCGATAACAGCGACACCAAATCTACGCATAGTGATCCCCACCGGAGCAACATCTTGATAACACACTCTGAGCCCTATCATGTTCTTACAATCGTCGATTGAGAACAGTCGGGCGGGTTACCTGAGTACTAGGAATCTAGTAAGGCGCATTTCGCCGCTTACTACTTTGAAGAATGGTCTACAAAATATCTACGAATGATTTTGTGTCAATTTACGAGCACTTGGGAACCGTGGAGCTACTACACAGGAGCCTTGGGATGTTAAAAAATGCAAAGTTTCAATTAATGTAATCTAATTGCAAAAGGATGTCCTGCTAAAGCCACAAGAGTGATATAGTGGTAAGACCCAGAGATCCGTGTTCTGTGGGATGCTCAAGGAGAAACAGGCTTGGATGCCTTGCAGCATCGGCTCTGCGGATCACTCATCCAGTGTATGCAAATGTACCGGCAGCGGAATTGGTTGCCCAAATCCCGAGTGTGGTCAGGTCCGGACATGAGCGGGGAAGCTGTCGATGTGACGTTGAAATCCTGTATATGCAAATTAATCTGCAACATTGGACCGAGTCGCATACCCCGTTGGGTTAGTACAGTTGTCAAGGCTTGTAGGTTGAAATGGCAAACAGTAAAATCGACCTCATAGAACGAAAAAGTTGATCTCGCTGGAGAGTGTCTGATTGAGAAGCGAGAGAGCTGGCTAGAGAGAGAATGATTGATTAGTTCTCTGGTAGAGAGCTTAGTCTAGGAGTAGCTATACCCCTTGGGAGGCCTGACAGCCTAAGCACCCCTGTCCTAACCAGAAGGGATCGTGGTGAACTCGGACTGCCTGACCAATTGATAGTAACAGGTGACTGCGGCGGACAGTCTAGTAACTGAGTAATGGATTTTCGTAATATTAGTACTAGCTCCTAATTTCATGCATATCGTTCTGCCTATCATCGTGCGTGTTCAAAAAGCGTTCAAATACCTGCTTAAATGCTTCTTTAAATACCCATTCAAATACCCATTAAAGGAATTGTTTAGAGGCTCGTTTCTATGCTCATTTAGATTCTTCATATGATCTATTGTCGCCTAGATAGCATTTCTCAGAGGCACATCAAAAAGATTTCGATATTAAAATCTGTCAGGGACGTGTCAAGAATTGAGAGCCTAGGGTATCAATCCTCACTGGGGTGAAGCTAGTTCTTGGTTGTCGTTTCCGGGTAGAGAATCCATCCGTCATTCCTCTCTCCTCCAATAGAAATGATACGTTTGCACTGCCTCCAATGGATCCATACATATTGCCACCATACTCAAACCCATAGTAGGTAAATGCACTCAATGATAGCGCTAATAAAGATAAGTTGGTTGATTGGTTTCTCAGGCGGGAGTGGAGATGGAAATAGGCCCGGCGATAAGAGTTGCCACCTATACACATGTACTATGTAAGACTAGGCCCATCTGAAATATCTAGTTGCAAGCATACCGTGGGTGTCTACAACTATAGGGTGTGGAAACAGGGTTTCCCCTCCGCTCCGCCGTACGGTCAGACCTTTGGCTGACAGGCTTGCTCGACATCTACAACGCAACAGAGCGAGTACAAAGGACTTTTAATCCCGTTCTAGAGGAGCCCAGTACAAGCATGTTTTACCAGAATGCAAAGGTTGCCGACGCTATAAGTTAGACGACTCGCAAATCTTATTAGGCTTTATTTATTCGGTAGTAATAGGGTCCCAGGAAAATATCCCATTACACTAGAGCTAGTACTACATCAGGTGGTGGAAATACTGAATACATGTTGCTGTGGACAAAGGGGAAATTTGGCTCTTTTTTGTTAAATTTTATGCACCCTGATGAGGCCAGTCGTGAGTTTATGCATCAGGCCCGCTGCGGATCGGGTCGGTCTGTCTGCCATGAGGGGTGTCGGCCTGAATTAGCCTGAACATAATGCAGTGAGGATCCTTCAGAAAAAGCAAGATTGATCTCCGCCGAGGTTTTGCCGTTTACGTAAATGGACCCTTTACTGGACCCCTAAACGGCCCCCGGGTGCCTAACCCTCTGAGGGAAGGCGTTGTACTTTTGTACTTTGTCTACGGAGTTCGCGAATACAGACCCGAGCAAAACTTCTACAAATTTATGAGCTGTTTCTTTTTCAACCCAGAGGCCATGCAGCGTCAACTGATTAGATTCCTGCAATGTAACATCAACCTAGGTGCCGGTCAATGGGAGCCAGTCAATGGCTTTGATACATGGGTTCAGCTTACTAGGCGTCCAATTCCCCGACAATGCAATATACCACCCATGTCATGGAGATAACCAAGATGAATTGTCCTTTCAGTCGAAGAGGTATAAATACTTCAAGATACAACCTCCAGAAAGAAACTCATCCTCTTGAACATCAAGCCTTCTTGAATAATCAACAACTTCAACCAAACCACCTCGTTTCAATAAATCGTTCAAAATGAAGGTCACTGCTCTCCTCTGCACTCTTATGGCTGCCGCCACCGTCAGTGCTTCGGCATTCACCGACCCAAAGATTCTGGACGTCTGCGGTGCCGGCTATGGTGGCGATCAAAGACGTACAAACAGCGGTTGCCAGGCCTCGAACGGAGACAGACGCTTCTGCGGTTGTGACAGAACCGGCGTGGTAAGTTTAGCATACCAGGTTGAAATACCAGACCATCTTTGCTAACGTGTATTTCTGCGAAAAGGTTCAGTGCAAGGGTGGAAAGTGGACAGAAATTCAAGACTGCCACAGTGGCACTTGCCACGGTACCAACGATGGTGGAGCCGTCTGCTAGATTGAGAGCAACGAGTGTATTGACAATCGCACTGGGATGAGGATTTGGCCAATCTTCCACCGGAACGAATAGGAGCACCCTGAACGATTCAACATCATCCAATTTGCTTGCCTTTTTTTTTGGACATCTGTTCAACGCCTGGTTCGAACCAACTTGTTACTCGTCGCTCGTTATTTGTGATTTTGTTTACATGAAAACAAAGATGGAGGTCATCAAATACTGTGGAACTCCCGTATTAGTCCTGTTCCCTGTTACATGATTCGTGAATTCAAGACATCTATCTATATTCCGCCTTTCTCCCGGACCCGATGAAGTAGTTCATGGCCGGAAGCGAAAAGCAACGTTACTTTAGTCCTGAATCAAAATCTCCTTAAATGTCAATTTGAAACCAGTGCTGTGTACACTAACTGCCTCTTTGTGTTGAAGGAAAGATAAGACAGAGAGGGGAGCCGACACCAGCCGGGCGAGCCATTTTACATCATGCCTCGTCATGAAAATTTTTCAAGGCCTCCCGACCTTACCACTCTTCAAATACATTATCAGCCTCCAAGGGGGGTCAGAATTAACTCACAGGGTTCATTGTGGCAACTTCACTGGCCGTAGTGAAGTGCGAAATGCCTGCATTAGGATTCGACACCTTAGCCACGGCTTCTCGGCCATCTTCCATAGTCATGAGGAAACGTTTTGTTGTACGTGCATCGAGAAACTTCTCAACAGAAATGCGTCACGCCGCGCCGACTGACTCGACTGCCACACTTGCCAGTTTGTTGAAACCGAATCTGACCGCTCGGTCCGGAAGATTCAGCGGCCATGCGTGAATTTGAAGAAATCATTGGTATCCCAATCTAATTGGTATAAGTCATATGAGGGGTCATGCTCAAATGGAGATGCTTACCTGTCCGAGTCCCTAATCACGGGACCTTGACTCTGGGATAGCGATCGAGCTTTCGTGATCGAGCGACATTTTATTGCTTCCATGTTTGTTTCATTAATCGAATATGGCGCCAAATACGCGCAATTGGGATCCAAGACATATTTAATGAGATCAAATGCCTCCGTTGATGCTTGATAGGAAGCGCGTCACACCTGATCACGCGGTGGGAGGGGTATAAGACATTCTCAGGGAAACAAGATTTGAATACCGAAAAACATGACATAAAAAGAAGAGAAATATGGGAAAGTTAGAAACGATATGGCGCTTTCATGCTATTGTATAAGATCAGGCTTTGATCGGTAGTTGATCTTAATGACCATCGACTGGCCAAGTATATACTATCCGGTTTGGACAGAAGAGACAGCACCCAATGACCATATAGACCTTGTAGCCGACTCATTTAAATTGCCTTAAATGATATGCACGAGCTTAGAAAAGAAAGACGATGCCCTCGGTCATAGGTATATCGGTAGTGTATATGTTCGATCAATTTAATCACAATAGACTCAAAACCTACATCAGTGCCCCCATTAGTGGGGGGCCCACATGTCTAGTTATACATATGTCGACCCCGGGTCTTGGCGGGGAAAGGTTGTTATCATGTACCTTGTCAGCTGTGAAGCCAAAGGTGGGGGTTATAGTGTTTAATTAGCGACCAAGCCCAACCTCCGCAAGTTTCTCATTTCTTTGGCCTCATTTTATGTTCAGTAGTCCCTCGGCTCCATTCCTTAAATTACTACGCGTACTTGTCGTGGCTTTGCTTACAATAGCGGGACAATATCCTCTTTCTCATATCTGTTACACGCCGTCACACTATATAAAGTTCAACACCAAGAGGACTGACCATGTCTTTACCTGACTTGCGTGTCATGAAAAGAAGGCGACTTGGACGTGCATCAACTAGACAGTCGAAGGCGAGCAAAGCTCGCTCCTGTGAGGCTTGCCGGCGACTGAAAACGCGATGTGAGCCGAACGGTTCGGATCGATGTCATCGCTGTGATGTTCTCCGGTAAGAAACATGCCCAGAAAATGTTTTATTGAATCAAATCTCTGAAGGCTTGTTCTACTTCGTTAGAATCGAATGCTCTTTCCAAGCCGTGACTAGCAACCATCACTCCTCAAGTCCAAGGGAGCCTGCACCTACGATGAGCTCTAGTGATTATAATGCCCGGTGAGCTATCTCATGGCTTATATCATGTTGATTCATGTGCTTAACTCATAAATAAGGCTTCAGGCTGTCGAAAGCACTCTAACGCAGCTACAAGCGTCGATATCCGCTAGCAGGACCAATATTCCCCAAGATAGACCCGAGGTAAGTAACATTAAATAATAATACAGTCAACACAACTAATCTTCAACATTAGAACCCTTCATCAAGTGCAGACCGAACGGCCCGTGATGCACCCATGAGTCTAATTCAAGAAATCAGAGAGAATATCACCTATGAAAACCCATCCAACATCGACGACTGTACGGAGGATATGATAATTAAGGGCATTGTCTCTGAAGATCTGACACAAACACTTCTTGAAGGGTATGCGACTTCCCATCAGTTCCAATAACATATTATCCGACATTAATTATTCAGTTTTTCGAAACTGTCAAGCCGTTGGCTATTCATGAATACGGACCCTGTCCAACTACGTACCAAGTCGCCACTCCTTTACGGAACTTGTCTTCTAGGTGGTCTTCATATAACCCCATCTTTGCATGGGTCGCAGACACATCAGGCATTGTACCGCCATGTTCACGG
This sequence comes from Penicillium arizonense, assembly GCF_001773325.1. Classification (NCBI taxonomy): domain Eukaryota; kingdom Fungi; phylum Ascomycota; class Eurotiomycetes; order Eurotiales; family Aspergillaceae; genus Penicillium; species Penicillium arizonense. The sequence goes on along the minus strand of NW_019173288.1, from coordinate 426,119 downwards.
ACTCTTGGGGCAAACTCATCTATCTTCAGTTAGCTCGCTGGATACAATCCAGTCGATGTTAATCCTCTCTATGTGGGACTTGCGACCCACTCTAGGTCATGAGCATGGGAATTCATGGCTGTTGAGTGGAACAGCAGGCATGCGAGTTATGATGACGACTTCTTTTGAGCAACTTCTCAAGTCAAATAATAGCAATGGTGGCGAAGCCCAAGCACAGGAACTGATGCGCACATGGAACTTGATTTGCCTCTGCCAGTTACAGTGAGTTAGTTGTGTATTTTGACCATTTCCTCTCTCTTCTTTTTGGTCTCTTTTCGGATTTCTTTTTCAAATTGAACATTTCTTCGCAAAGCCTAACAGTCACGCAGGTTTTCTGTCGGCTCTGGTCGTCCTCCGGTTATCTCCAGTCAGTACTTTGATGAATGTACCAAGGCTCTTGACTTCTCGTCATATAGTGCACGTGATGAGCTTGTATTGGCTGGAGTAAGACTATATCGGGTTCTTTGGGGATTGATGAGTTCAAATGTGATTCAGAGGACGAGCGCTATTTGGCCCGAGATTGACAGCTTGCGAAAATCTCAAGAGAATACCTACAGTGAGTGTTCCACCCTTTTTAACTCAAGCTGACCCTCATTTGTCTCTACCACAGAGCTTGACTCCTCCGAGCCCCTTCGCTTTGCATACTCCTGCGCCTATTTGATGCTAGCACGTCGGACGCTACAGCACATGAATCACACCGAATCCGACAAATCTTGTAACCCCGAAGTAGCATTTGAGGCATCCGCGCTTCCATTCATTGAATGCTCAATTTACCACTCCATTCGAATTCTGAATCTCTTTTTATCCATGTCGGAATTGACCACCTACATCCATCCTGCCTACGAAAACCTACTATGCTCCTTCGCGATGGTGACATTGGCTGAGTTCGTCACTCATATAGCTGATGTTGGTCACACGATGGTTTTGATGGAGCAGGCCATTTCACATATCCAATGTGGGGGCAAGGCAGAGCCAGTGAGTCGATGGTGCCTTAATATCATAAAGCAACACGTTGCAGAAGGTAATGAGCCAGCTCATCTTGGATTGGCGGGGGTAAATAGAGTAGAAACATGTACCTCACAATCCGTTCAAGATTTACCGGAGTCTTGGGACGACAACGAGTGGAGTATCGAACAAGAATTTCCGTCACTTGAAGACATGCTCTTTGGAAATGTTATTTGAGAAGGCTGCTATTGACAAAGTTTGTTCATACAAGTCACTGGTTACCAACATAAATTGTGTATATAAGAGCGAAGAACTCCCTTAATTCCGATTTCTCAATCTGATACCCGCATGGCATTCCTTGGGCTTCTTAGAAAATCCCTCATGGGATTCCATTGTTGGTTGATACAAAGCAAAGTCATATCGATGGAACAGAGTGCCAATAATCAGTTGTAGCTCCATTATAGCAACATTTTGCCCAACGCATGCCCGAGGTCCATAAGAAAATGGATTGAAAGCAATCTTTTGTCGGGGAGTCAAGTTTAACCAGCGATCAGGTTTGAACTCTTCAACATCATCGCCCCAGATTTCTTTCATATGATGAATTGTGTATGATGGCACTGAAAGAACTGTCCCAGGAGGGAAGTGAAAGCCATCGAATTCGACACCTAGACTGCTATCAGCCACCAGACGCGGTAGACCGATGGCCGAGGTAGAATGCAGGCGCATCGCTTCGTCGATGCATCTTCGCAGGAAGGGAAGGTCTTTGACCTGTGAGTAGTTTACAATATCTGCTTCGCAACCAATTGCTTGGTCGAGCTCTTCTTGTAACCGAGGCACTATTGTGTTTGGTGCGTTGCGTTCTCCGTGAAGTATCCAGTAGAAGATACCGCAGGACGTGTTGGAGACTGTATCAGATCCAGCAATCAGTTGCGTCAGTGCCTCCGCAATGAGCTCATCCCGACCCATAGGTTGCCCACTAGCATCCTTGGCTTGTAGCAAGCGCGACAGAATATCATTGCGCGAATCAGAAATCCCCTTGTCCGCAGCATCCAACCGAGATGCGACCGCGGCAACAGCAATCCCAGTGAGATTCTCCACGGCTGCGACTCCCTTTGTGAAAAATGGATCGGGAAGATACCTTGCCCATGGACGCAGTGCCGGAAGAAGACCGAGAGTTGAAGAGATCTCACCGCGTCGATTGATAGCCTCAACCGCCGAGGCGTATGAAATAGGCCCTCCCTCCACGAGTTGTGTCTGGGTCTCGTCTTTCCCCCGGTTGACCATGCCAAATGGAGAGCCAAATGCCAAATCTCCGATGATGTCAAATGCAAGATAGCTAAACCAAGGCATCGCATTGAATCGACCGAAACTTTCCTTGTCAAGTTGAGGCCGAGAAGCCGCGATACGGTCCAATTGTACGACCCAACGCCGCAGATTATCCACCATGTGAGGCTCAAACGCCGCAACTGATCTTGGTGAAAAAGCATGCGAGATAATCTTTCGCTTGCGTGTATGCTCTGCTCGATCGCGTACGTTAAACATGCCCGGCGTTCGTGCGACAAATGCTTCATAGTAATAACTGGGAGTGCCTCGTTAATGACCATTGCACTCAGCATATCCGGGTAATCTAACATACTCTTTCAAAAAACCGTTTCCGTGTCCGTAAACAATGTTTAGTGCAGATTCATCCGCAATAGACACATGATTGAACCCTATACGCACAACCTTGCCGTATTTTCGGTGTGCCGAGTCCACCGCGGCGTATTTCTGGCCACGCCGGGCACTTAATCCAACCCAGATGTTGCTGAATTTGGCAATAAATGGTCCGGGCACAAGGTATAAAGAACGATATGTCACAAAGTAGGGATATATGTAATAGACTGACAGCCATAGCGGAATGACCCCGGCAATGGTCCATGGCGAGAGCAGAAGATTCAAAAGAGCCATAGTGAAGAGGTCTGGTGAATTACGATGAACAGTTTAAACAACAGAATAATTCCTCAAATCCAACTTCATTCTGTGTGTTTAAATATATTCTAAATGCACTGGGCACTGTTGCTATCTCTCCGACGGAGGACATGCAACACCGTCGGAGATGAGATAACTGCTCATAATTGGGGGTGAGTTGATCTGCAGCTGAGGTAGAACCCCGCTAAATGTAATATAAAGCAAACAAAAGCGAAAAGCATCGAATAAACAATTTTCATGTTTATAGATGTACCTCTTTGATCACTCGGCCTTTTGGCGGCTGTAGGGCATTGTGGGACAGCCCCAGAAGCTTCTCCTCACAGAGGGCTTCTTCTCCTTCTACCGCCGAACAATAATTTCTATGAGATTGTATCATCGTCATTGTAGCCTGATTTGTCGAGCACCAATCCGCACAATGTCCTAATTGAAATTCAATACAAGGCTATTAGCCTTGATTCTACAATGATTTCAAGGAAAGAAAAGTTCAATATAAATCAGAGTTTGGATATTTGCGTGTACTCCCTAAAAGATATGAACAGGAATTTCATAAGGAACCCTCAAGACGGCCATGCGCCAACAGATCCCAGAAGATAACAAGAAAATTCCAACCCACGGATTCGCTTTTCGTCACATTCGTTTGCACAACATCAGGTTGCATTTTCTTAGTTAGAGGCGGAGGTGTAAGCAACACCGGCCTGGTTGAGAGCGCTGCCGGAGAGCAGGTAGTTCTCAGCACACATGAAGTAAGAGTAGCGAGTGACACCGGTCTGCTGGTCGAGCCAAGGGATGACCTCGTTCAGGAAAGCAGTGGTGGTAGCCAAATCGGAGGAGCCGTTGACATCAGCAGCGAGGGCGAACTCGGTGATCCAGACCTCGGAGAGGTTGTGGTTGCTAGCAGTGCTAATGGCCTCGGTGACGAAGGACTTGAACTCGTCGGCGGTGTTACCGTACCAGTGGACGGCCATGCCGGTGATGCCGCAGCTGGAGCAGGAGTCCATGAAGGAGTTCATCCAGCTGAGACCCTGGCCGTCGTTGGTGGAGGAGCTCGTGGCGGGGGTGATGAGCTTGGCCCGGCCAGAGTAGGGGGTGATGTACGTCTGGTAGTAGTTGGCGGCGTCCGAAGGGCTCATGTTGGCCTGGGAGGCAATATCGGGCTCGTTGAAGCCCATGATGTAGTTGCAACCGCTGGAGAGGACAGTCTCGATGGTGGTGACCCAGCCGCCGAAGTCCCTAGCACCCCAGAGCATGGGGACGAACTCGACACCGCTGGGCAGGGAGCCGGAGAGAGAACCAGCCCAGTTGTAAGCCCAGGAGATGGTGTTGCTGGAGCTCAGGGCAGACACGGTGGCGATGTCGTTGTAGGCAGCACCGCGCTTGCTGGAGGAGGTGCGCTTGGCCTGCTGCACCGGGGCGGCGATAGCAGAGGTGGCGACGAGGCCGGCAGTGAACAGCTTGGTGAAGGAGACCATTTTGAACACAAAAGATGATAGTCACAAAGGAGTGGACTTGAAGTGGCAGGTATAGAGAGTGAAAGAGAAACCTGTTCTCGTAAAGAATGTACGAAGCGTGAAGCTTAAGGAAAGTGAGGACTTCGACCGTGCACGGCACAGGACTGATAGACCCAAAAGCAAAGAATGAAAGACTGTGGAGGTTGGAAAGAGAGAAGGATGAGGGAGGCGAGAAGGGGGTTTTAAATGCTTTCAGTGGCACAATGCATGTCAAAGTTACCATTCAATCCATCTGGCTGGGACAAATGGAGCCACACAATAGATTTCTTCCAGTGGAGTGGATGGGACAATTGCCATTGGACATTCGGGCGCCATGCGTGGTGGCTATTCATCATAACCATGAATTCCGTCAGGGCAAAAACCTCTCCATTCTCTCATTGGCAGTGCGGACCAGGGGGAGGCGAAGAAGGGCGGTCCAGTATGGGACGGTTGACAGCACAGGAACCACGGTGATTGGGTTGAACCGAGCGTTCTTTGCATTTCCAATGAAAATCACCGTGCAGACGCCAGAAAGAGAGAGATTAGCATCTCGTCTTACTCCACAGCCAAGATCGCAGTCCACTTTCCGTTCACTCCACAATAGCCTGGACCGCGATGGAGTATCTATTACATCCATTGTCCGATTATGCAATTTTGGGGGAGACGCCAGAGGTTACTTAGAAACTCCGTTAATGGTGCCTGACAAAGTGCCAGTGGTCAATGGTGCCAACATAGGAGGTGTCAATAATTGACTTACCCCTGACAGGAACAAAGTGAGAGATGAATAACATCACACTGAAGTGGAGGAGAGGAACCGCGGATGCGCTTGCGTAGGCAGTGGATGTTCCCTGGTTCCTGGTCAGGGCATCACATATGATTGGCCCTTCCGCACTACATCATCGCTGGATCCCCGACTAGCCAATCACAATGCTTTGTCCTTGATCTAACCCTAGGTACAATTAATGAAACAAACATTACACACTACACGCTAATTTTTGAGGTTACAATGTGTGTGTTCTAGCCCTAGAGGTCCATCGCAGTGACAATGATCTATAACAGCCAGATCGCATTTCAAATATGACACACCGACAGAAGTGCCACAATGGATCAATAGCGGCCACTCATAGCGATCTGGGACAACTACCGATCGACATGTTTCACTGAGACCCAGCCCTTCTCCCCTCCTGCCTATTATCCAAGTGTGCCTCCTTGCTGGATCAACCGGGACCAGTTCCTACCTGAGGGGCGGTTGAAACCACACTAACCCCTCTTCAGCCCCTGCCGATCGCTGGAACCGAGCCAGCAAGAGGGTAAAAACGGCGAGACAAGCCTTACCGGACTCTTTACCGGTGTTTCCTACCCGGTCCATCGCCTTCTAGCCTTCTGTGGAGTTCTAGCGTGCTTGGCTGATCTCCGCTATTCGCCAATTTGGAACAAACGCTGGGCAATTGAAGGCGTGCAATTGTCCTTTTTGCCGGGCTCTGGTCTGGTGCCACCGAGTTCTAATACGTCTTTAAATGGGGACTGAATGGTATTCCCGGGATCCCGATAGGTCAGTGGGGTTTTTGAAGTACCGGTACAGTGAAGGATCTATGGCATGGCAGATAGCATACCAAATCGCGAGTCTCAGATTAAAATCTAAAAGAATTGTGTACTCCCCGGATTTGCCGTTTTCCTTGGGGTTTCCATGATTTCCAGGAACCCCGATGGTGGCCACGAATTCGCCATGAGATCACAACTTAGTAACCCCGCTTCAGTCGGGCACTATTCCGAACAAATGCCGTGATGTTCACAGGTGGCTCTTGTGCTTATCTAAAACACACCATAAATCCTTTGTCCCTGTACCCTGCCAGTCCACGTGGATGTAGACGTAGACAAAGGGACCCGGATGTCTAATTTGACCCTAACCAACCCTAGATTTTCCCGGAGTATTATTATCGAATTAACAACTCCGATAGAAAAAGAAAACATAATGAGCCTACTGCAGCTGAGGTTGTTCTGGTACTATTACAAACTAACGTGGCTCTTGACTCGCCTCCCACTAGCGCCCAGCCCACGTCATCCTGCTTCACTTCCAACACTTAGTAACTCCGGAAGTGAACGGAAACTGAGACTTGCTGAGTACTTTCTCAATAATCAGTCCGCCGTCGCTCTCGGTGTTCTATTTACACTATCCATTTGACATGTCCTCCAAAGTCCCTCCCAGGCCCGAATAGTCCCCGAGCTTCAAGACAAAGGCACTGACACTATTGCGCACCATTTTTAGATTGATTCCGCGCGGCCTTGGGCTAACAGACGTCTATGACACCACCTTCCACGTCTTCGGGCGATGCTAGTTTATTGCGTATCTGTCTACGGTCGCCGATACGAAGGCTTGGATAGGTCGTTGTCGTTGACTGATTCGAGACAATGCCAGCGCATGCTACCGCAACAGGTGTTTCCTTTGTCGCCCGGTCTTTGTCGCTGTTGCATGCTTTCGACGCGGTTTCTTGGTTCCTGAAACACGCTTCCGTCTATGCATCATAAATTGAGGCCAATGAACGCCAGGTTGCTGGCAATTGTGTTCTCGTCCTCGGTGCCTGGGTCTAGGCTGCTATGTGGCTACCACTGCCTGCGCCTGGTCCGTGTCTCCTGCATATATTGGATATCTTCTAATTATAGCTCTTGGAAGGAGCCATCTCCTAGCTAATCTCCAAAAATACCATCCTGCCTCGGCTCCGCCATAGGTTAGCTACTGACGGGATCTTTTGGGCTCGAGTCCTCGGGCCGGTGCTTCAAATAAATGTGGCATTGGTATAATTATTGACTCCTGAGCATCATTCAAATAGTACCTATTCCCCGACCGATTTTCGAACAGTATAATGTCTTAAGCCCGGTTCTTCGTCCCTTGTCCCATACTCCGTCGGCTAATGTTCATTCAACATCCTTGAGTTCATGTCCTAGTTGAAGCTCAACTCTCTTTTTTCCCGAATATCAGATCTTCGTCTTACAGAGAGAAACCTCGGAATCTGTTCCGCTATACCCAGATCTGTACTTGGTGGTCTGCCATGTCAGTGTTCACAATTGTAGTCCACCTCCTAATATTCAAGTTTATCTATGAAAACAATGTCTCTGAATCTCAACAACATAATTCAGGCCATTCCTCTTCTGCTCCACATGTATACTCTATGCCAACAAATACAATACCGCATTGAGCGAACACGGAAACATGGAACCTGAGCCTATCCGTCGCCCAATCAGCAATACTGCCCATAATCACCCGCAATAGGAAAGCGGTGAATACCGATGATGTAAATTATTCCCTCTCCACATCATCATAGCTCGACCTGCATAGCTCTCTGCTACATCTCTCTCCACACTTTCTCAACATTCATTCACTTAGTACTCAGTAACAATGCTCTCTCGCACAGCCCCCAGAGCTCTGCTCGCAACAGTGCGCCCATCTATTCGCACAACAGCACCCACCAGCTCAGCGCTGCTCTCGCAAACCCGCACCCTCCGCCCCAACTCCGGGTCACAATTCTCACGCTCCTTCCAGTCTTCTCCGGTCATTTACAAGGGCATCCACCCTGAATCTGCAGACCCTCCTGCTCCCAACCCTCAATCTGCACCCGTCGCCGGTGCCGCCGCCCATGTCACTGAGCCTACGCCGTTGACGGCTGAGGAGTACTATGAGTACTCAGAACACTATTTCAATGTGCTTCTAGCCGAGCTTGAGAAGTCACAGGAAGAGGGCTCGGATGTGGAGGCTGAGTATAGTGTATGTATTCCCGTTGCGTTTACACAAATCTGCCTTCTGGATTTGTTTCCTATCTTTATTTCACCCCACCAACCCCCCTCTCTTTCCCCTTTTATCACATCAACTCTTAAATTAACATTCTCTTCTCCTCACCAGGCTGGTGTCCTCAACATCTCCGTCCCCGCAATCGGCACCTTCGTGCTGAACAAGCAACCACCCAACAAGCAAATCTGGCTCAGCTCCCCCATCTCCGGCCCTAAGCGGTACGACTGGATCGTCGAAGGCGACTACATGCACGAGAAGCAGGATTCGCGGCCCTTCGCTAGTGGACAGTGGATTTACCTGCGTGATGGATCGAATCTGACTGAGCTGTTGAACTCGGAGTTGTCATTGAGTCTGCCCAAGGATATCTACAGCGAGATTATTGAGTAAATTTCGCACTAGGCTCTGTTTTACCTAGAATATTAGCATCAAGATCAAGATAGGTGGGCTCTGTTCCACTTGTGTCTTTTGTTACATATTGTATGTCTAGTTGTTTAATGCGATTGCATTTGTGTCGCTCATTGATTATGATTCCTTGTAGTAGCTGAAGATATTCACTGCCAGATAAAAAGGACTCTGGACTATAGCAAGATATGTGTGTGAACAGTGGGTATCATTGATGAATGCAAAAGTCGGGTATAAAGCAGTCTTCGTCCGTTCACTCATAACCAAAAGAGCGAGCGAAGTCACAGTATGTCCAGTTCCAAAGTGCAAATGAGATATTCAAAGCTTCCTTGTCTGAAACAGACAAACAAAGCGACCAAAAGACAGTCTCAGATCGAGTATTGAAACCATGTCTTGCCAAGTATACCCACACCCTCGAAGCAAGACTCGACTGAGACAAAGTCGGCAGCATCCGAGTCAACGTCAGATATGCCATCACGGCTGAAAGCTACACACTAGGGCGGGTCTGTCTGTTGTATCCGCGTTCACTTCGAGGAAATTCGTGTGCATGGGAGCACTAGGCGCAGGACGCAGAACAGCGGGGCAAAGACCATGTGTTCCCAATATTGAGGCGCATGCGGTGGAGTGGATAGATGTTGTAGCAGACGATACGCCAAGCACCATCCAAGTCAAGGACCAAAGCCAAGAGTGCTCGCAGTCGCCAAATGCCCAAAAGCCGTTTGCGCCGAGAGGAACTAACTGCAAGCCGAGGCAACCTCCAAAGTGCCAACTCGGTCGCCGGCGTTGTCTCCAAATCCTCCAGGTATATTCTGCATAGGTTCTCTTTCTCCTCGCGACTCTCGTAATTCATGCGCCAGCTCACGCATCAGCTTTAGGAAGATCGGCCTATAAGCCCACAATTAGCAAAAGCAACACTAAACACAGAAAAACAAAAGAGTCATACCGCATCAAAGATAACTCGAATCATAAGACTACAACTTGGACAAACGCCAATATCCTCACCATCGCGCAAATCATCGATTGCGATCTCGAAGCGATCGCCACATGGGCATGGATAAGTGTAGATCTGGAGGTTTGGATCAAAGGTCATATCCTCGATCTCGATTTCATCGTAGATGTTGAGCCCCTCGTCGGCCATGTTGGATGTGAACGGGAAAGAATGAAGATGTGGCGAAAATAATACGAGCTCCGGAGTAAATTCTATATTGACTCTTTTTGGTGGCGGACGGAAAAAAGTTTGGGAGGTCATGTGATTCGGGGTTAAGGTGGGGTTAAGATTTGGTTGTATACTTCGATGTTCATGTATGTCTTCTATGGATATTTATTGCAGTTTTAGGGCCTTTTGAAACTCGATATGGGCCAAAGACTTGAACTATAGCCTTGGATGAAAAGTCGAAGGAAAAGAACGGCACATAAAGAGGAACTTGCCGAGCAGGGCAGTGTGCTTAGACTAAGTTTAATGTAGCTTATTTCCAAACTAAATACTCTTAATAGATACAAGCTGTAAACTCCCTGTGCTAATGCCTGGCCTCCGAAGCCAATCAGGGTTCTCCCACGCACTATGTACACAACTCAGCTATGGATGTCACTTATGTACCTGCGCAACTACGCATCATTCGCCAAGCCGTGCGATTTCCATCTTTGTAGATTCCACTTCTCTTGCGAGTACCCCATACCGACGAGCAATCTCCGCTAAAGACCCTCCATCTGCAGGAATATCTCTAGCTGATCCTGACACCTCCACGTCTCCGTATGTTTCCAGCTCTTCAATCGCCATCTTGCGCCGATCCTCCAGACGCTCCTTCGTCTGCCGAAGATGTTGCTTGTACCGAGTAAGCGCAGCAATTGTTTCGGGTGTATAGATAGTAGCGGCGATCTCGAGTTTCATAACCCTGCAATGCACCCCGTTAGCAAATCCCAACTCGACAGCAGCTGAGAAAACAACAGCGTAATAAGCAACTTATAAGTAAGGGCAAGACATACTCCAACTTCCCCTCAATGCCCTGCGCAACCGTAGCGAGATGATCCGCCTTGGCCCTAGTAGCCCGAGCCAAAGCCCCATGCTTCGCCCGCTCCAGAATCACAACCGTCCGCTCCAAAACCTTCGCGCGCACAGCAACAACTCCAGCAGCCGTGGTAGCCATCTCCCGACGCGCCGCAGGCAACTCAGACAACTGTATGCGGCGCAGCGCGCGAACCCGACTGGCAAGCTGTTCCGAAAGAAGCGGGACAGGGGCCATAGAAGTCCGAACTCGGCGGTCACGGGCTCGAGTGCGAGCATTATGGTTCAAACGTGATGAGGCAGACGCCCCTGGACCTGGATCTGGGTCCGTGGGAGAGTCCTCGGTCGCGGCTAGGGCGCGGAGATCACGGAGGGCTGATGAGAGCAGGGTGGTGAATGGGAGGATGAAGCCTGGGATGTTGGAGTAGAAGGCTTCGAAGTCAGGGGCGAGGAGGGAGAGTGTCTCGTCTTGTTTTGTGTTGTCTTCGGAGTCTGGTTTCGGGGTATCGAGCTCGAGGGCGCGGCGGGGGGTTTCGAGATAGAGGGTTATTATTGCGAGATTATCGTGGCACTGTGTAGGATTGCATTGTGAGATTCCTTGTGTTCTGTCTTGGTGGGTTGTCTGGTGCCCGGGGCTGTACTGTACCTCCGCGGGTAGGCCGCTGTCTGGGGCGAATGCTAGCTGGCGCAGTGTTCGCTCTTTGATTCGCTTCTTTGCATTTCGGGTTTGGCATTGCTTGAGGTCCTGGCAGGCAATAGTGTCAGAGCTTTGGTTTCATGCTGACACTCGTGTATGGCTTTCCAGTGGCGAGTTGGCGACTCACTTCCACAACAGCTGTGCGCGCTGGAGTTGCGCTTTGAGCACGCGTTGAGCCATCTGGCTCTAGGAGGTTCTTTGTTAGGTTTTCGTATAGTCGTTTGAATAGAGGATTGTGCTCAAGAATGGAGGGGTCGCAGGGAGGTATCATGTTGATGTTGCTGAGAAGAGAAGGTCACCGCCAGAAGACACCCGCGCCAATTATAGAGCTACATTGAACATCTAGAATTAACGTTATGCATACATTAGAGCTACATGGATTTACAAGGTAAAAGTACATATTCAGTTTGCATTTGCGCGTTTCTTTCGTAATCATACAAGATGAAGCTCGAATCGAGTCTCGGGTCAACTCCCGTTTTCCACCTGCAACGTCGGAGAAAAGAAAAAAAGGCGGCCTGATCCACGTAAGTGGAAAGACCATTTGGGAAGAAAATTGTGCACTTGGGCATAGGGAAAAAGTTCAATCGATCCAGTAAATGGAAACATGTTGGGCCAATCTTGAGCAATAGGTTCACAGGTAACAAAACCTTGCTGAGTCCAGGGTCTCAAAGTATGTACAGACGTTGTCGGTGGGTTGCATGGCAACTCACCAAACTCGGTGTGATTGAGAAAGAATGGGGGAAATATCAGAAAAGCACAGGGGAAATCGACGCTTAGAACGCAAATCAACGAAAAGGGCCACCTTTGATGGGAAAGAATGGCAAGGTCCGACGGAGTATCTACTCCTCCTCGCTCTCTTCCTCGGAGGAGTCCGAGTCATCGTCGCTGCTTTCATTGTGTTCAACCGAAGGCATTGGCTCCGGGGAGTGGCCGCCGCCACCCTGGAAGCGGGAAAGGTTGTTCTGGAGCATGTTGATCTGAGCCTCCTGCTCAAACTTGCTCATTGGCTTGTTCTTCTTGGGCTTGGGCTGCGCAACGGTGCTGCTGACAGGAGTGTACTCCTCTTCGAGGTCATCCCCGAGACCAGGCACGTTCTTCTTGACAAAGGCAAGCAGCAGGAACAGGACGTTGTTAGGGAGCTCATCAATGTCTAGCTCAATCTCGGCTTCATTGGTACCCTGGAAAATAGATGGTTAAAACATGCCGTGATTGTAAAGTTCATATATAAAACTTACCTTGAGTTGAGGGACATTGTTCTGGATGAGCTGCAAGGCATCCTGCATCTTCTTGTCCGGAAGGCTACTAATACCCTGGGAGATGAGCTGCTTTTCGGCGTAGGTAACAGGGCGGGTCCGTTCGGGCTTAGAGGTCTTGCTCTTCTTGTCCCTCTTCCCGGAAGTGCTCTTCCGAGAATCCTTCTTAGATGACTTCGACTTGCCAGCCTTCTTGGACGACGGAGGGGTCTTCTTCTTCTTATTGGTAATAGCCTCAACCTGGCGGGACATCTCAGCAATCTGCTTCTGGAGCAAAGTGAGTTTCTCATCGTCTTCCTCGCTCTCCTCCGCATCTTCGTCACTGTCCTCATCAGAGTAGTCGCTGTTCTGCTCGGGGTGTGGTTCATGCGCATCGAGGTAGTCGGACTTCTGAGCCCACTTCTGGTTGAAGATCTCTTCGGCTCTCTGGCCACACACATAAGTGGGATCACCTGGAATGTTGAACCGGAAGCAATTCTTAAAGATGAGGCGAACATCCGTTTCAAACTCCTTGGCATTCTCGTATTGACCAGTCTTCAGCTTGGACTGGACGGTAGACAGATCCATTGGCTTTTTGATCACGCTGTGGTAGGTAGGGATGTTCAAAGCAACTGGGTCGACGGGATAGTAGAACGGCATGATCCAGTTGTAGTGCTTTTGCTTGTACAGCTCATCCACAACTTCCTGGCAGAAACGTAGCTCCCACTGGAACTTCTTCTTCTTGGGCTTGGTTGAGTATGGCAGATCGCGCTTCGGGGGATGGATCGAACGCTTTGGGCGGCCATCAGGGTTTGAAGAATCACGACGAATGACAGGCAGTCCCTCCGGTCCCAGCGCAAAGGTCTGAGCCTGGGGAGAAGCAGCCTTGGTCGAGCTTCCCAGCGATGTCCGGGGCTCCCGGCGGGCGGCCGAGGTCTTCTCAGTGGGCTTCTTCGGCTTCTTTTCTTCCACATCTTCGGGCTTGGGGCAATTGGTCATGATCTTCTCAAAAGTCGCCTTTAGCTTGATACCCTCTTGAGTGACCAGGTGCTCAGGGCCGTTGAAGATGGTCGTGTTTTGGACCATGAGAGCAAAGTCGTCTAGGACAGCCTGTGGGGACGAATATTGGTTGGTCTTCAATTTCCTGTCCATAGTTTGCAGGTCCATGGGTTGAGTGATAATGGTGTGATACTGCGGAATGTTCAATTTGATAGGATCCACAGGCTCCCGGTAGAAGCGCGAGTCGTGCAGACGCTTAAGGTTGGTGAGAGTCTTTGAGATGAATCTGTGTTGCATCTTGGTGAGTCCATCTTGGCCGGTGTAAGTACGAGCTTGGTGTTCGGTAGGGGCTTGGGTTTCAGTGGCTGGAGCGTGGAAGTCGGGGGCCTTGGATTCCACCGGTCCAGATTCCTCGCCATCAACCTTGGTGCGCTTGGCAGCTGGCTCCTCGCTGAGGTCCGCCTCACGTTGTCTGGAGATTTTGGAAGGAGACATCGGAGCTTCCGGCGCATCCCTCATCTCCTGGTCAGCGGCAGGCGGAGCTGGGAGAGATGGATGGGCGAGGTCCGGGGTAGGATGGTGAGGAAGTTCGGTCTTCACGGCAGTTGAGAGGCTCTGTGGGGTATCAACGGCCATTTTGTCACTCGCGCCATCAGCCGCTGCAATAGTGGTTGGCGCAGCAACTGGATCCTGTGGGGTGGGGGAAGCGGGCTTCTCAGTACCTGAGACAGCTGCGGCAGGAGGAGCTGCAGGAGCTGATTCCTGAGGCTGCACTGAGTCCTTAGAATCGGTCTGCTGGGTTTCCGCGGGAGTGGCAGACTCGGCAGCAGGTGTCTTGTCTTGGGTCACAGGCGGGGTCTGGTCGGCAGACGCAGGGGCGGGGGATTTAGGAGGGGATGCAGCGGTGCCTGTGCCGTTGGTAATCGATGGCGCGGGGCCGTGGCCATTCAGCGCAGGGGATTTGGCCTCAGGGTCGGCGGGGCTATCGATTTTGAGGGCTACTGCATCTTGCACACTGCGCGCACGTCAGGTCAAGGTAACAAAGCCAATACTGAAACTGAAGAGCTTACCTGGTAGGTGCGACATCAGGCGCAGAAGGGCCAGTGGGCGACGGAGGGAGCTGTGGCTTGTCCTCCTTTGGAACAGGAGGGGCCTCGGGAGGCGGAGTCGCCATTGAGGTGGCGTGGGATGAAGGATACGGGGCGGCAAGTGAGATGGTAGGAGGTTGAAGAGGCGAGAGTCGCGTTATTTGGAAAACGAGTGATCAACCGAATGCGCTCTCACACGTTAACCTCGAGCGCGTCACGACTTGATAATATGATCAAACGTGACAAACTGAAATCGCGGTGATCGGGTATGGAGCTAAGAGACGGGAGATAGGAAGAGTGGAGAATGCGATCGGAGAGGAATTTATACTGCCAAGAAGGCGGTATGGGAAGAATCACGTGAGTCGAGAAAGGAAGAGTGCCTGAGGCCAAGTGAAAATAATTATGGGGTAATAAATAATAAAAAAAGAGGTTTAAAAAAAAAGGGGGGGTGACGCGAAGACGCGTTTGTTATGTTTGAGGAAGGGGGGGCGGTCAGAGGAATAAAAATAGGAGAACCAGGAAGCAGAAAAATGCTCGGGGGAAGAATCCTTAAGTACAAACGGCCGCCTTGCTCTCGTCCTGCCAGTTCCACCAGCCACACTAGTCCGGATTCTCCTACCTTTCCCCCTTGTTGATTGGTTCTGTTCCCACCCCTGATTGGACTGGATTTTCTTCTTTTCTTTTCTTTCCCTTACTATGCCCTGAATATTCTTAATTCTATTTTTTTTTAAATATATCAATGTGTCATTGAAGTTTTACTTTCCTCCTCGTTTTTTTTTCCTTTTATCATTTCAGGGTTTTGATGTCCCAAGTCCACGGGTCGCGGATGACTCATAACCCTAGGGTTCTGGCCCATTCCGGGTGATCGATCGAGTTCGACGTCATCACTGCACGTGACATGATGTGTACACATATATTCAGCTGGCCATGTACAGAGTAAGAGTAGTTCTATACTTCAGGGGGTATATGGGGAATACCAATCGGCTCTTTACCTTTGGACTGCCAATTGCGTATGCTGCACCTAGACCCTTACAGATTAGGCAGAGGAACGTCTATCACATGATTCGCGCGTTCGACCCTGATACATTTGGCGTCAAATGTTCGCCCAATGATGTTTCATCTTACTACAAGTATGGTTTATTAGTGCCTGATCACTTTTAAATAGCTCCGGCTTGTTTGGAAGTGTGCGTAGGTAGTTCCAGTATATGTCTGGCTTCGTAGATGAAGTCTCATTGTTTTCGTGAATCTTTTTTTACCTCTTCCTTACACACTCTAGACCCGTATGTTGGGTGTACGAATTTCTGTCGTGTAACCTAAGAGCAACAGCGGTTCGAGATCAAGTAACCTCCAAACCAAGAAGGTCCACTAAAGGCACCAAGATATTTAAAGGCAAGCAGTATAGAATGTAAAGAGCTTCATCGTGGAAAGCTTCAAGGTGTTGTGGGACAGGAAGGATCACTCCGGCTTGGTGGAGATATACTAGTCGATCCACAGACATATCGGAGATCACTGATATTGCCCTACAGTACTCATAGAGGGATAAGCCACACTGCACACAGGCATATCATATTATACTCCAGAGTGGAACACTATCTCAAGGTTACTCCCTCCTATGCAAGGGTCTCGTGTCGGCTATAATGTCAAATGCATTTCATGCACAGGGATGAAATATATTCCAACCAAAATAGATTTGGCAGGTGTAGGACATGGCCTCCTGAGTGACAACTGTCAAGGCGCATCAAACGCTAAAGTTGTCCTGAGTAGCTAACCCCACGGTCGTTTGCTTTCTTGTTCACACATGGCTACACATCCCACCCATATCCTCATGGGGTTTGTGAACAGACCCACTCTTTGTCACAACAGCTCTTTTTTGTCTCAAACAAATTATCTCTATTGCTATTATACTAACAACTATACTGCATAATTAGGCAGAATTCAGATTTGAGCCTCGAGTTCTGACTAAGGTATACCTCGATGCCAGCCTAGGCCATCTTGGGACTAGCGTCTCCAGTCTCCACCCGAACATTTTTTTTTCCTTGTCGGCATCAACTGCGCAACCAATCCTCAACCCCAACTGTTTTCTTTAGGGGAGAAAAAGACGGTCATATTGGGTATTTACTGTCTCTATCCTGACCGGGTTCATTGAATCTATCCTACCAAGCCTCAACCCTGAGGTAAAAAGACTATCGCCAAAATGGGAAAGAAGTCGTCTCGCCCGTCGAGCAAGGTCGCCTCGGCCGCCGCATCGCCGGCATCAGGTCTGATGCAAGCTGGAAGCAAGTCGTCTATCTTGCGAGCTGCTTTCTCTCCGTCGGAGTACCAATTGGCCCTGTTTGCGTCCGTCATTCAAGGCCTCGATGCGCAGCATATCCGAATTCACGACACAAACACAGGACGTCTCCAGTGTGAGCATGCTTTGGGGCCGAAGGAAACGGTGACTTCTCTGGATTGGGGATACTACGGTGGCTCAGGCAAGGGCCGTGACCAGTCCAAGAAGAAGCGGAAGCGTGGCTCCGACGTCAACGGAGCTATCGATGGTCTGGACCAGGGTGATATCGTGGTCGCATTTGGCACAAGCACATCGGACATCCGCATGTACTCGCCATCCGAGGACAAGGTTGTCGGAACTCTGACCGGCGCGCACGAGAAGGGAATCAAGGATTTCAAGTTCACAGCTGACCGCCCCGGTCAAGAAGCATGGAGTATCGGCGGCGACAACAAGCTCGTCCAGTGGGACCTGCGCACCGGACAAAGCATCAAGTACGATTATATCTTCCGTGGAATATTGGCACTCTTGAACTAATAATATGTTAGGACGATTCACCTCCCCGCATCCTCCGTCTTCTCTGCTCTCTCCCGCCCTGTTCCCTCGAACCTCCCTCTTATCTGCGCATCCCAGGCCCCGTACTTAATAGATGCCGAAAACGCCGACGAGTCCCCGGTCCAGTTCCCTGCCATGCGCAACCCTATCCACACCGTCGTCTCCTCCTCTTCAGAGTCTGCTGGTGAGGGATTTTTCCTCGCCTCCGATGGTGACCGCTTCATCAATGTCTTTGATGCCGCTACTCAGAAGCTTGTTCGGAACCTTGTTGCCGAGCAGGATGTTTCATCTGTTTCCCTGCACACCGATGGCAATGCCACCCCGGAGAAACAAATTCTTGCTGCCATCACCGAGGATGGTACTATTGAACTTTTCTCGAAGCCTTTCGTCCAGCCGCAGAATGCGCCCGCCGCCAGCGCCAAGGCGAGCCGCAAGCAAATGACTCAAAAGGCGAACGCAGCTCTCAAGATCACGCATACCGCATCTTCAAGCGCCTGTGTACCAGTTGTCTCTATCACGTTCCAGGGTCCCAACATTGTTGTTGCATACGCAGAGGGTGGTGTGGTCCCCGTTTTTGAGCGCGTCAAGTTCCTCGATGAGAACACTGAAGAGCTCGCCTTCACCGGAACCAAGACTGTTTCGAAGACCAAGTCCAGCTCAGCACTTTCCTCGGTCACTACAAATGGTGCCAAGAACTCTGGCGAGAGCCGCGTTGATGAGACCCGTATGGTCGTGGAACAAGGCAACCTGGTCGATAACGATGTAGAGATGGAGGACTCCCGGCAAGACGCCGATTCCGAGTCTGGCAGCGAGGAGGACTCTGACGATGAGGACAACAAGACGTCTAAGGCTCCTTCCGAGAAAAAGACAAAGCCCACCAAGCAGGTTGCGGTAACTGAGGATGTTGAGATGCAGAACGCATCCGAATCTGAGGAAGAGGAAGAGGAGGAAGGCGCCGAGCCATCGTTTGGAGAGCTCCTGCGCGCAAACTCAGGCCAGGAAGTCGACGTTGAGGCTGAGCTTGAGGATGATGTCCTGATGGGCGCATTGGTTCCTGGCAAGCCCAAGGCTGCTGTGCAACAGATTCCCACTGGTGTTTCGCTCGCGACCGTTCTCACTCAGTCCCTCAAGACCAACGACAGTGGTATGCTCGAGTCTTGCTTCCACACCAGCGACACCTCCATCATCCGCACTACCATCCAGCGCCTCGATTCCTCTCTCGCCGCCAATCTGCTCCAGAAGCTCGCTGAGCGCCTCGCCTCTCGGCCCGGTCGCTACGGCCACCTTCTCGTGTGGGTGCAGTGGACCTGCGTCGCTCATGGCGGTGCTTTGGCCGGTCATCCCGATCTACTGAAGCGCATGGCCACTCTTTATAAAGTTATGGACCAGCGCTCTTCTAGCCTGCCATCCCTGCTCCTCCTCAAGGGTAAGCTGGACATGCTCGATGCTCAATTGGGCCTGCGTCAATCGATCCGCGGGGGAGACGAGGGTATGGACAGCGAGGACGAGGACAATGTCATCTACGTCGAGGGTCAGGACGACCTCGAGGACAGCGAGACCGAAGCCAAGACCCCCCGCACAAAGTCAATACGCGACCAGGTATACGATGAGGACGAGTCCATGATGAATGGCATTGACGACTCCGAAGACGAGGAGGATGGCAGTGACGACGAGGACGACGACGAAGAGCCCATTCTGGATATCGAGGCCGCAGAGTCCGTCGGCTCATCTGATGCCGAGGAATCGCTCGAAGAGAACGAGGATGATGACGATGACGATGTCGACAGCGATGGTTCAATGGTTGACTTCATCGCCGATACGGAAGAAGACGAGTCCGACGACGGCGCTGCACAGGCGGCCCCGCCACCAAAGAAGAGCAAGACATCCGGCAAGAAGAGCAAGGGTGGCAAGAAATAAGCGTGTCTTTGTCAACTGTACGAATTTAGAGATGGAAGGGGTAACGGTCTTCAAAAGAACATATTCATTTTTTCGATGCATCTGACCAATGTGGTCTGCATTTCCTTTTCTTGTTTTATCTACTGCTTTCGATATCTTATGCGTTTACTGAGCGCCTCTGCGTCTCTAACAACAATGTTTATTCAATCTCTCTCTCCGTCTCCGATATCTTCGATCTAGCTAGGTATCCAGGTATCCAGGTATCTTTATCGCTTAGTCCAACAACTCATCTCCCTGACACGCTCCTCCATGCAGCACCCGATGGCCAGGTACTCCGTCCTTCCCAAGCGGAACCTCCAACGCAACAGTCCTCTCCTTAGAGGGGTAGACAGTATAATGGCCCAACGCACTGACATCAGCAGTATCAAGCGCTAGAATGGCACCATTCTTCCCACCCTCAATCCAAGCCTCGGCAGTCGAGTTGGGTAGAGTGATATGCGCCAAGCCAGAAAGGAAAACCACCCATCTATAAAGCAGTGATCAGCAAGCTATAGCCCAAACAAAATATCCACCTAATACAAGCATCACCCATATACAACTCCCACCCCCGTCAATGCCAATCTAAATATAAAGAAAAAGTAAAACTCACTGCAAAGCAGGCGCATTATGTCTCCCGCCATCAAACTCCGCCGGTATAGCCGTAAACGAAGCATTTCCCTGCACAGCGCCCAAATCAAGAACGGACGAGCCCGACGTCCCCGGCTGTGTAGAAGTCTCAAACCCAGGTTGCAGAGCCCAGCATTCTAGCGTGGAGCGGTTGTGGCGCGCGCCGAGGACGGTTACGTTGAGGGTGGAGCCGAGGGTTGGATCGAGTTGGCTGGCGCATGCTAGGGGGACTTGGGTGAGGAGGGTTGAAAGGCGCATTTTCGGGGTTTGTGGTTGGGATTGAGGGATTGGAGGTGCGACTAGAGGGTGAACTGGAATTGGGAGAGTGGGAATAGCTGGGTTCAATTGTTGGAGAGCTTGTCGATGGGTGGAGTGGGATCTGCGGTTATGGTATCTTTGGCTGGTGCTGCCGAGCACGCTAATGTATGTAGCTGAGATATTGGTTTTCTGCAGAATTGGGTTGGAATGTGGAATTGTTGATTTGGTTACTCTGGGGTGGTTGAGAGATGTCTGAGCTTGGGTTGATGTGTTGTTTACTTCTTGGGGTTCTATGTTTATATGTTTTAGGTGCACTATAAAGTCATGAATATATATGTAGCCTAGCTTCGTATGGTTGCCTCGATGCTTTTTTGTGCCGTATAATGATCGAGACATTTGTATTTCGATCATTCAGCCTAAAATATATGCACCACGAGCTCCATCCAGCCCCTCTTATACTTATATTTCGCCACAAACAACATAGATTGTTTCTTTCTATGTGAGATAAACAAATATATCATACAACAATTATATACTCCGCGAAATCGAGTGAACTAGAATTACGTCCTACAGGCTATAGAGAATTCAAAAACAAACGGTAGCTAGTGAAAGAACGCAAAAATCCATTTCACCAGAACATAGAAAGATAAAGCTGGTAACGCTGAGTCTCTGCAGCAAAACTAGTAATAATATAGGCTGCTAATGATAGTGCTGTACCCCAACCAAAGAAGAAAAAGAAGTACTAGCGAATGACTTCCCCACCAGACTTCTCAATGCCCTCCATGCCCTCAAGGATATCGCTGCCTCCCAAAAGCCCACAAGCAGAGCCAATACTTGTCCGCCTTCCAGTCCAAACCTCATGGAACTTGACAGTCTGATCACTAGACGCCACAATGATACATCCCTCTTCCATAGTTCGCGTACACCACATTCCACCCTCTTTCTCCTTTGGACTCACCATCCGTGACTCCGTCCTGCGCCCGCGAGCCCGAAATTCTCGAGCCGGAGATCGTGAGCGACGCAATGAAGGCGACCGTGAATAAGACGAAGTATTTGGTCTGTCCGACAAAGCACCCGGTGGGTGGTGGAGTCTTCCTGGGTATCGAACTGCCCACAGAGCTCGTCCGCAATCGATGTTGGCAGGTGGTCCAGGTCCATCCCAGCTGGCTCCATAGGGGCCCCATGGAATGACAGCTACCTGTGCGCAACTGGGCCAGGCGAAGACGGCGATTCGGAACGGGTGGTCGGGCTGCGTGTAACCGAAAGTAGCAGCGATCTCGCGTCGAGTTTGACTCCAGATCAGACTGGTAACCTGGGCAAATACGTTGATTGTTGCTAAACAGGCTCCGCTCCGGGTGTGATAGAAGTGGATGGCGCGGTCATTCGTGCCTCCTCCGGTTGCGAGAAGAGATGACTGCCATGGCGCGAAAGCAATTGCCTTGACAGCCGCTGAATGCAGGAGGCGATGCTTTTGACGATTGAAAGGGACCAGAATTGTGCGTCCACTTCCAGAAATCAGTGTTCCCGCGTTGCTTAAGAGCGGAGTTGTGACTTGGGGTTTCATAGGAGCAGGATTGACCCATGATGGGAGAAAGTAATTCATAGCAGTCTGTCTACGGAAGAGTCGTCTTGTAGCTGTACCCAAGGCGAGGTACGGAAAGGCGCCGAGGCTGAACTGACCTGGAGAATCAGGCGGCGTCACGGGTGAGCCTGCGCGGTCCAATGGCTGTATTGGGACAATCTCGCCCATTTCAAACAAGAGACAGGTATTGTCATTACCGCCCGTGGCCAGGTATCTGTCATCGGGTGACCAGGCCAGCCCACAGATCTGCTGGGTATGAGCACAAATCTTGGCAAGTAGAGTCATGGATCCATTCCATTTCCACTCGGCTCGGTCCTCGGCGTCAGGCCACTCCACTGAGTAGTACCAAACATTGCCAAAATCATCACCAGCGGCTAACTCCTCCGTCTCAACTTCCTTATGGATGAATCGTTCAGAAGGTCTCCGAGATGTTTTCTGCTTGAATGCCACGCATGCAATGCTGTTGGGATGACTGATCTCGAACCGAACATCCGCTTCAAAGGTACTCCATAAAGAGAGCTGACCAGACCGACGAGCTACCGCAAGAATGCTTCTCCCACCAATATCGGACGAAAATGACAAAGAAGTCACATAATTTGAGTGGTGCAAGTCTCGGAAGGGCGGATAATCCACCCCTTGGCCTTCTGACCAAAGAAAAACTTTATGGCCAAGGCCTACTGCCAGAATCCCAGAAGTAAATGAGTATGCCAGTGTACTGCAATAGAAGTCATCTCGAAGAAAGGGAGCATCCAGTATGCGAAAGGGCTTTGGTGGAACAACCTCCTTCTTGTCGCGGACTGTAGGCCCTGTGATCAGTTGCAATGTTAGTTTTGTCAGTGGTCAGTATCTGCTATAAGGATGTCGGTGAATTTTGCTCATTCGGTTCCCAAGTACGGGCTTATATGTTAAATATGTTCCTGTTAAATGGTAGTATATCTCGAAGTGAAGTAGGGGTGGGGGATGACAATTGCAGGTGCATTTGCTTACAATGCTCCCTTTCCACTTTCTTCCATGCATTGTCCTTCCAAACGAATGGAGAGAGTCGTTCGTAATGTGGAGATGCTGGACTGAGCGGAGCCTCGAAACACGGTAGGAAAGTACCGAGGAGTCTGGTGGTCGGGTCTATATCCAACGCAAGCGCAAGCCTCGACTCATGTTTTTCCTCTTCATCAAACTCCGGCTTTTTGGGTAAAAATCGGGCCACATAGTTTGGCGCAGTTGGTCCACTGCCTGTGACGATTGATGTGTCGCTAGCAGCAGTAGAAAGGGGGCCTCCGAGAACTGCAGATGCTCCACCCACGTTCCAAACTGCCCCAGCGCTGACTTGCCTCAATGTTTCATCTGGGATATTTCGTCCTGAAAATGTAAGGTCGTTGACTAGATGGGGCCGTTGACGTGGGGCTTGCTGCAATCGAGTTGGTTGCTGCGGTCTAGGAATGGTTGGAAGTCTATGTGGACTTGATGGCAGAAACGGATCATCGCCAGGTGGACATCTTCGTAAAAGCTTCTCCCGAGATGAAAGACGAAGCGGGTGTTTGGCCACGCGAAATGCTGCTGAGCTAGACTCCGCAAAATCTCGTTTTGGGATGAATCTATCTGGCGATATTGAGCTCCCGAAGGGACTTCGTACTGCTGGTGTACTTGAAGCACATCTAACTCTGCTGCGTCCTCTCTCAGGAGACGATAATCGATTTTCCTTGAAACGAGGAGCAGGTATGGCAATGGCTGGGGGCTTTGCTTTGCCGGACAACAATGGAGAAGTAGGTGTTTCAAAGAATGGCAGATTTAAGGTGGCAAATTCGGTTAGCCTGATCGGCCCGCTGTCCCTGGGGGACTCAGATCGAGAACGTGAAGTCAACAGATTAGTGTGAGTGCCTATTGGAGAAGCTTCCCGGAAGGATTGACAAGGCAAATCCACCATAGTTTGGATGAAGGTGGATAATCTGGGGTGAATAACGACCTTAAGCTAGGAAATGAGTGTATGAGAAGGCCTCTTCTAAGGCAGCACGTTAAAAAGAGAATCGGCAATGAAGCAGTCGAAGTACAAAAGTAGAAAGAGAGCATTCGGTCACGTGAATAAACATTGATATTACATAACCAGTGACGAGTTCCGCCTGAGGCAGCACAAGATTCCCTCTGCGGCATAGATGGGACAAACCTCACAACTCCATACCTTTGTTCATTTCTTGAAATCAAACTTGCAAAGTATTGAAAATGCCTAGTGTGCGCTCAACTCTCCACATCCATGTCCATGGCACTGGGCTAATGATCCTAGCATGGTGTCCCGCGGTACAAACCCGTTGAGAAGTCACCTGAAGCACGCCAGCAAGAGCAGGAGAAGATAGCAAAATACCAAGACCTTGAGCGCTTAGTCTCTAAAAAGGTGCCCATTTATCTGAATGCTGAGAGGCAATCAGAGGCTGACAAGATTAGGTGGCCGAGCAAGAATACACAATCGACACATTGCAGAAGATCTCTGAGCTACTGTCCAGCAATCCAGAATATTATACAGCCTGGAACTATCGCCGGAAGGTCCTGCAGCACCAATTTGCCCAAGCAGGAGAATCAAATGAGGCTACTAATTCGATCACACAGTTGATCAAGAATGATCTACAGTTCCTGCTGCCCCTCCTGCGTAGCTTTCCCAAATGCTACTGGATCTGGAACTACCGTCTATGGCTGCTAGATGAGGCACGCCGCTTACTGTCTCTCCCCGAAGCCCGGCAAATCTGGCAGGAAGAGCTCGCCCTTGTGGGCAAGATGTTGACCCTCGACAGTCGGAACTTCCATGGGTGGGGGTACAGACGCTTCGTGGTTGAGACCTTGAAGGAGCTTGGCACGGCAGAAGAAGCGAAGAACATGACCCAGAAGGAATTCGAGTATGCGAAGAAGATGATCGGCGCGAATCTTTCCAACTTTTCCGCGTGGCACTACCGAACCAAGCTTATTCAGGGGCTTTTGGATGAGCAAGGTGCCAACGATGACGATCGGAGAAAGATGCTAGATGATGGTTGGTCGATCGATTACCAGGATGCAGGATGGGATGCTAATGAATATATAGAGCTATCACTTATCCACCAGGCTTTTATCGACCCTTATGACCAGTCGCTTTGGTTTTATCATCAAAATCTCATGAGTGTGTTTGACCCGTCGATGGCCGAACGCACCATGGCGCCCAATCTGAGTGCCTCCGACCGGTTGGAGTATCTCAGAAATGAGATTGAAGAACTTCAAGAGATGTTGGATGGGGCTGAAGACTGCAAATACATCTACCAGGCCTTGATCGACTGCACACTTCTTGCGTCCAAGGTGGAAGGCAACTTATCGCAAGAAGACCGGGATCAGATTCTGAGCTGGCTCTCAGAAGTGAAGAAGCTAGATCCATTGCGACGACAACGATGGCTTGATTTTGAAAAGGGCCTATGAAGGAGCTATAGATGCGTCTTGGCGATCTGTTTACAAACCCCCTTGACTCCTTTTATTATATTTTGCCACCTGTATAGAAGGAATTCAAAACCCGGCATAACAAGATAAGACATAACATAGTGTAGTTCATTATAAGTTATCTGTATATTTGTCTGTTTGTACATGCAGGCGCATTCCAACGTCCGATCGACAGCTCCGCATTTCTCGGGCGCCAATCAGCATTTGTGTACTTGGCCTCGAATTGATCACTTGAAACTGACAACCCCAAATTCCGTCCACTTCACCTCATTCCTTCTCCTACACACCTCTGATCTCCGTACCAGCTCGTCGGGCCTCAGTTTCAGTCTTATGGGTTACATCTTCTGATTATGAGGTCACCATCTCGAGAGAGAGCTATATCCGAGATGTCTTCCAACCGCCACAGTCCAACTGAATACGAAGGGGTGAGTGAACGATAAGAATCCTCACAATGTACCTTTGCATGAGCTTATCTTCCGTCTATATAGGAGTCGTTCGCCAACGCCCTCGAAACTGCCCAGATCCAGGAGAACCTCAATGTCGAAATCCCTAGGTCCACCTCCACTCGATCTCTAACCGACAGTCCGCCAATCGGCACAATCACATCGCCGGAAACGACGGAGAAACCTCCGCTTCCTTCTGAATCGCAGGACGAGAAGAAGGACGAGGTTGTCGACCAGAGTGGCGAGGAGCAGGGGGAACAGAACAACAAGAAGAACAAGAAGAACAAAAAAAAGGGGAAGAAGAAGGACGAAAGAATTGATGGGAATGAAACCAACGACGACGCAAACACCGTGACAGATGAGACCAACGATGCGGACATGCCGGAGCAAGGATCCGAGGTTACTCAGACCGAGGAGGTAGGAGAGGTTGACAAGGAGGAACACGATCAGATGGCTCCTCACAAGTCACCTCTACTCACATCCCACCGTCTCTCAACCGCATCGTCACTGGACGAAGTGAACCTAATGAACAGCAAGGACGACGAACTGACAGAAAAGGGGCCAAGCCCAAGAGACAAGACGAACTCACCCCCGGTACCTTCCAAGGACGACACAGCCACGCAGAGCTCCGGCTTGATGGGACTCTCAGGAGCTCTTCCCTCGCTGCCATGGGGAGCACCTCCAGTGAACAAGAACCCTCCCCCCGCACCGCCACCACCCCCTACCCGCAAGCCTAGCGGTCCATTCGCATGGTTTTCTCGAAGCTCATCCGGGCCAAAGGACGTCAAATCGCCCCAATCGGCCGCCAGTCGGCGCAACACTGGGACCTCTGTGTCGACCCTCGCCAGCAACCTAGAAGTTCGCGATGGTGACGATGTGTCGAGCATCGGCTCTAAGAAGCCGAGACGGAACAGCTTGAAGGATCAATTCAAGATGCTGCGCTTGCGCGAGGAGAACCATGTACCAGAGGTCGACGAGGCGAGCCTGCGGTCGGGCCAGGCTAGCATCAGCCATGCTGGAGCTAGTCCTCCTATCATTCGTGAGGAAGGAGAGGACGGCATCCTAGCCGCCCCAGCAGAGCCTCACTCGGCGACAACACTGCACCCAAGAACGGGGTCTGTGTCTGATGCCTCCACGCCGGTCGATTGGGAGATGTGGCAGCAGCTCGTGAACAATGGACCGCAGGCACTTGCCAGCTCCGAGGAACTAAACGCGGCCATCAAACGAGGTATTCCACAAACGATCCGAGGAGTGATCTGGCAGATCCTGGCCGATTGCCAGACAGCCGAGTTGGAGGACGTATACCGAGAGCTTGTGGCACGGGGAACGACACACGATAAGGATGGACGAACATTAACAGGCGCCGAAACCACATCCTCGCGCTCATCAGTTCGCTCTGAATCTGGTTCACGGTCGAGCAGCGCTGCTCCTAGTCCATCCCACGAGGCGGACCCCGATAAACTGGCCAAGGAGCAGGCTTCCAGCGAGGCCGAGCGAGCGAAGAAGGCCAAGAGCGACGTTGTTGCCTTGCAGAAGCTGGAGAAGACTATTCGACGGGATCTGGGTGCTCGTACAAGCTATGCGAAATATTTCGTCTCGCAGGGTAGTCAGGAGGGTCTCTTTGGGCTGTGCAAGGCGTACGCTTTGTATGATGAAGGTGTTGGATATGCGCAAGGCATGAACTTTATTGCTATGCCCTTGCTGTTTAATGTGAGTATCCCCTGGTCTGGGTGTCGTTTGAGATTGTCAACTAACGTGATATGCAGATGGACGAGGTTGATGCCTTTGCGATGCTCGTGAAGCTGATGAACAAATATTCTCTGCGAGATATGTTCATTCAGGATATGCCCGGGCTTCACCGTAGCCTGTATCAATTCGAGCGACTCCTGGAAGACCTGGAGCCTGCTCTGTACTGCCACCTTCGGCGCCGCGGAGTGCCTCCCCAGCTATATGCCACGCAGTGGTTCTTGACACTGTTCGCGTACCGATTCCCGTTGCAGCTGGTTCTTCGCATTTATGATTTAATCTTTGAAGAAGGGTTGGAGAGCACAATCCTTAAATTTGGTATTGCAATCATGAAACGCAATGCCGAGGCTCTTCTCGAGATGAAGGATATGAGTGTGCTCACAACTTTCTTGAAGGAACGTCTCTTCGACGCATACATTGACAAACAGCCATCCACTTCGTCGATCCTGGAATCAGGCTTCTTCGGCAGCTCCGGTGCTGCTGACAAGGAAGTTTATCGGTCTGACATCTTGGTGCAAGATGCTTGTGCAATTCCTCTCACTCCCGAGATGCTTGCCACGTACACCATCGAATGGGAAGAGAAGACACGCACCGAGAAGGAACGTGAAGCCGAGCTTGAACATCTACGACATACAGTTAGCACACAAGGCGCACGTGTCCGACTCCTCGAGGAACGCGCCGAAGCATCTGATAAGGAGCATGTGCAGTTAGCCTCGGAGCTGGTGCACGTCAAGGTAGAAAACGAGGAGCTGCGCGACCTCACCGATGCCTTGAAGCTACAAGTCAGCGAACTCAAGAACGTGGTCGACAAACAGCCGGCCGAAGTCGAGGAGAAACTCCGAATGGAAATGGAGCGGATCATGAAGCGCAACATCGAAGTGCAAAACGAGAACCGGGCCATGGAGGAATCAATGTCCGAGATGGAGAAGGAATTAGTTGCGACGAAGATGAAGTGGGCAGAGGTAAGAGAAACGTCCCTTTCGTTTACCTTTTCACTGCGTGAGACAGCGACTAATCAATCCCAACACAGATCTCCGAGAACCACGAGACCCTGCGCCAAAAATGGAGTGACCTACGCCGTGCTCTCGACTAATCACTTCATCTCTCACTCCCCTTCCCTCTCCGGATAAGAACCGGATCTGTATATTTGCAAATGCGACGAGACGGAAGATCTGCGATCCCGTCTCATCGACATTTGACCTCGTCTTATGGGCCGGATCGTTTTGCTGTTTGCCGGTTACCCATTCTGTACTTTGCTTCTTGTTTTGAGCCAATGCTATGTTTTGCGTACAACCCCCCTGTTCTTATGACCCTCTTCCTTGTTCCATGTTCTCTGGCCCCGGCATGCCATTTTTGGCAGGCATCGGTGTTTCTGTGTCGTGCAATCATGTCTGCTTTAGTATGTGTCTTGTATGTCTAATGAGTTAGAGCAGGGCAGGGCAGGGTAGGGCATACTTGACGCATGCAGTGTACATCAATTGATGGTTCTTCCTTTCGTCTGTCTTTTTGTCTTGTCGATGGAGATATTTCTGTATTGCTACTTACTAGACACACATGTACAATCCCCTCAAACCAAAGAAAAAGCAGAAAAAATAAAAAAAATATAACAATTCAAATCCAATTACAAAACACTCTCATAAAAACTCGTCAAAACATCCTCCTTAACAGGAGCAGCAACAGCCTTAAGCGCCTTATGAGCCTCACACTCACTATCATAGTACTTCATATCCTCCATAGAAGCAAAAGTAGTCTTGACCGACAAATTGAAGCCCTTATTCCTAGGATCGGGGAATGAAGCACCCGCAGCAGCAGCGACGATGTAAGGCTTGCCGTCCTACGAGAAAGGAAATATCCGTTAATAACCGTTCGGCTGGTTTCGGATGAACCCGTCTCTACAGTTGTGATAATGTAGAGACATCGGTATCACGAGGAGGTATTCCAGTTGAGTGATATATGTACATACCTTGGTAGCAGTCTTCACGAGAACCTTGTACTGCTCCAAGACGCGGTCCCGGTCTGCCTCGTTGGGGATCTTGAAGAGGGTGATTCGCTCGATGGGGGCCATTGTTGACGTATGGATAGTTCGGAGGGTACGGAGTATTCGGGTAGGGAGGCGGGACATGGGGATGGCAGGCTTTAAGTATGTCAGTCTGGGGCGGGGTGGAATTACGTGGAGATGGAAGGCATGTTTCTATTCCGTCGGCTCGGATATGGGCTTCGCATTGGTTGGGTGTGTAGAATGGGGCTTTGGTCTTTTGATTACTGATCATTCTATCAATTGCGATGATTTGTGAGCATGTCTGTCTCGATTGAGTTGTATCTATGTATTGTAATGTTCGGAGATAGAGCGGAATGATTATGTTGTAGAGCGCCCAATTCCGCACGGTGATGAGGTTAGAGCCGCGGGCGGAATTGGTTCGGATATCTACACATCCAGGGGGCATATGTTCAGTTCGACTTTTTGATTCAATATAGGGAAGGGAATTTTCCATAAACCAGTCTGCGCCTTGATAAATGCAAACAAATCACAAATTCCCCCGCAACGCCTGCTCCCTCTCAAACGCCTCGAATAAGCTCTTGAAATTCCCAGCCCCGAACCCATCAAACGAATTCCGCAATAACCTCTGTAAACACCGTCGGTCGATCTCCAACATGCTTGGTGAAGATCTGAAGCAAATACCCACGCTCGTCGAAATCAACTAGGATATTCAGCCGCTCCAGCACCTCTACATCCGCATCGAGCGTCCAGGAGACTTGTGAGAGACGCTTTCGTAGATCTGCATAGTATGCAGCTGGCACAGAGAGGAATTGTACACCCCGGGCATTGAGTTTAGTTACGGCTGTGACGATGTCGTTTGTGCGAAAGGCGATGTGCTGGACTCCGGATCCGTGGTAGTAATCGACGAATCTAGAAGGGTCAGCCAACATCGCCTGGTATAGGGATGAGTGGATACATACTCTTCAATCTGCGACTTTTTCTTGCCTGTTGCTGGCTCGTTCATTGGCATTTTGATCGTTTCATTTGGTGAAGCCACCACAATTGACCGCATCGCCGAGTACTCGCTGCACATATCATTGTCGTCGACTGTCCAATAGCGATGAAAGTCGAGACACTCTTCGTAACTACACCTCATCACAGTCAGTTCGATTTCCATAAGAAGCCAATCACGCATCGCTCACTATCGAACAACATGGTCCACCCCTCCCCAAGGCTGATTGCCAACACAATGATCAACCTCAAGAAAGTCAATGACAGGCAAAAGCCGCGTAATGGGGTCTTCCTCAGAGATAACTCGATACCCCGCCAAAAACGGCGCATCTACAGAATACCCTTCGCGATTAACAAGTGAGTGCACAGTATCCCCGTACGCCCCAACAGTCGCAGAAACAATCGACCCATGCCCATCAACAGCAACAAGACGCGGCTCGGCAATAGCACGCGCACCATTCCTAACAGCCCGCCTCCAAACAGCATCAATATCACCGGCAATCCGAAACGCAACATCCTTAACCCCATCGCCATGCGTGGACAGATGCTCATGAATCTCAGCCAACGTCATACGTTCATCATCCGAAGCGCAGTGCAGTACATTATCTTCCACATCCCGCGGCGGGCCACATATTGGCCCCGTAAGAACGAACCTGGCAGCCCCGTTGGACACGATATAACTGACCATATAGGAAGATCAGTTCTCCGGGCCTCGATACGCTATAGCGCGAAAACCCATGCGCGTGATCCAGTATGAGGCTGCTTGTTTGGGATTCCCGACATACCAGTGGATATGGTCGAAGCCGATGTATTCCGGGCCCAGTTTTGAAGGGATGATATCTTCGTTTTGGGGAATTGTCATTGTTGTGGTTGTTGTCGAGGGTGTCGTCCAACCAGTTCGAATTCAACGGGTGTGGAATTGCGGTCAGGTATTTATGCGCGATATGCACGGCTGTCTCAGAGGGAAACCTTAAAAGGAAGAATATAGATTGGCGACATCCTTGATCCGTGCCAAACGTGTCACATTGCTTGCCTGTAGATCTGGATAGAGTGCGTTGCCTATCTGATTGTGTGAGGCAATGTTGAAGTCATCCAGTCATCCATGTGGGTGGAAAGACGGGTCCCTTAACCTTGTTCGAACTCTGGCGCGCCCCGCCATAGATTGGTCTTTCCTTTATCCAAGCGGGGGTTCAATGCTGTGAAAGCTCGATCCTCGTGGGAGAGGAAAGGGCGTCATGGCCCTGCTCGAACTCTTCAATCCAGGGTCGAGGTAAAGTACCAGCCCGGGCTCTCTTGCTTCAACACAAGCATAGAGAACATCCCCAGATCCCTCCCTGTGGCCCATTGTATACCCCATTGACGATATGATTCCAATTCAATAAGAAACACCCCTCTCAACCCCCTCAGACATTATTAACAGGCTCCGGCCGACTCTTAAAGAAAATCTTATACCGCACAATCTCAACAACCTCCAATTCCTCCCCGTCACCCTCCCCTTGGTGCCTCTGCAACACAGCAACCGGCCTCGGCAGTTTCTTAACTTCACCAGTCATACGCTGGTACCGGCCGACATAGAGGTATGCGCGCTTCATCCATTTCGTGTCATCCGGGTTGTGCACCGAGTAGTCCGGGAACATGAGTTTTCCAATTGGGGTTTCGAAGACGGAGGCTGGGTCTATGTTGGGATTGGAACCAGGGCTGTCGATCATCTCATTTTCTTCTTCGTTTGAGGAGGGGACGTTGATTGTGCCTTGGAGTTCGAGGATGGCTAGGCCTGTTGGGGTTTGGAGGAGGGGTGGGAGGGGGTTTGCGGGGGTCTGGGGGTTTGTCGCTTTAGTTGTTGATGAAGCTGAGGAGGGATGTAGTTTTATTGAAGGCATATTGGGTCGGATTGGTGTGTTAGTGTGTTGGGGTGTGTAGTCGTGTAGTTGTGTAGTAGTTTAAGTGGTGAGGCGCGTCGGGTCGCGTTTCGGTCTCCACTGCTTATCGGAGTATCAATGCAACTCTAGTAAATGGGCTAATCTGCACTATTTTACCTTGTTTTGTGTTTGGAAAATTGAATTGATATGGAATATGTACATTGATATACTTAAACATTCACTGAATTTTACCCTTTTTGTTCTCCGTTTTTCTCCGTGGTCATTAAGCGAATGGGTGACAGGTCAAGCAGTCCGGGTCGATACATGGCGAGGCGATCAGGTTGAATTGGAGCCAACACGTTTGCACGTTTGGGACAACCTAAGTCTTACTGACAGGAGCTTGGAGTAGAAGTGTCGAAGTATACCCGGAGTTCGACTCGCACTCATTGGAGCGACGCATCATGTTCTGGAAGACCCATCTCAATCAGCATAGACAGAGACGCGTCTATTTGTTGACTCGGGTAACAAATAGCAAAGTCAGCTTGACACATAGGACATTGGTAGAACCAGACAATGGCTGGAATTGACGAGTGGCAGCGTTTGTGACAGGGCTTGAAATCGAAGCGCACATAGCTCGGATGCTTAAGTAGGTAGAAGCTGTATATAGATCAGTCGATGTCCTTCAATTGCCAGACAAAACCACATACCTGTTTGTTCTTTCCAGGGGTATTACTCAACACTTGATGTAGACTGATAGCCGTGATGGATCAAGACATGCTACTCTTATAGCAAGCATCCTCTAGATTCTGCAAACCCTTGATGGCTTCATTGGCTATATCATCAGCAGTCCCAGCCGGACCCTGCAATTTGCCATAGCGGAGATCGCTCATATCCCCAACAGTGGTTTTAAGCTGAGCCAAGATACCCGCGGCCTCCTGGTCAATGGCAGAAATCTCATGCTCAATGTTGGTACTGGCAGTCTCCATTGCAGCTAGTAAACTAGCCACCGAATGATAATCTTCCGGCGCGGCAGTCTGTGCCTGACCAAACAGATGGAGATCCATGTCGACCTCGCGCTGCTCATCGCTATTCGAGGCCTCGACTCCAGTGGCAAGAGCGGCTTTGAGCAACTCTGCTCTCTGCTTGTCGCCTTGCTTGATCTCATTGTCGATATTTTCATTGACTCTGTCCATGTCCTGTTCGCGGACTTGCTGTAGCTCCCGGTACAATGTCCTGATGTGCGGATGGTTCCGCAGGCGCTTTGGGAAGAGTTCTGTGAACTTCTGTAGCGACATCACCGTCGGCAGCGAGGCTGGCGAGAGCAGGAAGTTGCTTAGGATGGACTCCTCTGTCGGTGCCATGATGAATGGTGGATGTTTATCTGCTCTTGTTTAGAGTGGTATTGTTGAAGTGTCCGAATAGGCGCGAACCAACGTTTGACTTGAATAGGAATTCACGTGGCTGAAATGGATAATACGATCAACAGAGCCTCAATCATATAGATCGAACAATGAAGTTATCGTGAATGCAAGCCACAGTAGGAAGTCGAGATTGATACGCGTTGACGGTTGAGTGTTCCCGCCTTTTTCCTCAAGGGGTCGCGTGTTTCCTCTTCTTTTCTATCCACTCCTCTCGACATCGTCAACCTCATTTCCTTCGCTATCTTCCACTTAATCGTTTCTTCTAATTTTGAGCTGGTCTCTACTCTGACCTAAACTCTGCACTACATCTTGGCTCAATTTTCATCAAACCCGACATCTTGTTCTGCAATTGTCGTCGTGCCTGTTCTCTTCTTTGAAGACGCAACGCAACGTTTACTTTCTCTCTAAAGATCAAAAAAAGCATAGTGCTTGAATATTGTGGCCATAGTAGCCCGTGAGTCATCACTTCACGTCTTTTCCCGCCAGCGAGAAGGTGGGAAGTTCTATTCCGTGCACATTCAATCCCAGCCAGGGCTCTGAATACATCGCCTGCACGTCAAATCCGCCCATCCGTCTTCTTTCTACTTCATTCCGCCAAAATGGCACCTTCTATGTACAGCAAGGACGAGAAGGTCCTCTGTTTCCATCATGAAATCCTCTACGATGCCAAGATCCTGGATGTTCGCCACAAAGACGCCAACGACAAGAAAAGTCCGTTTGAGTATCAAGTCCACTACAAGGGCTGGAAAAACACGTAAGTTTGACTGTCTCAGTGTACCCTAGTCTATTTAATGCTCGTGAATGCCCGTGACTGTTGAGCCTGTCGTCCTATGCGGGATGGCCTGGAGAACTTGACCTCGATCTATAACCCCTCCACCTCTTGGACAGCCCCTCCAATCTCCATTCACGTGTACCATACTCCTGGAGACATTTCTATCTGCATGGCAATCTCAGTTGATGGTTTATCATACTGACCTTCGCTAAGATGGGATGACTGGGTCCTAGAAGACCGTCTCCGGAAGCACACAGAAGACAACCGCGAGCTGGCCAACAACCTGCGCCGCGAAGCCGAAGCATCAATCCGCCAGAAAACCACCAAGGCGTCCGCAAAGAAGCGCGCCACTTCCGACCGTAGCTCTGTGCGCGACAGCGAAGAACGCGGCAACTCCGTGCCGGGCCGTGGCACAAAGCGAGCCCGGGACAATGACATCGAAAAGGTAAGCAAAATCCACCCCAATTGACTAATTCAACAATATATCTATTGAAATAGTTTAATACTAATATCCACACAGGAAGAAAGCTTCAACATGCGCCCTTCAGTCCGCATCGTGATGCCTGACAACCTAAAGTCCCTGCTAGTCGACGACTGGGAACAGGTAACCAAGAACCAATGTGTGGTCTCCTTGCCAGCGCGCAATCCCGTGCGCCAGATCCTGCAGGATTGGTACGAGGAAGAGCAGCCGAAGCGAACCAGCTCGGCCGCTGACCAGGACGTGCTGGAGGAAGTGGTTGCCGGGCTTCAGGAGTATTTCGACAAGTGCCTGGACAAGATCCTTCTGTACCGTCATGAGCGCGCGCAGTACCGTGGTCTGCGGAAGAAGTTCGAGGCTGCGACCGGGGAGTTGGCTAACAAGGGGCCTATTGATGTCTATGGGGCCGAGCACTTGATCCGTCTTTTCAGTAAGTTCTGCCTTGTCTTTCGTTTATTTCCCGCTTAGTTTTGAGGGATTTGTTGCTCTTTGGGACGGACATTTGCTAATATCGGCGTCTTTTTCTTGGGATTGTAGGCACCATGCCCGAGCTTATTGCTCAGACAAACATGGATATGCAGGCGACTAACCGTCTGCGTGAGGAGATTTCTAAGCTTTCTATGTGGTTGAGCAAGCATTCGGAGAAGTACTTCACCACGCAGTACTTGACGGCGGAGAATACTCACTGAGTACATCATGGTTTTTACGTTCTTGTTTCATGATGGAAGAGTGGCCTTCCCAGTAATTGATATCAGTTTGGATTTGAATTGAGTAATGTCCAGCATCCGAGTTTGTTTTTACTTTTGCTTTAGAGAGCGTCGAGATTTGAATCTTTTTCTTCGGCAATCGTATGGTGAGAAAATCGTCACTTCTGTATCTCAGAGGGTGCTATATGCTCTAAGGGCCACGGAGCGAAAATAGCAATCAACCATGCAAAGAAGAGACTTAAGCAAACGTACAATGTATCTACATGCCATGAAAAAAGTAACCAACATCAAGAAGGAGATGTATGTATTCTCAGCTGGATATCTCAATAGAAAACGCAATGAAACCACAACCACCACAGGCCGAAATCTCTCAAGACCCTTCCCCTCAACGATCTCGGATCCAGACATACATGTAGATCCCATCGAACCGAGCCTTCAATCCCACACAACTAAAAGAAGAGATCAAATCCCACAATCAACTAAGCAACAAGCTGCCTAGCATCATCAACAGCACACCTCGCCGCACGCTTAAGCTCACTCTTCCACTCCGCCTCACGCCATTTAGCCCAAGTACTCAGTCCCTCCGGCGGCTGAATACTCAACGTATCATAGCCCTGCTTTATAATGCGGTGGACCTCACGCGGACTGAGATTCTTCTTGCGGATAGAAGGTAAAGGCACAGAGGCCGGTTCATCTGGTTTCGGGCTTGCTGCAGCAGCTGCCGCCGCCGCCGCCGCCGCCGCAGCATTTGCATTATCACCATCGGAATAGAAAAGCAGTGTGTAGAAATGCGTAGAGACGGATTGGAGTGTATCAATTGCAGCAACGTGCTGCTCCACACCAGGCTCAGCTGCCTTGGATGTACTACCTGTACCTGTGAGGGCATACGCAGCACGGAACTTGGAGATGATAGGGCCTGTTTCGACGAGTTTGTAGAAGAGGTCGTCGTAGGAGGATGGGTCTGGGAGGAAGGTGTCACCGCCTGAGACGCAGAAGGCGATTAGGTCAGTGAGGGAGGATGTTAGGGTTTGGATCTTTGGGTTAACTGTTAGGTCTGCCGCGTAGGTTGTGAGGAAGCGCATTAGGGAGAGCAGGGTGCGCCAGAGCTCGGACCAGTGGTATGTTAGTCTGATTTTGTTTTTGGATAGGTAGGTTAGGAGGCGGAGGGTTATTGCGATTGTGTGGCTGGGTTTTTTTAGCATTTGTTTTACGTATGTATATGGGAGTGTGTGGGCTTTTACCTGTAGAGATTGACGTCTAGACGTCGGCGGAGGTTGTGGGTGATTGTATCGATCATGATGTCGAATATGATCGTTGCTAGGACTCTGTCTCCGCTGACTACAGGGAGGTAGGGCTGCTTCTGTCTGCAGATGCGGACTTTCCGCTTGCCGTCTTCATTGCAGATGTGTTTGCAGATGATTGGGTCCTCGACTAATATGCGGAGAGTGAACAGGGTAAGCTCAGCGTAGTGTCCAACCCGTGGGGATCGGTATGCATGTTGTAAAAGATATGAGGTCAATGAGAGGAAGCTGGAGAATGGAGATTCTTCCTCATTATTCTCGGATTTCGAATGAACGAGATGATAGCCGAATAGCTTGTTGGCGTTTGTGAAGTCGTATGTTGCCATGAGAATTGCGGCTTCTTGGGCAGGACTGGTATCCTGTTAGTCTCAATTAATTGATATTAGGGTAGAAAACTTACAGTTCTGCGAAAATTGCTTTCGCTTCTTCCGCGGTAGGTGGGTTAGCCTTTTCTCTAGCACCGGGTGCGAAGGCTCGCAATCCAAAGAAGATCAATGTATTGGTCAAGTTCCAACCCTCTGGGATGTCATCCTGTACGGCAATGTAGCCGTTGCGCAGGCCGCCACAGGCAAGACCAACGCCCTTGGCAATCTTTTGAATGCTTGACTCGTTGACAAAGTCGTCAAGCCGGAGCTGGTAGGGATTTTGAAACTCGAATTTGTTGTAGTTTGCCAATAATCCCAAAAGCAGAAATGGGTCGAAGACTTGCATTGAGGTATCAGATTCGGAAACATACTGGTTGCAGTTAGTTCGTGCATTATAAAAGTAACGATTGAGAGACGATATACCTTCATAAGCGATGGGAAAAGATCTCTGTGCGTGAGATAGGATACCAGGCTGGTTTTGTAGGCCCCGCTGGTCATTGCAACGGCCGTCCTGATAGCTTTGAGTCGCACATCGACTAACAAAGACTTAGCTATATGTATTGCAATTGGATCGGATAGAGGAACTCACACCTGCTGCCATTGCGGATAATCCCATCTAAGACGGCCACAAAGTGGGAGATGACATGGTCCACTTCGTGGAGTCCTGCAAGAACAGTGATGACATCTGAGCTGGGGTTTGTGTACTTCTTGCTCAGGATGCTGGTCAAGAAAATTGTCAAGGTCTAGATAATTAAGTTAGGGGGCGACTTCTAACAATTCATCATGGGCACTCACATCCAATGCATAAGAATCCGCCGGAGCGACCCCTGCGGCTGCCTCGCGGATAGCACGAGTAAATAACAGCTGAGTCTGGGTCTAATCATTGTGTTAGCCATATATATTCCTATGTGACGGGGTGCAGCTTGCCTGTAAGCTTAATATGTCATCTGGACTCAAATGGTCTAGAATGGCATGCAGTTGATTCCGGTCCGGAGGGAGCAAGAAGAATTCCCTCCAGAAACCCTCAGAGGGGTCCAAATCCTCTGCATTCTAATGCGCAGGACTGTGTTAGTGTTGCAACTCAATGCATGTTCAGTTGTTCTTACTTTGAAGAGGTTCTCATAGAGCTGCACAATCTTAGGCTTGAAGGACTCAGGTCGACTCTGCTGGGTCAGGGGTGAAGCTTCCATGGTTTAGACAGGGGCACAGGTGATCTGCAATTCGATCGCCAGCATCGGGAGAAAAGAGGTTAAATTCAAGAGTCGAGGTCTATTCACGGCCTTAAGAGTTCATTGAGCAACCGTCTTGGGCACCAGCCACTTTGTCAGCAGATCCAGCCACATGTCCTTTCTACATTGATACTTGGCATTTACAAGTGTTATAGGAATATTAAGTATACAAATTTAGTATGTTTGTCTAGGTACATGTCTAGATAGTCGTCATATTCAATTTGATACTAATCCCTGCCACCTAGCTGCATTTGGAGCGGTTGCGGCCTCATGAGGGGTGAACCAGGCATTCCGAAGAACGGAATCTCCTATGCCTAGTGATGACTCAGCTTCCGAAAAACGCACTGTTTGACAATAGTCTCACCACTGTGATCTCACTGTGGTCAAGTGAGATGTGACATATTAAAAAGGATCAGCTGAGTGTCATACTGTCGAGGTCCCCATGTTGAGTCCAAGTAGAAAGGCGAAATCAACGGTGGCGCCATTGTGTGTAGAAACATCTCAATTCTGATTGGCTGGTTCTGCGTCATGCAACTTGTTTAGGTAATCCACCCGGGGCCACGGGGGATTCTCAAAACAGTCAGAGATTCTTCCTTCTACTTTGGTCTCTTACACTTCCACCTTCACCACTTCTCTTATACCTAAGGTCTTATGAGTTTATAGCTTTTCTCGTTGAGGTTCACTCTCACTTCACATCGATTGCTCCTCGACCATGAGCTTCTACACCATGCAGCGTTCAGTGACATCATCCGCCACACTCTTCCGATGGGCAAAGCCCTCGGCTGGACGCCTGCGTACTTTCTCATCATACGGCAACGCACACCTCTCCTCCAAGCGGGACATGCAGACCGCAACGGCCTACCGCCCTCACACCCTCCCCTCTTCTTTCCCGCCTCCCCGAAGCAGCGGTGGCGCCGACACCTCCATCTCCGCTGAATTCCCTCCTTCCGACTCAAAATCATCTCAGGCTACCTTCCAAAATGGTGTGTCACCCAATGTGAGCCTACGGGAAGGTGAAGCGCAAAAATCGAAACCTGTCTCCGCTTCCCCGGCCGCACCAAAGACTTCCCCGAAACCCCGTCGGCCACTTCGGCCAAGAAAGGCAGCCATGAAATTGTCTGCGGTGGCCACTGAGCAACTCCGGAAATTGATGGCACAGCCAGAACCCAAGTTTATTCGTGTGGGCGTCAAGAACCGCGGCTGCTCTGGTCTTGCTTACCACCTCGAGTACGTGGAAAAGCCGGGCAAGTTTGATGAAGTTGTTGAGCAGGACGGCGTCAAGGTCCTGATTGACAGCAAGGCCCTCTTCAGCATCATTGGCAGTGAAATGGACTGGCATGAAGATAAGCTGAGCCGACGCTTCGTTTTCCGCAACCCCAACATCAGTAAGTGGCCCGTGCATATGCCATCCCATCACTTGCAGTTTACTAACCCATAACTATAGAGGAAGAATGCGGATGCGGTGAATCCTTCATGGTTTAAGCCTTCATACCGACATGTTTCTTTTACGGGTTCTCTCGGCGTCTTCTTACCAGTGCATCGGATGGCGTTTTCAAAGGGGGTTGGGATACCACAATCACTCTTTTGTTTCAGTACATACGCTTGATACCAGTCGATACATTTCACGTTTTCATACCTTTCGGCATTCTTTCTTTCACATTTTCAGTGGCTCTGGCTTGCTTTCGGCTTACAAGTGGGCTTTGTCATAGAGACAGGCCCCATTGCTATTGTTTCCTTGTTGCTGGACGTACTTTTCGAAATCCTGCTACATCAGCCATCTGAGATCCTGAAATATCTTTCTGTACAACGCATAGATTAGTCCAAGGACAATGATGACATGTCACATACAACTAAGAAAATCACAAACTCTACATAAATACGTCATCTCTGGTAGATCATTTCACTTCTTAAAGTCCATCCATTTATATATCTGAAACAACAGTTTATCGTAATGGTCTAGAAGGTGTCACATGACGTGATATGCTGGGTGTCCGAGGCGCGGAATGCGGTAATCACCACATCTCCAGCATCGCCTGTACAGCCCAATACAACCACCTTCTACAATTCATATGAACCTCATTCAAACACTATGGCATCGCCTTTCCTCAACCCCTACACAATAAACGACAAACCCACAGACCTCCTCATAACAGTCCGCTTCTCCGCCTCAATCCCAGATCTCCAACTCGACGTGCCAACCCCAGAATCCACAACAGGCGCAGGCCTAAAGCAATTAATCCGAGCGGAGTTGCCCCCGGATCTCTCATCACACCGACTCCGCCTCATCTATGCCGGCCGCGGTCTGGAAGATACAGCCGCCTTAACAGTCTCGCTCAAGCTTCCGTCATCCCCGAGCCGCAGTCCGAGCCCCGCATTAGAATCAGAAGACCAAAGTGAAGCAGCAACCGATAATGGCCTTGACAAGGACAAGGGCAAGCAGGCAGTGCGTGATACACGCCCTCGGCTCTACATCCACTGCTCAATAGGCGACATCGCACTCTCAGAGGCCGATCTAGCCAGCGAAGCAGCGGTTGCTTCAACACTCCTTCTCCAGAAACGAAAAGAGAAGGCATCCAAGGATGCTGCGTCGACTCTATTCCCCCGCTCTGGACAATCCCAATCACAGCCACAATCCCAAGCCCAAGCCCAGCAACACACACCCTCCCATACAACAACACCCGCACCCCGCGGCTTCGACCGTCTTCTCTCAGCCGGATTCACCGCGGCCGAAGTCACGGCCCTACGTTCCCAATTCCTAGCCGTGCAATCCGTATCACATACGCGTGATACAATGCCTACGGGTGATCAGCTGCGCGATCTTGAAGATCGGTGGATGGATGAGGGGTCGACGGCGGCGGCTGTGGCTGGTGGTGGAGAGGGGATTGGCGGTGGAGACGATGATGGGGGCATTGGGGCTGGGTCGCGCGAGGCGATAGATGATATGTTGTGGGGGGCTGTTATGGGATTCTTTTGGCCTGTTGGGTGTGCTATGTGGTTGAGGAGGGAGGAGGGGGTTTGGAGTTGGAGGAAGGGAGTTGCTGTTTTTGTGGGAGTTGTTGTTAATGCTGCTTTTGGGATGATGAGGATTATAGGGTAGATGTGGATGTGTATAAGGAGAGGTGGATTGGGTTGGATGGTTGGATTGTTCTTGTGGTTTGATTTTGCGTTTATGAGATACCCCCATTTTGAAGTTATTGTGTTTGTTGAATCATATGGACTTGGAAGTGCTGTCTGATGGATTAGAGATCGTGTATCTAGCTAGAGACTAGGCTTTGGGGCTGTATCAAGTCTCGCCGGATGCTATCATACAAATGGCAAAGATGCGATAGAGACAAAGCGTCTTGTATAGAAGAAAAGGGACATAAACATAACACCGGTTTACAAAACGCCAGCAAGAAACCCAACGCTAATGGAATTTACTGTAAATAACGGCGAAAATCAAAAGAACCAAAACGGTGATGATAGCAATAGTAATCATCCGATTCGTAGCCATCCTGATATGATAAGATTAGGCGTCAGCAACATGCAATAAGATCGGCAATCGGTCAGGGAGAGGCAAAAGGGGAGTCAGTACCTACGGGCCATGCCCCTCAACGTCTTGATACTAGTATCAACATAACCCTCACTCTGCTGCAAGTTGTTCCGAGCATTGGTGATCTGCTCGCGCTGCTCGTACAAGGTGCCGAGCGTGCCGCGCGCAACATCCTCCGTATCCAGCGCAATACGCTGACTCTGCTGCAAGCGAGCAGAGCTGCGCTCTAGCCTATCCGTACCGGAAAGCAACTGTTGTCTT
Source organism: Penicillium arizonense (assembly GCF_001773325.1). Classification (NCBI taxonomy): domain Eukaryota; kingdom Fungi; phylum Ascomycota; class Eurotiomycetes; order Eurotiales; family Aspergillaceae; genus Penicillium; species Penicillium arizonense. The sequence goes on along the minus strand of NW_019173288.1, from coordinate 383,706 downwards.
TGTTCGAGGTGCTCATCCTGCGGCTCGTCGGTGTACCGATCTCCGAAGAGTGCCTGCCGATCATCCGATAGGGACTTGAGCTTGCGCTTGACCTCGTCGATATCGGTTGAGTAGTTGCGGAAGCGGACGTTGACTTTTGACCGGGCAGAGGAGGGGATGTTCTGCTTCTCCATGCGCAGTTGGTCGAGCTAGATGGGGGATTGTCGGGTTAGCTTTCTGTCTTCTTTTCTTGCCCTCTTGTACTTGTTGTCTTGTGGCGCATTGGTGCCTTCCTCCGGGTGCTGTGCACTCACCAGTTCCATCGCTTCGTCGAGTACTTGCTCTGCATTGGCGATGGCGGATTTCCGTTGCTCGCCGCTTGCCTCGGCGATCTGGTCCAGCTTCTGGTTCAGGTCTGCTTGTACCAGCTTCAGCTCGTTCTCGTAGCTGGCGAACATCTCCGAGCCGGCGTCTGTGTCCATGGTGTTTGCCATAATGATGGAATATTTGTCTGGGGAGTAAAGGTGTCAACGTGGCTGATGTTGATGCAGGCTCCACCTTTATCTTGGGGGGGCGGGTGACGCTGTTTCAATAGCGTTGAGTGGCGGTTCGGTCAAACTTGCCAAGGCCGCCCTCGGCAATAACGGAGTGAAGAATGGCTTTCGCAAAGAACTGAAAGCAAAAAAAAGCTCGACTTTGAGGAATATAGCAACGAGATAGGATAAGTTGGGACAGGAACGGGTGGTGATGCGGAGTCACACGTGATCCCGATTTTGGGGTTGCATCGAATGATCTCTACTCTTGTCTATGTGCTATATCCGACTACATCGTGTAGAGAATAAGTTAAAAAGGAATTTGATACATAGCATTAGCGTAAAACCAGGCCCACACAAAACATTTCGCCTTTTCAATAAACATCCAACATACCCCAATGGTATACAAGATCATAGAACTTCAAATTTGACAGCCAATCATGACAGGAACTTGTCGCTATCCCGGCCAACGATGATTGCACTTCGCTTGGCATCCAGGAAGAGGTCCTCGCACTCAGCAACGTCGGCCTCCTCAATGCCACCGGGGCGGCCGTTGACGCGCGCAAGAATGCTGGCAGGGGTCAACAGCTGCAAGGCGTAGCGCAAGCTGACCTTGCTGCCATGCTCGGAGACCTTGTTAAGGGCAGGTTCAGTGATGTTGAGACCCTCGGTCTTGGCGCGCAGGCGGATGATGGTCTTGATCTCATCGGGGCTGTAGGGGTTGGTGGGGATGATAAGAAGGCGGGCAAGGAGATCGGGGGGGATGCCGTGGGCAGCGCTGATATCGTCAGTGCCACGGATGACTGTGTGGCCACGGTTGGAGGCGAGAATGACAATCGGGGAGATGGTCGATTCGAGGGCACGGTTCAGATATGTGAAGCACTCAATGTCGAGCATGTGAACCTAAGATGTGCTGTTAGCTACAATTTCTGACGAATGGAAGATCAATCTTAGCTCACCTCGTCAATGAACAAAACACCAGGGACCAGCTCGGCGACACCCTGGTCAATGTACCGGTTGACAACCTTGTTGATCTCCTGACGCAGCTTGTCCGTAATTTCCGTCTTCTTGGGCTTCATCAGCTGGCCCATCATGCTCATCACATCTTGGCCACCCTGTGGACGGGCATTGGCCATATCAAGATCGTGAAGTGTCACATCCTGGACAATCTCCTTCTTCTTGTGGACCTCGCCCTTGGGAACAGGCACATACTCCTCTGCCTCGAGATCGAACTCAGTCGCATAGGCATCGGATCGGCCGACGCGCTTGCATGCTCCGGTGTTGGCTTCAATGTAAATGACGTCTCCGACGGTGACACGCTCCTTCTGGATTGCCTCGTAGATGCTAGGGTCCAGGCGAAGCTTCTTGCTTCCCTTGGCGGACTTCAGGCCGATAACCAGGTGGCTGATTGTGCGTCCGTATCCACCCAGAGGGTTCTCGGTCTCTTCGGGGGTAAGCTCTGTCACTTCACCCTCGTACACTTCCTTGGTTTCGCGAACACGGAGGCCTATCGTATGTTAGCCCGCCATTCCACACTCGCTCGTTTTTGTATCGCATTCATACCGATAGCTCTCCGGAAGTTCTCCATCAATGCCTCGGTCTTCTTGACTTCTGCGGAGTAGACTTCGCTGCCGACGATGGGACAGAAAGGAACCTTGGTTCCCAGCTCCTGCGATACAGCAAGAGCCAAAGCAGTCTTTCCGGTGCCGGGGCCACCAGCAAGCAGGACAGCACGTCCAGCCATCTTTCTCGCCTTGATCAAGTCCACCACAATACCGCATGCCTGTGTATCGATTCAGCGTTAGCTATCTTTCCTGTATACCAAAACCAGGTAAATCCGGTATTGCTTCCGCTTACCTCACGGGCAGCTGCTTGTCCCACGAATCCATCTGCGGACGTCTCCGAAGTTCCATCAGAGCGCAATCCAAGACCCCGAATGTGTGTATGCGCCGCGGTTCTGTTCTCGCGCGAGTTGCCCTTCACTTCACTGATCTGGACCATAATTGGGAGAGGTGCGGCCGTGTGGAGCCACAGGTATCAGCGGAGGTTTAGTCAATGGGTTGAATAGACGAAGAGAAATGAAAAGCAAAGCTTCAAAGAAACAAGACAGATAGAAAAGGGAGGTAACGCGATGAATCTCAGAGGGACATGCTTCTGGCCGAAATTCGCGAGCAAGGGATCGTCAAATGAGAGCGCCGCGCCAAAGGCGGTGAACCACCCCAAATTCTTCCCTGGCTTCACTTCGTCTCCGCTTGTTGTTTGACGGCTTATTGCATTCTCGACGCTCGACGAGAATTCAATCCCCAATCACAATGGCAGGCCTACACACAAAATCTGCCATGGCCGCCCCCTTCTCCCTGGCCGCGGCCTTCCGAAGCCTTTCCATCGCTGCTCCAAAGCGAGCTTTCTCAACGACACCGGCAACGCAATCAGTCCCCAAACTCCCTGAAGATGCCCCCGTCTACCCCTACGGACCCAATCGGTGGTACAAGCAATCCAACAGCGGTCTCTACGGCGGTGCCATGATCCGCTTCGGTAACAAGATTTCCAAGGGCCGCAACGAAGGCAAGACACGACGAAGCTGGAAGCCCAACGTTCGCCGGAAGAAGATTCCCAGCGAGGCACTTGGCGAAGAGCTGTTCATCAAGGTCACTCGACGTTCATTGCGATCAATCCAGAAGGCAGGCGGTCTAGACAACTACCTGCTCTCTGATCGGCCAAAACGTCTCAAGGAGCTGGGTCCGTTCGGTTGGAGCCTCCGACACCAGATCATGCAGACGCCAGCTATCCAGGAACGCTTCGATGCGCAGCGCGCGAAGTTGCAGGTTCCCAAGCCTCCCACATTCGAGGAATACTTGGCAAGCAAGAAGACGGAAATGGAGCAGAAGATCAAGGACTTGGATATCGACTCCCTGACCAAGCCTCGTCCTTTCGGTCGTCAGTTCACCAATGTGCGCACGAAGGAGTAAAGCAGGAGTTTAGAACGATTGAGTTGATTCCTCGCATGCTGGGGGGTTGGATAGGCGCTTGTATCATTATCCTAAAGAGCGGTGGATGGTTTCTTGAGCACCACGAATTTTGTGTCATCTTCGCATCCTATTCATTTCTTAGAAAATGATGGTGAGGACGTTTTCACCTGGGTGCAATGTTTTTTTATTTGAATTTGCATATTGGGTCTTCTATGTACTTATACTCCAATTTTATATCGTGTTTACTTTTCAAGGCGTTTGACCGGCTGTACACCTCATTGAGTCCACATTTACTCTTGCTGCACTCATCTGCTTGTTTGGAAGCATATATCAAAACTCAGCAGAGCCAAAAAGAAGAGGAAACATCAAAGTTTCATCATCAACCCCAAAGGCACCCCCAATCCCACCCCCAAGCGAATCAAATCCCTGAACATTTGTAGACACAGACCCAGCGTGGCCCGTCCTCTGAAAGAACGGACACTCCTCAGAACACAAATGGCCCCCCAAATCAGCGGATAAAGTCTGATCATGCGGCTCGGGGAAATCCCTAGGGAAATCCTCCGTGATAATCTCACGAATCATACGCAAAACGCCACGATGCATAATGATCGAAGCAAGTAAGGGCATTTGAGACTGAATATAGAAAGCAGATTCCGCCGAAATACGTCTCGGGGGTGAGCCATCCACAACCATTCCGTAAACTGGGACTTCCCTAGCCAGTGTATCAAAGACGTCACGCAGGGGCTCGGCTTGGATCCATCGCTCGGCGAGGATGGCCAGTGCGGTTGAACAGGCTCGTAGTGCTTCGGGGACTTCGCGGGTTTTGTAGGCTGGCGTTTGGCGCTGGGGTGGTGTTGCCCAGAAGCAGTAGAGGAGTGTTATGCCTACGGCGACTTGGCTTAGGAGCTGGGTTTTGGATTTGGTTAGTCAATGTAAGAGAAGAGGGAGGTGATGTTAAGTACATACCCCAGGCCATAATTGGGCTGTTTGTCGATCTTTCTGAAATGTCCTGAATGTGATGGCGATCTGAACACATGCTGGGACGGACCGGTCTCCAAAGCCGCTGCATACGTTTTCTTTGGTGGGCTGGTGTAGTAAGAGGATTGTATAGTTGTACGCCATGCCAACCCATCGATCGCTCGTGTAGCTTTTAGATGCTACATCGCTCAATAAACGCAGTTGAGATCTCCAGGCGTCCAATTCCCCTAGCATGTGCTCTCGCCATGTTGTTGAGGCGTTGATCTCTTCAAAGTCTGACCTCATCATAGTACTGATAATCCGGGATTGGATACGTCTGCATCGGAATAGATGTAAAGCGGGTGAGACATGGGTTTTCTGGGATGGTGTTTCTATTCGAATGCGGCAGTCGTCTGAGCCATCGCGGTGGAGGTCTGAGTCTCCAACGTTTGAGAAAAGCTACCATTGTCAGTTTACTAAAGTAGCAATAGAGGATATAGATCATTGAGGGCTTACCTCTACGCTGATATGCTCGTCGATGATATTGTTTGGGATATGATAGATCCAACTGATCAATCGATCCAACGCGTACGCAGACCAAAATACTCGACGGCGGGTTTGGACCTCCAAGGAAAATACGGGATTTAGCACTTTCGGCTCACTCTCGGCTAGATGGAGCTGAGCCATGACACAGTACCTCATCGTTGCGGATACCATGGTAACGATCATTTGTGATGAGGGTGAGTGAAGCGCATGCAATGTTAGAAGTAGGTATGCTTGTGCATGTAGGATGGGATCCGGCTGCGCGAAAACGTAGGCGAGATATTTCATAGCAGTGTTATACAGTGACTGAATAGTTAGATCTTGCTCTTGGTTCCTTCAACATGGTATAGTTCGCACTAACCTGAGATGTGGCGATGTCACTTTCAGACACCCGAGGCGTCAAAAGTAGGGCAACAGCGTGCACCTAAAAAGGCCCGCATGTTAACACAATGAAGGTGGAAATAATAGATATCCAACATACCATGGTGACAAAATAGTCCTTCCATAGCCCCTGCTCATGTCTAGCGCTATCCAGATATGAATGAGCCTTCCAAGATCCATACCAGCCGAGGAATGTATCGAGATGAAGGAAAGGATATCGCGGATTCACTCTTTCAAGATAGATTTGAACCAGCCGATCAGATACCTCCCTTGAAAGGCGTAATGGGCGGTCTGATTGGGATATCTGATCTGTGAACGGAGATGATACGCTGGCGTTTGGTGTTTCAGGCTGTTTTATAGGTAATACACAGGGATCAGAATTTGCGAGAGTGGCTAGTATACCAATCAATAAGCTGGAGTGTCCGCATTGGCCTTGCGGGACTGGTAATGCCTCTCCTGCATTCGAATACGGTAGTGGTGGTGTCGGGCGTGGTGCAGTAGATGCTAGAAGAGGAACCTGGGCTGCTTGGGGATTTGAAGATGACCCGTCTTGCAACAAATTTTGATTTATCTGCCGTCTTGAAGTACGAGAATCAATGTCTGATTCTGGCTCTGAAATTGCGCGCTCGAATGTTCTCTTGTTCAAAGGTCCATCGTTTCTCGAGCGTGGAGTGCCCTGTGCTGTCCCCTGCCCGCTAACAGGAGTAGTATTTTCTGATCTCTGTCCTGCCTGAGACTCAAGGTCTACGATCCTCTCCTCGAGTGCTCTAGCATATCTATAAGCAGATAAGCAGATTAGTAGTAAATCCGACAACTGAGTTGGTGAGACAGACTCAGTACTGACACGAGTCCTTCGTGTCACCGGCTCACTTGATATACATTCTGTACGTTATCAGACAATGTCCAATTGGTCCTGTGTAGAAGATACTTACCTTCATTCGCCGTTGTGCAATTATCACACGGTCTCTTGTCAGTGCACTAAACAGGTTCTTAGTTTTGCAATGACAGACTGCAGTCAAATAACTCACTTTTTGCTTTCGAGACCGACACCTTCGACAAGCCAATGCTTTCTGTCTCTTGGGTGGATGATCTCCCTCCATTCGGCACTTATCGGTTCGTATGCATCGGAGCTTGAAGTCCGATGGGCTGCCATTTTTTTGGAGTATGGGTCCACGTGACTACGATTCTTTGAAAAACTATAAGCAAAAGAGGACTTAAAGCCTTGTTTCTGTGTTCTTGGGTACTTCTCATATATAAATCAAGTCTATGGGTTGTACTTAAACATCTTAGCCGCACAGAAGTGCAAGTGCCGAAGAGTCTATCGGAGTGCCAACGTCCGTCGGAGGTTACAGCGTCCGGCAAGAACCCCGAGCTTGAGTACTTCACTTATCACCATTATAAATTATAAATTATTTTCGCCTTCCAATCTCCTCTCTTCAATAATCTCAATCCGAGAAGAAACAAACTATGCCCCAAAAGATCACCGTCGCAGTGGCGCAAGCCCGCACCCTCTCTACACTAGAGACAACCCTGTGCGCCTTGAAGCAAATAACCCAACATGCAGCATCAAAGGGAGTCCATCTCATCCTCTTCCCAGAAGCCTACCTAGGCGGCTACCCACGCACCTGTGATTTTGGAACAGCCGTAGGCGCCCGCGAACCGCATGGTCGCGATCAATTCCTGGAATATTTCCGCGCAGCCGTCGACCTGGGTGATACGCCTGCTGGAGCCGGGGATGATTGGGTTGAGCGGAAACTACCTGTGGCGAAAGGACGGGACCATCGGGGCGATGGGACTAGGGAGTTTCTTGAGAAGGTGGCCAGGGAGACGGGGGTGTTTATTGCTACTGGATTGATTGAACGGGCTGGGGGTAGTTTGTATTGTTCCGCTTTGTATGTCGATCCCGTGCGGGGAGTCTTGGGGAAGAGGAGGAAGGTTATGCCGGTAAGTGATCAGTTTCCCGTCTTTTTGGCTGTTGATTTTGTGAGGATATTTGGAACGTAAAGGCTGACGTTTACTTGCTTCTGGTGGGAAAGACTGCCTCGGAGCGTCTTGTTTGGGCTCAGGGATCGCCTTCTACCCTCAAGGCTATTACTACTGAGCTCAATGGTGTCAAGCTTACCATTGCTGCTGCTATCTGCTGGGAAAGCTTCATGCCCATGCTTCGGCAGAGTCTTTACTCGCAGAATGTGAATATCTATCTCGCGCCGACGGCTGATGGTCGTGATACCTGGTTGCCTCTTATGCGTACGATTGGTGGCGAAGGTCGGACCTTCGTGCTCTCTTGCAACCAGTGCGTGCGATATAACGAGCTTCCATCCTGGATTACCCAGCAGGGCAACACTTCCAAGGGTAGGAACACACATCACTCTTCATATGCCTTCTAAAACCCGACTAACTGTGTCCTAGATATCCCAGATCACTATATTTCGCGCGGTGGCTCTTGCATTGTCGGACCCCTCGGTGAAGTCGTGGCCGAGCCCATTTGGGAGGTCTGCACCGATGACGCCGATGGTTCTAAGATTGGAGATGGGCTTGTGATCTCCGAGATTGACCTGGAGGATTGTGAGCGTGGCAGACTTGATCTGGACGTCGCAGGGAGCTATTCGCGAAATGACGCGTTCAAGTTGTCGGTTGAGGGATTGGATCTGAACCCTCCTCCGTTTTAGTTGAAGAGTTCTGATTCTCGTGTGGGGCAATGTTTGCCTTGCCGAGCCTCAGTCGATGCTTTGGATATAGTCATACGCGTGTTTTTAGATAAGAAATCAAATCTATTTATGTCCTATTCAACAGACTTACAGTGTGGAAGGGGGAATAAAGCTTTCAATGGGTTCAAAATGTAAAGTGTGGGTTATATTGACATGTGTAGCCAGGAACGCGGTGGATATATATAGAGGGACACATGCAGTTTATAGTTCTGGAAGCTCAATATAAAAATCGATACAACTCTATTTATTTTACAGTGGAAAGATAACAGAACTACCAAGCCAATCACGAATATCCCTTTAATCAATTATTCTCTGGGTGCAGATGGAAGCCTGTTGGAATGCAAGTGACGCATTCGGATGGGAGCTCCGAGTTCGGGATCGACCTCGGATGATCTCCGCCCTTCTTCTTCACACTTCGACATCTCCAATTCAAGTCACTGAGATTATTATGATTTAAACTTGATATCTGGATTCCTAACCTTCCAGTCCAGTACTGGGGAGAATGCAATTCGCCCTGCCTCCACGGAGGAGTCCCCTCCCAATCGCGCGATCATCGCGAACGCCGTCCTACCGAAGAAAGCAGCTCAAGACAGTCGCCATATTCGGCTTCGCAATTTTCTCCCTCCTCTATCTATTACACCATTTCTTCTCCTCAACCTCGACACCCGCTGCTGCATCAGCAGGCACTTCAGGTGTCGTGATTGTCACACTACTTGATCGCAAACACTTTAGTGAGAGCTATGTGAAGAAGATCGTCGCAAACCGGGAAGATTATGCAAAGCGTCATGGTAAGCACAACCCCCAAAAGAACCAGTACTTCCTAGAAGATATCTAGCACCGAACAAACAACCAAGCTAACCTCCGCTCCCCGCAAACAGGGTATACAAACTTCTTCGCCAGCATCTCCGACTACGAGGAAGCCATCGGCGACGCCCCAAAAAGCTGGGCAGTCGCCCCAGCAGTCCGACACGCGATCGCCACCCATCCGCGCGCGGCATACTTCTTCCATCTAAGCCCCCACTCTCTCATCATGAACCCGAGCAAATCGCTCAAATCGCACCTTCTCGAAAAGGGCCGGTTGGAATCTTTGATGTTGAAAGATACACCCATCGTACCGCCCGATAGCATCATCAAGACATATACACATCTAAAGGAGAAAGATGTGGATCTGATTGTCACGCAGGACAAGGAGAATCTCAATCCCGGGAGCTTTATCCTTCGGAATGGAGAGTTTGCGCGGTTTTTCCTTGATATCTGGTTTGATCCGTTGTATCGGAATTACAATTTTGCTAAGGCGGAGATTCATGGCTTGGTGTGTTGGTATCTTTGAGATACTTTGGGGACGTTGGCTGACTTTCGCGCTCTTTTAGGATCATATCATGCAATGGCATCCGACTGTTCTTGCCAGGACTGCCTTGGTACCTCAGCGTACTTTGAGTTCGTATGGCAAAGATTCCTTGGCTGCTTCATTGGATGGGATCTACAAAGATGGTGATCTTGTAGTTCAATTCCAGGGCTGTGAGGAAACAGAGGGCCGCGATTGCGCGCAAGAATTTGAGCCATATTACAATTTGTGGCAGAAGAAAGTGAAGAGTGACTAACTGTCTTGACTCGCTTGCATGGATGGAATATGAGTGGCGTACGAGGGGGTTGCATTAATGAACTAGACTGTTTGATTGTAGGGGAATGGCGTTCTGGGTGGGCTTTTTCTTGTATAATGTTCCGGGTCTGGTCGGTGTTTGTTCGAGGACTTCAACATATAGCGGTGTCTTTGCTTTTACTTTGCATATGTTCGAATGGAGCACTATTTTCACTTTCACGGTTTGCTATGTCCTATTTTGACGTGATAGATTGCATGATTGTATCAGCAATTGGTAAATATATCTTTGCTCGCGACAATCGACGTCGATCGATAATCGACTTGAGAGTAAGTTATGTCTCAAGCCCTCTATTAAGGCAATTCCATGCCTTGCTGTGATTTCATCCACAACACTCAACTCAACCACTCATTCCAATGCCAACCAGGCATTGACCATACAGCCCACTTAAAGAAGGCCAGGCAGGAGAACGGTGCGCTTCTTCTTGTACTTGTCACCGAACTCCTTGCGATACCGCTTCTCCTTCTTCCAAGCCCAGCTCCACATCTGCAAACCACCGACCAAGATGAAGAACAGCACACTCCAGTTGCACTGACTAACCAGGTAAACACCTAACCAAGCCAAAATCTCAAAGAAGTAGTTGGGGCAAGTAACCCAGTTGAAACCAAATCCAGAGGGAATACCTCGTTCCGTAGTACCCGCACGACGAAGATTACGCAGAATCAAGTGCGCATTCAAGTTGGCAAGCTGACTGAAAGAGAAGAGAGCTAGACCGGCATACACAAGAGCCTCGTTGGGCGAGTCCGTGGCGGCCGTCGAGTTCGGGCGGAAGACCCAGTAGGCGATGTTGAAGCCGGCCAGGGCCCAGTAGTGGGCGCTGTTCTTGAGGATGTTGTGGGCGGGCATGGTGGCATTGCTGAAGCGGTGGACGAAGATGGTTTCGAACTCGCGCTTGAGGAAGTGGGCTGTTAGGAGGCCGCACACGAGGCGCTGGACGTGCGAGGGTTCGGGGAGGGGCTTGTCATAGTTGAAGTACAGGAGGGGGCGGAGGGGGAAGAGGAAGAGCGCGGGGATCAGTAGGGGTCCTAGGTATTCGATGATGAAGACTGTGCGCCAGGCGATCTGGGGGCCTGTTTGATTTTGATAATGGGTTAGTTTTTCTGTTCGTGGAGTGGTGGAGTCCGGCGATTTGATTGATCTCCAGACGGCCGGGTATATAGGCACGCACCGAGATCCTTGACGTGAATCACGCTTGAGTTGCGCAGGCCAGTTTCGTCAATGGTGGTACCGTTCGAGTTTGGTACCAGGCTGCGGTCGCTACCCTTGGTGATTCTCATCCGGTGGATTGAGCACCCGGAGGCTGCGGAGAGCGCAGTGTGCAGTTCTTCTGTAGAGGCATTGAGGCTGATCTCGACCTCCTTGGGAAGCTTTCGGATGGGTTTGCCTGTATAAAAATATTAGCAATGTGCTTTGGGCTCTCTCTCAGTAGTTTTCTAGAGCTTTTGTTGGAATAAATAGGAGCTATCATTGCGTACCCCTTGGCTGCACGGTGAGCGTGATATTCGACATGACAGAAGATGGAGCCCAAGCTGTCGCAAGACCTGGATTATGATGCTAGGTCAAACCAAGTGAACTTGTTGAGGTTGCAATTGGACTGGAAATTGTGCCGCCCCAACATACTCGGTATTGGGACCTCGGCCGACATCACGTGTAGACACCTGAGGCCAAAATACCAGAAGGCTTGGCAGCTGAAAGTCGACCCTCGTGGACCCCAAGGTGGGCACTTGATGTATTGTCGTACAATTAGTACTTGGTTCACGCATGGCTCGGATTAGTCTTTCCAATAACCTCGGAATATGAGGACCATGCGACAGAAATAAGTCCCTCAGAAGGTGGGCATCATGCCTCTTTTCTTAAAGGTTATAGAGGCTCATCTGGTGTCAGCTGGCTAAAGTACTAAAGTACAAACTACGGGGCAAAGGCAGTGCACAGCTGAAGACCAACAAAACGCTAGCATAACGGCCAAATCACATCAAATCAGAACTGATATGGCCCCGCTGGGTCTCAGCTCGAACGGCTAGTCCGGCCGACATCGCCAATCAACGCCTCATCCGTGACCATTCCTGGCCTTTTTCCAATCAGATTTGGTCTGACTGTGATTATGAACAGCCCTTTCTTTCTTTTTTATTCCCCCAGGCTATAGTTAGTCTGCGGAGCCGAGACTCAGGCATCGCATATCTCCGGGTCTGTTTAGCCGCTATTAATACTCCAATCACATAGTTCAGACCATATCTGTCAAGCATTTCACTCCAACACTAGGCCCTCGTATTTAGTCCATGAGCCGTTCAATGACTAGCAAATACCAATATGAATCTGACAGGGGCATCTAGCTCGCGAATCAGCGATGTCTTATTGCTCAATGGGCTAGTGGGGCGTTCGCCTGTCATCTCCAGCTGCAGAGCTAGAATGCGCTAGGAATGATCACGAATGGAGACACGGCTGGCCTTATTGTGGGTGAATTCAGCCGTACTGCTCGGCTGATGGGCTTGCGATTACTCCGCGTTTTCTTATAATTTATATCCTATCCCATTTCCCCCGAGGGATCGCATGATGATTCAATTCTTCTCCTAGCCCCTACTGTGTCTATCGGTGGTGCTCTTTTTCTGCTGCCTCTTTCCTATATACATCTTTGCGACGCTGCCTAGGTAATTTCTTACTACATTGCCTAATTGCCTGTCCTGCACGTGTCTGGTAAGCTCCTGGTTCATTTTCCTTTCTCTTTCTTCCTTCTCTTGCAAATCTTGCTCCCCTTCTTCAAACCCACTTGTTGAAACCATACTGTTGTCAGCAAAAGCTGTCCTGAGCTGTTCTTCACACACCAATTGAACCCCAAACTAACACAGTGCAGTTACCACCTGAGTCCGCCCTGCACTTCACTTTTCATTCTGTACCATATTCTCCCAATTCACAATGGGAGAGCAAGACTCTGCCAACGGCAACAAGATTGCCCAAGTCGAGCAAGTCGTGGCTGCTGCGTTGAGGCCATTGCCTACTCAAACTGGCGATGGGAGCTACATCCAAGCGCCAACCGTGACAGGTCTCGCCAAGGACCTGCTCCATTTCGACCTCAAAGATGCCAAAACCCTGGCCGAGGTCGCTAAATCGGCCATCACTGGCGAGGCTGTCAATGACAGAGACTACATCATGGAGCGTGTGATTCAGGTTCGTCAACGCACAGCTAATTGACCAGGACAGTCTAACCCATTCTACAGCTTGCTGCTGGTTTGCCCTCAACATCTCGGAACGGCAAGGAGCTGACCAACACCTTCCTGAACCAATTGTGGGGAGATCTGGAACACCCGCCGATCTCGTGAGTTGATCACTTCAAACGGACGATTGTTGTTACTGACCATCGATAGCTATCTGGGACGTGATGCTGCATATCGCAAGGCCGATGGATCTGGAAACGTATGATTTGCCTACCCTGAGCCTCGTAATCGCAGCTAACACGCTCTAGAATACCTTCTGGCCCCAAATCGGAGCTGCTAATACCCCCTATGCCCGGTCTGTTCGACCCAAGACGATGCAGCCCGCTGCTCTTCCAGAGCCAGAGGCCCTGTTTGATAGTCTCTTGGCTCGCAAAGAGTTCAAAGAACACCCGAACAAGATTTCTAGCGTGCTGTTCTACCTTGCTTCTATCATTATTCACGGTATGTGAACCGGGCCCGTCGGGTGATGAATGGTGAAGCTGACAGCAATTAGACCTATTCCAGACCGACCCCAGGGATCAAACGAAATCACTGTGTTCCTCATACCTCGACCTGGCTCCCCTTTATGGAAACAACCAGACAGAGCAAGATGCAGTCAGATCCTTCAAGGATGGAAAGTTGAAGCCCGATTGCTTTTCCACAAAGCGGATTCTCGGATTCCCACCTGGCGTGGGTGTCCTTCTTATTATGTTCAACCGTTTCCACAACTCTGTTGCGACACAATTGGCGGCTATCAATGAAGGTGGTAGGTTCACAAAGCCAGATGCGTCTAACACACAAGCCGTTGCCACTTGGGAGAACGACCTCTTCCAGACAGCACGGCTCGTCACTTGTGGACTTTATGTCAACATCATTCTGAAGGATTATGTTCGAACCATTCTCAATGTCAACCGAACTGACAGTGTATGGAGTCTGGACCCTCGGGCAGACATCAAGGATAGCTTGCTTGGTGAAGCTGCTGCCCAGGCTACTGGAAACCAAACATCGGCCGAGTTCAACTTGGTTTATCGCTGGCACTCCTGTGTCTCGGCTCGGGATCAAAAGTGGTCAGAGGATTTATACAAAGAGTTGTTCCAAGGTCAGGACACAACCAAAATCTCACTGCAGCAATTTACAGGAGGTCTCAGACAATGGGAGTCAAAGATTCCAGCAGATCCCCAGGAACGCCCGTTCGCTGGGATGAAACGCCAAGCAAATGGATTGTTTGACGACAATGACCTGGTCAAAATCTTCCAGGACAGTGTCGAAGATCCCGCTGGGGCGTTTGGTTCCCTCAATGTTCCAGAGGTTTTCAGAAGCATTGAGGTCCTCGGCATCAAACAAGCCCGCTCATGGAATCTGGCGACCCTGAACGAGTTCCGCCAGTACTTCAACTTGGCTCCTTATCAGACTTTCGAAGAGATCAACTCGGATCCGTACATTGCTGATCAGCTCAGACACTTCTACGACCACCCTGATCTCGTTGAGCTGTACCCAGGACTTATTGTGGAAGAGGCCAAACAACCCATGGCTCCGGGCAGCGGTCTATGCACCAATTTCACGACCTCTAGAGCTATTCTTTCGGACGCGGTTGCTCTCGTTCGTGGCGACCGCTTCTACACGGTTGACTTCACCCCGAAGCATCTCACAAACTGGGCCTTCAACGAGATTAACCATGATAACTCCATTGATGGTGGTCAAGTCTTCTACAAGCTGGCCCTGAAGGCGTTCCCCAACCACTTCCGAGGCGACTCAGTTTATGCACATTTCCCTATGGTTGTGCCTGACGAGAACCACAAGATCCTGAGCAGCCTTGGCACAGTCAAGTCTTATAGCTTCGACCGGCCTTTCTATAAGTCCCCGCCTCTTTTCATCAACTCCCACTCTGCTTGCACAAGCATCCTGAATGACCAAGAGGGTTTCAAGGTTCTATGGGGCGAGAAGATTCAGTTCCTGATGGAAAATAGCGGCCGTCCCTATGGTCGAGCCTTCGCCTTGTCGGGTGATCTCCCTCCCAATGCAGGCTCGCGGAAGATGCTCGGCGCTGCCCTGTACCGGGAGAAGTGGGAGTCCGAAGTGAGATCCTTCTATGAGGATATTACTCTGAAACTTCTGGAGCGCAATTCGTACAAGATCGCTGGAGTCAACCAAGTTGATATCGTCCGCGATGTTGCCGATCTCGCCCAAGTCCACTTCTGTGCCAACATCTTCTCCTTGTCCTTGAAGACCGAATCAAACCCCAGAGGCGTATTCAGCGAGCAGGAACTGTACCAGATTATGGCTGTGATCTTTGCCTGCATCTTCTATGATGTCGATGTCTCCAAATCTTTCCAGCTTTGCCAGACTGCCCGCAAGGTTGCGCAACAGCTGGGTGAATTGACGTTGGCTAACGTTGAGCTTGTCTCCAAGACTGGCTTCATTTCCACCCTGGTCAACCGCCTCCACCGCCACGATATCCTGAGTGAATATGGCGTTCACATGATCCAGCGCCTGCTTGACAGCGGTCTGCCGGTTAAGGATATTGTGTGGTCGCACATTCTCCCCACAGCTGGTGCATTGGTTGCAAACCAGGCCCAGCTCTTCTCTCAGTGTCTTGACTATTATCTCTCTGATGAGGCGGCTGAACACCTGGCTGAGATCCAGCGCTTGTCCAGAGAGGACACACCCGAAGCTGATGAGATCCTCGTGCGATAGTAAGTTCTTTTAATATCTCAAGTGTAGCATATACTGACCGCATCCAGCTTCATGGAAGGTGCTAGGCTGCGTTGCTCAGTCGCATTGCCCCGCATTGTGTCAAAGCCAACTGTTGTCGAAGACAACGGCCAGAACGTCACCCTGAAGGCTGGCCAGGAGATCATTTGCAACTTGGTGAGTCCTTGCCATCTCCCCTGACCGAAAGTCCACCCCTGTCAGCGTTCGGACCTAACGTATCTCCTAATTATAGGTTGTTGCAGGACGTGATCCTATCGCCTTCCCCGATCCCGACAAGGTCCGTCTTGATCGTGATATGAGCCTGTACACCCACTTTGGCTTTGGCCCTCATCAATGCCTGGGTGTTAAAATGTGCCCTATTGCGCTGTCTACCATGCTCAAGACTCTTGGCAGACTAGACAACCTCCGTCGTGCCCCTGGGCTCCAAGGTCACCTGAAGAGGCTCGACGGCCTGGGAGGAATTGCCATGTACATGGACGCTCAACATAGTAGCTTCTCTCCATTCCCCATGACTATGAAGATTCAGTGGGACGGAGAGCTCCCTGCCAGACGGGAGTAAAGGGAATTGAATGACTGATTTGTGGACGAAGAGCGAAAGTGGTTATCATCATGGCGTGATGTATTGTTTCTCGGCGTTGTGTTGCGCGCAGCCTTTATGTATTCGCAGATATTGTTATGGTGAGCTTCAAATTTGATACCTATTTGAATTCTCACTTTCCGAAATAATTAATTGCCTGTAGTCCTTAAATCTGTATGCTTGTAGAAGAAAAGAAATTGGAACATTGACATCATATGTAAAACAAGAGACCCTCAGGCACGAGAAGTGCTGCCTGAGGCCCAGCGGGGGAATCAGCCAGAGCCGCCCTTCCATCTGCCGGCAAGACCAGCTCCATTCAATCTTTCCTTTGGACAGTCTTCCTTTTTCTCTTCCCTTCTGTTTTCACCCCCCTCCATCCTTTCCTTTTGACCTCACAGCTCGGATATCGTCTCTGCGTCAGAACTTCAGGGCCAACGACCTGCACCCGTTTTCCCTGGCAGCTTTGACCAACCGATATCTCATCCTTCACGCTCTCAGATTTGAGCTCTCTCGAAATCGCCAGCTCCCCCACGATTGAACCATAAATTCAACCCAGATTCCCGCCGGTTGAAAATTTCCTTCTGACCGAATATTGACCGTGCGTCTTTCGCGTTGAATCGATTCGCTTTTCGTTGAGGCAAAGCAGCACCAAAAACGTCATAAGGCATTCTCGCGCTTTCTCCGCGACACTGGTCTTCACGACCCTCCCACCCCACCTTCTAGGGGATAAGCCTCCTGGAATCTTTCAACTCCCTCATGTGTGACTGTTGATTCGATAGTTATCATGGGGAGAATTAAGAAGGTAGCCAGCCAAAAGCATGAGGCTACAATCGTGAGTTACCCTCCGGCGGCCTGATGTGCAACCCAACTAAAAAATTTTCTTCTCTCTACAGTCACCTTTTTTGCAAGAATTCATAGGACGTGCTACGAGTCTTCCTATTCCCGAGCTCCCGTCTCTCTTCAACACATTCCCGAAGTTATGGCCGTTCCCGCGCGGTGATCTCTACCACTGGATCAATGTCCTGGACCGGTTCGACGAGATTTTGGCCTCGGCGGTCGAGAAATATTTCCTGAACACTGGTCCCCAGACCCAGTCGTTCACTCGAAGCGTTCTGGAGGAATCATATTCGGCCGATGAGAGCAAAAAGCCAGCGGAGGGCGTTGATGCCAAGTTGAATGCTCTGGGATACGGCCCCGATGGAGACCGGGAGCTTCTAGAAGCAATTTTAGAATTCTCGCGTCTTTTGCTCGAGAAATGTGGTAACCGCAGTCTCTATAGCAGCAGCGATCGCCTGGGTGACCTGTTGAACACTACATCATTGTCTCTTCTCCAGTCTACATTGCGCCTCTCTCTCTGCCTGGCCCAAAGATATCATTCCCGTCAGCGTGGCGCTCACCAGCAGTCAGTATTGCAATCTCACTATGCTCTTGACCTTGAAAAGTTGCAGAAGATTGCCGCACCTTTCCCACGTCCAATCCTCGCCGGTAAAGCACAGCCCACCGCCTCTCCCGCCATTTCAGCTAAGGGCAAGGAGAAGGCTGTTCAAACTAAGATCAATGCCAATGAGTTAGTTTCTCTTGTGCGTGACAGTGAGGGCTGGGAGGAATGGGGTGATGTTCGAGTTCTCTATTATCCTTCTGGATCATTTGAACAGACAAGAACGACATCCGAATATGGTCAGACGGAACATGGCTCACACGTTCCAACTACACCCACTCCGCTGCGACGAAGCGCAACACATCCCGCTTCTCAATTGAGCCGCACTGATGATTCACCGGCTGCCCCAGCCACAGGTGGGAAGGCAGATGAGGCAACTCGTGGGGGCAAGGTCTTAGAAATCTCCTACTCTAAGGTCTCTTCCGCGAAGTTGGAGGATATTCTTGCAGCTAACCTCCCTCATCTTCCCCTTGAGTCAAAATATGAGCTGCTTCACAAACTTCGAGTTGCTCAGGCATTGACAGGCTCCCGTGCCACTCGTGAACAGATTCTGTCCATCAAGGCCCTCGCAGTGACTAACCTGGCCCATGTTCAGCCGGAGAGCTCTTTCCAGCAAAAAGTTCTTCAATATGACATGGAGCAACCGAAACGCCTTCAGCTTGCTTACCAGCTGGCCGAATTGGTTCATCTCGGTGCCAGTGGTGACCTCGAGGTCTCGCGACTTGTCCAGACTTTAGCAATCCAGGCACTGGACTCATTGGCGAAGCACAAGTCTCGCGCCGTCGACGTTTGTGCAGCTTTGAGTGTCAATGTCAACCACGGAGTCCTCATGTTCTTGACCCGGAAAATGGTCAACGAACTCAGCGAAGAAGGGGAGGATACGGATGCTGCATACTATGATGAGTGGCGTGATGCTTTGCTTGCACTCCTGCGCACCCTTCCAAGCTCAAGTACACGTACACCAGACACTCTGGTTGCAGCTGGTCTGATCCCTATGTTTGTTGACATTCTGAATTTGCGCAACGAGAAATCGCGCCGTGTGTATTCCCGCATCATGGAGTTCCTTGATACCTTTGTGCATGCGGTCCGGGATGCCCTGGGAACATTGACAACCGCCAAAGGCTTTGACGCAATGTCTGACCTGATTGACTACGAAACCAAAACCGCTTTCGAAAAGGTCAACCGCGGGGAGGGTTTTCCTGCTCAATACAAGAACCCATCGGTTGATTATCAAATTCCCTACTTCCAACAGCAGACCCTTCGCTGGATGTTCCGTTTCGTCAACCACATCATGCAGCACAATGGTGGCGGCTTCGATCGTGTGTTACGCAACTTGATTGACTCTCCCCAATTGCTGACTTCTCTCCGCCTTGTGTTCGAGAATGCTCGTGTGTTCGGTTCGCATGTATGGAGTACCGCCGTCAACATTCTCAGCAGCTTCATTCACAATGAGCCTACTAGCTATGCCGTCATCGCCGAGGCTGGTCTCAGCAAGAGTCTTCTCGCTGCTGTTATGGGCCGTGAACTCCAGGTCGTCGAGAAGCCTCCCGCCGTGGAGTCCGAGGGTCACGCAGCAGAAGGCGAATCTGCTTCTCAGCCGCCTACCGCTGAAGCTGCCACCCAGTCAGAGGGAAAAAAGAAAGACCGCGAATATGCTCTTGTCAGGCCAAAGGGTACTCCTCTTGCCCCTGGCATCATGTCCGCAGCCGATGCTCTTGCTTGTATCCCCTCTGCATTTGGAGCTATCTGCCTGAACTCCTCTGGTCTAGACCTTTTCCAGTCTTCCGATGCCCTTGAAAGCTTCTTCGAGATCTTTGAAAACCCCGATCATGTCAAATGCTTGAAGGACGACCCTGAGCTTGTCCGTTCACTAGGCACGACTTTCGATGAGCTTGTTCGACACCACCCGGCATTGAAGACCTCTATCATGTCTGCGGTACTCGTCATGGCTGCCCGTGTTAACGTTCTCGGTCGTACCAAGGCCTGGGAGCAGGGAATGGGAACTAAGCTGTGGACTGAAGATGCTGTCGGCAACAAGAGCCTTTCCGGAGATATCTCTTCGTTGTTCCGGGAAATCGGCACACCCGCTGACGCGTCAGTCGATGACCCTACGACCCTAGGTGCTCCTCAGCTCAATTCTCACGATCTCCCCAACGGCGCGAAGCTGGTCGTTGGTGATCTGAGCCATGTTCTTCCTTCGCCAGGTCCCGATTTCGAACCTAAAGACAAGGATGAACATGGACTTACTGCTACCGACTACTTGTTCCCGGCTACGCGTTTCCTGGGCGCTTTCTTCGAAAACCAGGTTAATTGTACTGCATTTATTCAGGCTGGCGGCGCAGAGTTCCTTCTGGATCTCGCAACTCTCCAAAGCTTGGCATTTGATTTCCACAGTACCAATGCTAACCAGGAGATCACTGTTCTTGTTCACATGCTTGCGGAGACAAAGCCTCACCTTGTGCTTCCGTCTCTCCTTCGCCGCGCCCAGTCCGCAGTGGAGAATCTTTCGGCCTTCTGGACTGCACCCAGCGGATCGGGATTCTTTACGTCGTTGATTAAACCAGCAGACTCAAAGGACCCAGCCCTGGAACCTACCGCCGCCGCTCAATCTGGAACATTCTTTGTCAGACACTTGAATGCCGTTCTTCTCCTAACCGATGTCCTTCGTGAGACCTTCGCGTTGCCCTTGTACCAAACCCGACCTGGCCAATCCACTTCCATATTCGGCCAAGTCAACCTCGCGGATCAATATTGCATTCTCATCAATTCGCTGAGCAACCTTCTTGCTTCTTGCGTGTGGGAAGGCATCTTGCTGGAGAAGAACATCCCCGAGAAGTGGCTCAAGGCTACGCAGGAGACTGCTGATAAATCCTCCTCTGGAAAGGCCAAGACTACTCCTCAGGAGCCTCCAGCAACCCCTGGCGCTGATTCTCGACCTCAAAGCTCCGGTGCCCCAGAAGCTGGACAAGCTCAACCAGGCCAGGAACCAAAAGAAGACGACACTCCCGTGGACGAAGAAAACGTCAACTTCAAGAATGCTCGCACACTTCGCTACCTTCTCAGTGCATTGCCCACCTCGATTACAGGATTCTTGCACAACCTCGGACTTGGCCTTATTGGCAAGCGACGCATGGACCCTCTTCAGAAACAGAGACAGAATGGTAGTTTGGTTGCAGAGGCCATCGCTGAGGGTGTTCTTCGCCAATTAGAGTTTGAGCCTGCGAACTCCAGTGATAGCCACAAGCACCGGTTTGCCTATCTGATTGTCGTCCTTTCCCACTTCTCCCACCTTCTCTATGAAATTCCCACGGAGCGTCCTAGTTCGAACTACTTGACATCAGTCCTCATTGCATTCAAGAAGAACAACGGCCTCAAAGTGTTGAAAGACATTTGTGACGTGTTCTTGAACGACATCAAGTCCCTTCCCTCTGCTGAGTCCATCCCCGACGAGGACAAAGAGCTTGCTAACCGGCTTGCATCGGGTTATGGTGGAATCAAGATTATTCTTGGGCTCTTCGCGGACCTGACTACTGGAAAATACATTGTGGACTCTAGCCAGACACAAGCCTTGACCAGTCACCCCGAGCGTGACCGTGATCGCCCCGAATACTTCCAGCCAGGTCAATTTCTGGTTGAGCTTCGTATGGAAATTCTGCCCATGGCCCAGGACATGTGGAACTCGGACTTTGCTACCCAGTCGTCGAGCCCCATCGTCAGATTGTTGATCGATATCCTGCGTGCATCTCTGGATGGCGAATACGAAGTGAATGTTATGAAAAGGTCAGATGCGCGGCCTCTTTTGGCAGAGACACCCAAGAAGCCGTTCGTGGTTCACAAAGACCGAGCAGCCGCCCTGGTTGACAAAGGATTCAAGGATGTTGATCTCAACAAAGAAGCCCTCTATCGTTGCAACAACATCTTGAATGCAGCCGAAGAATATTGCAGGGCGCAAAGTTGGCTACGAAACCCTCCCAGAGTTCATCCAAACCCCAACGATATTCAAACTGGATCGCCTGAGATCGCTTCTGGTGTGGACCCCCTGGAGGATCCTGGCTTTGGAGAAGTGCCCCAGTCTTTCACCGCTGGCGGCGACCTGTCACGCTCTGCTCTGACCATGCTTCTGGCTCAAGCGACTGGCGGACCAATGACCGATTCGATGCGCCGGATTGATTCCTTGGTGGCTGGAAGAGATGCGGATGCTGAGACGCCTGGCCGGCCAGCTGGAAACCTGGGCAGAATTCTCGACGGCGATGATATGGACGACAGTGATGAACCAGCCGGATCATCGCACCAGAGTGGACCCGAGAGTCGCGCTGCCGGAGGAAGCTCCTTTGAAGGACAACCAGTCCAAACCCGCCAGGTGGTCACCATCGAAGACCTTGAAGCTGAGAGAGAAAAGATTAGGTCCAATCTGATTGAACGGGCCCTTGACATTCTGAACGAACATCATGACGTCTCTTTCGAATTGTCTGATCTGATCTCGTCAGCCATTAGGAAGCACCCAGAGCCTGAGAGTTTCCGCCGAGATATTGGAGAGACCCTTGTGCAATCGCTGGTTTCCCTGCAGATGGAAAACTTCCAGACAGCTGGAAAAAAGATTGCTGCTTATGCTCACATCCTCGCACTGACGCTTCAAGATCGTGAGATGTACACTGCAACCCTCGAAGAGCTGAAGGATTGCTTCTCGACTTTCCTCGGGTTTATCAAACTCCCAACGCCCGAGAAGGCTGACCAGGAATCATTCCCTTGGGTTGGACATGTTCTCCTTATCCTCGAAAAGTTGCTGTCTGATGACTGCCAGCCACCCCAGATTGCGTGGACCCAACCAGCCAGTGTGGATGACACCGTTGGTAACGATGAGCCCGCCCGACTCGAAGAGCCCCTTGTGTCAGCCGACGAGAAGACCCAGCTCTTTGAAGCTCTTGTCGAGATCCTACCCCGAGTGGGCAAGGATGACACCCTGGCGCTGTCTATTTGCCGTGTTCTTGTCATTCTCACTCGCCAGCGTAGCATCGCTGCCCGCTTTGGTGAGAAGCGTAATCTCCAGCGCCTATTTGTGATGGTCAAACAGCTTTCAAGTGCTACAAATGATAAGCTGCAAAGCGCGTTCATGCTGATTCTCCGCCACATTGTTGAAGACGAAGCTACTATTCGCCAGATCATGCGGAGTGAGATTGTTGCCAACTTCGAGTCCAAAACCTCTCGCCAGGTTGACACCACTGGATACGTGCGCCAGATGTATCATCTTGTGCTAAGAGCTCCTGATATTTTCGTGGAGGTGACGAATGAGAAACTGCGGTTGCTACGCTTTGACCCTCACTCTCGCCCGCAAGTTCTTGGACTCAAGGCCGACAAAGAACGTCAAGATCGCCTGCGTCAAGGAAAGAAACCCGAGGAAATCAAGTCCGAGTCATCTGAGACAGGTGAGGCCTTTACGACCGATGACGCGGAGAAGGACAAGGGTAAGGGCCCAGCCAAGAGTGCAGAGTTGAAGGCCCCAGTCGTGGAGAACCCAGACGGTGTCATTCATTACCTGCTGTCCGAGCTTCTGTCCTACAAGGATGTGGACGACAAGGAGTCTGCCCTTGAATCCTCGGAGCAGCCCGCTGATCAGCAGTCTGACACTCAAACTGACGTTGAGATGGCTGGAGATGAACCCACTCCATCGGTTTCTAGCACCGCTGAAGCACAACCCACTCGCGGCTCGAAGAAGGGAGAGAAGCCCCAATTCAAGGCCGACGATCACCCGATTTACATTTATCGCTGCTTGCTCCTTCAGTGTCTGACTGAACTGCTCTCCTCCTACAATCGGACCAAGGTTGAGTTCATCAACTTCTCCCGCAAGGCCGATCCTTTGGCTACTACACCTTCCAAGCCACGGTCTGGCATTCTCAACTACTTGTTGAACGTGCTTGTTCCCCTTGGTACGATGGAACACGATGAGACCTTGGCGTTCAAGAAGCGCAGCATCACATCTACATGGACCATGCAAGTACTTGTTGCTCTTTGCACCAAGACTGGTGAATTTGGTGGCGTTGGCAGACGTCGCACTGAGCCCAAGTATGAGGAAGACGAGCCGGAGCTTGCTTTTGTCCGCCGTTTTGTGCTGGAGCATGCTCTCCGGTCCTACAAGGACGCAATGGCTTCAAATGAGCCTCTGGACGCAAAGTACTCCAAGCTTATGTCTCTTGCCGACCTCTTTGACAAAATGCTCAGTGGCTACTCTTTCACCAACGATGCAGGCTTCCCAACCTCAACGAGACAGCTTGCAAAGACCATGTTCGAGAAACACTTCATCCCCGCGCTTACTGCTTCAGTTGCCGATGTCGACTTGAACTTCCCTTCGTCAAAGCGCGTCATCAAATACATTCTTCGCCCATTGAACAAGCTTACTCAAACTGCCGTTCTCTTGAGCGAGAACTCCGATATCTCCTCGTCCCTTGGCGAAACCGAGGACGATGAGATCTCTTCGGCAACCTCCGTATCTGACATGGAAGATGAACGTGAGGAAACACCCGATCTTTTCCGCCACTCTACTCTCGGTATGCTGGAACCTCGCCACGAGGAAGAGACCAGCAGCGAGGAGTCGGAGGGAGAGGATGAGGACATGTACGAAGACGAGTATGATGAGGAGATGGACTACGATGAAGAAATGCCTGAAGACGATGGCGAAGTCGTCAGCGACGAAGATGACGATGGCGTTGGTCCAATTGAAGGTCTCTCTGGCGATGCAGTTGAAGTCATTCTCGACGAAGATGACGATGACGACGAGGACGACGACGACGATGAAGACCACGACCACTCGGACATGGATGATGACATGTACGCGGGTGAAATCCCCGGTGACCGGGACAATGAAAGCCTTGAAGACGGAGAGGAGGATGAATGGGAGAGCGAGGAAATGACCGAAGATGAAGAAGAGGTCGAAATGATGAACCAGTACGAAGACGAGATGGCCGATATGAGACAAAATCGCGGCCACGGCGACGAACATCGCATTGGCGACCTCTTCCGTGCCCTTAATGAGGCTGCTGGAGGCGTTGATGATCTCCATGGAGACGGCCTCGGTGGTGACATCCACGAAGAAATCCTCGATGACCTCGACGAAGATGGTGCGCCGCCCCTCCCTACTGCAGCCCCCCCTACTGCCCTCTCTACCGCAGTCATCCCTACCCTACGCCGGCTTTCAACGCTGTTGCTGACCACCCATCTAGTTGAGGATGAAGACGAAATGGACGAACTTGAAGAGGATATCGATGGCTTCGACGGCGAGGAAGGATCCTACGGTGATATGGAAGGTAATGAAGAATGGCTCAGACTCTACACGGAAACTTTGCTAAATCCTTTAGCAGACGACGATCTTCTTGAGCCGTGGGGATGGGAAGGCGATGAGCCTCCAATGCCTCGCGCAGGACATCACCACAACCGCTTCCGTGGTGGCGCGCCCCCAGCCTGGGCTGCTGTTACCGAAATCATGCCCGGCCGCGGCTCGGGTCTTGTCCCTATTCAGCCTTATCAGCGTGTCCACAGAACCCAGATTCCCTCCCGCGGAGACAATGACGGAACTAACCCCTTACTTGTTCGGACTGATCGTCCAGAGACCGCCGTTCCATCTCGTGGAGCCAATACTGACCCCTTTGCTGATTGGGGTCAGTCCATGGACCCAGCTGGTGGCCGAGTTGTTGCAATGGACAGCCCCATCAGCTTCATGAACGCCATCATGCAGGCCATTGGCGGACAGGCTGCCCCAGGTTTCGGTGTGGTTACTCGTCCAGACGGTATCCATGTCCATGTCGACAGACGCGCAGTTTTACCCGGCCGCATCCAGGATATGCTTGGAATTCCTCGCGGATCGGGCCCTCCGGCTCGCACTCGTGGCGATGATCCTCACACTGCTGTCAAGTTTGGTCTGGGTACCACCCGAACCCGCTGGCAAGAGGAGGCTCGCATTCTCTTCAACAGCCAGTATGTTGAGAGATGCCAGCGTATCGTCAACTCCATTATGAAGGCCCTCGTTCCTACTTCAATGGCAGAGGAAAAGATCCGCACGAAGCAGGTGGAAGAGGAGCGCAGGCGCATTCTGGACGAACGCGCCGAGCAAGAACGCCAAGATCGCGAGGCCAAGCGAAAGTTGCAGGAAGAAAATGCTCGGCTCGAAGCTGAAAGGCAACAACAGGAGGCTGAGCGTCAAGCCGAACGCCAAGCCGCTGCGGTCGATGAGCCCATGGAGGATGTTCAACCAACCGAACCCCCTGCTGAAGCCACCTCATCTGCTCAGCCTGAAGCTCAGCCTGAAGCTCAACCCGAAGCCCAGCCGGCCGAGCCTGCCCCTCGGGTCCACACAAACATTAGAGGCCGTCAGCTCGATATCACCGGTCTCGAGATTGACCCTGAATATCTGGAGGCTCTGCCCGAGGAACTCCGCGAGGAGGTTATCATGCAGCAACTTGCCGAACAGCGATCCCAAGCTGCCGCTGCTGGCGAGGAGCCTACTGAGATCAATCAAGAATTCCTGGAAGCATTGCCTGCGGAGATTCGTGAGGAACTTTTGCAACAAGAAGCGGCCGATCGACGCCGGCGCGAACGTGATGCTGCCCGTCGACAGGCGCAGAGTGCCGCTGGCGCTGGTGCAGCTGCTCCTCCTGCTCACGCCGAAGATATGGATGCTGCCAGTTTCCTCGCTACCCTCGATCCTTCGTTGCGACAGGCTGTCCTTGCGGATCAACCAGAGGATGTTCTCGCAACTCTGGGGCCCGAGTACTTGACCGAGGCCCGCGCTATGGGTGGTGGTAGCCGACGCATGGCTCAGTTCGGTGACATGAGCGCCGTCGACCGGCAGAGAAATGAATCTTCTGAAGACCAGGAGCCAAAGAAACAACAGAGACGTCAAATTGTTCAAATGCTTGACAAGGCTGGTATTGCAACCCTTCTTCGACTGATGTTTATGCCTCTCCATGGTAACGCTCGCCATCAATTAAACGACATTCTTCACAACGTGTGTGAGAACCGCCAGAACCGCAGTGAGGTGATCAGCCTTCTTCTGTCGGTTTTACAGGATGGCAGCGTTGATTCTACCGCCATTGAGCGCAGCTTCTCTCACCTGTCACTGCGTGCAAAGGCACCAGGAGCACAAAAGACGCCCCAGGCTGTCAAGCGAAACATGGCTATTCAGACTTCTTCCAGTGTTAGCAGCGACGTGACCCCGATCATGGTCATCCAACAATGCTTAGGGACACTCTCGTTCCTGTCGCAGTTCAACCCTCACATTGCTTGGTTCTTCTTGACCGAGCATGACTCTGCCTCATCCGCTAAGCTGAAGGCAATCCGCAAGGGCAAGGGCAAGGAAAACCGAGCTAACAAGTTCGCCCTGAATGCTCTGCTTTCTCTCTTGGACCGGAAGTTGATCATGGAAAGCCCCAACTGCATGGAGCAACTGTCAAGTCTCCTTAGCAGCATCACTCAGCCGCTGACTGTTCTCCTTCGCCGCGAGAAGGAGCGTCAGGAAGAGAAGGGCAAGAAGCCCGAGGACGCGCCAGTCGAAGGATCTATCGAAGAGCCTGCCCAAGCCGGCGATTCTGGCATGGATACGTCTATGACCGATGCTCCTCTGCCCACCGTCGAGACCACTGAGATCACTGGCCAAGAAGCCACAGAGGGCGGAGAGGACGAAGATAAGAAGCCCGAGGAGTCGAAGGAGCCCGCCGAGGATGAGAAGCGCAAGAAGCGTTCCATTGAGCCTCCTGTCGTCCCTGACCACAACTTCCGTCTGGTTGTTCACATTCTTGCTGCTCGTGAATGCAATGGCAAGACGTTCCGCGATACTCTTTCCACCATCAACAACCTTAGCGCTGTTCCCGGAGCTCGTGACGTGATCGGCAGTGAGCTGGTCGCTCAAGCACAGGCCCTCAGTGATACCATTTTGGGTGACCTCGAAGACCTCCTTCCTCATATCCATCAGGCCAAGACTGGCACTGATATGCAAGGTCTGGCCCTGGCCAAGTTCTCGCCCGCTAGTTCAGACCAGGCTAAGCTTTTGCGTATCCTGACGGCTCTCGACTACCTGTTTGATCCTACCCGAGTAGACAAGTCCAAGGGCAGTGAGCCCGAGTCTGCTCCTAAGGAGGATGTGCTCAAGAGACTTTATGAGAGCGCGACCTTCGGACCCCTGTGGACCAAGCTCAGCGACTGCTTGACTGTCATCCGCCAAAAGGAGAACATGCTGAACGTGGCTACTATTCTCCTGCCTCTTATCGAGGCACTGATGGTTGTCTGCAAGAACACTACTTTGAAGGACCAGCCCCTGTCTCGCGGTAGCCGCGAACTGTCCGTGAACAGCGCCCCGGCTGACAATGGTCTCAGCATGGAGAACCTCTTCTTCAAGTTCACAGAGGAGCATCGCAAGATCCTCAATGAGCTTGTCCGCCAGAATCCTCGTCTGATGAGCGGCACATTCTCCCTCTTGGTGAAGAACCCCAAGGTCCTGGAATTCGATAACAAGCGCAACTACTTCACCCGCCGTGTCCACTCCCGTGGCGCCGAGCCGCGCCACCCTCATCCCCCTCTCCAGCTTTCCGTGCGAAGAGACCAAGTCTTCCTTGACTCGTTCAAGTCCTTGTACTTTAAGAGCGCGGATGAGTTGAAGTATGGCAAATTGAATGTACGATTCCACGGCGAGGAAGGTGTCGATGCTGGTGGTGTGACCAGAGAATGGTTCCAGGTTCTTGCCCGTGGCATGTTCAACCCTAACTACGCCTTGTTCATTCCTGTTGCGTCCGACCGAACCACTTTCCACCCCAACCGTCTCAGTGGTGTCAACTCAGAGCATCTCATGTTCTTCAAGTTCATTGGACGCATTATTGGTAAGGCTTTGTACGAAGGCCGTGTTCTTGACTGTCACTTCAGTCGAGCGGTCTATAAGAATATTCTCTCCCGATCTGTGTCTATCAAGGACATGGAGACGCTCGACTTGGACTACTATAAGTCTCTCCTCTGGATGCTGGAGAATGACATAACCGATATCATCACCGAGACCTTCGCCATTGAAACCGATGACTTTGGCGAGAAGCAAGTTATCGATCTGATTCCAGGTGGCCGCGATATCCCCGTCACCCAGGAGAACAAGGAGCAGTACGTCCAGCGCGTGGTTGAATACCGCCTGGTGGAGTCTGTCCGAGAGCAATTGGACAACTTCCTTAAGGGCTTCCACGAGATTATTCCTCGAGACCTGATCTCCATCTTCAATGAACAGGAGCTGGAACTTCTGATTTCCGGTCTTCCTGAGATCGACGTTGACGAGTGGAAGAACAACACCGAGTACCACAATTACTCCGCCTCGTCCTCGCAGATCCAGTGGTTCTGGCGTGCCGTTCGCTCGTTCGACAAAGAAGAGCGTGCCAAACTTCTACAATTCGTCACTGGAACCAGTAAGGTTCCCCTCAATGGTTTCAAGGAGCTTGAGGGTATGAACGGCGTGAGCAAGTTCAACATCCACCGCGACTATGGCAACAAGGATCGCCTTCCCAGCTCGCACACATGCTTCAACCGTAAGTTTACGCATTCCATATTTCCATTTATTCAATTGCAATTACTAACTGTCTATTACAGAGCTTGATCTTCCTGAATATGAAAGTTATGAGGATCTCCGCCAACGTCTCTACACGGCTATGACTGCCGGAAGCGAGTACTTCGGATTTGCATAGACTGGTTTTCTGGGTGCTCGACATGACGATGGTTTCAAGCGAAAGCATTCCATGGCGTTTCTCTCAATTCTTATGGGAATCTTATTATTGAGGATGAATGAGGAGGGTATGAAAAGAAGCTGGCATAGGCCAGTGTGGAGGAATTTCTTCATGAGGAGATGAAAACAGAGACTCCAGAGGATTCGGTTGAAGTGCAGGTCAGCCTTGTTCTTCGGAGGTCTCTTTTATGTCTGTACTTAGATTGCTTCATTTTTATTTCTTTTTTTGTAATGACTACTTGCAAATACCTTTTTCCCATACCTCCACAGGTAAATTAGTAGGCTGTGGGTACTTCTGCTACACCAGCTTAATCACAGGCGGTGAGCCCGTCACGGGACTGCAAAAAGTGATGCGGGGCCGAGAGGCGGAAACGATTTTTTGAGCCGAACACGGTCATCGCGGAGAAGAGTGTGTTTGTGCTTCCTTGAACTGAACCTCTTTCTCTCTCTGTTTCAGAGACCCATCCCGCAATATGTCGACCAACTCCATCAAGCTCTTGACTGGCAACAGTCACCCGGAGCTTGCCAACCTCGTTGCTGATCGGTATGTAACCTGCAGAAAGTGTACCCAACGTCAACCAGCTAATCTTGATAAATTAGTCTCGGCATTGAGTTGACCAAGATTATGGTCCTGCAATACTCCAACCAGGAGACCAGTGTCACAATCGGTGAAAGTGTGCGAGACGAAGATGGTACGGACATCCCATCCCACCTTGACTGAAGAACCCCGACTCACATATAGATGATATGCTGCAGTCTTCATTCTCCAATCGACAAAACCCAACGACATCAACGACGGACTCATGGAGCTTTTGATCATGATCAACGCATGCAAGACTGCCTCCGCCCGCCGCATCACTGCCGTCATCCCCAACTTCCCCTACGCCCGCCAAGATAAGAAGGACAAGAGCCGTGCTCCCATTACCGCCAAGCTCATGGCCAACATGCTCCAGACCGCTGGCTGCAACCACGTCATCACCATGGATCTCCACGCCAGCCAGATCCAGGGCTTCTTCAATGTCCCCGTGGACAACCTGTACGCCGAACCCAGTATGCTCAAGTGGATTCGTGAGAACCTCGATGTCAGCAACTGTGTTATTGTCAGTCCCGATGCTGGCGGTGCTAAGCGGTGAGTACTTCTCAACATGATACCTACAGACCGGAGATAGTACGGGGACTAATGTAGGCTGCTTCTAGTGCCACTGCCATTGCCGATCGCCTGGACCTGCAATTCGCTCTTATTCACAAGGAACGTGCCCGTCCCAACGAGGTCTCGCGCATGGTCCTTGTCGGTAACGTCAAGGACAAGGTTGCCATCATCGTTGACGATATGGCCGACACCTGCGGTACGCTCGCCAAGGCTGCCGACACTGTCATGCAGCACGGCGCTCTCGAGGTCAACGCCATCGTTGTCCACGGTATCCTGTCCGGAAAGGCTATCGAAAACCTGAACGGCAGCTGCCTCAAGCGGTATGTTCACACTTCAAGTCACCAAGTAGTATACATAGCTAACTTTTATTCTCAGCATCATTGTGAGCAACACTGTTCCCCTGGGTGACAAGCAGGAGCGCTGCGATAAGATTAAGACCATCGACATCAGCCCTACATTGGCCGAGGCATGCCGGCGTACACACAACGGCGAGTCGGTTAGCTTCCTGTTCTCGCACACCGTGGGGTAAATCACAAGTCAAAGAGACAGAAATGAATGATTCCATCAATACCAGGACGGAGGATCAGTCCACGGGTGCTTAATGCTTCTAGTGAATGTGCACTAGACCGTGGAGTGAGCGGGAAACAAAAAATACGATTTTTATGACCCTTTTTATTAGCCGAACGAGGATTTTAGTCCCCGAGTGTTTTATTATTGTCTACTATGGTTTTTCCTTTTTCCCTTTCTTTTTTTCTTTAAGGAGGAGCCAGCTTTCAATGTTGGTTTTGTGTCTCTTCTAGCAGAGGTTGGTTGTCCTTGGGGTTCGAATGCATGTTGCATCTGTTGTACGTACTTGTCTGTGCTATGTGCAGGCTCTTTGCTATTATGGGGTTCGGTCAGATCATAAAGACCTCGATGGTCGTTTACACTTGAAATAAATATGGTGTACCTCTTTTGAATTGCTGTATGCCTATAATAGCCTTGAAAAGTCAGGATTTGATGGGACACGTGATTTGTATAAAAAACCCCAGGTGAAGACTCAACTGATGACGACGATGAATATGACAGTTGATGTGGGGGGATTAGAGTGCGTCTATTAGTAAACTAGTGTATACCATATGTAAGTACTCCGTAGGTAGCTTCTTCATTCGTGAAGTGGATTCGCACACAGAAGATATGCCAAGGCCAATATACATCATCCATACGGGAGACTACGCAGAATCCAATCTACTCATTTGCACAGCAAAGTCGAGCAGAAGACCAATTGACAGAACAGTATTGAAATTTGCATGCACTCCATTCAAAAAAAAGGGTTGTCAAAAAAGGTAGGTTCAACACAGATATTGCATCGCCACTCCCGAGGCCCGAAATCACCGTAGCCAAACACAAGGGAGTATCAATCATTCGCCTGCTTTGTACGTTTTGAAACCTGTTCCCCGTCTCTTTTTTTGGTCCCTTTTCTTTTTATCAGACATGTCACCTTCGCGCCCCTGAGAGTGACTTCATTTTTTGTGAATCTCCCTCAAATCATCCCAGAGACGTGAAGCTCCTCCATTAAACCCCATCGCCGCAGAACGAAATCATAAAACCGCGGGTTTGGAAGTTTACTTCCGCATGGAGGAAGCCCTCCGCTTGCGGAGCTCGTCACGCTTGGCCTTCTCCTCGTGGACACGGCTGGCAAGGAGCTTGGCGTAGTCGTTGCTAGTAGATGTTAGTTTCTGATATACCCGATAGATGAAAGGGGGGAATCTTACGCAGCATCGCGGGCAGCCTCAGCGCGGCGGCGCTTGATGGCAACGCGTTGGCGCTTGCGCTGGAGACGCTGGGGAGTAACCAGACGCTGGATCTTGGGGGCCTTGGTGTAGTCCTTCTTGCCCTCCTTGGTGACGGTACGGCGGATGACGAACTTGCGGACGTCGTCCTTCTTGTCGAGACCGAAGAAGCGACGGATCTTGGTGGCACGCTTGGGGCCGAGACGCTTGGGGACAACGGTGTCGGTCAGGCCGGGGAGCTCGCCCTCGCCCTGCTTGACGATGGAGAGAGCGAGGACAGCAAGGTCCTGGCCGGTGATGGCACCGCGGACGGACTTGCGCTTGCGCTCACCGGTGCGGCGGGGGCGGTAGCAGCTGTGGCCGTCGGCGAGGAGCAGACGGGTACGGGTGGGCAGGAGAACTGTAGAGAACCGATGAGTATGATGCGTTATGTGGGTTGGTTTATTCCTGGGGAAGATAATTTTTTGTTATTTCCCCAGGTGTTGTGCGGTCATGTACGTACCACCCTGCTTCATAGGGAAACCTGTAAATAAATTGTCAGCATTTTGATTCTTGTGATGTTCATCCAGTCTCGAATAATCCGATCCTAGAAACAAGGGAGAGGTTGCGTACCCTGCTTGTCGTTACCACCGGTAATCTTGAAGAGGTAACCCTTGAACTCATCACCGAGAGCATCGCCGGCAACCTATTCGAAAATAAATCCCAATTAGCCTGTTGTTCTCCATCGTGTGCGTGTATCCTTTTTCAAGTTGGTCGACGAGTCGGGGAATGGGATGGGGAGTGCTGACTTCGGTGCCCATGCGCTTCTCCATGAAGGGACGGAGCTTGCGCTCATCGTCGACTTCGATGATTTTCTGCGACCCATTGGCCGGGTAGGAGATGTTGAGCTTCATCTTGACGGAGGCGGCGCGGTCAAGACGGTAGCGCGGGTGTTTGTCGACGGATGAGGTTGTCGTCGAAGGGATCTGTATTGTGGATTTTTTTAGTTCGGCGGCTTTAGCGAGCGATTGTGGGCGTGTCACGTGCGAAAGCCCAGTCACGTGAGAATAGGGCTTGAGTCGCTTGCTGGTCAGGTGATGGGTCATGTGACCCCTCCCGATGGGTGGTCTTTTTTCCTCGTTTCAACTCTCTGATTGCAACAATCGTCAAAGGGGTGGAACAATCCATGATTGCCTCTTTAATGCAGCATATTTGATTTCGATCTCACCCAATACGAACACCACCGACAGATCTGGAACTACCAAGCACTACCAACTATTACCATTTTTCACGGCTTGATACTGACAGTGATCTTCAATGAAACGCCATTTCTCCTCTTTTGGATCCTTTATATAACTTTTGAACCGGACTGAGACCGACTGAGCTATCCAGCAGGACGAATATGTGTTTCGGCCTACGACAGTGTCTAGCCGAGACATCGACAGATATTGAGCTTGGGCATCCGTTCATGGTCTTGAAATTGACTTACATTGTTCGGACAGCTTCACGATCGAAGAGCTTTGAGCGTCAAAGTTAATTCTAATTAACATAAATCTGGTCATTTATTGCCTCTTTAAGATCGCAATTCTATCCTCTCCAGGGTATTCAGTGTACAGATGATATAGAAATGGCCAACATGAGTTATTCACATACCTCCATTCTGGGCAGCACATTTTGATTCTTATACAACGTCTTGGCAGTGGAATCTCGTACAGATTGCCAGATCGGGACCAATAATTCATAGTGTCAACCACAAAAGATCAGGTCAAATGCCAGACAATGCGAGACATTCCAATGTAGTTTCAGTTTCAGCGAGTCCAGCCCAGGGTTCAAACCGCCACTTTCTATCCAGAATAATCAGTCAAGCAGAGAGCAGACATTATCCAGCGGAATGACAAGCCATAGTGGCACCCGTCTAGACGC
Source organism: Penicillium arizonense (assembly GCF_001773325.1). NCBI lineage: Eukaryota > Fungi > Ascomycota > Eurotiomycetes > Eurotiales > Aspergillaceae > Penicillium > Penicillium arizonense. The sequence continues at coordinate 349,502 of NW_019173288.1, read as the reverse complement.
TTAGACGTCAAATTAAGCCAAGCGCACGCGATGATTTGCCCGTTCAAAGCTTAGTCCAATCTACTTCGCCCTAGCCACGCGGCCATACATTCACATCTGTCCAACATTAGGGGCAGGGTTAGTTTCTCCTACTACTCTGTACACAATTGAATTCTACATCTGCTCTACATCTGCTCTATCTCTGTGGTCCCGCCCACTCCGAATTTGCCGGCTCTCCGATTCCGAGTGGAGCATCTCGTCGTAATCTCCGGACGATCCTCTTCAAAGCTTGATCATCTTTTCTCCGCAGAGATTGAACTGGATAGGACGTTTTGTCGCATTGCATATCGGATTCTTGGAAGTATAGGTCTTCAATCTGTCATCGGAGGTGTAGTGGCGACTTTCTTTTGACCTCCGACACAAGATCTACAACATATAAGAGACACGAGACGACAACATTTCTGGCTGGCCCTAGGTGTCTCGTCCAAAGATGGTCCGCCTTTTCAACCGATTCTATGCACTATCCGCAGTTGCAGCATGCACAATTCTACCAACGGCCTGGTTTCTAACATCCCGCCGCTTCCCTGACATCATTCCTCTAGCATCCGGGCAATTCCAAGCGGCCGCCACATTCGATCAGCGGCTAGTAGTCTTCGGAGACTCATGGAGCGACAATGAAACAAACGAGCCACAGGGCAAAGTATGGACAGACTGGCTCTGTTCTATGGTAAGAAAAGAAAGACTAAAACCCACGTCTTGGGGAGCAATGAACGCGACATCCATGAATAATATAGAATGTCTGATTCTCTACAGTTTACCTGCCACCAAGAGAATCTAGCCCAGACAGCCAATCCCCTCCTCCGAGGCAAAAACGTCGGCGCAGTCGTCGACAACTCAGAACTCGACCCTCTAGGCCGCCTGTCCCAGACACGTCTCGCAGACTTCAAGTCTCAGCTAGCCCAATGGCTAGTAGCCGAGTCGCGCGCCGTGACGGGACTCACCACTGAAGACATCCGCACGCGCCAAGAACACACCATTTTCGTGGTTTCATTTGGCGTGTGGGATATCTGGAGTTTGATCGGCAAGGACTACGATACAGCCAAGGAAAGCGTGGAGCGACGCATTGCGACGATTATCGCGCAGCTTAATGTTCTCGCTAGATCCTGGGACTCGGAGTCCCAGCTTAAAGTCATCTTGACGCAGGCGGTCGATGTGACTTTCTTACCCGGCTATGATGAATCAGCCGCTGGATCCATGTACAAGGATACAGTGCAGACGGTGGAGCATTGGAATAAGAAGCTGCGCGAGGCAGCGACGGCGTGGGAAGGTGGGACTGTGTACCTATTTGATATGAATGGGTGGATGGTCGATCGGATTCGGGATTGGCAGCTCTACGCGGCAGGCATTGAAGAGGAAAATGGGCTTGGGAAGAACCAGCAAGGATGGGAGAATGTCGTGGAACCGTGTGTCGAAAGCGGTTATCGGGTCATGATGTCAAAGGGGAAGCAGTGTGAAGAACCTGATCGATATCTGTTCTGGTAAGTGTGATGTTTCCACGTTTCCTATGTTTCCTCGAGGCAGAGATTGACATGGTCAAATCCCTCAAATCCCGTTTTGTGCTGACCGGGACTGACATCTGACATGTATCAGGAACGAGATGCATTTGGGTTCTGAGGCTCACCGGCTTCTGGCTACGGAAGTTTACTCTGGTATTGGGGGATTGTTGAATGCATCGCGCCACACCCGGGGGTTTGCATAGACATTGTCAGGGCTTTACAAATACATACAATACAGCTAAGGGGAAAAAGAAAAGAAAGTGAATATGACGTCTCACAAGGGGTCTACAGTGTAAGCCCGTACCCGTTCAAACGAAGACTATACTTGATGCGGATATGGCCATGTTCCAGAGAGAGTGGACCTTCTTGGAAGGATACGGTAGTATGTCCAACAGGAGTAAAAAGAACCTTGAAAAGTTGACAGGGGAAAGGTGGTATTGTTGAAGTAACAGCGGATAAGATAGCCGATCAGCGAGATCAGAGGATGTACTCGTACTCACCTGACAATAGATCAAGTTCAAGACAAAGAGTAAGATATAAAATAATCAATAAACTCAGACAAATAAAACCGAATATAATATAATATAATCAAATCAATCATGTTTGCCACCACGCATGTTTGCGCATTTCTTTGTGACGGGGAACCTACGATGACCCCCGACCAATCACACCAAGTGATGAACAGCCCGATCAAGCGGCTCGCCGCATCCGGAGACAAAGAAAACAATGAGTCTAGCGTCGCCCTAATTTTGAAGGTTACAAGGCCAATTTGTTGAGATCCATGGATGACACCTACGTATAGTATAGGTTCATGGAAGTAATGGTAGTAGTTAGTTAGGTAGTAAGTCCGTCGGTAAGTGAATAGTAATAAATTATAACCCTAACTCACTTGGTTCTTTTCAATCGCATATCTCGGTTGGCTCGGTCAGAATAGCAACTGCATTCTGGAGCTATTGTCAAAGAACAAGCCACGAACAGGGATTCTGGGGGATAAGCCAACAAAGACTCCAAACGCCCATATACTTCGCTTTGTCTGTCCCTGGGTGGATTGCGCTGGATTTATTTATTTGATTCTCTTCTTTGTTTCGCTCTTTCTCCCTTGTATTTCTGACCGTGCCCTGTCCACCATATTATCTCAGCCTTCTCTTTCATCGTTTATACTTTTGGTTGCCTTCTTTGAGATTTTTTAAAGCCCTTTCATTGAGAGGGCCCCCCCAAAATCTATTAAATGTCTTACGATCGAGTGCTTCCCAATCCCGTTGCTCTCCGCTATGAGTCTGCTCAAGTCTCTTTGCCAAGACCGAGCAACTTACTCGATCACAAAATCATGAACGACAACCTCAAGTCGATGGCCCGGTATCCTGATGGGCCGGTCGGGGATTCGGTGCAATATACTGATGTCAGATCAAATGGTGTATCACAGACCCATCAGCATCTATCAGTGCTTAATGGCCCTGTCAAACCCGTGGGCCCGATGATCTCAACTAAAGAGTTGCCTCTCCGGGACCGATCTGATCGATCATCGTCATCCTCAGCCAGCAGCTCCAGCCCTGGCAAGTCACAGAAAGAGGGAGCTATGCAGTTCTGCCTCTGCCAACCGGATCCGAAAATCCCCCGGCCACGTAATGGTAAGTCGATATCCTCCGCGCCTTCAGACCTTGGCGGCAAGTCCTTTTCGATTGTTTCTTTTGATCTTGAGAGGCCAGGTCAGATCTGTCGAACCCTGGTGAATATGGCTAACGTGGTTAAAGCGTTTATCCTGTATCGTCAGCACTATCAGGCTATGGTCGTGGCTCATAACCCTGGTCTAGCAAATCCCGAGATCTCCAAAATCATTGGAGAGCAATGGCGGTCTCTGTCCGAAGATGACAAGAGTAAATGGAAGGCACTTGCCGAGGTAAGACAGCCACCTCTCTGTTTGATGCAAACGCTGACAAGACCTAGGAAGAAAAAGCTCGTCATCAGCAGCAGTACCCCGACTATCGGTACCAGCCTCGACGGTATGGTCGGGATGGTAATGCACGCAATGCTGCTTCAGGGATTGGTCACAATCCAACGGGCTCGTCCACCTGTAACCGATGTGGTGGTCGCCTTATGAATGCACCTGCTTCTCCCATGACTCCATTCACACCGAGTAGTGCCACCGCTGGCTCTGGATATAGATCAGGCAGCTTCTCAGCAGCTTCACCACACCCTAATACGATACCAAGAAACCGCGAAAAGGACTCGTATCCAGTGCAAAAAAGCGTCAAGATGGACCAAACTGACTCACGGTCTCGCCCGAGGCAATGGGAAGAGAACGGTGGCTGCTCCTCAGACAACAAGCGCCGCCGGATATCCCATGCCCACGCCCATCCCCCAGCACACGCACCGTTCAAGCCAAGCTTACACTCCTACCGAGACCGGAGCCCCGAGGCTCCAATGACCCCATGGAGTGCTCGGCCAGACATGGCACCACGTCACCTCCCCATGCTTCAACCACAACGCCAATATAGTAGCATCCCAGGCACACCACACCCAGACCCAAGTCTGAAACTCCCACCACTCCAAACCGCGACAACCCCAATCATGGCCCCAATGACGCCCTTCCCATTAGAAGACACCAGCGTCGAAGCTACAGTCATGACAATCCCCTTCCTGAATAAGATCAAAGTCCTCGCCAAAATCTCCCCACCCCTGGTCCCCTCCTTCCGCGAAGGCATCCCACCAGCCCGCGGCCCCGTCATTGCCATCGACGGCCAAGACCCAAACCTCGTCCAATCAGCTGTCGAGTACCTAGAAATCCTTCTAAAAAAGGAATCTAAGTACCACGTCCGCGCCTTCGACGGTCCAGAGATAAAAGCACCGCGCCCAACCGCCGCCGACGCAAACCAAGGCCAAGGCCAAATGGGCGACGCAACAGTCGACTACCTCAACACAATTTCCGCCTGGCATCGCATCTCGGACGAAGTAGTCGGCTTCGTTAAATCCGTCTCAAGAGCGGGTTCCGTCGACGCTCACTCAATAACCACAGACGAGGAATCCGGTCCAAACGTCTCACCTAGAGCTCTCATCCCGAAGACTGCAAATCTGCAAATCAACTCGCCCGCCCAATCCAGCGACCACGGCTCAGAGGGCAGCGTCGTGTCAGCCGCTACAACAGGGAGCCATTACTCCGTGCCTATCGCGTTGGTGCCACGCTACCAGCTCACGACAGCAGATGCCTTCGCGTGCTCCACGCCTATTGGCGATTCCTATGCGCCGCTGGATCACTGGCAGTGGATGGCGTCACTGTGGCGGGCGTGTGTTGGGCCTGATATCACGGTCTATGTGCGTGAGTGTGGGAAGGAGGAACTTGATCGCATGGGGGCTGTTGAGGTGCGGTTGCAGGATGCGCGGACTGTTGTGTTGAGGAAGGTTATTGGGAGGGATTTGGAGGATAAGGTTCTTCGGCGCATGGGCTTTGAGATTGAAGACTTTTTGACTCAGTGAGCGCGTACTTGATAGATTGTAATGTTGCATTGTGATAGATAACTTAGATCATTGTAATTGAGGATGGATTCAAAAGTCACTGTGTCCCATTGAGTTTGTAAGTGTGTAGAATAACTGAAGTTCTTGCTAGTAGTGAACAATGAGCAAACAAGAGAGGGAAAGGTGGAATGAGGCCAAGACGTAAGGAGTCAAGCTTGAGCCTCTCGATCCACTTCTCCACCCCCAGATCCAAGGCGGTGACGGTTCTGCCATCATCTCCAATTTATTTCTCCGTCATCATGTCTCCGATCATTCCCTCGATAGAGTCGATACCATTCCTCTCCAGCGGGGCTATGCATGCCACAGCTCCAAGGTGCATGGCGCATCCACCATCGGGACTCCCGCGATTGTCCCTAACACCATCCAGCCCAGCTCGACCGGGCCCCGTGGATCCGCCGAAAAATATCAGCCCGCGTCAAGAGCAAACAGCCGCTCACAATAACACAGAAATTCCCGATTCGTACATCCCAGTTGGAGTCCTATGTAAATCAACAACGGAGAATACCTACCCCGCGTCAGAGATAGTCCTCCTACAAAAGCACAACTGGATCCAGACCAAATCCCTCAATGAAAACACCCAAATCTTCATCCTGCCAGATGACGCCAAGCGCGGGTCAATCCCGCGCTCGAGCAACAAACTTAGAGCCGCACTTAAAACGATTATGTCCAAGATCGATACCACCCCGGCAGCATGGAATGGCATCTCCAGTGCCCCCAGCCCAGTTCCCAATCCATCTGATAGCGCCGAGGATGAATCCCTCTGGTACATCTTCAATACTCTGCAGAATCCAAACCCGCAGGTGGACATCATGCGAGACCCGCATGCTCGCCAGGCTATGGAAGATTTGTTGGAGGGTGAGGATGCGATTCTAGGTCTTAAGACTGCCCTTTATCCTTATCAGCGTAGGTCGGCTGCTGCGATGGTCCAGCGTGAGGCGCAGCCTGCTATGGTTCTTGACCCTAGATTGCAGGCTTGGAAGGGTCCTACTGGGTTGGAATTTTATTATGATAAGGAGGATGGGAGTATTGTCAAGGAGAAGAGATTGTATTCTGAGGCTTGTGGAGGTGGGTTCTGTCTTCCGTGTCGTTCTTGGTTTGTCCTCAATTCTGTATATACTGACTTTATACTAGGAATCCTTGCAGAGACTATGGGCTGTGGTAAGACTTTGATCAGTCTTGCTGTTATCTTGGCTACCCGTGGCCATTTTCCTCAGATTCCTATCAAGTATCAAGCGACTGATATCCAGCCGACGAGGAACGTGACTGGTTCCCTGATGGAAATGGCGGCTGCAACTGCCGGCCGGTTGTCAGTGCCCTGGAGGTCATTTTTTGAGAGTTTATCTGTTCAAGGGGAACACTATGATCGATGCATCAAGGCGTGTAAAGATCACTGTGGTTCCTACGAGATCCCACCCCATCAGACTCGATACCAAGGCCGCAACAGTTCTTCTTATCCCCGGCCGCCGGCGCAGCGCATTCTACTTTGTTCCGGCACTATCATTGTTGTTCCACCCAACTTGGTTGATCACTGGGAGCGGGAGATTGCCACTCATACTGTAGGACTAAAAGTGCTAATTCTACGACAAGCCTCAGACCTCACACCTTCAGTCGAGGAACTCCAGAACCTTGATATTATCCTCTTTTCCAAACCTCGCTTCGAAAGAGAGGTCGGAGAACCAGTTCACAAACGTCGCATGAAATATGTATCACCAGTCCAAGTCGATTCAACCCTGCTCAAGCTCCACTGGTTGCGTGTCATCGTCGATGAAGGACACAATGTTGCCGGACACGGGTCAAATATGATCCATATGCTGAAACAGCTCCACTTTGAACGCCGCTGGATCATCTCCGGAACACCTTCCACTGGACTCTATGGAGTGGAGGTGAGTCTTGCCTCACAGGAAGCGAATACCAGTGATACGGAATCACCCGAGGAGATTACTGCTGCGGTCTTGAAAAGTCGCAAGAAGACAGGTAATGCAGTCGACAATGAGTTGAAAGATTTGGATCGGATGCGTCGCATTGTTATCGAGTTCCTTGATCTCAAACCTTGGTCTAATTCCCGTGCCGATGACCCTGCAGATTGGACAAGATACATCAAACCCTTGGGCTCGGATGGACAGCGCCGGAAGTCGCCATCTCTACGTGCGACTCTGCAGAGTTTAGTGGTGCGGCACCAGCTCGACAAGGTGAATCGGGAAATCACTCTGCCTAAGCTCTACAACAAGGTGGTCTACTTGGAACCAACCTTCCACGATAAACTATCCATCAATATGTTCCTCTTTGGTCTCGCGGTCAACGCGATCACATCCGAGAGACAAGGACCAGATTACATGTTCGGCAAGGAGAATCGAAAACATCTGAACCAAGTGATCAACAATCTGCGTCAGGCTGGTTTTTGGTGGGCCGGTTCTAGCGATGTTCAGGATACAGTCGAGCATGCCCTCAGATACATGGAGAAGAACCGTGACAAGATGACTCCAGCGGATATCAACCAATTGACCCAAGGAATCTGCATCGCAGAGAAAGCAATCAATTCCCCCAACTGGCATGGATTCAAAAAATACCACGAGCTCGGTGTCTTCGTGCAAGATTTTCCAGAGCACGCTCGCAGTCTCTGGGCTCTTGACTCGGCGAATTCCGACCACGAGCCACTCCTCCTTGGAATCACTCAAGCCCGCCACGCCCAGCAATACGTCACGAAGCATCTCCGCTCCCGTGATCCAGCCGAGGGCCTACCAGGCGCCGGTATCAAAGTCCGTCGAGAACTCACCGAGCGTGATCAGCAACCCGCACCCAGAGGTGCCCCAGAGTCAGCCAAACCAGCACCAGCACCAAGCCAACTAGTTCACAGCGCGAAACCGCAAAGCAACAAATCTCCCAAGAAAACATTCACGCAAAACAAATTCCACTCTCTACCCGAGACATCCCCTCTCAAGAAAACCAAATTAGTCGGAGTATCCTCCTCGAAACTCCGCTACCTCCTAGACGAAGTACAAAAAGTGCACAAAACTGAAAAAACGATAATATTCTACGACAATCCCAACACAGCCTTCTGGATAGCTGAGGGCCTAGAAATAACAGCAATAGACTACCGCATCTACGCCAGCACACTAAAACCCGAACTGCGAACAAGCTACCTCAAACTCTTCCGCGAATCCGAAGAAGTCCGCGTCCTCCTAATGGACCTCCGCCAAGCCTCGCACGGTCTACACATCGCCCAAGCATCGCGCGTCTTCATCGTCAACCCAATCTGGCAACCGAACGTCGAAAGCCAGGCGATCAAGCGTGCCCATCGTATCGGCCAGACGCGTCCTGTTTATGTGGAGACTCTTGTGTTAAGGGACACGCTTGAAGACCGCATGCTCAGGCGCAGGAAGGAGATGTCCGAGTCCGAGATGCAGCTTGCTGAGAGGAGTTTGTTGGATGATTCGGCTATGGCTGATATTATTCAGAATGAGCCGTTTCTGGTCATGGGGGAGGAGGGGGCCGAGGATATTGCGCGGCTTGAGTACCAGACTGGTTTCTTTGATGCTCATCGCTTGCCTATTCCTGATGATGAGGGGGTGGCGGTTCGTAGTCCGTCTAAACGACGGCATTTGGAGGTTTTGGAGGGGGATGTTGGTGCTGATGTAGGTTCTGATATTGGAGCGGGTGGAGATGTGCCGCCTGTTGAGGTTCCCCTGCCTAAACGACCTCGTATTGGGTTTGCAGAGCATGTGCAGGTCTTGGATAACGCTGGTGATCGTTCACCTTCTCCTTCTCCTAAGATTGAGAGTGGGGATAGCAATGGCGATAGACGTGTTTCGTTGTTCGGACCGTGATATATTTCGAGGCCCAGTGCATCATTTTTGCGAAATAGCGAGGAGTTGAGGATTTGGTTTTCAATACACAATACACCCATGCAGCTGCTACAATTGCTTTATCCAAGAAATAGAACAAAGAAAGTATCAAAGAATGCATTGATTCATTGCTTCAATATCAACGCATTCTTATACTTCGCACGTGAACCATCAACGATAAGATAAAAAGATAGGCAGATAGGCACCAAACCCCCCCTCCAAGCTCTCGACGATCTCGACGATTCTTTAACCTCACTCCCTTCCCCTCCAGACACAGAAAGAGATACAATGTCCCAAGAATCGCCCCAAAAGGCAACCATAATCGGAATATCCGGCCCATCAAGCAGCGGCAAAACAACTCTCGCCCGCCTCCTCCAACGCATCTTCTGCGGGGTGAATCTGGCCCACGGCAATGCCAATGCCAATGCCAATACCCACCTAAACACCTTTATAATCCACGAAGATGATTTCTATTTCCCGGATGATCAGTACGTACCACATTCCCTCCCCCACCCCCTGTCCCTGTCCCACTTCCATACAATCCCCAATCAACAACCAAACCAAACCAACTCTCACAATCCCAGAATCCCAACAGTAACCCTCCCATCGGGCAAACAAATCCAAGACTGGGACACAGCCTCAGCAATCGACATCCCCTTCCTCTCAAAAGCACTCACCTACGTCCGGCAAAATGGAACACTACCACCCCGCCTGCGCAGTAAAGAAGACCAGAATGATAAAGCGGATAGCGGGGTTCCAGATGGGGTAGTCCGTGAATTGAGGGATATGGTCGAGAGATCTTTATCCTCCTTGTCCTCGTCAGAGCAAGGGATGGTGCAGACAGTTGCGTTCCTGGAGGGGTTTTTGCTGTTTAGTCCGCCGGTTGATACATCTACAAACGAGGCGCAGAAGAAGAAGCAACATATCCTCCGTCCAGTACACGACGCTATAAACTTACACCTTTTCCTACCGGCGTCGTATGAGCTCGTTAAAGCGAGGCGGGAGGGGAGGAGTGGGTATGTGACTATTGGGCCTGCGCCTGATGTATCTGACGCCACCAATACCAACACTACGAATAACGAATCCGGTGATGTCGACCTCGAAGCCGAAGATGATCGTCCCCCGCAGAACTTTTGGACGGATCCGCCTGGGTATGTGGATGATATTGTTTGGCCGCGGTATGTGGAGGATCATTCTTGGTTGCTTATTGCGGATGAGAAGGAGGGTGGAAGCGGGAATGTGGATGATCGTGTTGATCTTGTTAGGAGGGTCGGGGATGGGAGGAGGATTAGGAGGGATGTTGGGGTTGAGGTTGCGCCGGGGTGTGGAGAGGAGGGGATGGAGAGGGTGCTTAGGTGGGCTGTTGAGTTGATTTTGGGATATTTGGCTGGGGAGAAGGGTATATGATGTGTTTGTGAATGCCTACGTAGGAGTATCTGAGGATAGATATCAGTTGCATTGTTTGTATCTGCTTCTGCTCTGATTTCGTTGGTTTGGTCCCTTCCATGATAATGATGCTATTAGTTGTCCTCCATTGGGAAACTCTCAGTTCTTCTCAATCGGTCCCCTCCATCCGAGGAGATAGTCGATGCGGTCACGCAGGGACAATGGGGTGAAGATAGCGGGCTGAATCTTTGACTGAACCGGCTCTGGCTGGACTGTCTCTGGCTGAACTGTCTCTGGCTGAACTGTCTCTGGCTGAACTGTCTCTGGCTGGACTGTCTCTGGCTGAACTGTCTCTGACTCAACTGGCTCTGGCTCGAAATCTTCCAGCTGGAAAGTTTCCGTCACTGGCCATTCCTCAGTGAAATTCACTGTAACAACCGGCATGTCATTGACCGACACGAGGTGTGGACAGACTAGGGAGAAGTCGCCATTGAGTTGGGACAGGAAGCCAGCACCGTTTCGCCAGGTACACGAGTAGATAATGGTGAAAGACGCCAGAATGGTGATCAGCTGGAACAAAAACGAGACGATAGCCCATAGAGTCCACAAGCCCTGCACAGCACGATGCGGCTTGTTGGGTTCCACAAATGTAACCACAGACTCGCGCTGAGGCACACCCTTCTGGACCTCAACCGTCTTGGCCTCCACAACCTCATCGCTCTCAGGCTCAGCCTGGGCATATTCGAGTCGGAGTTTCATCTCTGCCTCGCTGACTTCCGAGGTAGTCTTGATCTGTGGCATCCAGCTGACAGCTGCGTGGTACGGCAATCTGACTTCCCACGCCAGCACAAACATGCTCAGGTTTGAACGGGAGCATGTTATTAGGACTTGAGAATTGTTGAATCCGGTATTGGGGCGCGGATCTAACTTGATAGTCTGGAAGCCAGTTGCATTTGACTGGAGGTGGCTTGTGTATTCGCCGTCTGGGCCACCATGCACATAGAGATAGAAGCTGCACTTCTCCGCCCAAAAGTCGCGTTGAATCAATTCAATGGAGCACAGGGCACGGTATTTGACGACATAGCACAATGGATCATTATCGTCCTCCTTCACTTCAAACTGGATGAGCTGGTTGACTTTGAAGTCCTTGAGAAAACCGTAGAACTGGGCGTCGCAAGTCCGAAAGGGAATGACGAACCTCGGTGACACTAAGAACTGGGCGATCAGGCAGTTGTCAACGACCTTGCTTCGCTTGAAAACCGTGGTGCGGAACTCCATTCCCTGGCCGCGGGGTGTTAGGAAGTACAGGTAACCATACTCATCGGGACGCAGTCGAGGAAGTCCAGCAAGAGCGAGCTCCCACCAATCCTTTGAACCTTGCTTCACTTGGATGGAAACGCTGATTGACAACTGGTATGTGGCGGGCAAGATTGTGGGGGAGGTTTGCACGTAAAGGGTATCCTCTATTATGATGAGCTGGGCACCTGCGTTGGAGTCAGGCGCGGGTGAATGTCGTGGAGTGAACAGTCGTGCCAAAGGGACCCCGTAGATATCCTCATCGTCGTGAATGCTGGATGAACTATCGGACTCGTAAGCAAAAAGGCTGTCTTGCTTCCCACCCCCAAAACGTGAAGAGTTTCCGGGTGAAACAGTGGTGGAGAAGGCATCTAGGTTTTGCTGCTCTTTCTCATCGGTTTGTGGAGTGCACTTCGAATAACCCTTGTCATGAGTCCCAAGAGAGGCCCACGCATCAAAGAGGCCCTTCGCTTCCTCATCCTCATCCTCGTGTGCATCTTCTTCAGGCGCCCCTCCAAGCAAAACCCTTTTGCAAAACTTACCACTAGGCTCATACCGACGATACTCTGCCGCAGAAACCGGGGCCGAATCAGAAGGCAACGGAACATTCTCAGGCAGGATATCAGTCTCATCCAAACTAGCCGGACGGGTAATGCGAATAGGCAGAGAACGATGCGAGACGCAACTATTGTAGCTGTTGTTACTGGGCACCTTAGCCAAAGGCTCCAGCGGCGCCAGCATCGGCTTGACCGAAGTAACAGTGAGTCCATCAGCATCATATTGACTACCTCTATCGGAGTCCGGAATGGAATCAGGAAGGGAAGCTGCCTTGGCAGTGCGCTTGCGAGGGTTTGGCGACTTTGACGGAGGTGAGAATTCCGAGAGGCTCACATTTGCTTGGGTGTAGAGGACTGAGATGTCGACGGGGTGGATGAGTTGTTCTTCTGGTGATTCGGGGTTGATGATGATGCTTTCTGCGTCTGAGGAGGGGTCGCTGTCTCCTTCGAAGAGGGCGTCATGCTTCGTTGCTGCTTTCTTGCTTGGACGGGTGGGTGTCACTGGGCGTTCTTCGAAGGGCTGCGTGCTATCGGCATCGGTGTGCTTGTTGTGGCTTTTTGGGTTGTTCTTTGGGAGTATCCCGAACGTTGGTCCTCCCACCATGTAGGGGGAGTGGATGTTGAAGACTGGTAGGCGGATGTCTGGGGTACACCAGACCTGAGACAGAAGTGATTAGTGACCTGCTCACTTGATTCCTTGGGGTCAGTGGCCATAGCTTACCTCAAGGGCGATGGAGACGTCCACTGCATCGTTGGGGTTCCCAGTCCAGTTACACCAGATGTCCAGGTTACTGAATGGACTTGCGCTGACGGGTGCGTAGTCCATGATTGAAGTGGAGAGCCACAGTATCAATGATCTGATGGAGGATTTCAAGGCCCAAGATCAGAATAACCAGAAGCAGAGATATTAGAAACTTGATATCACGTATCACAGTCTCAAGGCTGGGATTCATGGTATCAAAATAAGAGTTGGTTGAGGTGGAAAGGTGAAGAGAAGAGGAAGATGAAAAGGAAAGCAAGGTAAACAAACGCAGAGAAAGAGCGAGATAAAGAGCAAGAGAAAGAGCGAGAGAAGAAAGAATACGGAAAGAGCGACCCAGTGTAAAAATAAGCCATTGCATTCCCTCCTCATACTTCGTCAATTAAAAGGAGACCCAGCACTTGGAAGGGTTGTAAAGAAAGAGGTATATACAAGAAGGGCTTAAGAATAGAGCACTCATTCCTACCCAAAGAAAAAACCTCCCCTTTTATATCCGCCAGCGCCTGTAACAAACCATAAAACCATAATAAAACACTCTAAAAACAAAAGCCAGGCCTCAAACCAATCAATCATTGAGGCGTTCCATTCGCAGAGTCGGGATCAAAGGCTGCGGGACCGGCCACGGAGCCAAATCGATCGACCATTTGAGAGGGAAGAATAGGGGTGGTCGCTTCTTGAGGCTGCTCAAAATAGCCTCGAGATCCATTCCCTTGTAAGTCGCGATTGCGCTGCAACGGAGGAAGAATAGTAGAGCTAGCGGGAGGGTATCCGGTCCGGGCGTATCCCTGAGCCATCATCGCTCCAGTCGAATCCGGAGTCTATCTCAAAGACCACCTTTTAGCTGGGTACTCACTGGTTCGCAGAGGGGTGTCGTACAGGAGTGCCAGGCTGGTTCATCGCCATCAGTTGTCCCACAGCGGCCTGCTGGCTGGATCGGCTTTGGCCGGAAGGATCGGGGATCTGGGTCATTGGGGCTGACGGTTGCATATTCGAGTACATCTGGGAAACGTTAGTGAATGGCAAGATCTAACGAGCTTGTCATACGAACCCCGTAGTCAGGCACCACCTGGCCCACCTGGCCCACCCCACCCACCTGCCCTGCGTAAGACGGCATGGCTTGCGTGGGATAAGTTCCTGGTTGACCAGCGTAGATGGCAGTTGCGGGCTGGCCGTACGCATCCATCTGGCGAGCCATCCGACCATCTGCGTCGTAGATGCCCTGCCTGCCATAGTCGACCGAGGTGCGATGGCGCTTGACTGGAGGCGCACCGTAGTACGTGTAGTCGCGGGCTGCCGCCGGATAGCCCCCATAGCCAGTGGTAGGAGGAATTGGCACTGCCTGACGCTCCGGCGATCGAGGAGGGATACTTTGATGGAACTCATCCGGTCGTGGAGCCGACCGTTTCCTGGAGGGCTGTCAGCTACCTCAATTTGTCAACAGGGCCTTCCACGTACATCATAGTCCTAGGCTCCTTGCGAATGCGTAGTTTGACTCCCTGGTCCGCAAATGAGCGGGAAAGGAAGGTTGACTCCATCATTCCAGGGAAACTCTTTGGTGGAGACACTGCAAGCCTGGTCAGCTCCCATTGCGCAACTCTTTTCTGAAGTGATCTTACCTGTGAACCGTTCGGAAATGATGGTCTTCAAGTAGGTCACTTGCGATCTGGCTCTTAGTTAGCTTGCGTCTGAGCCCCGTTCCCGACCGTGCAACTCACTTGCGCATCTCGAACAAGGTGAACTTGAGGCGAAAGTCGCCCTCAATCTTCACCGAGAGGTCGCCAAAGACGAAGAACCCCCCATCTGCGGAGGTCAGCGAAGCTCTCTCACTCCGGGAACAGTACTCACCACTGTTGTCCACATCCTTCAGCCGGTGAAGGGACGAAACCAGGGTTCCTGCCAATGCGGTCGAAGGTGCTACAGGCACCGGATGATCTTCAGTGGCATCGTACAAGCTGCAGCACATGAAATAGTACGGACTTTGCAGGTAATGTCTGTGGCGAGTTAGCCAGCTCCCCCCATAGTAGATGGTCACTACTTACTGTGCGAGGTAGGTGCCCTCCTCTCGCACCCGGAGCTGAACGATCGGAGGCGGATCGATCGGCTTGCGCTCTGCAAGCTATTAACCATCCGTGCCTGCCAGATCCAGCGAGCTTCACGTACCTTTCTCCTTGCCCCCCGCCACGCGGGCCCGATTGGGCTGCTGACGAATGGTCAAGTCAAAGTCAGAACTGGTGTTCAACATTGTCAGTGGGATGCCCTGGACCACAGCGTAAGAGTTGCGACCCTGTCAAAAGAGGCGGGCAGAACGAACCTCTGGGCTTCGCGCGAGAGAGAGGAGTCGCTATACGTCGCACTCATCAAGACGAAGAGGGGCAGATGGAGATTAGAAAGGCGGAGAGAACCCAGCAAAGTTCCAGGTTAGGTGAACCACCGGGTAATCGGCGCAGGAGAGACCAGGCAATGATGATCTGTGGTTTTACAGAGAGAGTAGAGAGGGAAGAACTGGGGTTGGACCAGGAGAAATCGAGTGTTGGCTCGAGATAAGGAGTGAGTGTAGAGTGGTAATAGCTGTGGGGTTAATTATTTTTTTGCGAGCCAAGGCCGTGGACGAAATGAAGGTGTGAGAGAGTGTGTGAAGTCTGAAGGGGACGAAAACGGCCAAGTCGTGTCGTCAGTTTGCAAGCGGAAACCAAAACCTAGTGATACTCAGTTAGAATGAAAGAAATAATGCAAAGCCATTCAGCCATTAAGTGCCCCGAAAAAATTGGGAAAATTCAAAAAAATTCATTGGATGACAAGCGCCCGAATCTTCCAGTCAGGAACAAATCAGATGGGAGAATCGACTATTTCTGAAGCGCACATAAAAAAAATAAGAAACCAACTAACCGGAAGAGTATGGAAAAAAATTCCCATAAAATCGCCAAAATTCCCAAAGGATAAAATCCAATATTCTTTACCACACCAAGGTGGTAGTGGACTGGTCAAAGGATAGCTGAAGTGGAGTCCAGAGATCAGACCGTTGGGAAGAAAAAAAGACTTAACCGCGGAAGAGGAAAAAGTGGAAAGGGTTCAGCTGTCCACGGGAGGCAAATGACGATCCGGATGATGCGCACATCCAGTCCTTTCACTTCTTTTTCTCTACTTTTCCAGGAACCCACTGGGAACCCACAAGGTTGGCGCCGGCTATGCAGGTGATCAGACCCGGTTTTCTTGGCTTAAACGCCAGGACTCGGGGTCCGCGTCTATGTGGATATATGGGCATCGAGAGTCCCCAAGGAACTAGACAAAGTATTAGCTCTTTAGCTTCTGTATAGATCAGGCGGCAGTTGATGCCGTGTAGGATCCATGGATGGCAAGGTTTCTTATGTCATCACTTGAATCCCGTGCTCAGTAGGCTGCCTTCCGAAAGGGGTTGGAACACCACCCCGCAACAGGCAACATGGACTTGGGGGAAAATACCTTTTGAGACCACGACACACCTTTTCTTGTACTCATGGACTAGGTCGTGTGTGAATTGCCGACTTTCAGCCTCCAATTGCGGGGTTAAGCGCGTGAACTCGACGTGAATCGGTGAGACTCAGGCGAATCAATGGCTCAGAATAGTCGCGCGTTTCGAGAGCTTGCTGAACGCACCGCCAGCGCTAGAGGATAAAGTTATCTTCAGTGCACACAGTCCCAGAAGTCGCGCACCGAACCGCGACGCGAAGAGCGAGGGCGCAAACCGACGTTAATCCGACAGACAAAGCGATACATGCCGGGACATGGCGAGACAAGAAGAAAGAGTCGGAGCCGAGTCGAGTCGAGTCGAATCGAGTGAAGTAACGAGGTGAAAAGGAGGAACAAAGAAACAAGAAAAAGCCCGCACTGCAAACCGGACGCAGGGCGTTTTAGGGGGGCCACGACAGCAGGACTCGGCTGTGAGCTGAGGCAGATGCGTCACATTAGCATCAAGCCATGCAGGTGGATGATCGGGCTGCAAGCTACTGCAAGTCGAGCCACACTAGACGCCGGTTGGATCCCGCGCTGGAATCCCGAAAGCTATGACCTGGATGCAGCAGTTAGCAGCGCGATCGGGCAGCGTGTACTGTATCTGCATCCAGCAAATCAATCAATAAAGCAGGGTCTGGTGGGGCGTTCTGCAGATCGGGCGTTCGTCACTGTTGACCGGGTCTCTATGGACTACGGGGACTCGCTGTGCGCCACAATGTACCCTTGATCCTGCGGCTGAGGATGTATAGTGCGTTTTTGGGCCATCCCTCGCTGGGCTGCAGTGGTTGGCTGCAATGCGTATGCGCTTGCAAATTCCGGGGCATTAGTACTTGCATCTTGCCGGACAATGCATGTTATAGGGGACTTGGTGATTTCAAACAATTGCGACTCTCTCAGTTGGCATTGATGGGGGGTTTGGCTGCAGATGCATGCCAAATGTCTCCACGGCACAACACCATATCCATCTCCGCATATGGATAGTTTCATGCAAGGGTAGAGCGAATCAGATGAACAAAGTCCCGACTGACATCAAAGCATTGGCCAGATGGGTCCCGAGATCTAAGTCAGCAGCGAGAACTTCTGCGATTGGCCCAGAACCTCCATGCCGGAAAAAAGGAGCTGAAAAGTAGGGACAACAAACCCAGGTCGGGCAATTGTCCGGTCTATCCTCTGCCTGTTCCTGAGGTGCGGTAGGTCCAGACACTCCCTAGGTAGATGCACATCATTATGCGATAAGCACTGGCTCATCGACCGGCGCTGCTGGATCTGTCACTTTCCTTTGACTTTCGGGACTCGGTTCCGGAAAGAAGTGTGAGCATGGGGAAAAGTCATGGAAAGCCATCTCGAACACTGGAAAATCATGATTCGGTCATCAAACTTCCAGATTATGGGTGCATTGCGAGGGAAATACCCGGCTAACCCGCAGGGAAGGAAGAAAGAAAAGAAAAGAAGAAAAGAAAATTCCAGTGCGAAGATCGAAAAAAAGAGCGACCAAAAAGGAAGCGAATTTTCGAATTTTTTTCCCTTTAAAAGTACAACGCATCCTGCATAATCCACTGCGGTCCCCAACAACTGGAAAACCGGGAACCCATTATTGCCGGGGAGACCCTCCTGGTACAGCATGGGCACAGACTAGCCTTTACAGGGTCTACGGATATACGTGGAGACTTCAAACCTGACAAGAAATGACCGAGGGAAAGGGTAAAAAAAGGGACAAAAAAAGAGAAAAAGAGGGGAGCGGTATGGGGCGGGATGGGGAAATTTTACGCTGAACCGGACAGAGAACAAAAACAAAAGAGGCGCATATTTGACAGCGGCATACTCCATTCAGAACCAAAGGAAGCTGGGGCTACACAATTATGCTTAAATGTGATTCCGCTTGGGTTCCATGGTTGTGTCCTGACAGCTCTGTTGCTCTGACCGCCGATCTTGCCGATCTAAGGGTTTCTGATTATGAGTCGGGTGGGAAATATGATATCATTTTATTACTGCATACCGTACGAGTAATCTGATCTATATCCCTATAACCTCTGTCACTGTGAGAGTTGAAGCCACGCTGTCCCGTAAACGAATATCACAGTCACCTTCCTAAAGAGGGTTGGGCTGGAAATTCTCCGACCATTGTGGGACTCTAAGCTTCATCTCACTATGATCCTGAAAATTAGTGTACAGTACTGTGTTTCTCGGAGCGAGCTACAGTATGTAATCACACACTATTTGCAATAAACATAATGATATGAGAAAGAGACCCAATGTAACCAAAATACGTGACCAGACACGATCTCACATCTATCCCCTCTCGGTAGATAGAATTCATCAAATAAGCCGCAGATCAACCACGCCCTCGGGACCAACAATTGACTTTCGGTGCTCGTATTTCCTGCAGGTGCACATGGCCCTGTTGGGTTGGACTGTGCTTATATGGGTTAGCTGCGTGTGTTGGAGCCCTAGTTCAGCAAGGGCCTCTACACTAAAAAAGTATCATAGCGCGTCCCCACTAAGTTGTCCATAGTTATGTGCTACGGTGCTATGTACTGTCTTGGCTGAGATTTTTAAGGTTTTATTCTTCGTTGTACTTTCGCTTTCCCAAAGGGCTCCTATATACTTTGTGCAGTAACGATAAGTTCGCTCAAGTCTCGACACGAGTCCTTCTACATGCATTTCACATGTCTTACTATACTTCTCTATGTATTTATATGCATATGGACCTTAACTACTGTGCCTTGCACCCTTAACCTGACAGGTCATAAACTTAGGCGGGACGCGACCACTTAACTTTATGACACGCGACAGTGAATTACCAATTCAGGCCTACTAACTTACTGTGCATCATGAGCATGGACAAGATCATGCTGTGTACACTACGAAATGAGAGCACGAAAAGACCACCAGCAATGGATACATTGACACGGATGCTACTTCACACACTGTACTAATTTCTCGGAACTAGATAGAAAAGAGAAAATAAAGCATCTAAACAAAACAAAGCAGAAAATAAGAGAAAAAAGAAAGAAAAACTCCAGACACCCCCGCCCTGCTCCTTGCTGGATGAAATCCCGGAAAAGCAACTAGTGAAGAAACCAAACGGGATCGACGATACGTCACACAACAGATTGATATCGCCAGACCCTTTGAACAGCCACGTAACGCAACGTAGCCAGTATTCAAACAAAAAAGAAAAAAGAAAAGCGGAATAGAATATTAAATCGACCGGTGGAATGGGAGTGGGATATTGCAAGTCCCGAAGACACAAGACACGAAGGAAAATAAGAGTGGGAATGGAATAGGAAAGTGAGAGCAGCAAAAGAATCAATCCCATCGTACAAACGCCCTATCAACATGCGTAACACTTTGCAGGCAAAATCATCACAATCACACTGGCACTAGCTCCCCCAACCGCGAACCATGAAATCAACCCACCGGAAGTGGTTATTATGTCTGCATCACGACGTCGCCGTCTACTTCGTACTCGGCGTCTGCATCAGCATCTGAGTCGGTGTCGATGCCGTTTGTGTTGACGGTTTTGGCGCCTCTGCCTTTGCCTTCTGATTTAGAGGCAGAGCCTGGTTCAGCGGGGACCATGACTTGGACTTTTTCGACTAGGGCTTTGCGGTTGACGGATCGTGGTGTTTTGGGGTTGTCCGCTGACCGGTGGGATCGGAGGGAGATGGCTGTATCTGGAGAGCGAGAGGTGCTTTTGATCTTCTTCTCGGGAGTCTTGAGGGACTCGCTGTTCTCGGGAACTTTGGCTGATTTGATGCCGTTGGTCTTGGGATGTTCGTCGGGGAGAGTGTCGTCATTGGCAACATCTGTTTCAACGGTTGCACCGGCTTCTGGTACAGGCACGAGCTCATCGACTTCGCCGTCGGCGTCGGCATCATCGTCGATCACGGCTTCTTCCTCGACTACTTGACCTTGTTCTAATCCAAGAGCATTGGTGTGGGTGGGGGTTGCATCGGCTGCGGGTGATTCCGCGACAATGGAGCTCCGGCCGCGGCGGACGCTGCCTCCTGGTGTGAACATTGCCAGTGCAGACGGTCGCCGAGGGGTATTGCGACCACCGTTACGGGTAGCCGAAGGTGTCATAGATGCGCGATAATTGTCCTTTTTGGTACTGCCAAACGGACGGCCAGGCTTGCGTTTTGGTGCGGCGGCAAGGACGGGAGGCCAGAGTTCGAACCGAGAGGGTGGGATTCCAGCTGCAGGGTTGACGAGTGGGGGTTCAGGGTGGCGCGCTGTGGAATGATGAGCGCCATGGGGTTGGAGACCCCTTCTGGAGGGCGGCCCAGCAGGCTCATCAAGTGCGTTAGGGCCGGTCCCATTCACCATTGGGGCATCTTCATCCTCGACCTCTTCATCTTCGTCAGGGTCGCCTCTCTGTGCCACGGCATGTAGAGGAGCACGGTCGAAGTGTGACTGGTTGCTACGGCCCATGATATAAGGTGTCCAAAGAAGCGCATCTTCATTCAGCTGAACGTAGCCCTTGCTCTCCCAGCCGCTGATGACTTCGTCGTAATACTTGTAGTCGAGTCGGATTGCGTAGGTCTTGGTGATGGGATCCCGCACAAGAGCCCGAAGTCCCTCAAGAGCAGAGACGATATCGTCTGCCGTCATTCCGGTTAGATCAGATAGGTCTGCGATGCTGACAGGCGTCTTCAGATCACGAAGCTGGTAAGACAAGATGAGTCGCCAGTAGTTTCGATAAGAGACCAAACCCATGTCAGAAAGTGGTTTCTCGGGAGATCCGTTTTTGCCTTCAATGCGAGTGAGGAGGTAGGAAAAGTCGATGAGAAGGTTTCCATAGCCTTTTCGCTGATGAATGGGTAGAGTGAGAATGCAGGAGACGTTGTTTGCCGAACTTGGACGCTTTTCTTTACTGAAGTAGCCAACGAAATGGCAACCTAAGTCGTCGTACTCCGTCATGACATAGAATAAGAAGGGTTCAACATCGTAGTAAAGAGTCTTGGAGCCAAGGAAGAGTTTGGCGAGGAGGCAAAGGTTTTGACAGTAGACTGGGTTCTTCCGTCCATCGACCTCGAAGATCGAGATCGATCCATCGCGATAGATCTCGTCCCCAGGAGGGTGCTTAGCGGGACACTTGAGCTTGTGGCGCCAGGCGACATAGTCGGAATTCATGTACTTGAGACAAAATTCGCAGATGTACAGAACACGGTTGCGGCTGTATTCCTCCGGGTAAGGCGCGGCGTACCAAGTTTCGATCTCATAGCCACCAAAGTTGATGTATTTGATCTTCGAGGGAGGACCAGACACCTTTTGTGAAGCATGTGGTGTGGCTTCGCCGTTAAGCTCTGCCTCTCTGACTTTCTGTTGCCATTCATCTTCGGCTTTCAGGCGAGCCTGTTCAAATCGTTCACGATCGAATTGCGTCGGAAGTGTTTTGGAGGTGTCTTGCTCGACCTCGGATAGAATGCCCCCATATGGTTTGGATTTGGGGTCATCGGTCTCTCGGTCGAACAAAGTAATGGTGTTGTAGGATACAGGGGGAAGCGGAACAAAGTGAGCTTGGGGTTCTGGAGGCACGACTGGTGGCTTTGACGCTTTCTTCTTCTTGCGCTGTGGTCGCGGTTGGATGCCTATGATCTTAGACATTCTGGCTTCGTCAAGTCGAAATCCGACGATAAGTTTTCCAAACTGGCTGGTTACCACGCGGCAGTGTTCTCGATCCAGAGCACGCGTGCGTCGAACACGCACAGAACGCGTCCGAGCAGGAGAGTGAGGATCGACCTCGGCAGCATCAGCACCCTCAAAGGTTGTGCCGTTCAAGTCAGGGTGCTCGCCGCGGAATGATGTTTGACGTAGCCTTTTCCGAAGAACAGGTACATGTTCTTCAGCCTCAACCGAAGATGCCTTACGCTTGCGCAGCGACCGCGAGCTGTTAAGTATCTCTTCGTTAACTCCCGTGTCGAAAATCGAATGAAACCCTTCGTGGTGTTTGCCGGCGTGTGCAGGTAGAAGCTCTTTGGGAAGAAACGAGGCTTTCTGTTCTGGCACCTCGCTTTCTATTGGGTCAGGTTGTAAATTGTCACGAACACAAGTGAGACACCTCCACGGATCTAGATTTTGCAGTGTTAGTCGCCGGAGTTCTCAGTAGCAACTAACAGCACCGAGGTTAATATTTTGCCGTACCTTCGGAATCATCAAACGCTTCTTGCTCACGAGCGCACTGGCGATGAGCTATCGAGATGTAGTCAGTAACAGACCAAAGGTAACCAAAGAAAGGATTTTGTTCCGGCAAACAGAACATACAGTGATCACCACAGACAATGCAAGTCAACCATTCCTCAAAATCTTCACTTGGGTCATGCTCTTCGTCTTGACTGCAAAACCTATTGGTCCGTCAGTACCTGCATATCCTAGCTGCGCCGGCGCCTGGAGCTATTCTACTTACACGCAGTTTGCGCGACTGCGGATTTCAGTCTCAACATCCTCATGATCATTACTCTCTGCCTCCCAGTCTTCAGCTTCTGATTCATGATCAGTCGACTCGGGTTCTGATGCGTCACGGTCATTGTCTTCAAACACGGGGTCGGCATCTGCATCGGCTGTTTCAGACTCCGCATAGTCTTCTTCTGATGGCGCATCCTCGTCGGCAAGCTTGACAGCACCAACAGGCTCTGTCTCGTCATTGTCGCCACCATCTCCATTCAGGCCGTTGACGTCCGCGCTTCCGTCCGCAGCTTCGTCTGGTCCATCCTCATCGGCCTCTCCAGTGTATGCTCGGTGAACAGCATCTTGAAGCTGTTGGTCCATCTCGTACAAGTCGGTTTCTTCCTCTCCCTCCGCATCGAGGTCGCTGTCGGCCGGGTCCACAGGCTGGTGGATTTTGCCCGGTTCATCGTTTGGTGGCGGCACTGTCGCCGCCATAGTGAATGTCACCGCAACAGCCAGGATGAGCGCAGCCCTATAGGATATGCCTGAGCAATAAAGAGTCTTTGTATAGAAGCTCAAACCGATCCGGTTAGAGGAGCACCCCGCTGACGTCGGCGCTGATCCGGGGGTGCATCTGGATCCAACACGAGATTTGCGGCGTACTCAGATGTCGCCGAAGATCTTCAGAAGCACAAATAACGATCGGGATTGACTCTCAAAGCCGCAAGGCGCAAAGTGGAAGCTAGACAAACAAGAGGTGTCAGTCCGCCGCTGGAGGTGGCTCGAGCATCGCAAACGCGTGTCGCAAATCGGAGAGAACTCACCACAAGGAAAATCAGTAGAATCTCTGAATCAAAAGCGTACCAGACGCGTCGAAGGGCAGTCCATGCACCGGGGCCTGTCTCTTTTACAATCGAATGCGATCCGCAGCGGCCATCACGCCCCTTGTCCTGCCTGAGTGTCGTTGCAGCGAGCTGACTCAGCACGGCTAAACCACTTTGGGTGGAGGAGACCTCAAGCCTGTCGCCGTGCGAAGAGACACTCCCCTCCACACTCTCCGCGATTTGTCCACTCTGCTCAATCCGTGAGAGACTTCGCGGCTCTTGATTCTACATTTGCATACCCCTCCGTTCAATCGCTCACTTCTGAACCACACATCATGGGCGTTCCTTTCGAGGCCTTGATTCCCTATGGGATCATTATCACCGTGCGTATCATTGGTCAATTCCTCTCCGGGCTACAACTCACCAATGCTAGATGTTTGGCGCGACTGGCTACGGTCTTCACTATGTCAAGCGCTTCGCCAACGATGGCAAGAAGGCACGCTGGAACCGTGACCTGTGGGATAGAGTAAGTCGTCTTTTTCCTTGTCGGCTGCGGTCGGAACTCCCCTAGAATGCCTGCTAACACTTTTACAGCAAAGTAAGTTATGACCGACATATCCACGACACCAACGACTCGAATCCTCTCGGGAGAATTTGCCAAGCTAACCATTCACCGCGAATAGTGATGGAGAGAGACCAGAGAATCACAGGCGCATTCCGGGCACAGTCCAGCAATCACCAAGCACCCGCCGGATTCGACGTCAGCAACCCGTGGAAGGTACGAATAAAACTGGCCCTCCAATTGCTCGTGCGAAATCGCTAACCAGAAGCACAGATCGAGAAGCGGATTTACTAGACTCAAAATTGCAACCTCGTTTCCCCGTTACGCTCTATGCCTGCGCCTTCCTTTTTTTCCGTGATCATACATATCCATTGCAATTTATCTAGAAACGCTGTACCATATCCTATTCACACATGGATTTCCCAGTAGTGCACCAAAGGTCTATTTGCTATTTGAGCTGCGAGGACAAGTTCCGAATACCTTGAATCTCACTCGCGCGAAGGTGCATATCGAAGTACTTGGCCAAAGCCTTAACCCGGTCTTCTTCATTCTGCATCACCTGCAAGACCTCCGTTTGCCCGCGCACTCTTTGCTTGACTTCTTTGCCCGACATGATGCACTGGCCTACGATCTCTTTCCCGCTTTCGTCCATGAGAAATCGCACACAGACAAGCCTCTGGGTGAACCAGCTGGCCCGGTTCTTGCTGACGGAGAAGTTCATGACTCCGAAATCCTGAGGCAAGAACTCCTGTTCGGAAAAGCAGATCTGGGACAGCCAGGTGCTCTCGGGGTTGTATCTTGTCTGGTAGATCCAGACCTTCTGGGTTGGATCCGTGAATTCGATGATGTTTTCCTTGACCAGGCGCATCTCAGACGGCGCAATGTGCGTAGCAGTAACACCCTCTTCCAGCGGCAGCGGGGCAGTAGCACCGTTATTCCCAAAGCCGACGTCAACCTATCCGGTCAGCGTAGTTCACGAGTAAATCTAGGACACCCTCACATACCATATACTTTTTCCCGTCAATATTCACAATCAGAATCATATGCGCGCTTCACCAAACGAGTCAGCTCCTTCTGTACATCCGATTGCGACCAACTTGTAGAACTCACATTGAAAAGAATAACCCAGTATCTACACCCGTCTCCGCAGCCTGAGCGACTCGGCCGGCAGTGGGATAAACAGAGTACCCCAAAGACCGCAGGATAAGGAGAAACAAACCCGTGTTCTCCATGCAATACCCATCAAGCCGTCTCTCAACCATCTTCTCGAAAAGAGACTCCGGGTCCAATGAAATAGTATGATGCCGCGAGTAATGCAGTTCCGAATTACCCCAAGGAATAGCAGTGAGGTGTCGTCGTTGGAGATCACATAGCGTGGCGTGTGCATCTTTCTCTATATTCTGGCGCACATGTTGCAGGAGGCGAGTCTCTGACCCAGCGGACTTGGAGTATCCAATGCGCTTCAGGTATGTTTCCAATTGGGCTTCGGAATAAGTTGGTTTTGTTGCCATGTTGCTGAAGGTGTCTGGTTCTTGCTTCAAATGGGGTATGTATAGATGTATGTGTAGATGAGCTAGATTGGAGAGAACCTTTGAGTCGGAATTATTCCACGTGTGGATATAGTCCACGTTGTGGATGACCAATTTCTCTCCCCACACGGCATTTGCTTGCCACACTCAGCCGAGTTTAGATCTATGGAGTGAACAGATCTCGTATTGTGGTGTTCTTTGTAATTGACATTGCCGCTAAGCTCAAAAACTATACGACAGTCACATTTGATCCTGCAGAAGCTGCGTTGTCGCAGATGGGTCATCCTCGGCTATACACGTCCTCCGCGGGGAACCCCAAGATCCTCTAAAGTGTAACATGCACGATATAGAGCATGGAATGTAGAATTTTATATTAATTGCAATTGCAACAATGTCAATTAATAAGCTTGTCCTATGTAACACATTACATGTATATTCGGCAAAGCCCAGATCAACCGATGATGTATTCATCCGATATCCGGACGTACGGGCATGTGCTCGACGACACTTCCCGATACTTTCCTTGATACTTACCTCCATATAGCCTGTACAGCATTGTTCTCCTCATATATCAACTAACCGTACTATTAACATTATCCCACTCGCTTTCAATCTCCACGTGAAACACAATGGCAACACTGAACGAGCAACTTGCGACTCTGGTCGAGAATTACTCGGCTTGTGATGTATGTCGGACCAAGCCAATATCAGCATCTATATATTATGAGCAGTACCCCTAACAATATCATATTCCAGGTATCAGACGCCCTCATAAAACTCCAAAAGACACCGGAAGGCAGCACAGCGAGAGCAGGCTACCTCGCAGACCTAGGTAAACCACAAACATACGCAACATACCCCTCCAAAAACTAAAAACCAGCTAACAAAATAACAGTCCCATTCTCCCCAATAACAGGCCGTAACACACAAACCCCCAAAATCGCCGCACCAGCAACAACCTTTAAATTCATCTCAAAGAGCAGCAAGCCACCAAGTATAGCAACGGAGAATCCCCAAAAGCACGGCTTCGAACCGGGCAAGCACTGGGTCGACCATGTAGGCGAATTCGCAGCTGCGGATCCTTCAGGCGCTGGTTCTATTGTTGTTATTGAACAGCCGGATGATCAGTTCTGTGCTGTTACCGGTGGTATTATGGCGACTAGGATGGTTGCTGTTGGGATTCGGGGGACTGTTGTTGGTGGCAGGATTAGGGATTTGGGGGAGTTGAGGGAGACGGGTCTTCCGGTTAGTTTGTTCTAGGGAGATGGAAAAGCAGTGTGTGTGTGGAAGAGTGTTGCTAATGATTGTTATGTTGTGGATAGATCTGGGCGCGGGCTACTTCGACTGTTGGGACTAATGCCGAGGCGAAAGCTGGTGCTCGCGATGTGCCGGTTTCGATTGGGGGTGTTACTGTTTCGCCGGTGAGTTTTTTTTAAGTCGTTCTCTTCTGTGGGAGTGATTGTGTGGCCCGTTTGGCTGACGATCAACGATACGACAGGGCGATATTATCTTCTGTGATCCGTTGGAAGGTGTCGTTGCCATTCCTCGTGAACTGCTGGGTCAAGTGCTTGAGATCATGCCTAAGTTGATTGCCATGGATGAGAAGGCTAAGGAGGCTGTTGCCCAGGGTATGAGTGTTACGGATGCCTTCAAGAAGTTCCGCTCTGCGTTATGATTTATTATCTTGGTTGATGTGCTACATTGGAGAGGACTTTCGTATATAAGTGTGATCTATGCTCTGCTCCTGACGAAATCAGTATATACTACTAGATAGCTCTTGTTCCTTTTATGACGGGAACCGCAGTGTAATATGTAGTTGAGCAGGTGAAGGTCCAATCTCGTGTGGTATTCAATACATAACAAGAAATCTGTGTGTATAAGGGAAAGGAAAACGTTAAATGCCAAAATCGCTAGTTCAATGTACAGTCGAAAGCAGATGCTTCTTTACTCCGCAACCCAGACAGCGGCCATACCCATACCGGTACCGACACACATGCTGGTGACACCGATCTTCTTGTTTGTCCGCTTCAGTTCAGTAAGCAGAGTGCTGACCTGGCGGGAACCAGTGCATCCAAGAGGGTGACCGAACGCAATAGCACCACCCTTGGGGTTGATCTTCTCCTGGGGAATACCAAGCTCGTTGACACACCAGACGCACTGGGAAGCGAAGGCCTCGTTGATCTCGTAGATGTCGACATCATCCTTAGTGATGCCGGCCTTCTCCAGAGCAACGGGGATAGCCTTCCAGGGGCCAACACCCATGAGGAGGGGCTTGACGCCGACGACGCTGGCGGCAACGTACTTGCCGATGATCTTCTGGCCCAGACGCTCGGCGGTGGAGCGCTTCATGAGGAGGACGGCGGCGGCGCCGTCGGAGATCTGGGAAGCGTTACCGGCGTGGATGGAGCCGTCCTTGGCAAAGGCGGGCTTGATCTTGCCCAGAGACTCGGCGGTGATGCCCTCCCGGATGCCGTCGTCGGCCTTCACGGTGATGGTCTTCTCCTCGCCGGTCTTGGGGTCGGTCCATTTCACATCCAGAGGGGCGATCTCCTCGTTGAAGAGACCAGCCTTCTGGGCCTTGAGGGCCTTTTGGTATGAGGAGGCAGCGAAGGCGTCCTGGGCGGCACGGGTCACACCACGGTCCTTGGCCATGTTCTCGGAGAGAACACCCATGGGGACCTTGCAGTTGGCGGACTCTGGATGGTTCTCGAGGAGTTCGGAGAATTCAGTCACGGCACCGGGACTATAGGACTGTTAGAAGTGATTAAGATAAACATCGTAGAATATACGTACCCATATTGAGAGGACATGCTCTCAACACCAGCACCGATACCAACATCGATCATGCCAGACCGGATACCGTTGGCAATATCGGCGATGGCCTGGAGACCACTAGAGCACTGACGGTTCAAACTTTTGACAGCAGTGCTCTCGGGGAAGCCAGCCACGAGAGCAGCGGCACGGAACTCGGTGGCACCACCACCGGGGGGCAGAACGGAACCAACAGCGATATCCTCGACGGCCTTCGGGTCGAGGCCACTCTTGTCAAGGACAGCCTTGAAGACACCAGCAAGCAGATCAGCGGCAGCGGTATCCTTGAAGCCACCCTTACCACCCTTGGTGAGGGCCGTTCGCAGAGCACATGTCACGACAATATCATCGGGGTGCTTTTCGGTGAGGGCGGCGGCTCCCTTCTTGCCGAAGTGGGAGGAAACCTGGTTCAGGCGTTGCTGAGCTATACTCGAGGTTAGTATACTTGTGCTTTTGGACCATAACTCGCACCGGCCAACAAAACCCCATCTTGGCTTGCACATGCATACATACCGGAAGACATGACGTCAATGTGGGATGGGGAAGGTAGGGAGAGTATGGGGTTGAAAGAAAGGAGTCAGATGAAGTTTCAGAAGCTAGTGCAGGCCGGGGAAACGACTCTCTTATAAAAGTCGTGTGAGATCGGTGATACTTCCCCTTTGAATGGCCGTTGCTGGCCGCAGTCGCATATCCGTGAAAGTACCGAGGTCCATTTGGCCGCATCATCAATGATCCGGATAGAGTCACGGGATCACCGAGCCACATGTGAATTGCATGTGCAACAACGTCATACTCGGCTATAGATCTAGTTAGTGATCATGAAGCTTATACATCTATGGATACTTCGGTGTGATCAATAATCAGGAGTGCCATACGGGACGTATATAGGGAGTCATGTATCCACCTCCGTGTTTCTGTCTTGTGGGGAAGCTTGGTATCATCTCATAATCCACTTCTACTGTACAGTAGTTTAATTTTCTCTTTTGCCGCTTGGAAAAAGGCCGGGAGTAAATCACAAAAGACCATTCATACGAAGCATCAAGTTAGTTAGAAAACAACTTAAGAGTTCGTACTGTATAGATAGCCTTCTATTTTCCCTCGGAGATAGTAATAACTATTCCTCTAAACTACAACAGGTTGTGAAACTCCACATCCCCTCTGCTAGTGATCCGCCACTGTTGCCTCTAATAGT
Source organism: Penicillium arizonense (assembly GCF_001773325.1). Classification (NCBI taxonomy): domain Eukaryota; kingdom Fungi; phylum Ascomycota; class Eurotiomycetes; order Eurotiales; family Aspergillaceae; genus Penicillium; species Penicillium arizonense. The sequence goes on along the minus strand of NW_019173288.1, from coordinate 319,819 downwards.
TGCTAGCAGGGGCAAGATATACGCGTCTCTTATCATTGCTGTAGACATCGAGAAATGCAGGGGCAAACTAAGGAACAAAATCGAAGAGAGAATAAATAAGACCGAGAACTTACTAGAATAGACATAGAATAGTCCTACTACATGAACAGCAATAAGATGATAAATACGCCAACCTGTCAAATAGACTTGAATAAAACCCCACTTTTGAAGCTGTCATAGCGCCTTTTTCATTTCAATTTTCTCATCGTATTCCGATTTTATTAGAGCTCCTTTTGTATCCTCATCTGAAGATGGCAAACAGTTAGATCGTCGCATTTGTAAAGAAGGCCTGGACCAGGAACGAAGACGATTTCTCACCTTTCCATATTGGCGGTTACAATGCTCCCATGATGGTCTGTCAGCTGCCAAAGCGTTCAACCACCCGGCCAGGCGAATGCCTGCTTTGAGAATTTGTGCTTCCACAACAGGAGCAGCCTCGTCGTAGTACTCTCCACCCAGGTTATTATTTTCGAGCCATTCAATGCCCTTTTTGAAAACGAAATCACAGTTCAGCCGGTTTGTCTCAGTTGCCCATATCATAGGGCATTTTGATGGTTTCTTTGTGTCAGAGCATTCCGCCTGAAGGGGCCTCAATCCCTGAGACTGGAACAACTTTGCGGCCCACTTCACAGCTGGCTCTTTTTCGTCGTTGTGCTTCGGCTTCTGCTTGAGACCGTTGATTTTATGTGGGATTTCCGTATCCCACACACTGTGAAGGTTCATAGTCTTAGCGCAGTGATTGTCAAAGCAAACGTGGAGCTCGTTGCCTCCTCGAAGCTTTGCCTCGACATGCAGCGGTTGGTGCAGGTCACCAATGAAATGCATTAAGAATTTCAACGCATCACCTCGCTGCGCCTTCTCCAGACTGGTGTCCTGCACCTGATGTGTCTTTCCATCTGTCAGTGATGTTCATTGAGATTTGCATCTAATTGGGCTGCAATGTTTAGATGCCTCGCTCACTAACCATATTTACAATAGCGGATATAACACATCCATCATTGCAATCTTCTTCATAGGAAACACGGCACGAATCGGGCGGCTTATCCTCTGCATCTGTTTGAATAAGCTTGTGGTTCTGCTGTAACTGGAATCGGTACATACCTAAGTAATGCCATGGTCTAGTAAATGGAGAGCGGAATTTCTGTCTATCAGCCCAGACTGCCGCATCTGAGATATCGAATTCATTATCCGGAGTAATAAGGTCGTTCACCAGCTGCTCGCCCTGCTTGTCTAGGTACTTCTCTGCCAAATAGGCTACCGTTCGATGACCGATGTCTCCCCAGCCCCAAGTGAACTGGAGCGTATTACTGAATAACAGGAGTGACCAGAGGTAATACATTGTTGATGCAGCTGTAACTGGTAAGTGGCTATGGAAGAGCTGAGCTTTGGGTAGATCCACTGGAGTTATAAAAGGAAGAACAGAATAGCAGATACAGCGGCTCCGTTATTTATAAACCCTCGAAATCGAGGCAATGATTAGCTGTACTACGTACAAAAGCCCACGAAGAGTCTAGATCCAACCAGGCTTGCAGATGCGACAAGCTTAAATACGAATGTTCTGCTGTTTGCAGCAAAAAGAAACCGATCTATTCATTACCGCAGGTCGCAGCTGATTTCACCATGACGGAAAATCCCTACTTCATGGCTCGAGCCCTTGCAGGGAGATCGCTGGTCTCGGTGGCTGAATGAACCAAGCAAAATGTTCGGATACAACCCGTAAATTACATCAAATGCACACTGCACTTCGATGCCCCTCATCACGGGAATCCTAAGTATAATCTCTTTCCACTTGCATTTATTGGTATCTGTCTCAGAATAATTTTTGTAACTTGATCTACTGTTTGAATTAATATGGATATAGGGAGTTTCCAATATAAAAGCTATTGCGGACGTAACAAGGCGTTCGTCGCTGGGCAAGGGAGTTTAGGCGGGCTGGCTGTCGAGACGGAGTTTGGGTCAAACCAAGACAACAAAAGTACATAACTTAATACTTATGAACCCGACCTTATGAATGGAATCAGTGCTCTTCACATCTTTTAAACAAAAGAGATATCTTACGTTGAATTTTCATATCGAGATCAATCACACAATAGGCGGATTATATTGATCTTTCCACGACCTCCCAATGCTTTGGATAAATTATTATCACGTTGCGTAGGACCAGCTCAGTATGATGCGGTTCTCTGTTTGCTATGGATGTTATTCTGTCTAGCAAATAAAGAGAACTGCGAGCAAGGATGTGAAAGGAGAACAAAAAGTCGACAGGGCCCAGGCTGGGTGGTATTCTGCGTACTGGGAATATTGTAAGGCGCGACGAACCGGGCGTAATCCGGAAATCTTCGACGATACTCTTAAAGAGGAGTGGTGGCCGAAGTACCTGGCAATGAACCTAGATCAAGATAGATGATGAGACATACTGCCACTATTTCGTTGGGTTTGTTCTATCTAAGGGAATCTAATTGTATAGAACTAAGGGGGTTACTTATTAGGCTTGGTGTTCTTATAGATTTTATCTAAGTTTTAGATGAGTAAAGGTTAAATCAATCTAAAATACACTAAATATGATTGTCTTCTAACTTAGTTTCGTGATAGAAACGTTAGTAATAGTATAATACTGTGTTGTACCTGACAAAAATAGCTATTCTAAGAATATAGTAAGCTATTCTCCTCATTAATTATACATTAAGTAGTAACAAGTCATAATTGTTCGTGATATTAGGCCGATTTACTTAGAACATCAGTTACCGATGAATCTGCCGGTAGAATCTCAACGTCGATATGCCAGGGAGGGTCGGACTGTGGCTGTCTGCTCTCGCTGCTAGCCCTCCTATTGTAAATCTTGTTGCTAGACAACTGGTTCCTACATAGGAGTCGATAGGACGCTCGACTTCAAACTGTCTACAGCCGAAGTTAGCAGCTATTCAAATCCTTAGGGTTCTCTAAGTTCCAAAAGCACTGCTTGTATGAGATATCAAGTTACTTTACCTCTCAATCCAGAGCTTTCCGTACATCTTAGCTTGCCCAACTGCTTCGTAACCAGCGTAGAGGGCCAAAAGAGTAGCACCTGTGTAGAAGAGCCCCAGGATGCCAAATCTCCTTCACGGTTTGTACCAACGCCAGGATGAAGGACTCCGAATTTGGAGTCTCGGAGGGAGATAGCGAAACCTAACTGGTCCCCCCGAATCTCTGGACCTTACTGATACTCCTAGGGACGATCTCCCTAAGGAAGGGGATAAAGAAGATGCCCTAGACGTATCAGAACTAAGCATTTAAATGCCTTAGCTAGGGAAGTATTAAGGAGAAGGAAAATAGTGAGATACGAAAACTTACTAACGTTGTAAGCGTATCGGTTAGGGAGAAAGTAGAAGAAGGATCGGCTAAGCATAAAATAGTCCTTTTATAGGACCACGTAGTAGTCTCTAGGTTTAGGTGCTAAATTTCTTATTTCGGAGCCCACTCTCAGATCCAAACCTCTCTATCCGCTTAAGTTTGATGCTCGATGACGGCAAATTGAAGGTTGTCTATTTTTAGTGTGAAACTCCGTAGATCCACTCAAACTTATCATCTCTCCCTGTACAAACTATCACTTCACTTCAACAATGTCCAACACGGTCGCGGACATCAACCTCGTCTCTGAATTCCTCAGTGACAACCAGCAAGATCTTTCCCCGGTTGACTGCATCGTGATCTGTGCATCAGCAGTTCTCCACAGTGCCGAAGTCCTTTTCAGCACTCTCCAGCACCAATCCCTCACCAAAGCCCTGGTGCTCTGCGGGGGAATCGGTCACTCAACCCAGCTACTCTATGATGCCGTGAAATCACACCCTATATTCTCACGCATTGCCGATGAAATCCAAGATCTCCCAGAAGCAAAAGTCCTAGAAACAATCTTAGAGGAGTTCTATGATCGATCTCTCATCGCCAAAGAAGGATGTCGCATTCTTCTAGAGTCCAAATCTACGAATTGCGGGCAGAACGCTTCCTTCTGTCGCAAAGTCCTCGATGATGCAGGCTTCCAAGCTCCGAGGACGTGCATTGTCATTCAAGACCCGACGATGATGCTCAGGACTAAAGCTTCGTTCGAAAAGGCATATGAAGATGTACAGTCTCCGGTTTCGATTGTTAGCTGTCCAATCTTTGTGCCGCGCATGCAATTGTCTCAAGACGGTGCTCTGGAATATTGCCCTATCTCGTCGACCTCGGAACTATGGTCTCAAGATCGATTCTTGGAATTGATTATGGGGGAGATCCCCAGGTTGAGGGATGATAAAGATGGCTATGGGCCTCAGGGACGAGGATTTATTTCTCATGTCGATATTCCAGTTGACGTGGAAGCTGCTTGGTCTCGATTAGAAGTGGTGGTAAAGAGATCTAGATAATAGCATAATAGCATAGCTTGAGCATGTCACTGTGGATGTGTAGATGGGGGAGATAGAGATAGGCGGAGAAGCCGATCAAATTATTCTCCGCGCGACCTCCAACTCCAACCTCAACCCACGCCACCCTCCACCTAAGAAAACACAGGGGTCTCTCTGAACCGGAACTCCCCTCATGTTCCGACAAGCATTAACAGCCGCCTCGTCGGCGCGCTGCATCCCCTCGAGCGCAACGGCATCAGCCTCCAAACTCCCAACCAGCCGCACGCCATGGCACCTTGTACGAGACCCCAAGTCACCCATACAGCCCTCACCTTCTACCGAAAACAAATCGCTCTTCCAATAAACACAGCGCTAACAAAACCCCCAGACCACGACGCTCCGAACCCCCACCTCCCGCACCTTCACAACAACACCACGAACACCCTTCACATCAACCGCGCCAACAAAAGACTCCCCCTTCCGCATGTCAACAACCAAACCGGAAAACACCGCGCCCCCGTCCTTCGACGACGTTTACTACAGCCCCTACCAACCAAAGCGCCAATGGCCACCGGATATGTCCAAACTCTCCCCAAAGCACCAGTTCCGACTCGAACGGAAGTATCGTCGGCGCGCGGCGCTTAAGTATGCACGACCGAAGTTTATGAAAGCTGTGACTCTGGGACAGTGGGTTATTATTGGATGTGAGTTTTCCTTTTGAGATTGGGAGTGAGGTGGAAATACGAGAGATGAGATATGAGAGGTTTTAAAGATCGAAGCTAACATTTATACTCGACAGTCGTTGTCATCTACGCGGTTCTCTTCATGGAATGGCAAACCGAGAATACGCCGTTCCACGGGGTACGTACTCTACTCTACTTTACTTCTATACACAAATCAAGTATAGTGTGGCTAACGCTTGTTACAGATCCGAGAAAGCTTCTTCGATGGCCTCAAGGCTATATTCTCTGCCCCACCAGCTCCTGAGCCTAAGAGGGATCGGAAGGAGTGAATGGGCTTCTTATGGGGGTTGAGATGGACATGTGTCCTTGTATATTGATCTCTGGCATTGGCAATCTTTGTATGATATTGAGATAAGTTAGATTCCCAACTTGCATGTTAGTCTAGTAACGTTATAGAGTATCTCACAATAAAGTAAACAGCCTATATCGATAAGACTGTCTAGGAAGTAGAGAAAGGAAAAAAAGCTACTGAATTCTGCCAGGCAAACCCCAGCTATGATAAAAAGCAACTAAACCCTATTGTGCTGATAGTGACAAGTAATGTAAAGCAAAAAAAGCTGTCACGATTCATTCAATTCTCATATCTGTCATTTTGTCATGAGGAAATCCAGTCGGATGAACAGGCGTCGCTGTACCATGGAGAGAGAACAGAGCAACAAGGAAAGCACGAACAGAAACAATACATGTCCTGTCCGTATTTCTCTTTCTCTTCCTTACATTCTCCTCCGTCGCCTGTGCCAATATATGGCTTCATTACATCATGTCCGCAGGACTTCTCTGGACAAGGGAAAAGGATGCAGTGTAACACAATCAATAACACCAAGAATGCCAGAACGCCTGTCAAAGCAACAGGCTTGTGAAAGTAACTCCCAAGGTCAGGTAAAAAAAAAAGGAAAACCAACAAGATAAGATGAGAGGAGGCTGGAACAGCCCGAACGCCGAGTCATGATAACGTGTAAAGGCAAAAGAAAAGGTAGGAAATAATGACAAGAGAGGAATGGAAATTCGTTAAATGGAACCGGGGGTTGCGCACCCGGTTCTTAGAGCCAGCTGCGCAGGTCGCTCGACGGGGTGGTCGGGCCTGGAGCTGGACGGTTGTCGGAGAAGTCGAGCGCAAGCTCGAGCTTGGGTGGACGCTCATCGACTAGGCCCTTTTTTGGGCTGCCAGGTGCCGACTTCTTGGGGGATTTGGTTGGGGAGCCAGGCTCGCCTGCCCGAGGCGGGCCTTCGCGCACGAAGGTGTATGGCCAGCCATCATCTGCGGCAGCGGCAACCCAGGTGCGCAGACAGTCATGCACGGAGGAATAGAACTTCTCCTTGCAAGTACGCAGGCTGCCGCCCATGACTTTCTCGAAGCCGGAGGAGCGGAGCTCAGCGCGGAGTTTGTTACGCTCGTCTGAGGTAGGAAGGGAGGCAATCAGGCCGTTCACAAGATCGAGGTGCGCGGCAAGATAGTTTGTCGCATCCCACTCGACGCCGCCAACGTATGGGGCAGCTGGAACTGGGGGGCGAGGGGGTGGGAAGTGACGTTCAACATAAGGGCGAGTGTCTTCTGGTGGCTTTTCACCGAACAAGTCCTCCGTCTTGGGGAGGGGAATGACATTCAGATGATGAAGGAAGATCCAAAACACCTCCTTAGTAACGTTGGTGACCTCCTTACACCACACACGGTATGGCCGTGACTGGTAGATATTAGCGATGAAGGACAGTGGTTGGTTGTCTTCTGGTGGCGCTGGGTCCTGCAAGTAGCCGAGGATCTGCCTGGTGCGCTTCACTGCCATATCACCAGCAGGGGCGGTAGAAAGCTGGGTGAAGAGTAGATTGGCAATGATGCCTCTGGTGGTGAACTCGCTAGGGCCCTTCTTCTCCTCGTCAAAAAGCATCTTGAGCAAGGCGGGGAACAGCTCATCCTCGATAGAAGAGAGGTGGGCCAGCGCGACAGATGTCGTGCAAAGAGCCTTCAGACAAAGCAATGCCTCGTGCAGAAGTGTGTCCTCGTGGTCCTCTCTATGGCAATGTCAGTGGTAGTTTGGGATGAGACAGCCGTAAAAATACGCACCTCCAGGTCATGTTCATAATGCGGTAGAGAAGCTGCACAATCTCGTCCATGCCTCCCTCGATGATGAATCCATTAACCCAGTTGACGGTTTCGTTGCGAAGAAGAAGGCGCAATTTATGCACCTTTCCAACTTCAACCATCTCGGGCTTCTGGATCTCTCGCAGGTAGTGCACAAAGTCAGAGGGATCTGCCGCAGTATCAACCGCTGCAGCCTCAGAAAGGGACGCAGTAGAACCTGCAGCTGAGAGTGTCGTGTAGACACCGACAGGCTGGGACAGATCAACCGATTTTGGGCGACGGTTCGAGGCTTCACTATCCCGCCGTAGCTTTTTACCGGGCGAGGATGGGCCTTTGGTCAGTGTGAAGCCACGGCTTCTAGACCGTGAGCGGGAGCCCTTCCGATCCTGAGATTGGCCATCCAGCGACTCCTTTCCACGGCCTCGGCGGCTGTCGCCGGTTCCTGCGCTGAGAGGAGTGTTCTCCGTTCGGTCTTTCTGAATAAAGTCCGCCTTGATATTGGTGTCGAGTGAACGCATCTTATCTCGCATATTATGAGGAATGTTTCTCGCATCCTAGAGATATGTTAGCTCGGCCATCATAGTACACTTCTGTATAGCATTGGACATACCAGCAACTTTTCGAATTCGCTCTCGAGGTCCTTCGAGTTCAGATGCTGGTGCACATCAGCATCCCGCTCCTTTGCGTTGAACGCGGAGATGGCGGCCTGCACACGAGATAACCGCTTGGGCTCCTCTTTCACCATAGGAGAAGCTGTTTTCCGAGGGCTTGAGGGCCCTCGGCTCTTGGTGGAAACATTATCATATTGGCCAGCGGGCTCGCCCTCCCCCGACGATGCTCGCTGCAGACCAAAGAGGTCCTTCACTCTCCGATTGCCAGACAGAATGTCTGACTTCGGGCGAGGCTTCGCGTCACTCCCTTTCGCGATAGATGGTTGATGGTAGTCATAAAAGTTCCGTTGCTGGGCTGGACCATACCCTTTGGGCGTGTAAAGGGAGACTTCCTCCGCCACAGTCCGTCGCGTGTCAATGGTCGAGGTTGGCCTCGGTCGACCGACGGGCTCTCTATGGACGGATGCTGAGTCCTGAGACCACACTGGGGATGGCATATTATCGATCAGGTCGGTTGGGCTGCGGTTTTCTTTGTCGCGAGACTGCTTCGATCCATCGCCCTTTCGCCCACGCTGGGATCGTTTGAGGATGGCTGAGAGACTGGTAGACGATTTAGCCTTCTTGGGAGACAAACCCTCTCCTTCCTCAGTTGGCTCCTCCGGCTTCCCATCTTTCCGCTCCATGTAGCTTCTCAATGACTTCAAGGAGACGGCACTCTTGGTCTTTTTATGCATGGGCCCTTTTGGCCCTTTGTTCATCTTTGGAGCAGGTACTCCGTTCTCCCCCGCATCCCGGTTTGGAACGATCTCACTCAAGGGATGATAGCCGCCGAGGGGGGCCGACTCCTCACCAAATGGATAAGTGTTGTTCTCGGACGGCTTGCTTCGCTGCAGAGGCCGCGGGGCAATGGCATCATCAGCCGATTGGTTTCGTTTATGGGTTTTCGGCGACATTATGGCCCGGAACATGGACGTCTTGCCGGGTGATCGGTTCGCATCATCGAAGATCTGGGGACCGGAGGCACTGGTAGCCATTGCTATCCTCTTTGACCAGCAACTGCAGGAGTTAGCAAAAGGAAATCCAAGTAGACGGGTAGTTGCAGGACTCACGGGATGTTTAGAAACACACGCAAGAAAGGGCAACGCGATGGGAATCAAGCCCTTGAAAAAGAAAACACAAAAACAAAAGTGGGATCAGATGTGAAAGAAGAAGGGGGTTGTGGGGATTTTGAAGAGTTCGTCATCGAGTATCTTGATGTCCTCGAACTAGGCCAAGCCGATCATTGGGGTTGGAGTAAACAACGTGCGGATAGGAAGGTTGCGAGGGGCAACGCGCTGGCGGTGAACGCGGATTTGTCCATGTCATATTCCATGTCATCTTGCATGATTTTGATAGTTGATGTTTATGTTTAGGTGCATACAGTACTGTACTGTCGAGTCCTTGCAGGTGGTTGAGATGTTTGTGTTTTGGCCCAATGCGGCATTATATATCTACTCTGGGCTTCACGGCTGTGAACAAATACACATCTCTATACCACCATGTTGCACATCTTGATTAACGTTAGTATATTTGCAGTCTGTTCTTCTTTTTCAGTCTATATAAGCCGCATAATGATCACAAGACACACCTTGCGACTCCGATAAATAGAAACTCCGCATCTTTCCTATTCCCGATGCCCGGTGGATTACTCCGACAACAAACACCCCTACTCCATGCATACATGTAAACAAGGCCAGGAACCCCTCAGTTCCAGATCTTCTGACTATCAGGGTGCAGATTTACATGTATGTTCATGTCGCTACCGTACTATACACGGTAGATGGAATTCCGCGACCCACAGTCTAGCCGTTTGCGCTCTTCCGGCCTCAGAGCAAATATGCCCTGGAAATATGTCGAAGATGAAGATGCATATTAACCACTATTATACTGCTAACTTATCTTCATGCCATACATGTACATGTTGGATATAAAGTTATGATGTGCTCAGTATAGGTCCCAGAACGGGAACACACCGGGCGCATTCGGGGTCTCCCCACAAGGTTAACGTGGATTCTCGTGTGGCTCCGATGAACCGACCATCACCCGATCAAAGACAAGATTTAAGCATCTCGTCAGATCTGGATCTTCATCTTCACACCCCACCATGAATTGCCCCTCACGGACAGACGACACCCTCCAGCATCCAAGCTGGAACCAGAGTCCACCGCCCTTCAGTCCAGACACCACGACTCGGAATGACTTCAATGGCCTAACCAATTCGCGAGTCCATCGCAGACACGCCAATTCCGCCAATGCAGCAGGGGAAGACACGTTATCCATTGACGAGAGACCGCACAGTCTGCACGATCGGGATCCCCCGCCAAAAAAAGTCCCCAGTGGCGCGGTGATCACTGCGCTCTCGGGAGGTGATTCACCCCCGACGACCAGCGGATCACCTCGCCGTCCTTTCTTAACTTATTTCAAAGACTCTTCTCTGCACTGTGCCCGGAGCCTGGCCAAATTCGCCCGATTCATTGGGCCCGGCTTCCTCATTGCTGTTGCGTATATCGACCCGGGAAATTACGCCACAGATGTCGCTGCCGGTGCAGATTTCAAATATGCCTTGCTGTTCATCGTTCTCGTTTCCAACCTCTTTGCTATTCTGCTTCAGTCCCTTTGCATTAAGCTGGGCTCTGTGACTGGCCTCAACTTGGCAGAGAACTGCCGAGCCCACCTGCCAAAATGGATGGTGATTATTCTTTATATACTGTCGGAAGCGGCCATTGTTGCTACTGATATCGCGGAGGTGGTTGGATCGGCGATTGCGTTGAACTTGCTTTTAAATATCCCCTTGGTGGCTGGATGTGCTATCACGTTGGTTGATGTTCTCTTTATTCTCATCTTTTATCGTCCCAATGGGGCGATGTGGGGACTGCGATTGTTCGAGTTCTTCGTCATGGCGTTGGTCTTGGGTGTCGTTGTTTGCTTCTGCATTCAGCTTTCTCTGGTGCGGGATCAATCAGTTGGTGAAGTCTTCCGGGGTTATCTGCCTTCTTCGGCCATCGTTCAATCAGAAGGGTAAGTGTTGTTTCCTTGCCTTACGAAGCCCACCACTAACGCATCTTTAGTCTCTACCAGAGTTGTGGGATCCTTGGTGCCACAGTTATGCCACACTCACTCTTCCTGGGAAGTGGAGTGGTCCAATCTCGTCTGAAGGACTTCGACGTCACAGCCGGTTACGTGGAGGCCACGGTGCCTCTGGGCAGCACTGGCGGCGAAGTCGAGTATCGTCCCTCGATCCATGCCATCCGCGGCTGCATGAAATACTCGATCATCGAGCTCGCTCTGTCTCTTTTCACCTTCGCACTGTTCGTGAACAGCGCCATTCTCATTGTTGCCGGAGCAGCTCTTTACCAAGTCCCTGGCGGCGCTGATGCCGATCTCTTCGGTATCCACAAACTGCTCTCCCAGTCAATCGCACCCGCCGCCGGGTTAGTATTTGCCCTGGCTTTGCTATTGTCGGGTACTTCAGCTGGAATTGTTTGCACGATTGCCGGGCAAATGGTCAGCGAGGGAATGCTCAACTGGACCATTCGACCTTGGCTTCGAAGACTCATCACCCGCTCCATCAGTATCATCCCCAGCATTATCATTGCTGGAGCTGTTGGTAAGGATGGTCTGAACAAGACTCTGACTGCAAGCCAGGTTGTTTTGAGTGTCATCCTGCCATTTGTCTCTGCTCCGTTGATCTGGTTCACCTGCTTGAATCGCTACATGACTGTTAAGACTGAAGAACCTAGCGAACAAGAGGATGAAGTGGAGGTAACCGAAGTTCCGATGCGGAACAATCTATTTACTTCGGTCATTTCGGTCATTGTGTGGGTTATCATCGTTGTGATGAATGTATCCCTGCTCGTACTCGTGGGAATGGGCAAGGCATCTTGATCGAGATGACATGTGCTACAAGCCAGACATCTAGAATGGCCTTATGAAGCCTCCCTAATTTCGAAAACTCACACGAATGATTTAATATGGTTCAAATGGGCGCTTCAATAAAAGTTATCACATAGTGCAAGCTAGAATAACATCCAATAAACTCCACTGCCTGAATCCAGGATATCGCCAAAAAGCACGCTGTAAACACCTCACCCAAGCCCCCCAGCAGCCTCCTTAACCTTCGGTTGCTCAGGCGGCTCATCAATAAATTGCGGCGGCGCAACCTCATCCTGCAAGAAACTAGGCATAGCACTCTCGCCCATACTACTCTCAAACATACTTTCCTCACCAAGCGCCTCAAGCTCAGCATCCAACTCAGCTTCGTCCACATCCTCAGGAACATCATAGGCGCGCGAGATACTCTCCTGGATCTCATTGCCAACCTCCATCAGATCAGCCATCTCATCCTGCATCTGTTCGATCTTATCTATGTCGACCTTGCCATACTGCTTCTTCAATTCCTTAGTCGTGGTCTTCATCGCGTCAACCGTCGTCATGACATTCTTCAAATTATCCTGCATCATCCCTGCCTGCTCCATGTTCCATGATTGTTGCGATAGCTGGTCCCGCTGTGACTCGTATTGTTTCCGGCGCTGCAGTACCTTGAGCGCTTTCTGGCGGAGGGCGTTCTTGCCTGGTCCGTCGCGCATCTTGGCGATTTTGGCTTGGTAGGTTGAGAGTTCGGAGTTGAGCGCTGCGAGTTTGACATCTATGCTGGATACTCGGGTGTCGACCTGGAGGCGTTATTAGTGGGGGTGTGTAAGGAGGGGTGTGGGTGTGGGATCGGGTGTCTGGTGGTCAAGCTTGGATTGGGGATTGCTTTCGTACATTGGAGATGGCGCCTTCTAGAGTCGGCTTGGGAGCCGTACTCTTTGTGCCAAATAGTCGGTTCATGGTGGGTTGGAGATTGGAGATGTTAGGATCGGAGGCTGACGTCCGATTCCAGAGGTGTGGCCAGTGCTTAGAATCGCGATCGGTGGGCCAAGAGGATACCCGATTGCTGGGACAAACGGGGAGACACAATAGCTTTAGTGAGTGCAGTGTATATGTACGGCCTTGCGTTTAATGCGGAGCAACGTCAGCGGGAGCCTAACGCCTAAGGCCACACACGTGATTACATAACTTAAGGTTTCAGATGCTTCGACCCTTGAAGTGCGTCAGATGATCTTTCTTCGTCAGCTGGAATTCGCAGAGTAAAATAAGCGTGGGACAAGACACGACAGGTATTGGTGACTTCCTTCAGCACACAAATCTGGCGGGGAGGGGCTGTACCTAGTACCCACCGTCATGATGCAGGCCTGCAGACCCCCAAGATAAAAATAAAATGTAACAGAGAAAACAACAGAGACAGAGACAGAAGTCAAATATCCGCTACATGTATACCGGCAAATTAGAGCACTAACTCCTAGAGATATACGTATCAAGTTAGTTCGTATGGTCCCGCACTGTGTGTGTGTTCCGCCCTCGGGGATCAGTAATCGATCACAGCTTCACGTCCACCTCTCTTCCTCCTCACTTCCTATGGACAGGTGTTGAGTCGCCAGTCCAGCCTACTTTGAGTCTGCTCATTTTGACTCTCCAACTGTGATCCCCATTCTTCCTATTTCCCCTCCCCCCACAAACCCACAGGGAGGTCTCAATTTCTCTCTTTCTCGTCACTCCCTCATTGCTCAAGATTGAAGGTATGATCTATCAAGGGCTCTGCTTCTAGGTCTAGTGCCTTGCAATCCCCTTGGCTAGTCCCTCACACTCCGGTCCTGTCGCAGGCCCCCGTGAGGTCTACCCTCACCGGGTACACCTCATCGGGGATGCAGGTGATGCAGGTGATGCAGGCATCTGAACCCGATCGCTGATCCCTTTCTCCTACACAGCGCTAGATCGCCTCAATCTTCTTTTCATTTCGCACTTCCATTGCTAGTCAGTTCCAGGTGACGGCCCGGCATACCCCACTCGACCTGCGACCTGGCCTCTGTGTGTGGACACCACGCTTACCGGTGTATCGGCCTGTCGCGCAACCGCTCCTGAGAACGCCGTCCGTCAGCCCCTTGTACCATAGACAGCTCCGTTACGACACCTCGGAGAAGAACGAAACGAAACGAAACTTCATGAATCATTGTCCTCGGCGATATAATCCATCATGTTTTGGCGCTTTGGGGGATATGCGAGTATCTCCACCATCGATACCCTGCTTGACAAGCCCGATGTCACACTCGAGGATCTCCTGGATGAGCCGGAGATCATCCAAGAACTGAAACAGCTTAATACAAAACTCATAGAATACCTGCGCGAGGATCATGTCTTGAAACGCCTTATGGACTATGTGACGGCGCCCAGTCTCGTGAATGATGATGAAGACAACGAAGACGATTCCAACACGAAAGATGCTCCCAATAAGGATGGTGATGCTACGGAGGAAACCGATGCTGAGAAAGAGGAAAAGGCATCGGATCCGTTGAAGGGTGTTCTTGACCAGGAGGATCTGGATAAAGTTGAGAAGAATCGCTTGAAGCATGCCTATATCGCTTGTGAGGTTCTCTCATCTGAGACATGGTCCATTCTCGAATCAATGATGGCCAATCCTGGGTACCTTCGAGATTTCTGGGGCTTCCTCCGACGATCCCCGCCTCTTGATTCCCTGCAGGCAAGTTACTTCACAAAAGTAAACGAGACGCTGCTTGATAAAAAGACCGAGGAGATGTTGGAGTTCCTCAAGTCCCTCGATGGGATTGTTCCCGCACTGCTGCAACACGTTGATAACCCGATGGTCATGGATCTTCTCCTGAAGATCATCAGTCTGGAGAAGGCTGAGGGTGGCCAGGGAACCGTCGACTGGCTCAAGTCCCAGGATCTAATTCCCACTCTTCTATCATTCCTGTCACCCGAACGCCCGGCTTCCGTTCAAACCTCTGCGGGCGACTTCCTCAAAGCAATCATCACCATCTCCGCGAACGCAAGCCCGAACGACCAGTCATGTATCGGCCCCAACAGCTTAACGCGCCAACTTGTCTCGGCACAATGCGTGCAACAACTCATTGATGCAATGCTCAAGGGCGGAAATCCGTTGACGGTCGGTGTCGGCATTGTCATTGAGGTGATTCGCAAGAACAACTCTGATTATGACCCGGAGAGCCTTGGCGGACCCGATGCCATGCTTACCACTTATGACCCCATTTACCTGGGAACATTGCTGCGCCTCTTTGCTCAACACATTCCTCAATTCATGGCTCTCATTCAGAGCTCCACATACACTATCCACGATGGCAATAAGCTTAAGACTGTCGACCGTGGAAAATTGAACTCTGCATGGGGCGACAAGATTGAACCTCTCGGATTTGATCGATTCAAGACGTGCGAGTTGATGGCGGAGTTGCTCCACTGCAGTAATATGGGTCTTTTGAATGAACCTGGCAGTGATGAGTATATCCGGCAAAGAGACGAGGAACGCGAGAGGTTGATTCGTGAAGGAGTCTTTGACCCTCACCACGATGAGCGCTCTGCAGTTGATTATAATGATACCACGGCCGATTTTACAAACGCGTCAGCCTTTGAGTCTGGATCTCCAGAGGACGTCAAGATCACAGAGGAACCTCACGCGGGTGAAGAGGAAGGCTTCGAGGATGTCGGTACATCGGGTGTTCTGGTAGACGAGAAGGCTGCCGATAACACCGCCGACGCTGTCTCGGAACCCAAAGAGACAGTCGAAGAAGCGACTGCCACCGAGGAACCCAAGACAGAGAAGGCGTCCTCTGAAGAAAAGACAACGGATGAGCCGCAGACCTCCAGCGAACCTACCGACCCATCATCACCCTCCATTGGTCTTCCAGACCAAGTCGATAATATCAAGCTTGATAACGAGCCTCAAGGCGAGCAAGATACATCTGCAAGCGATAATAAACAGCCTGAACCCGAGGCCTCGCGCCCTGAAGATGTGCCGCCTCCTCTTTTCTCCTCCAATGAACAACCAGCGGAGTCAGCTGAAGCTCCTGCTACTGAAACCACGAAAGAACCAAATACTGTGAATGATGGCAGCGAAGAGGATTCGGCTGAGCAATACATCCAACTTGATACCGACGGACAGCCTGTTGTTGGTGATTACTTGAAAATAATGTTTGTTGAGAACAAGGTTGTCCCAACAATCCTGGTTAGTATTTCTTATTCTATGGAGACTATGTCACAGTACTAACTGAGTGCAGGGATTCTTCTTCCGCTTCCCGTGGAACAACTTCCTTCACAATGTTGTCTACGATGTAATCCAACAAGTCTTCAATGGACCCATGGAGCGCGGCTACAACCGGGCTCTTGCCGTTGATGTCTTCGATACTGGTCGCATCACCACCGCGATCGTCGAAGGCCAGAAGCGCAGCGATGAAACCCAGCGCACCAAGCAGATTCGTCTTGGCTACATGGGCCACCTCACCCTCGTTGCAGAGGAGGTTGTCAAGTTCAGCGAGCGACACCCACCAGAGCTTCTTTCGCGATCTGTCATGGAAAGCGTATTGAATCCAGACTGGATCGACTACGTTGAACAGACTCTCTCCGAAACCCGGGAGCGTGACAATGCCATTCTCGGCGGCGTCCGCCCCGACATGTCCGTCGGACCTCGCCAGACCAGCCAGAATAATGCCAGCTCCGGACAAGGCTTCTCAAGCTCTTCTGCCCTGGCGGATGCAGGCTTGAATGGAGGCATTGGAGGTTCAACCTTCCAAAGCTTCGACCTTAGCAACCACGGAAGTGTGTCTGGTGGAGCATTCGGTGGTGGTGGCACCTCCCTATTGAGTGGCTTTGCTAGCTCAAGTGATGATGATGAAGATGAAGAAATGGAGGATCAAGACGACAGAGACGCCGGCAATGCCGAACAAGATACTGATAATGTGGGTAACCCTTTCTCGAACGATATAACGATGCGCGATGCGTAACGGATTTCGTGTGCCATGCCTCCCATTGCCATTCCCCCTCGTTCGGACATTTGTCGATGAAATTCAGCATGGAATCATGACACGAACGGAGCAACAGGAGGCGACGGGTCAGACGTCCACATGGTTGACCAGCAATTTTCATGCGTTGGATGGAACCGTCGACCTCCTGCGCACTTCTGTTCTGATATTACCTGTTTGGTCACACTATGTACTTCATGTTCTCCAACCCGCATATTTTCAACATCATCTTTGAGCTGCAACATCTTGTCAATTCTTCAACAATGTTCACCATTCATTTGTCTTGAATTTCTTATGCATTATATTTCCCCGTTTACATGTTTCCCATGCCGAGTCGGTACTGGTACCACCCAGTTGCTGTCAACCACACACACTGGCGTGTGAAGCGTATTGCATATTTGCTAACTTGATTTACTAGGTGTCATCAAATTCGGCCAGCCAACCTATTCCCATCTTACCTCCGCCACCTGCCCCACTGAGCCTCGGTCCCTCCCGGGCACGTCGCCAACTAGCAGCACGCCTCGCCGCCCAGAAAGAAAAATCAGAAAACCCAGAAGGCGACAACGAAACCCGAGACGAAGAAACCGAAGACCATGAATCAGCCTGGCCAACAAACCCCTTCGTAATCGCCGGAATCGACGACGACGCCGAAGGCGGTAACTCGGCATTCCCAAACAGTGACTTCGGCTCAGCAAACGCTAAACACTCCCCGACATTCCCAAGCTCAGGATTCAGTCCCCCAGACTCCCTATCAACCAACTCCTCGGAAGACGAGGGCGACGGCCACGCCGCATCAGTAAGGCGCCAAGTCCGCGTCCCACTCGAAGTCGAAGACGATGACGATGACGAAATGGGCGAGATGGTAGGACCAAGTAGTATGGGCATGATCGATTCCGACGACGAAGACGAAGCTATCATCAACGAATCACTCGGTTACTCCAACCTCTCCGGCCCAGGACGTTACAGCGGTTTCCGCCGATCTAGGGCTGTAAGCTCGCATTACGATGACGAGCAAAACGACAGCAGTGACGGCGAGGATGATGGCCTAGTGGAGATTCTAGTCCCCGGCCGGAAATCCTCGGCATCGAATTAACGTCAGTGTTAACGTCTAGCATGGTCGTGGGTTTTGTCTTCAATGCCATTGCATGATGGTGCATGTTATGTTGCATTTCCATGCCATCGGGTGGAGCGTTGATGACTCTTTTCTCTTCTTATTTAATTTCTCGATATAGTGCTATGGGGACCTTCGAATATCTTGGTGGCATGGCGTTTGTATATACACTTTTTCCATCGATCCTTGAGTTTGTCAGCCCCGCATGGAGAGTCTTTTTCTCTGAGCTTGTTTTCTTTCGCGTCTTTTGCATGTATTGCGTGCGCCTCCCCGTTACCTGGGAAAGGCTTACGAGTCGATGGCTTTTGATTTAGTTGATGTGGTGGGGTTGTGGTGGTTGCTTGTGTACGATAGTTGTCTGGAGCTGTGAATCGATGTTTTTGTTTGAGTCTGGGTTGAGAGTAACGTAGTATTAGAGTAGCTTCGATCCTAGTATAACTGTCTTTTTAAGGGCTTCTTCTAGCCTTTTTTGCCCAATTTCAACTGCCAATACAGAGATACAGTTCTACTACCAGCCGCCCAAATATTATAGATACTCACTAGCAGTTTGTAGTGAACCTCCTAGAAGTCTATGCAATCAATCGATGTAGTTCGGGCAAAAAAAGCGGGCCCCACCATCCCGCATCAATTCTTTTCTCACTTCAACCGATAGAGCGACTCCCGTTGAATAACTCCCTGCATCGCATCTGCGACAGACAGTCGCCGCGAGCAAAACCAATTGACCACATCTGCCCATCTGACAAAGATGGCCAAACTCTTCGAGTAAGTGGTATAACGTGCTACGTCATCGACCAGACCCCAATATAAAAACCAGACTAACACAACCAAACAGATCAGTCGACCCATCACTAAAAGCCCACACAGAGCTAGTGAACTGGTTCACCCAACATGGCGGCAATGTAGACAAAAGCGTGCGCATAGCCACAGACGCCTCGCGCGGCGTGCACCTGCAAGTGAAGAAAGACTGGCCAGCACCAATCTCAAAAGAAACCAGAGTAATCAATACTCCAATCAACGTGTCAATGTCCTGGTTCAACGCTATGAACTACCAGTCGCCGCGGGGCTCGTTCCCCAATCATGGCGTGGAGTTCTCGCGTTCTTGGATGGAGAGTATTGGGCCCGAGGAGACTTCTGCTTT
Organism: Penicillium arizonense; assembly: GCF_001773325.1. Lineage (NCBI taxonomy): Eukaryota > Fungi > Ascomycota > Eurotiomycetes > Eurotiales > Aspergillaceae > Penicillium > Penicillium arizonense. The sequence goes on along the minus strand of NW_019173288.1, from coordinate 300,833 downwards.
CTTCTTAATGGGTCAGTATCTGCGGGGCTCGGAGGGATTCTGGTATCCGTATCTTTGTACGTTGCCTCAGCCTGGGCAGTTGAGTACGCCTCTTTTCTTTGATGGTGAGGATGTGGATTGGGTTGTTGGGACTGGTGTTCCTGAGGCTGCGACTGAGAGGATTAGGATTTGGGTTGAGAAGTATGATCGGGCCATTGAGGGGCTTGAGGAGATTGGATTTGAGGACGTTGAGTTGTATACATGGTAAGTACTCTGTATAGTGCTTTGATTGGTGGGGACGTTGTCTGATTTGTTTAGGGAATTGTATCTCTGGGCTTCGACTATTATTACCTCGCGAGCTTTCTCAGCGAAGGTTTTGTCTGGGGCTGTCGAGCCTGATGATCTCCCAGATGATGGTGTTTCCGTCTTGCTTCCGCTCATTGATCTTCCCAACCATCGGCCGATGGCCAAGGTTGAGTGGCGAGCAGGTGATGAAGATATTGGACTTCTTGTGCTTGAGGATGTTGCACCAGGCGAGGAGATTTCTAATAACTACGGTCCCCGTAACAATGAACAATGTGAGTGCTCCGCTTGTATTGTTTGGAATCTGGATTGGGACTAACTACGAAAAGTATTGATCAACTATGGGTTCTGTCTCACAAATAACCCAACCGATTATCGCATTGTCCAACTGGGCGTGAAACCCGACAGCCCGCTCAGCAAGGCCAAGGCCCAGCAGCTCGAGATGTTCCCAGAAGTTGCCAAAGTCAAGGAAAACCATTATTACATCTTCAATCCAAACTACCCTCTCTTGGGCCCGGACACAGCTATGGAACACTCCATCTTCTCACCGGCATTGTTCAATGCCTTGACAATCATGGAATCCAACCCGCGCGAACGCAAGATGCTCGAAATCACAGAGGCTTCTATTCGCATTACCCCAGCTTATGGAAACGGCCACTGCATCTACGCCGCACTGGCCCAGATGAGTTTCGAGCTTATGGCCCACGCAATCAACCTCAAGGCTAGCGCAGAAGATCTCCCCTCGCAACCAAAGACATTGAACCAAACTCATGCAAAAGTCTACCGAGATAGTCTCATCACGATAGACGTGTCTGCCCTGATAATAGCCTTATGGACCATCTCACGCGGAAGGGCTCATGGACGCGGCGAGGGCTGGGAAGACACCAAGGCCTTGATAAGCGAGCACGACGCCCGCATACCAGCAGGTCTTCTCCCAGACGAAGTTCTTTCTCGGATCCGCGTGCGCATCCTGGAGCGTCCATCTATCATCACCAAGAACGGAGAGCTGTTCAGATTAGTTGAGATGTTCAACCTCCTCCCGGCAGAGATGCAGGGTCCAGCTCAGGCATGCTTCAACCGCATCGTGCAAAACACAGGCCTCGAAGTCCCGACTATGCCAACTGACCCGACCAATTTGTTCGCTACGTTGATTTGCTTGTTTGTTGCGACTTACAACTCGCCCGAAGCACGATCGAAATTGCCATCGCGTGTTACTCGATGGTTGGCGTTCCTGCTTGAGAACTATCCCTTGCAATCGGATACTACTGAAAACATCCAGCCTGATCTTGAGCAATCGAGGGATACCCTTCGCTCGTTCCAGGAGTATATCATTGCGGCACAGCCAGGTCAATGGGCATCCATGGATGGTGTCGATTGGCTTACACAGAACAGTGGGTGGCTCGCTCCGGAGTGGATTCAGTGGTCGTGGATTGTGGCAAGCTCGGAAATGGTTATGCTACCACTTGAGCCATTGCAGATTCTGAAGATGGATGGCCCTCTGCGCTTGAACAAACAACCTGTTCTCTATATCCCGCAGGAGCAGTAGAAATGATAGATTACAAAATCGAAGCGCATAGACATTTGTGTCCTCTACTCTTGATCATCCTGAAACGTAAAATGCAAAATAATAGGGGTGTGAATGATTTCAATTGCAGTGCCATCATAGGCCCCTGCTTAGTTTTATACTCCAAAGGGGTTAGCGTATACCCAAATAAGGTAAGTTTATGCCTGATTTACCGGGCGCACATACCGTCATCAACGAATCGGGAGCCACTGACTCAGCACAGATCACGTGCGGGGTTAGCACCCAATTAGATCTTGCGTAAAGGCGGATCATTCAGCAAGCGCAGGAATTGCCGTGAGCTCCACGACTCCCTTCCCTCTCCCTCCACGACCTTTGACCCTCACCACGAATTGTCAATTCCCGCCGTCATCATGATATCTCGAGCGGCGGCTCCCTCCACCTCCTCCCTCTCCCACCTCTCGACCCGCTCCCTCCGCGCCCAGGGAGCGGCCGCCCGCTCCTTCGCAACCGTATCGGAAGCACCCCCCGTGAAGCACTATGGTGGACTCCAGGACCAAGATCGGATCTTCACCAACTTGTACGGACACCATGGAACGGATCTGAAGTCAGCAATGAAGTATGGTGACTGGTACCGGACCAAGGATATGGTGCTGAAGGGTGATGATTGGGTGGGTTGTCGCACAATTGACCGACTGGGAAATATCAATTGCTAATTATCCGCATAGCTCATCTCTGAGATCAAGGCGTCTGGCCTCCGTGGCCGTGGTGGTGCTGGTTTCCCCTCAGGATTGAAATACGTAAGTGGCATGTCCGCGATTTGGCGAAACGCGAGTGGTGTTTGGGTTCAACCGGGCTAACCCGCTATTCGACAGTCTTTCATGAACTTCAAGGATTGGGACAAGGACCCTCGCCCCCGTTATCTGGTCGTCAATGCTGATGAGGGTGAGCCTGGTACCTGCAAGGACCGAGAAATCATGCGCAAGGACCCCCAGAAGCTGATCGAGGGTTGCTTGGTGGTGGGCCGTGCCATGAACGCCAACGCCGCCTACATTTACATTCGTGGTGAGTTCTATCACGAAGCCACCGTCCTCCAGCGGGCTATCAATGAGGCCTACGAGGCTGGCCTGATCGGCAAGAACGCGTGCGGTACCGGATACGACTTCGACGTGTACATTCACCGCGGAATGGGCGCCTACATTTGTGGTGAGGAGACCTCCCTCATTGAGTCCATTGAAGGCAAGGCCGGCAAGCCCCGTCTCAAGCCTCCATTCCCCGCTGCGGTCGGTCTGTTCGGTTGCCCCAGCACAGTCACCAACGTGGAGACCGTTGCAGTCACACCCACAATCATGCGCCGTGGTGCCAACTGGTTCTCTTCCTTCGGCCGTGAGCGTAACGCCGGTACCAAGTTGTTCTGTATCTCCGGTCACGTCAACAACCCCGTCACAGTTGAGGAGGAGATGTCCATCTCCCTGCGCGACCTGATCGAGAAGCACTGTGGAGGTGTCCGTGGTGGCTGGGACAACCTTCTCGCCGTCATCCCCGGTGGTTCCTCGACCCCCGTGATCCCCAAGTCCGTTGCCGACAACCAGCTCATGGACTTCGACGCCCTTAAGGACTCCCAGACCGGTCTCGGTACAGCTGCCGTCATCGTAATGGACAAGTCCACAGATATCGTCCGCGCCATCTCCCGTCTGTCAACCTTCTACAAGCACGAGTCCTGTGGTCAGTGCACTCCCTGCCGTGAGGGCAGCAAGTGGACCATGCAGATGATGCAGCGTCTCGAGACCGGTAACGCCCGCGAGCGTGAGATCGACATGCTCCAGGAGCTCACCAAGCAGGTCGAGGGTCACACCATTTGCGCTCTGGGTGAGGCCTTTGCCTGGCCCATCCAGGGTCTGATCCGCCACTTCCGTCCCGAGTTGGAGGCTCGCATCCGCGAGTACCAGAAGGAGCTTGGCGCTGCCCCCTACGCCGGTGGCTGGCACCCCAACAGCCGTGCCGAGGGCAAGCTGATCTCCCCTGGCATGTAAACGCACCACACACCTCTTTCCTTGTCCCTCTTCACATCTTTTCCCTTTTTTGTCATCCCAAAAAGAAGCAGGAACTGGTCCCGGGATGATTCCTACATTCTAGACCTCACTTTATATTTCCCCCTCTCCGGCCGGTAATGTCTTTTTCTGTTTCTCCGTCTAGTCCGGCTGGGGAGGGTGGTGTTTCTCTTTTCTTTACTCTGCTCGATCCCCTCGTGTTCTCCTGTCGCGTCTAGGTTTCTCTTTCTCTTGTACAGTCGGTAGCAAATTTGATGCATTTGATGTCTTCATTCGTGTTGCGTAACGTACACTTTTTCCCCCTCTGGTAACATGCTCATCTTCCTCTTTCACAGTAATTGTTGAATACAAAGGCACAGCAACAAGACAATGCTCTTCCACCTCTCGCTTCACTAATTCGGGCGAGTCTCAGTATCTGCAACAGTGTCCGTCTGAGGATCAAGAGCGACTTCCTGGACATGGTTGTCCTTTCCAGCATTCTGCGGTTCAATGGTCTTATCTTCGATCGGGAGATCACCAGCCTCTGCCGCCTCTTTCTCTCTTTTCTTCCGCTCAACCTTGAGCAATCTCTTCTCCCTCCACCCCATCCCAAACACGCACTCAACCCAGAGCAAGAACAGCCCAGCAGCCATAACTAATCCCAGGAAGGCAAAGCACCAGCCCCATCCCATTCCACTAAGCATCTGGTTGATGATTGCAGCCCCAACAGCACCCAGACAGCAACGAACAAGATTGCATGCAGCCGCAGCCGTGGCAGGTCTGTCTGGGAAGAGATCGACGAGAAGCGTATTCAGGCAGTTCAGGGATGCAACAAAGCAGAAGCCAACGATGAATTGCAACACGAGTGGTACGGCCAAGTGTACTCTCTGTTGCAAGACCCAGCCGTATGGGATAAAAGCTGCTATGCCGACGGCCATGACCGGAAATACTGTTTGAAGACGGGCGCGCTCAATTGGGAAGTTGCGGAGGCTGTCGCCTTTCTGCCGGTTCGCCGGGAGGCCGGCCTTCTGCGCCGTGCGCTTGTAACTGTAGTCGATTACTTTGCCGTATAGCACTGCGCCGAAGCAAGAGCTTACACCGAAGGGTCTGAGTTGTGTGAAGGTTAGTGAGTTGCGAAACCAACTGGACTGGGGTAAGGGAGACTCACAAGAAGCAGAGACCGATTTGGAGCTCGTTGAATCCGTATAGGGGACCAAACAAGTTTGGAGTACTGGTTAACAGAGCGATATTCGCGAACATCACGGATCCAACGTAAGAGATAATGATGAGGGCGTCCCACTCAAGGAGAATGGCGATTGAATCGAGTGGATTGGGAAACTTCAGCTTCGTTGTCTGCCGGTGCTGTTGTTCAGACTGTTGTTGAGGATCTTCTCCAGCGTGCTGTTCCTCATCTGACCCTTTCTTTAAACGATGTATCCTTCTCGATAACCATTGAAGTACTGACATGCGCCACCACTCAGTTGGTACCTCGCTGCCATTACCAACAATCTTGCGCGCTGTCTCGGGCATAGCAATGACAAAGAAGACCAAATACCCGCCACTGATGACAACCAGGAACCAGAAAACACTTCGCCAGCCGAGGAATTTGGCCAAAAGACCACCGATGACAGGACCCAGTGCCGGCGCTACCATCACACCAGCTGCCATGGGCCCGATGTACTTTCCACGCTCAGCTGTCGTCGCAATATCCGCTATAACGCCGTACCCGAAAGCTACGGTGCCGCTGCTTCCTGCGCTCTGAATACATCTTAGTACCATCAAAGCTGCGAAGCTGTCCTGCAGAGCCAGACCAATGTTAGCGGCGGTATAGACAGCGAAGGCGATAATATAAGCTGGACGTCTTCCTCCCGTATCGGCAAAGGTGCCCATGAAGGCTGGGGCCAGACCTTGGAGGATCATGTATGTTGTGATTGTAAGATTGATCAGCGCGGGAGTGAGTTGGTAGTTCTTTACCAATGTCGGCATGACGGGGTAGTAGATCTGGCCAGAGAGAGGGGAGAAAAATGATGCCAGCGAAACCATTATCACAATGAACAGCTTCTGGCGCTTGGTGAAGGCAGAGAATAGGGGCTGAGGCGCTTCAGGTGCTGGTGCCACCTCTGTTGTCTCTAGTTGTGCTTCTGGGACGAATTCAGCCGACGGTTCATGGGCGTCATTGTTATTGGGAAGAGTGCTTGTGGCGGCCATTGGCTCTTTGTTCTCGCCATTGTCATTGGTACTTGGCATGCCATGACTCTCCAAGGCTGATTCATGGATAGAATCTGTCTCGGCTTTCGTCGAATCCTCTTGACTTGCCTCGGCGATCCGCTCCAGTGCCATCTGTCTCGAGGTCATTGGGAAGAATTGGTGAACGAAAGGGTGTATTAAAATGTCAATAACTGACGAGGTTTAGATCATAGAAGGGAAAGGTGCAAAATAGAGAAGGAAAAGAGAGGAAGAAATCGAGGAAAGAAAAGAGAAGTCCAGGGTCGTTCTTTCCCATGTGCCAACTCCTTGTGCTTCCCCTGGTCAACTTGTGCAACTGTGATCTGATAGACTTGAGAGACATACAATCTACATGGCTAAAGCCCGCCTTTGTCATTGCAAATGTCTATCTCTCTGGCTGTTCAAACAAACTCAACATGGGTCTATACTCCTTCAGATGCTATTACTTGCCCTTGACGGAATTATCATTCTCAATGCACCATTTCAAATGCGCAAAGATCCTCCAGTATACATCTTCAGCAGCAGATTTCCCAACAATAGGATCAAGATGCCCATAACCCTCAGCCAAGAACCGGCGATAAAGCCTCTCTCCAAACCGTCGACGCAGCAACCCATAGTCCTTGAGGGTAGACTTCGGATCGAAGACTTGATTGTCCGTACCTGAGATGAAAAGAATAGGCAACCCTTCTAGCCGTTGCAGATTCTCTTCGATCAAAAGAGAACGCGAGTCATTGTCCATGCAAATCCCCTGGGTCCCCATGCCCACAACATGTTTCATCAGCTTTGTATGGGTACCGGCAAAGAATTGATGGATGTTATCATGAAGGGCTGCGCACAAATTCTCATGATTCCAGAGCAAGCCAAACGCAAAGGAAGTCCGATGACAAGCAGTGGAAGTACACAGATCTCGCGGATGTCCGACAGGATAGAAGCGCAGGAGAATATCAAGCAGTCGTTGGAACAGGACACTCCCAGCATTGCTCATGATTGGAAAATAATTACCCGCGAGGAACTCATATAGCCGGATTAACAGTGTGGTTCTCCCTTTGAGCGAGTTCCAATACCCGAAAACTTGATTCATGAAGACGGAGTTTGCGGTCATGCCGAGAAGGTCGCAGCTGGCGATAGTCCCGTCTAGGAGTCCCATGCAGAGAGCTACCGAGCCTTGACAATGAGCTATCACATAAGGCTTCTGTGGTTCTTTGTCACGGATGTATTTGATGGCGGCTGCAACGTCGAGGCGGCAGTCGAAGATGGTGGCTTCCTGGGCCACGATGGGATCACAGCCCCAGCGAGGAGTGAGTGCGTAGCAGCGGTGTCCACATTGTGTGAAGTAGTCTATCATGTTGCAGTGCAGGAATGGCAATGCGTATAAATTGTGCATTGCGCCGATTCCGGTGACTCCCGGTAAAAGGAGGACCGGGGGAAGGTTGGCATGCCTCGGTTCATGACTTCCTTGTTCAAGAAGTGAATCGTATACCTCGAGCAGAACTGGTACACCATCGTGCGCTTTGATCTTGCAAATTAATGGGGGATTCGGGTTCTTGTTGATTTGATCCACCGATGAAGTTCGAGGGAAGCGCACAGGGACAAATGGCATGAAGAAAAAGAGGCTGACATGATACAAGAAAGAGAACAAAAATGCCAATAAAGCCAGGAGAGAACTGATGCTGGTGGATTTTGTTCGGAACGTCCTCATCTGCCTTTGGAATTCTAGCAATGAGATATGAAGGGCACCAGCCCCAAGCTGTGTCCCGTCTAGTCGAGTGATATTGACATTCAATGCCGTTGTCGCCTCCCATGTCTTTCTGACCGAGAAAGCCATCATAGGGTTGAGAAGTTTGTGTCCTTCTAGATAATACTCCAGGCCCTCGATTGAAAGGAGCTTCATGTGGTATGAAATGGTAGACTCGGCATCTCCCTCTCCTGTAAAAAAGTCCACTGTCCCCTGAACTATTTTGAGCGTAGTCCGAGATAGCACGTGGCAGGAGACTGTTCCGGTGCATATTCCTTGGTATCGTGAGGGAGATCCTAGAAATGTGAGTATTGTCCCACTTCATCATGTCTTTGATCTCAGACTCTTACCACTGTGGCAGATGTCTATAGTAATAAACATGCGCATTGCGCAGGATGAGCCTTTTCCTACACTCTCAGAGAGTGTAAAGCTCCCCAAACCAGACTTCACGCTTATATACCCGGATAAGGTCTCGGTAAACTGCCATCCGATGGATTGTGGCTTCTCTTCTATGCTCTCTTGATGACCCTGGCCATTGCGAGGCATTTGTGGCTTGCTGGAGATGTCTAGAGGGCCATTTTCAGTTTGATCAATAGTAAATCCAGACCTCTTGGCGATCAAGCTGACAGATCGCTCAGAGAGGGCAGATATTGTTGCCAGAGGGTTCACACCTATTATATCAGTATAAGATGATAATGATACAACAGGGGTCATAAATGTATAGACAGTGCCATGAAATATTGGACAGTTTCTATATGAAAGGCTCGAAACAATTTATACCGTTTCATGCATCGTTTTCACCTCTTTTTGCCCATTTTCGGGTGCCTCGGGGTGAGTAATTTAGATCATTTAAAGATGGGATGTGAAAGGACATATGACCCCTGTTGTAATCTTCAATTTGGCTTACCGAGAGCTGTTGGTATAATAGAGGCATCGCAGCACACGAGACCTTTGTATACTTCGTCATCAGGGCTAGTGAAGACCTCTCCTAGATGATTCGTTACACCTCCGTGCCCTGAGCCATCACTGCTCATATTGGCCCCTCCTAAAAGATGCACCGTGACTTCTTCTTGGTAATGGCCTGGACTCGAATGTTAGACCAGCCTTTGAGAGAGGTCGAGAGTGATAGAAGTATACCATAGAAATATGAAAATCCCATATCTGCCCGTGTGCGCGAAAACAATCCCCTTAAAACCCTCTTCATCTGTGCAAAATGCTCAGTTCGACCTTCTGCCGGTCCTCGCAAGCACAACTTATCATCTTTCAAGGTTAATGTGATCTCATTACTATCATGAGACATAACAAGATACGTTGAAGTTCGCTGGAGAGAACCACCACGTGCATAAGGACCGAGCAGAAGAGCCCTGATGGCAGCCAGAGACTTCGATATCCCCAACCTAGGATTCAAAAAGAACGACAATGCTTGTGACTTCACGGTCTGCATTGTCAGCATCACCAGGATGACCGGATTGAAGGTCTCAGGTATGCAACCATCCTGGATCACATATCCAGAAAGAGGATTGCTCGAAGAATCAACATCTCGGTTATCAATCACACAAGTGACTGTTGGACCAGGTGGATTTGAAGCTCGCGAAGAGTCACCAGCATTTCCATTGATATCGGCGCTTCCATTGTATCCTGTAGTCTCGATCAGCCATGGAATTTTATATTTGGCGGATAATGTACCGAATACCAACAGATCACCATTCCCGGAGAGGTTTCGTCCCACGAGAGGAGACATCTGCAAACCGTGTTGCCTTGACCGAAGCAGGATTTCCGTTGTACCTAACGCTCCCGCTCCGAGGAAACATAATTCCTTCTAAGTCGAACGAGCATGAGTATACGAAGTTTCGCTTTGTATGAATGGGTAGTACGTACTGCTTTCACCCAGAACAGTTGTTCTTTGATATGATTTGTGAAGACCGACCTCCCGCTCCCATGCCAGGCAAAGAAGACAATGTATCCTCCTCCCTCCATCTTCTCCACAAACCGCACCTCACATCCACAAAATATCTCAGTGCCCCAATTCCACGCATCAGCCAAATAACTGGTTGCCACAGTATTTTTTGACCCATCGTTGACGCCAGTACATTCATGCCCTGAACCTCGATTGGGGTGCATAAAAACACCAGCCTTGTTGCGGCCGCTGTGGAAAAATGTGGTAAGTGGTGCACGATAGAAATTTTGTTCTTCACCTAGCCATCGTGAATCGTCTCGCAGATGCTCTAGTTTGGCAGGGCTTGGGTATTCTTCTGGATATGTGGATGGTTGCAGCATTGATTCTGCGCGTGAATAATCTACGTCGATTAGTTATTAGACATATCTAATCACCCTATATGCGAAAAACATGGAATTAGATCTTACATTCATCAAGTCCGGACGGATCTTCTCCAATCTGTGATGGCCAGGGACTCATCCTTAATGTCCCTTCATCGGCCTTTAGAAAGACACCACAGTTGATCAAGGATGTTCCTCCAAGTCCTATATGATATGATTCCATCAGAATATACCGAGAGCTTGAATGACTGCAACTTGACACAACTTACCATGAGCAGCAAACGTATGTTGTCCATCACCAAGAAGCAACTGAAATAGTCGCGTAGGATCATCAGAAGAAAGCCATTTCGACACGAAGGCATTCTTCGTAGAATTTCCCGAGATATTCATATCCTTCACGCATTGGGAAAACGTCTGCGGAAATGAACCAGCTGTATCAAATTGTTAGATCAACAAGCTCAGTAAAATGGAATATAGTTGAAGAAGCACACATCTTCGTTCCCAACCAAGTTCCAACACAGCAACACTTTTCCCAGCACGACTTGCTGCCACGCCGGCTCCATATCCAGATCCTACGATCACAACATCATACTCCGATTTCATAGACTCAAATGGACGGCTCAGGATCGGGTAATCATCAGTCTTGGCATTTGAAGTTGACATTGTCTCCTCTCGGCGGTTATCGAATGCCATGGCTGTTCTAGGAGCTTCAAGCAAAGAACCAAAAGAACATCAGATCCCATACGACAAAAGGTAGCGGTAATCAGCCATAAGAAAAGTCCAGCCAAGAAAAGTTTACCATGTCAGCATCAAGAATAAAACATAGAAAAAAACGAAAACGGGATTAGTGGGTAAGTGAATAAGCCCTACTGCCAACGGACAGATACCTAATACGAGGCAACCATGCATGGTACCATATCCGTACAAAATCGACGGTTCCAATCGGATGCACGTCGAGGGGATATCCCAACATGATAATTGGATTTGTGTATCAACTGGTGGTGGCTATGTGCTGCAGGTAGGAGGCCTATAACTATAGGTTTGGATAGAAGAATAAACCCCCGATATGGAGGTGTGGTCCAATCATACATTGCATTTGTCAGAGTGTGACTATTTGTGCAGTTGGCGAGTCTAGTTGGGCATGTGACGCGGCAGGGAATTACTGTACTGGAATAACATTATCGTTATTGATTCGGTAGGATGGAAGTGAAGTCTGCAGCTTATAGGCGTGAGTAAGACGCGCGTACATGTAGACTTGACAGGGGATACCCCTGCTGTCTATATGGGTAACTGTTGGAGCATTTGCCTTATAGGGTCTACAGAAACTCTACGCAGTAAGAAATACAGCTATCGACTATATTCGGAAATGAATAGGGAGAGTAATCTATCCTTACGGTATACGGCTACTACAGTACTACTATGATCTAGACCAGACCAAAAGGTGGAAAAGGGAATATGCAAAGAATAAAATTGTCAGGCAATAGGGTGTAGTACAATACAGGTCATGGGAACCATTGATAAGAGCAGGAGAAGAACGAAAAGATTTGAGGGCAAAACAAAAGAAAAGGAGATAGGGCCAAACAATGGCCAGTAATCCTACAAGCAACCCTTGGAAATAAGCTAGATGCAAACATGCGAACTCCTTTCCTTCTCATCTTTCGTGTTTCTCTTTTCAACTTGCGTTTTGTGATTATGATTTCGATTTCGATTTCTTAATGGCCACCTGCCATAATGACGCCGTAGTAGCGTCGGCTCATTTCTGCTGTTTGGGCGATGCGGGCGTCGCCTGTTAGGGGAAGGCCGAGGAGTGTGGATGATTCGACGAACTGTGTGGAGGCGAGTGTTAGTCTGGGATTAAACAATTGAGATTAGATAGGGAAAAGCAACGAACCTGAACATCTTCGTGAGTAATCCAGCCAGTAACAGCGCGACTCATCTCCTTGAATGCGACGCGCTCTTCCAATCCTTCCATGCCAGATCCTTCAATGCGATCGCTCATAGCAACAAGGGCATTGACGAGGCGGTTGAGACGGGTTGCGTCGCGTCTACCGCTGGGAGCAGTGACCAGGCGCAGGAAATCTTCGTAGACACCACCACCGGAAGCCCAGCCGCGCATCTTACGCTCAGGCCCGTCACCGAAGCCAGAGACCAGAGTCTCGAGAGTGCGGTAGTCGCCTTCGATGATGGCGGAGGGAGCGACGATGCGGCAGAAAGTGGCATGGGCGTCGTTCCAGTGCTTGCCGCGGATGAGACAGTCGACTTCGCGTGCTGCGTCGCCGGTGTCGCGGGCGTAGAGGGCCTTGGCGACCCAGATCCAGGCCTCAGGGAGTTGGAGGTCTGAGACAAGGTAGTGCCATGTCGGGTCGACGGAGCCGTCGGCGGCGAGGGGCTCGGGGAGCTGGGCGGCGGAGCGGGCAAGAGTCTCTTGCACAGCGCGTTTGCGGTCGTTGGCTTGGGAAAGATGTAGAAGGACGAACAAGGCCTGAGTGAGATCTCCGCTTGCACTCAGTTCTGAAGCAAAGTCCCAGACGAGGTGGTCGGCCTGGTGCTGATTGACTGTGATGGCAGAGCTTTGTCCGACAGTCGCAGCGAGGACATGGTGAAGCTGGAAGGAGAGACGGTTCGAGAGTCGGTCACCGGAGAGAGTCTCAGGGAGGAGAGCAGCGGGGAATTCGATAGGCTGGGTCTTTAGCCCCTGGGTCGCAGAGTAGGCCTTGAGTAGAACCCAAAGCGGAGACTCACGACCAAGAGTATCAGAGCCAGGCTGGGGGACAGCGCGGGTACTAGCTTCGTGCGAGGGATGAGGGAAGGCCTGTTCCTGTCCGGTAGCCAGGTCCTCAAGGAACTTGGAAACAGCAGCCTCAATGGGCTCATCTTCAGTAGTGCAGTACCACAGGCGAAGACCAAAGGCCTGGAACCAGTCGAGATTGAAGCGCTCGGTGAAGCCGAAACTAGAGGCACGGTCCTCAAGGGCACCGCCGGTCTTGCCCTCACTGCGGAGAGCATTTCCAGCAACCAGTTCGTAGAGAGCTCGCACAGGCTCACTCATTTCCGAAAGCACATTGTTCTGGCGCCACATGTCAATCTGGTTTGCGATGTCGGTTTGGGAGGTAGCATCGCGGCCAATCTGTGCTACCACAGTAGCCAGGTGTGGGTTTTGACTCTCCACCAGTGTAGTACACGCTTCTTGAACCCGGTGAGCACACATCAAATGGACAGCGCGCTCGACAGGTGAGCGGATCATATCGAGGTTGGGGTTCTTCGCGCGGATGATGCCCTCCCAGAGACGAGTTAGACGATCCTTCTTGATACGATGGGCGAATTTTTGCTGAAGTTTTGGTGGGACACCAGCTGAAATGTCATCTTCGATATCGTCATTGAAAAGGATGTTGAGAAGCTGCCACATTAAGGTCTCATCCTCAGATTGAGAACGGCTGGAAGGAGACAGAGGGAACTGCCAAAGCTCGGGGCTGGCCATACGAACGAGAGGGGTGCCATCGACGCGTTGGATGGTGGATTGTTGTCTCTGGACTTCAAGCATTTCCTTCGACTATTTTGCGATCAGTGTCAACTCCGAATGAAAAGGGCAGAGAAGAGAAATGTAGACGAACCTCGCTAGTTTTATTGTAAGTCATAACCGCAACGTCCCCTCCTTCACTGAAAACAGTGAACTTTTCTTGCCAGGTCTGGGACACCTCCGAAATAGTTTCCTGCATGTCAGTCTTCCCGCAGACAAGAGAGTCCTGAGGACCCCAGCGCGGCTTGAAAGAGTCGTGGAAGGCAGCGTCGATCTCGGTCATTTGAGTTGCATCACCAGCGAAGGTTTTGGGTTGCTTGTTGTAGGGCCACTGTAGGAAAAAGGAGGAAATTTTAGCTCAGTTACTGTCACATTGAGTCAACTATCTGTGGGGTGAACGTTATCGTCCTAGATACATGATGAGAGGCAACAAAGGAAATGACAAAGGAAATAGCTATCAGCATGAACATAAGAAAGGAGTTCTAACCTCAATGCCTTTAGATTGTGTCTTGGCAGGCTTCAACGGAGACGGGGCGGCTCTCTTGCCCGGCTGTTGGAACAGAGAGTTCATCAAATCGATGCTGTTTGAGAAACCCTTCTTGGGAGAAGCCGTCGCAGTGTTTGTGAGAGAGTCGTCAACAAGGTTACGATCCATGAAGGCATTCGCCTGCATTTCACGCAACGCATCGCGGTTCTGCTTGCGAGGGCTGATGGTGCGCTGCAACTGCTCGGCCCAGTCGCCACTGAGATCAAGCTGAGGCTTAACAGGGCTGCCAAAGTGTCTCATAGGGTGAGTGGTCTCCATGGCACCGTTGGTACCCTGGTAGTGGTCCCGCTCCACGGTACGATGAGGAGTAGGAAAGGCACCAGCCATATCCATTTCATCTGCCTCATCTGATCCAACTACCGAATCGCCAGATTGTTGGCTTTCGGTGACGACGTCGTCGTCTTGCTCAGTAGTCGAACCCGTGGAGCCTTCCTCTAAAAAAGACTCAGTCTCGCCGTCGGAAAGCATGTCATCATCCTCCGCAGTCATGGCCTGGCTACCGAAAGAGCCGGGAACAATCTTGCGCTTCTTGAAGTCAAATGTATCATCGTCAACACCGACCATTGAACCAACGAAAGACTCATCGATCGAGAAAGTGGTGGACTGCTCGAAGCTCGCGGGGTGATCGGAGTGAGCCTTGGGAGTAGGATGGTCAGGGCCGGCGGCACTCATAGTGCTTTGGTCAAGACTCTCACCTTCCTCGTCCTCATCATAGTCAAGTCCGTAAGTAGTGAAGTGAGGAACCTTGAAGACCCAGGTGCCGGTCTCAGTCTCGTAGTTGATAAACTCAGTATCGCCGACCTTCTGGAGACGATCAATATGCTTATCGAAGAGGGGACCGCTGGTGACAGGGGAGTTGCTCTTCCTGTCTCTGCCACGGGGCCAGGAGTTCTCGATGCGCAGAGTAGAGGGCACGTTCAGTCCCTTGCCCATGGGAGGCTTGATGGACTCATCAGGGTAAACGGTAATCTTGCGAAGGCCGATGTTGACAATGTTATCGAACAAGTGATCCACGTCAGTGGTGCTCAAATCAACCTCGCCATTGAAAGTAACGGATCCGCAGTTCTGACGTCCGACAGTGAAGTCGACAACGTGCTTCAGCTGCTCGCGGCTCATCTTGCTAAGTGTAGCGCGGGAAGGCTCCATCCAGTACTCACCGGGCTTCGGGTCACCGCCAGGAATGAAGGTCAGGCGCTTGACAGTAGCACCGTTGGTGGTAGCTGGACCATTCTCAGGGACAATAGCGAGATCACGGCTGACAGACTCCATTTCAGGACGACCAGATGCATTGGCATCAACGCCGTTCAGACTACCGCTCTTGCGGACAGAGCGAAGGAAGCCGAGCTCCTCAGGAGTGGGCTCGGGGCTCTTGGGCTCAACGGGAACGACCTCGCCACCAGTGGGACCAGGAGAGGTGGAATCAAAGCTGACCTTCTTCTTCAACTTGTCTGAATCATCTCCGTTGGTGATGGGTGCAGCGTTGTTAGAAGGCTTTTCGAAGAGATCGGATCTCAGGTTGCGGTTGATAGTAAGGCGCTTCAAGCCGCTTCCACTGCGGGTGCTACTCGATTGCAACGCACCGGGAGAAAGGACACTGCTGGACTCCGGGTCAAAAGTGTTGCGAAGGTTGCTAGTGGAATAGCTCTTGCTGAAGGAGCGACCCATACTGCCACCATTGAGGCTGCCACGGAGACTGTTGCTACCGCTACCCAAGAGGCTGTTGCCCAAGCCAGATGGAGTGCCGGTGACGCTAGATGGAGAGCCGTAGGTGGAGTAAGAGAAGCCATATCCACGCTTGGGGGGCGTAATAAGACGGTTGGCAGCAGTCGAGGTGACCTTGTACATGGGCAACGGAGCTCGCTGCTTCTGTCTCATGCTAGAAGACAATGGGGTCGCCAGGGGACCAGGAGCAGCGGCATTTGGTGCAGGAAGACCGGAGAAGATCGACTGACTTCCGTAAGGGTTTCCGTCGAGGAGCGATGCCTGGAAGCTCCCAGGGGCAGGCTGAGACTGTTGTCCAGACTGTGAGTTTCCAAGAAGACTGCCGCCGAGGCCACCAGTCTGCTGTTGTTGACTCTGACCGCCGCCGAACATTGAGCCGCCAGTAGCAGTGGTGCTCTGACCGCCACCGAACAGGCTACCTCCAGTGCCACTGTTTCCGAAGAGACCACCAGGCTTTTGCTGTTGCTGCTGCTGGGTCTGGCTGTTGCCGAACAAACCACCGCCAGCACCAGTGTTTTGCTGAGGCTGGGTGTTACCAAAGCCTCCGAATGCGCTTCCAGTGGTGTTACCAGTGGATGAGAAGAGACCACCAGGCTTTGGTTGCTGCTGGTTCTGTGTGCCAAACAGCCCCCCACCAGTGCCGCTTTGCTGCTGCTGCGGTTGTGAGCCGAAAAGGCCACCTCCCTGCTGCTGAGGCTGTTGCTGCTGGGTGTTACCAAACAGCCCGCCGGTACCTGTACTGCCGGTAGCACCGCCTAGGAGGCCAGTGCCAGTTGACGGCTGCTGGGTGCTCGCGCCGAAGCCACCACCGCCGAACAGTCCTTTGTTTTGAGTCTGATTCTGGTTCTGTTGGTTTGCGCCACCAAAGCCGCCGAAGGCACTTGTTCCTTGCTGTTGGGTGTTCGCGCCGCCGAAGGGGGATGCAGTAGCAGTCGAAGTTCCGAATGGATTTGCGGCACTGGTAGTTTGGGTATTTCCGAATCCACCGAACCCACCGGTTCCAGTTGCTGCACCACCGAAGGCCGGCTTAGCCTGCTGATTGGTGTTGCCGAAGAGAGAGCTGCCAGTGTTGCCGAAAGCTCCTCCAGTTCCGGTACCAGTGCCAGCATTGGCTCCGAACCCGCCGGTAGTCTGGGTAGAATTGCCGAACATGCCGCCTCCGGAAGTGGCTGCAGGGGTAGCAGTGTTAGAGGTGCCGAACAGCGAGGTTGTTGGCTTAGCTGCTCCGAACAAGGGGTTGGAGTTACTGGCTCCGAATCCTGTGCCGGCGGTTGGGGTTGACCCGAAGGCAGATGGTGCGCTTGTAGCAGCACCGCCGAATGGAGTGGTGCTTGCTCCAAATGCGCCGGTTGTAGTGCTTTGAGGCTGAGCACCAAATCCACTGCCACCGAACGCAGAGTTACCGAAGGCACCAGGTTGTCCACTTCCGTTGCCAAATCGACGTCCCTGCTGATAATCTGCTAGGCGTAATTCCTCGAAAGAGAATTTGCTGTATGGCTGTTGGAAAACGATACTTTGGTAATGGTTCGTCGCGTTCGAAGTGGTATCCTTCTCCGTGTAGGCGTTGAATGGGGAGCCGCCTGTTCCTTCGCAGGCAGCAGTACTGCCCTGGAAAGCAGAGCCGGAGGCGCCAAAGCCTGTAGCTGGGGCAGCAGTGTTGGTCGTCGATCCAAAGCCGCCAGTAGCCCCGCCGAATCCAGTGCCCGTAGCTGAAGCACCAAACCCAGTAGTAGGTTTGGCAGCACCGAAGAGTCCTCCGCCCGTGTTTGTGTTTGCGTTGGCGCCGAAGCCGGTGCCGGTGGCGGATGAGCCGAATCCTGTGCTAGCACCACCGAAGCCAGTGTTGGTAGGAGTGCTTTGAGCACCTCCAAAGATAGATCCACCGGTGGTATTGTTAGAGGCACCAAATCCGGTGGTGGTGCGGTTTTGACCGCCGAAGAGGGAATTAGGTTGAGTTTGGGTATTAGCTCCGAATCCTGAAAGAAAAGAAGAAAGGGTCAGCATATGTCAACAAACGTAAATCCAAACGATGAAAAAGAAAAACAAGAGAACGGAAGTCCTCATGTGATCCAGCGAAAGTCCAGAAGAGTTGCAGTGTGGTCGGCTCCAGTAAAATCCAGGATCACTCATTGGGAAGAAATGAGCGTGGAATCCACATGCGAGACCGGTACAAAACTTCTGAATCGCAAGTCGATGCGATGCGATGAGGGACCTCTCAAACGAATTCGGAAGGAACAGAATCGCAAAGCTCTCGAGGAGCACGTACCTCCGCCGGTGCCGGAAGACGAACCGAATCCAGTAGACGTGTTGGTTGAGCCACCAAAGGCAGGCGTAGTGCTGGCACCAAAGGCGCTAGGGGTGGAGCCAAATCCTAGATGACGGGAGTGATCGTGGTCAGAGGGACTGGGATTCAAGCTGTTTCTAGCTTTCCTTATCTTGTCGGGCTGTCGCTGGGTGTGCCGAATGGCGCGCACCATCTCGCTGTCGGAAGCACGGCGAATCTCATATTGGCCGGGATTGCCATGCGCGCGCGGAGGACCGCCGCGGTACGACATGAGGAGCAACAGTTGTTGTTGAGATAGAGGAAAACCGAGGATGGAAGTACGAGGGGGAACGACAAGAAGAGGTTCGAGAAAGGCAAGAGGGGGGGATATCATGGGCAGAACTAAGAGTATTAAACCTACCTCCACCAGTATTGGCATTGGCCCCGAAGCCTGTGCCTGTGCCAAAGCTGCTGCTTTGGTTGTTCTGACCGAACCCTCCACTTCCAAATCCGAAGGTCGACATTCTGTCGGTTGGAAATTGTGGGTGTTCACGCAGTCATAGGTCGATTTCGAATCTGAGGCGGTTGCGAAGGCGGTCGAGGATGTGGAAGGAGCGCGTGTGATGAAGACTGAGAGGGAGGAGAGGACGCGACAGAAAAGAGTTCTTTGCTGAAAGGCCAGGTTGATTATGTCAGCCCCGGGCCACAATACTCCGTCACGTGAGCCTCAGCTGCCTAAAGCGGCAGTCCAATGAAATGCTTCAATAGAAGATACAATAGGCTTACCACCGATATTCTTATAGGAAAATGACTCATTGATCGTGTGGGCTGTTCTAGATTGTAATTTCTGAGTCAAACTACAACTGATACGAAAATGAGCGGTATGATTAGTATTGTGGTGACAAACACGAGAACTATACAATCCAGTCTCCACCTTTGTTTCCGCCCTACAATACAGTTATGCAGCCATCCACTGTTCCTACCAAGATTGGAACAATGTAAACGCAGATAGCCTATTCCGAAAAGAAATTAGCGTATCACACTCATCTCTCAATAGACTTTAGACCTACCATTTCCTTAACAGTGCTCAATGATCCAATCATTCAACTTTCTGCCGAACAACATCACAATTGGCTTCCGTAACTCAATATGCAGGTCATTGTTTACAATCACAATCCGAACCTACAGACTTGACGCCGACAATGACCTCTTTGCGGCTACAAATGGCCTTTTCATCCGTAACTTTGGATGGTCACTCAACCGTCAAGCTACGTTATATAATAGTAAAGAGCCGGGCCATGACGGTTTTTGTCATACTTTCCCACTAATAATCTGCTATTTACAATAGGAGTAAGCATAAGCTTAAAACATACAGACATATTTTTAGCAGTGTTCAGGTATATACGCCTCTAGACCCGAATATACTTCGTCTACGAAATGGGAGAACGATATCAGTTATCAAATGGGTTCTCAAAAGAAACACTGGTGACCCTCATGTCTTTTTCCTCTTATTCATCAGTATGAGAGGGTTCTCGTCTTCAAGACTCAACTGGTGTTCGCGTCTAGTTGCAGTCGTTTCAAACTCGATCTCATGGAAACGGAGGACTGGCCCCATGTGCTAGGGACAATGGGATCGAAATATTTCATATCTGGTCGCAGACCTCACGTTCTAGAGTAGGATTTCTGGGTTTCGTAGTGGTTGTCGAAGACATCCATTCTATTGGTCGGCGCTAAATATACATGTTGGGGGTCTCGTTGCAATCTCCATCTATATATCATGTCGCAGGTGCGTCTGTATTCCGAAGCAAGTTTAATCATGCAAATAAATATACCAAAACAATCATATTCAACATTTTAGGGGCTAAATCCCCCAGAAAGGATGGATGCTTCCCAACCAATTACCAGACCAATGCACGCAGTTCTTTGGGAAAAAGGATTTTACATGAATAACAACCTCTGAAACCATCCCCGCGAGGGGACATACAGCAACGGGATCCATAGCGAGATCGGCTCCCTAGGTGTGCGATCTGCGGATCTGTAACTCATCAAGTTGAGCAGCAGCAGGGGCGTCACATAATAAAGTTTGGTCCCCTGTTTCGCCGCATGTCTAGTGCATCCTATTGACGATAAAAAAAGAAAGAACCCCGCCTGCCTCACAGCACTTACAGTAGTACATAAACAATGCGTCATAAGTTACCTGCCCAATCTACAGGATACCTTTTCCCCCAGATCTCCTTAAGAAAAATTACACTAGAAACCATCTCATCCCACCTGGTTTCCCATACACACCCCCAATAAGGATGGAGTCTATACCCACGACACAAAACTCTGAGAATCCTCTCTGAAAGCACAGCTAGCATCCCCACCGAAATTATCTCTAGAAATACTCGGAGCGCACACAGAAGGGGAACAAACCGAAGTTGTCGATTTCGACCTGTGGATCGATCGTTCAAACAAAGCAAAAATCAAATCTGGAAAGCTCTCGACAGGCAATGGAAATAATCATCGCTATTGAGACCAGTTTGGTGAATGCAGGGACCAGGTTCTCGATGGTATCATGTAGCCGGCTTCGGGATTGGCTTGGAGATGGTAATAGTAACGATCGAAGAAGGTAAGTTATGGCCTGTAACCTAGCTAAGTGTCTCTTAACTATCCTATACTAACTAATAGACATCAATCTGGACAATACATAACCAAATGCCTCCACAAGATGACGAACTGGCTGCTATCACATAATCGCTTCCATATCACCCCGGTAATGATCTATAGGAAGTGGCTGGAAGCGTAGCCCCAGTGACCCAGTCTAGGGGCTAGCTATAAGCTATACCGTGATGACAGGAACGACTAACCGAGGCAATTCACAACGTGTTCCATTTAATTTATCATCCTACAAAATATCCAAATATCCAAAGCAAGATACTATTCACAACGCTTCGGAGCAGATAAGGGAATCTCAAATACACGACAGCACACATAATACCGGGGCAAAAAAAGAAAAACGCGGAAAAAACCCCACGTTTTCAAGTCAGGGAAGGGGGGCCAAGTCAAAAAGCCGGCTATCAGATCCATGGATTAACAGCTCAATTTATGATGAGAAACCCCATTTTTTTCTTCCAATGTTTCCGCTAGGAAAGTTCTTCCACGTTCATTATCATCAAAATCGTAGACGTACACTTTACTTCTGGCGGGCGGCGTGGACTGTGGCGATAATTGTGTCCACGACACTGGGGTCAGAGAGCTATAGATTTGTCAGTGATTGTCCGATGGAACCATTAAGAAAAATAGTTTTTGCGGGCAAACTTACCGTCGAGGTATCACCGAGACTGTCCTCCTCACCACTGAGAATCTTGCGCAAAATACGGCGCATGATCTTACCGCTGCGGGTCTTGGGGAGGTCTTCCACAACGAAGACGGCCTTGGGGGCAGCGAAGGGTCCAATGGACTTGCGGACTTGCATGGACAGGTCCTTGCGAACCTGGTCATTTGTCTCGTTGCCATCCTTGAGGGCAACGAAGGCGTTGACGGCCTGGCCGGTCAGCTCATCGGCGATACCGACAACTGCAGCCTCGGCAACCATGGCTATTCACAGTTAGCTTGGGCTCGGTGGGTATGTGATTTTGTGGTGTACTTACGGTGCTCGAGGAGGGCAGCCTCAATCTCGGCGGTGGACAGACGATGGCCGGAAACGTTGACAACATCATCGACACGGCCACGGATCCAGTAGTAGCCGTCGTGGTCACGACCAGCACCATCTCCGGTGAACTAGTACCTGTTAGTCTGATTGCTCTGATGGCTGAGTGCAGATACTTACGTAGTAACCCTTGTAGACATTCAGGTAAGTGTCCATGTAACGCTTGTGGGCTCCCCACACAGTGCGGGCCATACTGGGCCACGGCTGCTTGAAGGCAAGGACACCCTCAACATCATTGCCAAGGATCTCCTCTCCGGAGACAGGATCAATAATGGCGGGCTCGATACCGAAGAAGGGCAACGAAGCACTACCGGGCTTGGTGGGGGTGATACCACCAAGAGGAGTGATAACGTTTGAACCGGTCTCGGTTTGCCAGTATGTCTACAGTTACAAAATTAGCCATTATCCAAAGTTTGCAGGGGTAAGAGACGAACGTCGCAAACGTGAGCTTCTTCCTTTCCGACGGCCTCGAAGTACCACTTCCAGACCTCTGCGGCAATGGGCTCTCCGACGGAACCAAGAACACGCAGGCTCTTCATCTTGTGGTGGATGTGCTCACCACCAGCGCGCTTCAGCAGACGCAGGGCAGTAGGGGCAACGTAGAACTGGGTGACATCGTACTTGTCGATGACATCCCAGTAGCGGGAGAAGTTAGGGTACGCGGGGGTACTTTCAAACACCACAGTGGCGCAACCCAAAAGAAGAGGAGCATAAACAACGTAAGTGTGTCCGGTAATCCAACCGACATCACCACCGCAGAAGTAGCGGTCATCGTCGTGGATATCGAACACGTATTTTCCGGTCATCGCGGCACCGAGGAGGTAGCCAGCAGTGGTGTGCATAACACCCTTGGGCTTGCCGGTGGAGCCAGAGGTGTAGAGAAGGAACAGAGGATCCTCGGAGTTGACGGGCTCGGGGGCGAGATAGTTGGGGTACTTCTCGACCTCCTCGTGCCACCAGATATCACGGCCCGGGGTCCAGGGGACCTCGGCGCCAGTGCGCTTGTAGACGAGAACCGTTGTGACGTCAGGGCACTGCTTCATGGCCTCGTCGACGATGCGCTTTGTGCCAATGACCTTACCACCGCGCTTACCCTCGTCAGAGGTGATGACTACCTTGGAGGAAGCGTCGAGGACACGGTCACGGAGAGAGTCTGAGGAGAAACCGGCGAAGACAACGGAGTGCACAGCGCCGATACGCGAACAGGCAAGGAACGCAATGACGGCCTCGGGAATCATGGGGAGGTAGATTCCGACGGTGTCACCCTTCTTGACACCGCGCTCCTTGAGAGTCCACGCGACGCGGGAGACCTCGCGCATGAGCTCACCGTATGTGATCGTGCGGCCCTCATTGGGCTCGTCGGCCTCGTAGATGATGGCCACCTTGTCGGGGTTCTTAAGAGCGTGGCGGTCCACGCAGTTGTAGGAGGCGTTCAGACGACCCTCGACGAACCAGGCGTTGTCGCCATTTTCGAAAGAGCCGTGGTGTGTGGTCTCAAAGTCCCTGTCGAAGGTGAGGAGTTCGCGGGCCATGCGGGCCCAGAAAGTGTCGGGACTCTTAATCGATTCATCGTAGAGCTTTTGGTACTCGGCCATGTCCTTGATGTGGGTTCCGGTAGGGTGCTTCTCGTGGAATGCCTTGGGCACGTGGAAGGTGTCGACCTCGTGGGCCTCGAGCACCTACACCAATTGTTAGCTAATTCTGCGAGCAAAGCTCAGATTGAGATCAATGACACTTACCACGGCAGGCTTGGGCGGCGCAACTGGGCCGTCCGACATGATTGCGATTCTCCGAAGGTGTGTATAAGGAGAACTCTGGTGAGGGTTAAAACTGAAGGAGAGAGTAAGGGAAGAGAAGCTTACGAAGGGGTATAATAAAGTCCAGAAAGAAAAGAGACCGAGAGCGGGGGACGAGCCATTATGTATTTCCCCGGGTGGAGCATTTCCCAATCCGGCATGAGCCGCTTTACAGTAAAATACCACTCTGGCTATTTTACCTGCACTTGCTTACACTCTTGCTTCTGGTCCATTCTACTATTCTACTATTACTATTACCTTTTGCCCTTACTTCCCTTAATACAATACCATATGCAACGTACGCCAAGGCTTGGGTTTGGGTTCGGTCATGCGGGGGTTGACATCCTTCCGTTGCTCCGGGGAAGTGCCCCTCCACGAAAATCATGTCTGCCAATATTGGGTTGTGATCAACCGACCCCTGTCCCCGTATAGAACCCTTTGACCGAACCCCGCCTATGGTTGTCTTCCCGACTTGGAGGTAATACTTGTAGAAGGCAGTGGGCTAGATCAGCCTTTCATGCCGTCTCGAGGGTTGTGCGTACAGGTACATGTCCATCCTCATGGTTAAGTTAACTTAGGTACTTCTTCCTCGGGAGATCCCCCACCTGCACGATTGAGATCTCAATCTCAGATCTAGATGCTCCGGTGTGACATACGAGAGCTATGTCATGAGGTTTATGATGTCAACCTTGAAGCTAAAGCTCAACCTTGGAACTGTATGTTCAACCTGGGGAGGCGGACCGATGCCCAATTGCAGATTAGTTCGGCAACCACTTGATCTCACAATGGAAGTTTATTGATTCTTGGCACTTTACAAGCCTGCAGACAAGCCATGACAAGCTTGTGTATTTAATTCAAGTTCATTTGCACTGTGGGTAAGGTGGTTTGGATTGTGGGGAGTGTGGGACAACGCCTGTCTCGCTAATTTCTTTTTCCCCTTGTTTTTTTCTCGTGTAGATAAATATTGTATACATAAATATAGTCCTGAGATAAACACATTGTACCGCCCAATATATGCTTAAATCCTCTCTCATTCCCCTGAGGTTGTGGTATCCTCCGTTGCATCCGAGTGTCACAATATAAGTTTGACGGCGGGATCTTCGCCCCTCCCCTATTGCAACTGTAACTGCAACGCGAAGATCAGACGGCAAAGAACGCACCGAGCCACTGCACCGCGCATATGCGGCAGAAATAAAAAGGTTGAACTAATGCACATTAGCTCCACCTCTCCCACTTCGTGTCCCAACAAAAAATGCCCATGCAGCCTGACCTAACCGACCTAGGTAGATAATCCAGCCCGGACGACGTGTGTACTGTACAGCCAATACCAGCGGGATGAACCCGAGAACCCCACCATACCAAAATCCGACACCGTTGTGGGACAGCTATGAACCGTTCTTTGAGAAGGTGAGTGGCCGAGAAAAGACCGCGTTAAGTCCAGGGTAAGTCCAGGGAGAAGAGGGTGACGAGGGAGTGCGACACCGGATAAATGATAGTCCGGTTCCGTCCAATGAAATATGGGCATATCTCAGCATCCTTGCCCTGATTTTGGACTGGACAGATTCAGCATGGATCGCGGATCTTCGGAGGATCTGGAATATCGAAATCGGAGGTCGTCGCAATGCCGGCTTGGCATGGGTAACATTCCGTCAATTGGCCGATTGCGCTCGACCTTCTCGGCTTCGACCCGTGAAATATGTGAAGCAAGACGATGGCCGTCGATTAGCATGTAGAGAGCTGGCATTGGATAGAGTCAAACATCCATCATCCATGGGATCTGTGAAGAAACATCTCGAAGTAGATGGCCTTGCACGGTCTGTCAGACGACGGCCTTTCTGGCGATAATAGGTTAACCGCGAAGAAAGCACGGGTTCAATCTTCCAGGAGATGCAAGTCAAGATCAGGCGTAGACTGTGGTATTAGCTGTGGTTATCCATTTCCCCTGGGGAAATCTCCCCGTGTTCCCAGATTGTTCAATCTCTCCAATTGAGCATCCAAACCAAGGCAGAGATGACGGATGAAGGGAGTCTGAAGCCGCGGGTAGAAGCACACACAGCCTTCATCTCCCTCGGTTCGAAATCAAAGCTTCGTCCGGCGACATTGAAGGGAATGACGTTCGAACCGATAAAAACCTTGGGACATCGGTTAGGGCTCGGAAAGGGCAACTCCAGGGTTCGGACGAGCGGGGCGGGTGCTTGACCCTCGGAGAGGAAACATAGTGAATTACCTACATATAGGTAGGTGTTTTCCTGTCTTGTCTATTTATCCTGTTGAGCGGCTCGAGTTTGTAAGCCCGTAACCTGATTCGGCCCGAGTGGTTCCTTGGAGGCTGTGAGAAGATCGACCAATCCCATGAAGGGTCTCGGGGTTTGCTATCCCATGAATGGTCTCGGGGTTTGTAAACCCATCACCTGATCCGGTTTAGGTGTTTCCTTGAGCCTGTGAGAAGGAAGGGCCAACCTATCCCACGAAGCGACTTGGATTTGTAAGCTCCATGACCTGATTCGGCCCAAGTGGTTCTTTAATGTTTTAAGAAGGCGTGGGGTGTTATCAGTCGTAGTAGTCAGCTATCTATATTCACCACTAATGATAATGAAGACATACATAATTAGGCCAGTAATCTATCCTATTCAATCCCGATGTCAAAAATGGTCGTCAGCGACGAAGTGGAAATTTCCAGCAGAGTGGTAACTTCGAGCCCCTTATCGGATAGCGTCGATCTATCGGATGAGAACAGCTACCCAGAAGGAGGTCTCAAGGCCTGGTCTGTTGTTCTTGGAGCATGGTGTGCAATGGTCCCTTCGATGGGATTATTGAATAGTTTGGGGGTTCTACAAGCGTGGACGAGCACGCATCAGTTGAAGGACTATTCGGAGTCGAGTATTGGTTGGATTTACGGTTCTTATGCATTCTTTCTATACATTGCCGGAGCGCAGATGGGTTTGTCAACACTTCATATCTCTGTCTGTGCAATGAGTCTTACAATATACAGGTCCGATCTTCGATACATATGGCTCCAAGTTTGTGATCATCCCAGGTTCTATCGGGATGGTGGTTTCCATGGTATGTTTCAGTTTCAGCGAAGGTACGTTCAGATCGAAACACACGATCCAATAAGTTACAAGCACCTAACATAATCACAGAATACTACCAAATCTTCCTCTCCTTCAGCGTCCTCGGCGGCCTATCAGCCTGCACACTCTTCACCCCAGCAATATCAACAGTCGGCCATTGGTTCAACCTCCGCCGCGCCTGGGCAACAGGTGTAGCATGTACAGCTGGTGGAATTGGCGGAGTGATATTCCCCCTAATAATCCTCTACGCGGCACCCAAGATCGGTTTCCCATGGGCAATCCGGATCATCGCACTGCTCTCTGCGATACTATGTGCATGCGCATGTCTATTGCTTAAGACACGGCTACCGCCAAACAAGAAAGCCGGAGCATCGGTTGATTTCCGCGCGCTGAGGGATGTCAAATATGCTTCTACGACTGCAGCTGTTTTCTTGGTCGAATTCGCGGTTTTCATACCCATTACCTATATTGCATCATATGCAGTCTCCGTCGGTGTAGATGATACAATGTCCTACCTGCTAATACCATTTCTGAATGCTGGTGCTATACCGGGTCGATTCCTGCCAGGCTTGGTAGCTGATAGAGTTGGTCGTTTCAACGTGATGGCGTTGACATCGTTGCTGTGTTCGATATTGACGCTGGCTTTGTGGATGAAGGCTGGTGATGATTTGACGGCGATTATTTGTTATGCTGTTTTCTTTGGGTTTTGGAGTGGTGCTGCCATAAGTCTCACGCCGGTTTGTATTTCTCAAGTTTGTGCGACTGATGATTATGGGAAGCGGACTGGGACGACGTTTACTATTAGTAGTATTGGGACTCTTGTTGGGATTCCGATCGCTGGGGCGATTTTGGAGCGTGATAGTGGAGGGTATGGGGGTTTGATTGTCTTTGGTGGTGTGCTTTATTTGGCGGCTACGGTTGCGTTTGTTGTTGCTCGGGGGATTTGTGCTGGATGGACTTTGGATGTCAGATTTTAGAGGACATAGAATAAGAGGGAAGATAAAAAACATGATAAAAGGGGTTATACGGGCATGGCGGCTTTAAGCACTGTCACCATCAATGCAAGTGTTCATGTGGACAGAACTTGCTCTCGGACAACTCTCGTGCGACACAGCCTCCACAATGATTTAATTAGGTAATATGATCTAGCTCAGTACGACATAGCTACGCACGAAAATGCACATTTAGGCAATTTGGCGCTATAGGAATGCAGCCACACACAGCTAGACGGTCAACCACGGAGCTCGACTTAAATCGGTGAAGAGAGCTCGAATCCGAATGCCCAGGAAACAAGCTCCATCCAGCTTTGAACATGTAGGTCGAGGTATATTCGAACATCCATCATGACCAGATGGTATGTGACCTACCTTGGATTATGTGGTAGTCGAAGGACTTCGCCGTCCGCCGATATTCTCCGCCGGGAATCTATACGACATGTCGCGTCAACATGCAGATCAAATATGACATCCCGCGTCGATCTTGAGGGATTGAACATAAAAAGGTGAAGTTTCCCCAGGTTTTCACGTGTTGAGAATCTCAAGAAAACATCCAAGGGTCTCTCTGTTTCGTGTCAGTTATACGGTTCAAACCAATCTCAAGCGAATCAGATCCGAACATAAAAGGTTCAAATACGAATCGTGACGATGTCAGGCAAAGAAATTAGCAAGAACATCAAGACAAAGGTCCTATCCATCTTGTCTACCGACATTGATTCTAGATCGAGAACATCCAATCGATCGAGAACATATCCGTAAGGTGTTCTATGTTAAGTGACGTCATTTCCTCTGACCTAGTCGCAGTCACTCCAGAATGACTTGTTATACTGCTCCTGCTCCTTATAACGGTATACTCTAACCTTGTGTTGCCTTGTTAGGAGATGTTAACTGCTACCAGGAGATCAATGTTTTGGTTCTTGCTGCCGGGGTAAAGGGTACGCTCGGTAGGGATTTTTCGGATAACTTAGCTTCTTTTGCTTTTTCCTTTTTTATTATTATTATCAGATATATCCAGGGCAAAATATACCCTGTGAAATACATCCTTAAAAACTTTTTTGGGGTGTATAGTTTGCTTCGTACCTACACACACTCGCTGGTCATACCGTCCACAGCACTCCTGGCATGCTGTGAACGACGCATTTTTTTTACATGACAAGGTCCGGCTTTTCCTACTCTATAGGTTCATTTTACCCATATCAAGCATCTTCCCAAATGCGAAGTGTGTAGTTATGCGAGGCAAATTCTCTTGGCTGAAAGAAATTTAGGGTTTGTAGATGTTGCGGGAAGGCGCCGTTTCCCGCCATGAGCCGCCAACCGGGCTTCGGCCGTAGTCCACACCATACTTTGACTGATAATTTCAAACATTTCGTTTACCAGTCGATTAATCTTGCCTTGTATCGATATCCACAGCTGTTCGAGGAAGGCGCTGCCAGACCCATAGATTGGTCCACTTGGGCATCCCTTGATACACTGCCATTACTGACCCGGCTCTTGTACGGAGCATCTCTATATAAGCGCTGCACCTGCTGAGCCTGGCATCTTTGATTATCATTCTGTAGAGCAGGCGTATTATCCTCTGCAGAATGTACAGCACAAACGGCGCAACACGCGCCCTGTACTCCAACACACGGCGATTTTCAACTGCGACCCGACTCCTAGCATCCTCAGGCCTCAAGATAAACCCCGAGAGACTATGGAATACATTACACGAGACTTGCAAATGGGGCGCTACCCATCGCTATGGCGAGTATGTATCGGTATCCCTTCTTTGAACAAAGACTGTCGACCTAACGCGCCAGCAGCGGCCCAACTGACACAGGTATGGCTCGTCTAACCCTCACCGACGACGATGCCAGTGTGCGCAAGTGGTTTGCCACTGAAGTTCAGAAGCTGGGTTGCACTCTCTCCGTGGATCAGATGGGCAACATGTTCGCGCGCCAGTCAGGTCGACTGAGCTCCCCTGTTCCAATGATCGCAATGGGAAGCCATTTGGATACCCAGCCTCGCGGTGGTCGATATGATGGTATTCTTGGTATTATGGCTGCGCTGGAAGTTTTGCGAACCATGAAAGAGAGCAAATTCCAGACCAATTATGATGTCGGCGTCGTTAACTGGACCAAGTACGTACTTAGCTCACCTTAGGATGCTGGGGCTCTATTCGCTAACTAAAGTTTGCAGTGAGGAGGGAGCTCGCTTCCCTATGTCCATGTGCTCCTCAGGTGTCTGGGCTGGAGCCATCCCTATCCAGAAAGCTTGGGATCTACGTGATATCCACGATCCCGACGTCACTCTTCGCTCCGAGCTTGAAAGACATGGATATCTCGGTGACATCTCTTGCTCTAGCGATCCGGCCACCGGGTACCCACTCGGAGCCCATTTCGAATTGCATATTGAACAGGGACCGATCCTGCCAGAGACTGGCCGGTCAATCGGTGTTGTTCGCGGAGCTCAAGGATACAGATGGTTGACCATGACGGTGCACGGAAAGGATGCGCACACTGGAACGACGCCTTTCAGTGCCCGTCAAGACCCATTGCTCGCATCCTCCAGGATGATTGCCGCTTCCCACGATATCGCCAAGAAGCACGATGCGTTGGCGTCTACTGGCATTATCAGAGTCCCTTCCAACGCATCCACAAACACTGTCTCATCGCAAGTGACTTTCACACTTGACATCCGTCACCCGCAGGATAGTGTGGTGCACGCTGTGCAGGATGAATGTCTCAGGGCTTTCGACGCTATTGCAGCCCAGGATGGAAAGGGCGTTTGGTTCGACTGGACATTAGACACTGACTCTCCGGCTGTGGAGTTCGACCACAACTGTGTGGCGTCTATCCAGGCTGCCGCAAACCAGCTCGTTGGCCGAGAGAAGTCCATGCTCATGACCAGTGGTGCAGGTCACGACACTGTCTACACTAGCAAGCACTGTCCCTCGGCAATGATCTTTGTCCCCTGCAAGGATGGAGTCAGTCACCACCCAACTGAATATTGCAGCCCGCAAGACTGGTAGGTCTTCACACTTCTTCGACTGGCATACAGAGACTAACTTTCGCAGTGCTCTCGGAACACAGGCACTTCTGGAAGCTGTTGTGCATTACGATCAATGCCGGGCAGAGAGCGAAGGACAAATATAGTTGGTAGTGTTCTTTCGGCTTTGAAGATGTCAATTAGATTACTATGCGTGTGTGGAGTATCTTTCTTTATTGCTTCAGACCTCTGGGAATCCAATCACAGTCGATCAACCCTGAACAAGAGAAGCATTTAGCCCAGCCCAATTCGCGCATAGCCGCTGTGTTCCCCAAATTGCTGGTCGAGCAATGTGGGTAGTACCGAAGACCACCGACATCCTTCACCGCGAGGTTCTGCCAGTATAAGCCGAGCTTCCTAGCTTTCTCACATGCTTCTTCATCTCGTTCTTCATTGCCTGCAAGACTTCGGTCAGAATTCATACGGTATTTTTGCCCGTCGAGAGGCAGCTTCATCACCTGGATGTCGGAGTCCGAATATTGCATTCGATAAAGGAGTGCAAAGTTTGTGCTTATTCAACATCGCGACCTGCTCGGGATGATTAATAAACCTTTCTATTGCCACTGCTTTATGGAATATCTCTTCAGCTGCCTCCTACAATATTCTTGGCTACGACGGTATCTTTTACAAAAGCCATTGCAGATTCATCGAGACATGGTCAACACGAAAGGGTCTCGGCAAAGAGGACGTCCTCGGACAGACACGGATGAAGAGAAACGACAAGATGTGAGTAGAATTGCATGATAGATAGAATACACGCAATGCTTATTTTATTTAGCGGCGCCGCGAGCAGCTGCGTTCGGCACAGCAAATGTATCGCAAGCGGAAAGAGAACACCATCAATACACTGCAAAGTCGCGTGCACGAGCTAGAAGACGAAATTGACCAGATCAGCCACTCGTTTTTGGCTTTCAGCAGTCTGCTCTTGGAAACGGATGCCCCGAAGCGAGATCCACGTGTTACTCTGACCCTCCGAGAACTAGCTCAACAATGCCTGGCCCTTGCCAAGACGGGATGTAACGATATTGAGGAGATAGATCACCTCAGGGCTGCTGCTCTCACCGAAAGCAATGTGGAAAGGAATTCAGTACAAAGTGACAGCCATTCGGACACCCTAGAAAGTGTTATAAACACCGTCAGACGATATCAGAGCCCAATGGAACAGTACAAAACACTATTACCAGATACACAACAATCGTCATCGCAATCTCCATCGGCTTTATCATTCAGTACAGCTATCGCACCGTCCACTTTCCATTCGTCCGCTCCATTCTCCTATATATCATACCCTCTGTCAAATTCCTTGCTCACTAGCACAAGGAACAAAGGGTGCAGAGATTTTTCACAATTCCTGATTAAAGTGTGCTGTCAATCTGGGTACCAACTCCTTGTCAACTCTCCAGACGACATGAAAATTCAAGAAATCTTTGGGACTTTCCTTTCTCCAATGGAGCGAGATACCTTCATTTCACATTTTTGTAGCGGACTTCAAGATCATAGCGGAGATCTGGTTGATCAAATGGCTACCGTTTTCTCCCCGCTACCGTCGAGAAGAAGCAACTATACTTCCGTGCCGCTCTCAAAGTTCTATATGGCGTCGAAATCGACGGCTATGCCTGAGCTGGATGATTTAATGGACGCAAGAGATGTGCAGGGTATGCTCTTTGAGAGGGGATTTCGTTTCAAAGAAACAGGGCCCCGGCCCTCTAGCTCAAGCCTTAATTCGACATTTGACGTGGCCACTTTTGCCGAATGTGAGTTGCTCATTGCTTGAAAATAGTGGAAATTCAACTGACGGAAAATCAAAGTACTCGCCATTCAATGTATCTGTTTTGGATATGGCCCTGTATTCCGAAGGCGGAACGTTGAGACTTCATTGCGCCTCACAGCGTCTGATAATTCCAGTGCTTTCAATACTGTCCTGCCTGATCCGAGGGTAATTGACTCCAGTCATGAGCTTTGGCAGATCCATTTGGCCTAGGAGGAGAGTGTGCAGGCTCGGTCAGAAATGAAATGAGCCTGGGTCAGCTTTGTGCAAGATGACCAGACCATGTTCGAGGACAATACCATGTTGAAGCTTCAGAAGTGCAAATTTTAGTGACTCCGGCGGAATGGTTTCACTGCCCGTCTGTAATTGCGGAAAATAGCGCTTCGCATAATTGCCCTGAAGGACTGAACCAAATTGTAATCCAGCATGATCCCCCTTCCCCCCAAAAATAGCAATCCTACAGCAAATATAAATATCCGTGTATGTACAATGATGTCCCACTTCCTGAAACGGATCCTCGTTAAGACCTATCGTAGCCTAGCTGACGTTCACCTATCAGGCTGCCCTCATGGCGCGCGACATTGAAATCGTTGTGACGCTTCAGCAAAGTCTAGCACGGTGTTGAGCAACAGGCTGGGAAGAGGCAGTCTAGATTTTTCCTACATAAGTGAATCGCTACTCGTGGCAGCGCAAAATAATAGGTACAATGTGCGAATTATGCATTGTTGATCGCACCACTAACATAAACCTCTATGATAATCAAGAGATGGAGTGAGGCGTCTTAAGTCATTCTATGCTGAGCTCTTTTACTTTCGTAATTTTCGCCAAGAGTAATTGCTCGTACTGCTTTTTCGCTATCTTAAACGCGTCCTAGTCTGCCAACAACCCTGCATCCATTCACCTTCCTAGACACGAAGAAGCCCCTTCTATTAGATTGGTTGGGCAGCAAATAGATTGCTGCCAGATAGTTCCAGCCCTTACGAGCTAAAGACCTTGGACCAGTCCTGCTTTTTGAAGTAGTCCGCCACGCTATCAAGCTTGGGTGCGTGTTCCAACTATACAAGTTAGTGTAAAGAACCTCTCACAACAACGCATGACACTCACGTCCTTAGGATTTATGATGGTTGGATCTCCTCCGTAATATCCAAACTCCTTCCAATACCCCCAGTTGTCATCAAGTTCCTGCTGTAGCTCAGGGGGGAAAGGAACGACTGACTCCCCCTTAGGTAGCACGACGGGTTCAGCTTTTATACCTGTCACTTGCGAGAAGGTTTCAATAAGGCCGCGCAGCGAAATCCGGGCTCTATAACCGATGACCTTCTTTGGAGCTGAATCAAGCACTATGGCTTTGACAATGGGTCCGGTGTCTTCTTCCGCGGCGATAAAAGGTAGCTCCACGTCTGGGTCAAGGCCCCCGATAAACTGGGCCACTCCGTCCGCATTCTGGGAAGAATAAGTCAATATTTATAAAGAGGAGGGAGGCCGACAAGGTACCTTTCTTGGAAGAGTAATAGGATTGGAGACAAAGTTGTTCAAGAAGTACCCAGCCTGGAAGATACTTGTTTTGGCCCACAACTCAGGATGGTTCTCGCTGCCGTAAGCCTCGGCCTTAGCCTTGGAATCAAAGTGATAGACATGCGGGTATTTCCCATTGGACCACTTGGCTGCATTGGAGAGAGAGGATAGCACAAAACGTTCCAGGGTGTGGACTTTTGCCGCAGCGTCAATGACACCCTCCAATTGCTCGGTTTCGTGGTTAGCAGCCCAGACATTGAGAGGCTGAGCTGCTGCTGCTGCCTTGGCTTGACTGGCGGGATCGCCAAACAAACCCCAGAAATCGCTAACCGCGAAGATAACATGGGCGCCCTTAAAGGCCGGGATAAATGAGGAAGGATGATCTAGATCAGCTTTGACCACTTCTGCACCGCGAGTAGCCAATGCTTGGGCCTTTGAGCTCGAAGGGTTTCTGGTAATCGCGCGCACCCGCCAGCCGGGTTCCTGCAGGAACGCTTCTACAACAGAGCCGCCCTGGTTACCGGTGGCGCCAAGAATAACAATTAGCTTCTTGGAAGCCATGACAAAGGTATGTTAGAATAACTGGAGTAACTGACGATCGTGAAGAGTCAGAGTAACGGACCATATGTTGGATTGCCTCCGTTTTATAGTCAACGGCTCTACGAGGATCGTTGGTTTGGATTGCTGAATAAAATATTCAGCTGCTTAGAATTCTAGAAATTCCTTGAAAGTCTCCGAGGATCGGTCCAACTGAACCACCCGAACCGTCCAAAAGACATGTCAACCTTCAAATAGTGACCAAAAAACCTAATATATTGGCTCCAAGCATTCTTGCGAGGACCCACAGATCTCTGCGGCGCAAATCATATAATCACGTTGTCTAAATATTTAACTAGTTAAGTTAACTTTGGCTTGAATAGTAATCAGTCCGACATTTCCAAGTACACAGGACCAGGACCCACTCGAATACTAATCACATATGGCCTCTCTTGAATCAAACGTCTAGGAAACGGTCCCAACCCATACTCGACATCTAATAGGCCCCAGTGGACCCATTGTTGAAGAGTGGCGACTCACTGGGGTCCTCTGGAGTTCGAGGGGAGGGATGTGAAGCCGATTTATGCTGTTCATAATAACAAAGACCCGATTTGAGATCCGATATTATGTTTACTGATACATACCGACAGATAATGAGCCGATCGGGATGATTATTAAACAGACTTCTTCGTAACATTTTGCTCGTAGAGTAGTATCATTCTTCTATCGTCGAGGTAGGCACAAAGATTGTCGTCTTTCTAACAAGGGTGCTAATGTTGGGCAACCTACCTGGCCCAGAAGGGCGATCGCTTCCCGGGTCGATAGAACTTCCTTTGGAGCTTGTTAGGCTCGTTAAGGAGCATTAAGGCGCTGTGGCGAGACGGAAGTTTAGGCTTCTAGCGCCTCTTGGCTACCATTTATATTTATTGGAATTGTGGCGGAGCACTGGCAGTATCCTAGGATCGAGTGTTCACAGATCACCCTCTAATACAGTACGTTGTCTACACAAGGACCTGCTTTGGCCGTTCACGGCACTCTTTACGTAAGGATATAATATCGAAGTTGAACAAGATACTTATTGACAAGGAGCTATTGGGACAACATTATTGGCCAGAAAATACGATAGGGCAAGTATATTTGATACCATACTATAATATAGAGGTGAATTCTAGTCAGCACCTTATCACTTTTCAATCCCAATGTCTCCTCGAACATATAAACTTAGGTGTCTTCGGGAAGGATAATAGAGGATTCAAAGTAAAAGCGTCTATTACACGGTAAAGCTACATTAGGAGACGTCCCTATATAGTGGCTTCTAGGAAATTAATTTCCTTATGTAAAGACATTAGACCAATCCTACTTTCTAAAGTACTCTACCACACTATCCAGCTATAGGGACGAGTCAAACTAGGTTGAAGTATCAGCAATGTGAAATTCAAAAACCAAGAATACCGCCAACGAACTCACCTCTTTAGGGTAGATGATTAAGGGGTCATCTCGGCCCTCGTATCCAAACTCGTTGCAATAAGCTCAATTGTCGTCCAATTCAAGTTAGAGTTCACTCGGGAAGGGGCCTTTCGATTGCCCTTTTAGCAAAAGAATGCATTCTATTTCTACCCTAGTAGCTTGAGAAAATGCCTTCGAAACTTCGCGCAAGGAGCTCCATTCCCGATAGCCGATGATATTCTTCCCAGCGCCCTCTTGCACAAAGGCGTCGACAATTGGACCAGTATCTTCTTCCGCGGAAATGAAAGGCAGTTTAACGTCTGGATCTAGATTGCCAACAAATTGGGCTATACCATGCGCTGTCTAGAGAGATTCAGACATGATCCGGCGGATTGGACAGTCTCGATCTAAAAATTCAAAGAACTTGTACAACAACTTTGGTATCTGACATTCACGACAGCAGTTTTACTGCATATTGGTACAAAATTTACCGATAAATCGAACGAAAAATACAAATCACAGAGTTAATGTTACCAGAAGGCGCCCATATTCGCCGGTAAAAGTGTAGATTTTGATTCCCCACTAGACCCATGTCGTCAGAAGGCGCGACGTCCCCGGGACACCTCCGAACGGGGAGACAAACTACAGGAATGCTGAAAACCATAAAATAAATAAGCACAGGAACCCCTGTCCTGCAAATCACAACACTCACACGTAAACCCTCAAAATGTCATCTCGTCGACCAATCTACTACAACCCCGCAGCCGCAAACGAGCGCATCAACTCCCCACGAATTGAAGGCCTGAAGTCCTTTCACCAATCCTTCCCAAACTACGCACCAACACCACTAGTCCAACTCCCAGAACTAGCAGTTGAGCTCGGCGTTAGCCATGTCCTCGTCAAAGACGAGAGTAACCGCTTCGGACTACCATCTTTCAAAGTCCTAGGCGCATCATGGGGATGTTTCCGCGCTATTGCGGCCAAGCTGGGCTGTCCTGCTACTATCTCGCTCGAGGGCCTTTCAACTCGAGCTAAGGCAGAGTCGATTGTCTTGACGACCGCCACTATGGGAAACCACGGCCGTGCAGTCGCGTTTATGGCCCGGCTTCTTGGGATTGAGGCTCGGATCTTTGTCCCTGAGTGTATGGACCAGGATACTCGGGACCTCATTGCTGGAGAGGGGGCGAGAATTGTTGTTGTGAAAGGGGATTATGACAAGGCTGTTCAAGGCGCTTTGGATGAATCGCGTCTGAAGGAAGGTGTCCTTCTTATCCAGGACACTGCCTTTGAAGGGTATGAGAATGTGCCTGCTTGGATCGTGGAGGGGTATTCGACTATGTTGAATGAGGTTCAGGATGGTCTTGCTGAGCTCGGTCTTACTGGTAGTGTGATGATTAGTCCTGCTGGTGTGGGAAGTCTTGCGCATGCCGTGGCTAAACATTGCAAATCGCAGAGTACGCCGTTGTCCATGGTTGCTGTGGAACCTGACACCGCTGCTTGTTTGTCTGCTAGCTTGACTGCTGGTAAGATGGTTACTACCCAGAGCTCGGAGACTATCATGGATGGTATGGATTGTGGCACTGTTTCTTCTACTGCTTGGCCGGACCTGCAGCGACTGGTTGATGCGTGCATCAGTGTCTCTTCCTATGAAGCACACTGCGCCGTGCAGTATCTGACATCTAATTCTGTGGCTGCTGGTCCTTGTGGAGGTGCTTCATTGGCTGCACTTCGCCATCTGGCCAAGGAGAGATCTTCGCTTTTAAACAAAGACTCTGTCGTGGTCCTTCTCAGCACCGAAGGCCCGCGTAAATATTCCACTCCGAAAGATGTTTCTATCGAGGACGCTGTGGGATTGACCCAAACGCTCACCCAGATCAACTCCTCCAACCCAACACTGTCTGTCACGGATGGAGTAGGCGAAACTGAAATCGCAAACTGGCTTGCCTCCTGGTTTGCACACCGTGATATTGAATACTACTGGATCGAAAAGGTCAAAGGACGGCCATCCATTGTTGGTGTCCTGCGCGGTAGTGGAGGAGGCAAATCTCTCATGTTCAACGGCCACACAGACACAGTCAGCTTGTCTAGCTACGAGGCGGACCCCCTATCAGGCTCTATCCAAAACAAAGATGGAAAGCAAGTCGTTGTTGGAAGAGGATGCTTAGACATGAAGGGCGGATTAGCCGCAGGGCTAGCAGCACTTGCAGCAACAAAGGCCAGTGGCCGTATCCCTCGCGGTGATGTCATCGTAGCTGCCGTCTCAGATGAAGAGGATGCTTCCCAAGGAACCCAAGATGTGATCGAAGCCGGCTGGCGCGCCGATGCCGCAGTTCTCCCGGAACCAACTCAAGGTGGCATTATCACTGCCCACAAGGGTTTCGTGTGGGTTGAGATTGATATCCTGGGA
This sequence comes from Penicillium arizonense, assembly GCF_001773325.1. Lineage (NCBI taxonomy): Eukaryota > Fungi > Ascomycota > Eurotiomycetes > Eurotiales > Aspergillaceae > Penicillium > Penicillium arizonense. Next base: position 262,456 of record NW_019173288.1, on the reverse strand, counting down.
GTTGCCGCGCACGGCTCGGACCCCTCAGCTGGAGAAGATGCGATTCTGTACGCCGGATCATTCCTCCAGGCATTGGAGAAATACCAGTCCCACCTCCCTGTGGATGAAGCTCTCGGACAGGCATCGCTGCATTGTGGCTTGATTCGTGGTGGCGAGGAACCATCCTCATACCCCGATAAGTGCACTGTCACAGTTGAGTTCCGCACCGTGCCTGCTCAAACTGAGGAATCTATCTTGGGGGACATGAGCCAATTGTTGAAAGGGATTGCTGCGCAGAATGCTCGTTTCAGACACGCCCAGCCTCGCATTACCATGTCGCGTCCTACGCAGAAGGTCGCTGTTGATCACCCCTTCGTGCAGCAGAGTGTTGCTACTGCGTTTTCTGTGTTGGGAAGCGAGCCTGTTGTGAAGAGTGGGCCGTTTTGGACTGATGCGGCTTTGCTTGGTGCTGTTGGTATTCCGTCTATTGTGTGGGGTCCAGCTGGGGAGGGTTTGCATGCTAAAGAGGAGTGGGTTGAAGTTGAGAGTCTTGGACAGTTTGAGAAGGTTTTCACGCAGTTGGTACAGGACTTTTGTTATTAGGATCTTTGTATATGTATATATGAACGAATGAATTCAGTTGAATAGAATCGCAATTGTCTTGTTACATATCGCTAGTGGATTTCGATGGTAAATAGCAGGCTCAACGTCATTAGAACCTATAGGTGTTTAGGTTTGCTTGCTATTTAGTTAATGAACGAATGAAGCTATCTTACTTCCAACGACACCTCACGGGATGTGAATTTATGTAGTAGACGATTGTAGAGAGGAAGTTGTGTATGGCCACGAAAGAGATCTTATCGGCACGGGACTTGATCGACATCCAGACACCTTTGCCTTCCCTCACCATCCCACTTTCCACCTTTGTCTACATCTCACGACTTTTTCAACTATAATCTGTGAGCTGGCACAGAATATCCATAATGTCCGAAGAATCACCAGCTCAACGATCCGCCCGACTGCGGCGCGAGCGGCGAGAGGCCAAGATCAAGGAAGGAGGGTCAGCACGCCTGGACAAGATCACCAGTCTGAGTGGACGCACTCCGCAATCTGGTACGAAATGAAGAGCTCCATTCTCTCCGCGCTATGGCTCTCAAGCACCCCTCAATAGCAAAGCACACATACCACCACGACACAAGCTAACAGAAGCCTCGAAACAGAACGCGAAGATGCCTCACCATCCCCCCAACGCTCAATCAGCGCATCACCATCCCCAGCACCCCCAATGCCCCAATTCCGCCCCTCGCCATCCCCCCAGTCAGAAATGCAATCCCCAGAAGCCCGGCGCGCCCAACAAGAAGCCTTCCTCGCCATGCTCCAACAATCCGCCTCCGGCCAAGCCCAAGGCCAACAACTCGACAGCCAAGCCGAAGCCCTGCAAGCACAGCAAGACGCCTTCCGCGCAATGCTGAGACAATCAGCACCAGAACAAGGACAGAGCCAAGGCCTGCAATCTAACGACGCCGAAGACCCGGCCATCAAACTTCTGAGCTCCCTCCTGGGCGCGATGCCCGGTGGTGATCCCAACGCCCCGCCGGGTGCTACACCCCCCGACGCAGGCGCGCCACCAAGCCCTGGATCCTCGCTTGCCGCTATGGCGACCATGGCCGGCGTACCGCCCTTCCTGGCTAATATGCTTGGTGGAGCTGCTGCGCCAACTGAGGCGGAACAGAAGAGTACTCGGATATGGAAGACGCTGCATACTGTTTTTGCATTGGCTGTTTCCTTTTACTTGCTTTTCCTTATTGGGACTTCGGTTTCACTGTTTGGTAGTCCCCCGCCGAAGCCTGCGACGGCTCAGAATCCATTTGCGATTTTTGTTACGGGGGAATTGCTCTTGACTGGGGGAAAGGTGTTGTTTGGTGGGAAATCGGGTGGGATGGGGATGGCTGTGCAGCTTTCTAAGGATGTTATTCGTGACGGGAAATTGCTCCTGTTTGTTTTGGGGCTTGCGTCTTGGTATCATCCTGAATGGCAGGCTTCAGCATCGGCATAGTAGGACACTAGGTTTGGATAGTTTAGTTTCTATGCGATATGAGCATTTCAATGGCATGTATTCTGTCATTCATAATTTCATCATTCGTATCTACATGTAACTTATAACTTTTCTTCATCCACGTTAAGCAGATGAATCCGCCGCACGTTCAAAAGGCAGTATTGCATTCCGTAGAACACCCATAGCCGATGAATCAAGTCCCCAATCCCCTTCCCACTGATGCATCCGAGAGCCATTCTTGAAATGATCAGCAAGATGATCTACCCGAGCTGTCCAGGTAGACAGACGACACCCGCAGAATCCGCAGCTACTTTTGACATTGGCGCCTGAACCGCGCCAGGCGTCGAGGTCAGATACCGGTGTCTTCGTGCAACTGTGGAATTTGCGAAGATGTTGCCAGACATAATCCTTCCGACTAAATGACCGCTCGCCAACGGGTTTGTCGGCACAGACGTGGAATTCATGTTCTTCCATATGGGTAGGCACTGGGAATAGAACATCGCAGAAGGGACATTCGGAAGGTTGGAGATCAAAGTATTGTTGGAGTTCCGTTAGGTTCGGAGTACAGAGCCAGGAGTCGAGAGTTATATGAACGCTTTTCTCATGGCGAGTCCAATCATGCTTTTTCTTAAAAGAACGTGTGCAGAATGTGCATTGGTAAACATGATTCTCAGACCCGCCCCGTGACCGTCCCCGGATATGTCTGGGTTTGCTTTGTTTCGGGAGAAGGGGGAATGGTAAGCTTGTATCCCCAGAGGAATGATAACTCCACGCCGAAGAGGCACTGTCGGAAGACTCCGATGCCCTGCTCCCAATACTTGAGATGGAAGATGCCAGATGTGAAGAGCTTTCGTCGAAGTCGAGGAAATCCATTGCAGAGCTGTCAAGCTTGAAAGGATCAATGGTTCCGTCTGATTCTATCGAGCCAGATGCGATGGCGTTTTGAATCGCTGCTTCGGGGACGGGTTCGTCTTCTGGTGGGGATGCCTGCCATCGTTCCATTGGGGTCATGTCGGGTAAGGTGCTGGTTATCATGGGAGAGCCCGCGCGGGTACGAGACCTCGAGCCTAATCCCGATGACTGGATCTTCTGTTTCTGGCGTCGACGAGCATTCGCGAACCATGTTGATATACGCTTTTGAGAAAAGCCTGTGTCCGTTGACAGTTGGATCTTTTGCGCGTCGGTTGGGTAGGGATGTTCTTGGTTTTGATAGAACCACTCTCGGAGGACTCGAGCTCCCTTTCGAATGAATTGCTTGGGTTCTCTTCTACCATCTTCGTTGTTGAGATTGGTGACGGAGGATATGTTTCCATCTTCTGGGACGCCGTGTAGATGTCCGAGAACTGGGGTCATGGTTTCAAAGCCTGCTGGGAAGCGTTTCTCTCCTTTGGCAAGACTGCATTCCCGGAATAGAGCAACGCAGCTTGAACATGATGTCTTTGGATTCGGGTTGGCATCTGTGGTCCGGATGATTAAACATTGTAGTCGGTGTCTGCGACAATGGTTGCAGGGGACGGGGGGACGGTATGCTCCGTGTAGCCACTGCGAGACATTCTTGAGGTTTGGCTGCGGCAGATACTGATCCACGCAATCTGTCGGTAGGGGTGAAGCAGAGTTGGCTATAACACCCGAGGGTTGTAGTTCACCGTGACCTTGAGGCTCAAATTGTCGATCAGGTGTTGATAGATGATGTGACTCATGACTTATCCACTGTTCCCATCCCAGATCACTGGCATCTGAGGAATGGAGATAAAAGTCATTAATAGCGTCGGGCCCAAAGCCTGAATCATCTGGCAGCCATGGATCTGGCTCAGTTGTATGTAGAATGTCTCCTAGTCCCGAATCCAAGGCAGAATGTGGCAACGGCGGCCATGTTGGAGAGTCGATGGGCTGCTGTGAATTCATGCCATATAGATATGAGCAGAGTCACCAGGTGGTGCGGTGTCAGTCCACTCCGTGAAGTAGATGTATAGAATCAAGCCTAGAATCTATTGAGCCTGTGAGCTTGCCTTTCATTCAGATGTCCGGGACCGCTGGTCTTGGAACTAGTCTACATCTGGTTAGTGTATATTGCACCTTCCACAGACATTGCTTAGTAATGGAGATGAGTCATGTGACTGGGAGGATCACCGCTGCCCACTTGGGCAGGTCAATATTTGCTTGGCATCAATCGCAAGGCCCGCTTTTTCAGACCAGCATGAAGTGAGAGATAACTTGGCGACTTCTATATACAATGAGACATTACACTTGCTATCGATCCCGAGATCACTTTGCTTTTTCTGGATATGGCATGATACATGCAGGATGTTTCAGCATTCTTATCAAGTACAGGTTTGTCAAGTCTTTACTCACATGCACTACGGAGTACGCGGAGGCCGGAGTCTCAAGATGTTCGAAAATGTTTAGGAGGTTGAACTATATCCTTCACGTTACTTGATATAGTACTCAACACTCGTGGATCGCACTGAGTATTCTCTGGGCGCAGTATCTGTATAACTACAGTGATAAACTTTCGGTGTCCGCATGAAGAATCTAAACAGCGATACTCGAAACGGTGCGGGGAAGTCTCAAGATCAATCCCTGGCAAGATCGAGCCAGATCATGAGTCTTGATGCTGATAGGATACAACTAAGGCCCTAAAGATCTTCCTTGTCTAGCCACAGGCTTATCATCATTAAGGTTATCTCATGTCAAAAAGATTAAAAGTCATCACGTGTCACGCGGAAACTAAAACCAAACAGGAAGGATCGAAGTTCTAGAAGAACCATGGAAAAACCAACTGTCATGCATAACGGCACGGGGCGAGCACGAAAGTCAATAAGAAGACGCGTACGCGGTGCAACTTCAGTACAGTGCTCCGTACAAGAGAATATTAGCGCCGTCGTTATGGAGCACTGGTGCCTAAATTAGCTGGTGGACTCGCCGGAGTTCACTCTCAACTCCCCAGTCTAGGTGGGGCTCGTTTGAGTTGCCACCCCTGCATGGTCCGGTGAAGGCAAAAATTTTAAGTTGGGGCGTGTAAGGCCGAGCCGAAACCCGAACCCGGTGAAGAAATTGTAGACATGCCGTATAACATAACGTGCGTGCAACGGTGATTTTATGAGGTTTCCCCAGATAAAAACAATAAATAAATAGATTAACCATAAGCGGCGATCAGCAAGTGTCATGATCATTACAACTATTAGGTTTGGAAGTTGGGGAACGTTACAGCCGGGCAGTTTCTATCACCAATTTTAATGAGTCAGCAGGGCAATACTCCACTCTGATTGGCCATTACGCCGGAGTCGGACCGAAGTATACCGGCCATTGGACCAGGTCGAATCCGCATCGGGTTTTCTGTGGGCTCATGGTGGATCGATATGCCCATGGGGCAAAATCGGCACGCGAACAATAAGATGGCCAGATTCCCCTCTGGTCCTTTCTTCCCTCGTGGAATACTTCTTTTGATTCCCCGTCTCTCCTCAACTCTCTCACCTCTTTACCTCTGCTCTTCAACAAGTCAGACAGCATGGAGGTTACACCGGCACCACCTGCCTACGAGCAGGACAAGATTGCTGACAGGATCGACCAGCCTCAATTCGAGGAGGAAGGTCAGCTGAAGGGCGAGGTCCACGATGCCTTTGGTAACGAGGAGTACGCCGAGATCAAGTATAAAACCTTGAAGTGGTGGTATGTATCAACTCTGACTCGATTGTCTGCTGGAGATGATTCTGACGCGTGATCTCAGGCAATGCGGTCTGCTCATGATTTGTGAGTCAGTGTCGCTGGGTGTGTTGTCACTGCCCTCGGCTGTCGCTACCCTGGGCCTCGTCCCGGGTATTATCCTGATTGTTGGCCTGGGTCTTCTCGCTACATATACCGGATACAACATCGGCCTTTTCCGTGAAAGGTACCCTCACATCCAGAACCTCGGTGATGCTGGCGAGATTCTGCTGGGCAAGTTCGGCCGCGAGCTCTTCGGTATTGGCCAATTCCTTTTCTGCATCTTCGTCATGGGCAGCCACATCCTCACATTCCGCGTCATGATGAACACCATCACCAACCACGGCACCTGCTCCATCGTCTTCAGTGTCGTCGGCATGGTCCTCTCGCTTGTCCTCTCCATTCCCCGTACCATGAAGGGTATGACCTGGATCTCCTTCGCCTCATTCCTCAGTATCTTCAGCGCTGTCATGATCACCATGATATCCGTGGGTGTCGAAAGTCATCCTGGCCGCGTCATTCAGGCCACCGTCGAGAACGACCTTTACACTGCCTTCCAAGCCGTCTCGAACATCGTGTTCGCCTACTGTGCTCACGTCGCCTTCTTCGGTCTGATCGCCGAGATGGAATCTCCCAAAGACTTCAAGAAGTCCCTGTTCATGCTCCAGAGCTTCGAAATCTGCCTCTACCTCACCGCCGCCGTGGTCATCTACTACTACATCGGCACAGACGTCCACTCGCCCGCCCTGACCTCCGCTGGACCCCTGATGAGCAAGGTCGCCTACGGCATCGCCATCCCCACCATTGTCGGCGCCGGTGTTGTCAACGGCCACATCGGTCTAAAGTACATCTACTTCCGCCTCGGCTCCAAGTCCGGCCTGATCCACCAAAGCAACTGGCGCTCCATCGGTCTGTGGATTGGCCTGGGAGTCTCCTGCTGGGTTGTTGCCTGGATCATCTCCGAGGCCATTCCCGTCTTCAGTGACTTGAACGGCTTGATCAGTGCTCTGTTCGCGAGTTGGTTCTCCTACGGTCTGTCCGGTATCTACTGGCTGCACCTGAACTACGGCGAGTGGTTTGCTTCTCCCCGCAAGATCGCCCTCACCGTCTTGAATGTTGCCATTGCTCTGTTCGGTCTGATCCTTTGTGTCCTTGGCCTGTATGCTTCTGGTACTGCCATCCACAACGATACCGGTAACGCCAGTTTCACCTGTGCCAACGACGCCTAGTCGCTTTGATTATCGGTTGTTCCTCTATTTTTTTTCATGTTTTACCAGCATGTTTTACTAGCATTGTACATAATTGCATATAGACTATGCGAGGGCGCACTGGTTGGCTCTACAATATAACGAATATAAATAAATATCTTAACCAGTATTCTTTATTCATGTTCATTATCTTTAATGAAATAGGACAAGCTGTCAGGCTTGAGCGTTTATAACTCGCCTACCACACGAAAGGAACATGGCATGTGCCCATTGGGGCGGTGGTATTGCCCGCAGGCGCTACAAATATTTACTTGCAAACAAGAAAAGAACAAAGGATGCTCGGCACAGGGACTATCTACTCCTTTCCGGGGGAGGTGGCATACTCTTCATTGTCAGCCTCATCATTGATGTAGTCTAAAGGTACCTATGGCCTACGGCTATAACTTCCCTTCCTCGTACACCCCAAGCAGAGAGAACCTTCTCCTATTTCCAGCACCTGATAATGCGCAGCACCACACCCGCAACCATGACTGGGGAACTTTGACAGACCGTAAATTATTACGACTGGAGTCAAATGTTATTCTTTCCTTCTTATATTCATACAACAGGGGTGGCGGCCCAGATGTGGTACCGCCGCCAGTCATTCTCTCCCTCTCCTCACTTTCTACTCACACTGGAAGGCAATTCCCTCGAGATGAAGTGACAATTCGATCTAGAACGAAGTAATATGCCGCCTTTGATGATTTAAGAGAAAGGGACTGCCTTTACCTCGCTTGTCTCGCTGCCCCTCCGGGCAGAAACTGCCCTTCGGTAAGTCACTATTACTATTTGAACCTTTCCACTAGCAGCTAACATATCTACTTCGACGTAGCACCGCCCAAGCCCGTGTGGACTTTATGGAAACACATCCAATCTCTTCGGAGAGTATACCCGAGATGAAGCACGTGAATGGGGGTGGATAATGTGGGATACGGCCCGATTCGAGAACACACAGCGCAAGGAAGAGGTTACGAATGCTTTAGAAATCTGGGGCGATCCAAGAGAGAACCATGAGGACTGGGTATTTACGTGACATAACGTCGACTACTGACGCAGATTGCAAGATAACTGCTAAGCTTGATAGTGAACGTAGAAATAGCTACATCATCTTAACCAACCTGTCCGCTCTTCTAAGATTACAGTACTATGCAAGAATGATAGACTCTTTGTGGTGATGAACTGGCATCCATCATGGGTGGCTGGGGACTGGATATAGCATATCGCACCGAGCACATACCACCACGTAGTCATGACCTGTACTCCGATGGCTTATTTCGCTCCGGTAGGTGCCAACCAATCTATGCAATGTAGATTCATGCAGAGTCAATATATTCAGAGAAGTCAATATGTACAAGTCACGGTGGGAGATACGAGTGCGAGATTTCACATGTAAGCGGGGGTAGGGAAAGCTTCATGCAGGTCAGACATATAAATACTATTTATCCTTCCACGTCAGTAGGCCCTTCAGCGTCTTTACCTGCAATCAAAAGATTGTCCCTTGATCATATCGAATATGCCTTGCCCCTACTGTAAGAGAATCTACTGCGAGTGCGGTTCTGATTCCAGTGATTCCTCTGGTGACGAGTGCCCCGATGAATAAAGATGTGATTGGTTGCGAGGCTGCTTGAGATTGAGGTATATACCCTTCTTTATTCATTTTGCTTTGATTTGTTTCCAGTTTCGCGATTTGTGTGCGCGGAGCTGAGAAATCTCAAGAACCCATAACCGCAACGTATCTCCGACTCTACGTGGAACTCCCCACGACGAAGAAATGCATGTCAGGAACGACTTTATGAAAGACTTTGTCATTACTGAATGTGTGCTATAATGCTATAATGAATCTTTCGAGCACGACTACTGGTGTGAGTTAAGAATGAGACCAAAATATATTTCAATGCTCTCCATAAATTACAATCCGTCGAGGTCCAAGTATGTATTGTGCAATTTGATCCAAACAATTACAACACAGTACGACACCTCAATCAATATGTGATCGTCACATTCTTGTTCAAATACTTTGCATCCATCTGCAGGACAAGATTCTCGGCCAGCCATCTCCCCGCATCCTCCCTGGAGATAGTATAGCCAGTAACCTTAGACTCAACACCCGTCTTGGGATCCTCAACGCCAACACGAATAGGCTTAGTAGACTCCCCATCAACCAAGTGGCTAGCACGCATGATTGTAAAGGACTCTCCACTCTGCGCGAATCGATCCTCCATGACCACTTTGTCAGCGCCCGGAACCCGGACGAACAGAGCGTAAACGGGAATCATGACAAGAGGGATATCACGACCAAACCGGGAGAAGCCGGCTGTGCCGCACGCAATGATATGCGGACTGCCGGTGATGCCATTCCTTCGAAGCTCGGCGAGAGAGTCGAGGATCGTGGCCGCACCTTTTTTGCAGACATCTGGGTCGTCGACACCAAGACCAGAGGGTTTGGCGCCGATGGTGGTCACAATAATGTCGACGATGGTGCCAGCTTCTGTTTGGAGGCACTTGGATACGGCCGCGACATCGTGTGCATTTCCCCCAATGATTTTGAGGTTTGGTGTTGACTCTGTTGGGAAGATGGCTGTGAGTTTTGAGGGATTGCGGCAGAGCGCGATGCACTGATGTCCAGCAGCGAGGGTGTGCTTCAGGGCGGACAACCCGACGCCAGTGCTGGCGCCTAAGAAAGCGACGACTTTAGTGTTGGAAGTCATTGTCTTGGGTGGCTTGTGGGTGCTCAGGTAAGGAGGATGTACGTTAATATCAGCAGTGAGAAACGAGGAATCTTGTATTGGAAGATATTGCAGATGTCAGCTAGAGAATAATCAAGTCCTCAAGACCGGATTGCGGTGCTCTTTAATACACAACTTGGCTGGCGTGAGGTCAGATCTCAACAGCGATACAATACCGAAGAGCGCGAACATCCACCACAGTGACCATCTTGGCTGACAACGCAGTCAGCATCTCTCGCCCGTTTCTCGCTCAACGAATGGGGGCCAAACCTGGTCAACGGCAAGGAGGCGGAAATGGGCATCTCCCGTTGGTTGTCGTGGCCGCTATCCCCGATCCAGACCGTCAACCGTTAACGCTCCGAGTCATCGTTCTGCCAGATTGCAAGGCTACAGGAGGATGCGACCGGGATTAATCGCGCTCTGAGGAAGCTAAGCCAAGCCTCCTGCCAGGATGTTACAAGAGATGCCCAAGACTGGGGGCGAGGAGACTCCCGGCGCGTTCGCGTCGGTCTCGGACGCCGAGAAAAGCGCGAGATTGGACACCTCAGGCCGCAATGAAGCTGCACCAAAGCCACGCAGCTGTGTGGTATGCCGAAGTCGCAAGGTTCGCTGTGACAAGCGGGCGCCATGCTCAAACTGCCGTCGGGCAAACATTGCGTGTATCTTTCCCTCCACAGATCGCCCTCCGAGATGGGCGCGTCGCCTCGACCGTCTCAACAGCGCGTTATCCAACCCGCAGGCGTCACAGGAGGTCCGACCGATAGCTGATGGAGTGATGGAAAGACTGCGGACTTTGGAAAGCCTTGTCAAAGATCTCACTGGTCAGTTGGAGAAGGCTAAGTCCGCTGCTGGAGGGTTGTCTAGTGTTGGCTCGCCTGAGAGCTCTATGCATGATCGAGAACCCGAGCAACAGTCACAGGCATTACCCAATAGCACAGGAGATATGCAGCAGAATTTTGGAAGGCTAGTTCTCCGGGATGCTGGTCGAAGCCGTTATATCAGCAGTGGCTTCTGGTCCCGGGTCAATGACGAGGTTGGTTTGGTTCACGCTTCCGTGGCTCGTGGACGGCGAGCTAATCTTCTCTATAGATCGATGGCCTGAAAATGGATACCCAAAATTTACCTCTAGAAGGATCTGATACTTCGGATGATGAGGCATCGCCGGGGAACACCCCATCTACCCAGGAGCTTGAACAGACACCTTCAGACCGTCACGCATTCTTATTTGGTCACAACCTGACTTCTTATTCCCCTAATCTCACAAATCTTCACCCGTTACCATCACAGATACCGTTCTTACTGGACGTGTTTGCTGAAAACGTGAATGTCATCCTCCAAATTGTTCACCTTCCCACCGTCAAGGCGATGGTTCGTGATTGGCGCAGCCGTGAAATGAAGGGACTCACACCAGCCAACGAAGCATTAATGTTCTCCATCTACTATGCTGCCGTAACGTCCATGGAAGAAGATGATGTACGTATTCGATTTGGGAGTTATGGTTGGACCGAGCATGGACAAACGAAACTTACCTCTGATTGCATATAGATCATGATGAACTTCGGAGTCCCCAAAGCTGAACTAAATCTCAAATACCGCCAAGGTTTTGAGCATGCTCTTGCCAGAGCCGATTTCCTCAACGTGCCCGACCTAGTATTGGTTCAAGCATTCGCCATCTTTCTTGGTCTTGTTCGCCGGCATGACAGTCCAAGGTTTGTATGGATGATGACTGGGCTAGCTATTCGAATGGGGCAAGCCCTGGGACTACACCGTGATGGATCAAATTTCGCACATTTGACCCCTTACGAAGTTGAGATGAGAAGAAGAATATGGTGGGTGTTGTGCCTTTTGGATGTTAGAGCATCCGAAAGCCAAGGCTCGGACTATACCATCACAAGTGCTAGTTTCGACACCAAACTGCCAATGAATATCAATGACACCGACATTGATCCGGTCTCGACGAAAGTTCCCCAAGAGCACGATGGCCTGACGGACATGTCGGTCGCACGCGTCACCTTTGGAATGTGCCAGGTCACAATGCAGATGATGTCCCACGGCTTCAAGGACAAGACACCGAGTCTGGAGGAACAGAGTCGCTCGTTGAACCAAATTTACCAGACCCTTGAGCAAAATTTCCTCCAATACTCAACCGAATCTGGAAACATAACATATTGGGTGGTCGTTATTGTCGCGCGCCTGGTTATGGCAAAGATGGCCTTGCTGATCTACCTGCCTCTGCTATTTTCCACTGCCAATAATGAATTTTCCGAAGAGCTCCGGACGAAACTGCTGATATCAGCAATTGAAGTCGCCGAATATAATCATGCTCTGAACAGCGAAAATGCATGTCGCCATTGGCGGTGGGCGTTTCAGACCTATACACATTGGTACTCCATTGTATACATGATGATTGAGATCTCGCGGCGCCCATGGTCTCCAATCTCCGAGAGAGCTTGGGTGGCCCTTCACAGTGCCTGGCTTATCCCCACTCAATCGCATATGGACAAAAGCCTCCGAATCTGGGTCCCGCTGCGGAAACTTATGAGCAAAGCAAGACAACACCGGGGTATGGAACTTAAACGCTTGAGAAGCGACCTTAGCGCTGCCGAACAGCTAGAGACGGAGTACCAAGATCTACCGTTGCCATCGAGCACCGGGCCATTTCCACCCGGTTCCAACTCAGCAGGTGTCTTCCTTGAGCGATGGCGCCATATGGTATCAAATACAGATGAAGGGCTCGAATCAGGAGTACCGGTTCATTCTCCAAACGCGACCCGAACAACCTTGATGCCTTCTGCCGCTGCTCAACAGGCGAATTTTAGCCCAGGGTTTACCATTGAGCCGCAGTGTCTTTCTACTGGAGCCTATTACCCTGAACAGAACGTGCCAGCTAACACGATTCATGGACTCAACTCGGGCCTGCTCCCCGGTCCAAGCGTCGAGGTTGGGACGGAGCAGCCTACTGTCTCGACGCATAGCTCATTTACACTGCCCTCACAAGTTGCAGCGGGTACTGAGCAAGACATTGCTTCCTGGCTGTGGACTGATGGACATGCACTTGCCGAGTTTGAGAATCTCCCCGCAGAAAAGATTGATATGAACATGGACATTGACGGAGAAGTAAACTGGTACAACTGGGTTGAATCTGCGAAGGTAATGGAGTTGGATGGAGAACCTGGTCGTGGCTAGTAAAGTACACGCCCAGGCCTGCTTGTTTTGACCTACTTAGACACGTATGTGTAGTGTCGGCCTCGTCCAGCATATTGGGGGCAAACATCGCAACGCATCAAAATATGCGTCATCCTCAACCAGGGAACTGCGAAGCCTTATCTATTTCGGGCCGACCCACGTGGGGGCCCCGCTCCAGGCGAATGGGGGTTCGTCAAGGTCGCACAGCCATTATTTTCCGCAGCTCAAAGATGACTTCAAAAACAGAATCTAGTTTATTTCGATCAAGGCTAGGTCTACTAAAAGAGTATATTTGTTCCCGCGTCAGACGCCACTAATCACGGATTGGCCATGCACTCCTGAATATGCAAGCCGGTGCCTGAAAATGGCAATGATTGGTCCCTAGATCCGGTATGGCGTGCTTTTTCTCCTATCAGCTCAAAATGGCCCCCATGCGACAAATCATAGCACGGCGCTAGGCAGCCAGGTGTCAATGCATCAGCCTCAGAAGTTGAGTCAGCACGACAAGGAGGCTTACCCTTTTTTGTACCTATTCTGGGTTGGCCCCCGGATCATTTCAAGTAGCTTTTGGGTTTCGCAAAAATTGTTCAAAGAGGTGAGAATACTCAGGATTCGTCCCTGGGCATTATCATGGAGATGAGGCGGGGAACAACTCAGCTTATTTCCCTGACGGGGGTAGCCATTTTGGTTTGTGTTTGGTATCTGCATAAACGCCAACTGCCGCGTGGGAGCACGCGCGGGGATCTTCAGCCAAAGATACCAGCGGAAAAGAAATCGGTATGGTAGATGTCAATTCCGAAATTGGCGTGCCTTCTGACCTTCGCACAGAAAGTTGGAAACCGACCCGCATTGGACATTCTTTATCCGAACTCGGATAACCCCAGTACAGAGGATGCAGAAATTGAGTATGTTTTTCAATACAACAAATCATACTACTATTATGCTAATAGGTTCTGAAGCATCGTCGCTGTTCATGGCCTTGGCTCCAATGTGGATTGGTCATGGACCTGGAAAGATGATACACAGCTGGTGAACGGCAAGCCACGCCTCGTGAACTGGTTGAGTGACAGTGACATGTTACCAAATAAAGTGCCTAGGGCACGAGTCCTAGCCTACAACTATGAGTCAAGATGGCATCTTGATGCTGCCACGACCCGGCTCCAGGTCTGCGGTAAACACCTGGCAGACGCAATTCACGAGTTCCGTGAAGACTGTAGCGATAGGCCGCTCATATTTATCGGACACAGTCTGGGTGGGAACGTTATTCAACACGTAAGTGGGATTGTGCTGTGAGCGAAATATCTGCTGACGAGATTCGCACTTGGCTAGGCTCTTCTGTACGCAGAGACTGAACAAAACTTGAAATACTTAGTCGAGCTCACAGTTGGCCTTATATTCTTGGGCTGTCCCTTTAAAGGCTCAAAGATACAACAGTTGGCAACTGTAGTCATCCAGTCTTTGAAGGTGGCCGGCGCTGACGAGGGCATAAATGGATACCTAGGATATGGTAGCACCGTTCTGTTAGACAAGGTCGATAGCTTTCAGCGGCTCCTAGAAAGAAATTCGATCCCCTTCTGCGCTTTCATTGAACAAAGGAAGACAGACTATGGGAACAAAATCTATATCCCAGGACTTATCAAGGATTTGGTACGGTTTCGATACAGATGTCACTCTCGCTCAACAAAAGCTAATTGGACGAAAGGTTGTGAACGAAGAGTCTGCCGGCGCGTTAGGTCCACACAAAGTTCACTTGAACACGGATCATTTCAAAATCAACAAGTACTCTGGCCCGCAGGATCGTTCATTTTTGAGTGTATCGGCGAAGATCAGCGAAATGTACAAAGGCTGGAGACCACTGATTGCAAGCAGAATGTCTGGACCTCAATCTGGCGTGCAGAGAAAGCTGAAGTTCAACAAAGACCGGCACGAAGGCATCGTTAATTTCTTGGCAAAGTTCGACTTTTCGGCGCGGTACAGCGATGTCTTCCTCGCCAGACATAAGAATACCGGCCAGTGGATCTTGGAGACCGAAAGCTTTCAGCAGTGGCTGTCAACCGCCGGAAAAACACTTTGGTGTCCCGGAATCCCCGGAGCAGGAAAGACCACCCTTTTCGCGATTGCAGTCAATTATCTTCAAGAAAGATTCCATATGAAGGAAGATGCAATTCTTTTTGCCTTTTGTGACTACAAAGACCGATCGAACCAAACCGCACACAACATCTTGCTCTCTCTGTGGAGGCAACTGATGCAAAATCGCATCCTGACCGAGGCTGAATGTGAACGACTCGAGACTACGTATGTGAAAAGAGCCGTTCTCCCAACAACCGACACGGTCTTGAACATGCTGTCAGACGAATTGAGCAAGTATTCCCGGGTATTCATCTTGTTAGATGCCTTGGATGAACTCAAGACCGAAACACGCGATGAATTGCTGTATCTCATTTCAAACCTACCCAAAAACAAAAACTTGTTGGTGACGTCCCGCGTTCCAAAGGAGCGAACGTCTCCTTTTAGTGATGTTCCTCAATTGGAGATTCGAGCCAAGGAAACGGATCTCGCAGAGTACATCGAAGGTCGACTACAATCTAGCAGACTCGCCTCGAAGTTGATGCACAACAACAAGCTCAAGCGTGAGATCAAGGATACGGTTATCAAGAAAGCATGTGGAATGTGAGTCTCATTTCTCCCAAACACCAAAGATTGATACTAACAATATGTATCAGGTTTCTCCTTGTCAAGCTTCATCTCAATGCCCTGGCAGATCAGCATACCACAAAAGGTATCCAAGCTAGCCTGAAAAGTTTGCCTGAGGGAGAGAATGCCATCTCAAAAACATACGAAGACGCCATCTCCCGTATCTACGATCAGCCACAGAAAGATCGGGAACTTGGCGAACTGATCATTCTGTGGATCGCTCACGCCCAACGACCCTTAAGCCTGAAAGATTTACAATATGCTTTGACTCTACAGGAAGGCGATGATGAAATTGATCCCCATGACCTCATTCCCGGAGAGTTACTGACTTCAACCTGTGCTGGCCTTGTTACCATTGAGGATGTGTCAGGAAGAATCCAGTTTACCCACTCCACCGCCCAGGAATATCTCGACTCAATCAAATCCACCAAGTTTCCCAGTGCCGATGTATACATTGCCAAGCGTTGCATTCAATATCTTTCGTTGTCTATGTTCTGCACAGATACCAAAGAGATCCACACGACAGCCTTTTCAAACACTGTTGCCAAATACCCATTTCTGGAATACGCGGCACTTCACTGGGGACTACATGCGAAAAAGGCCGACGGCGACGAGGTTAAAGATACCGTTAAAAAGGCGGTGGCCTCGTTTTTCAACCTCAAGCTGCAGTCTATCTTTGCGGTGCGCACACTGTTGTGCGGGATTGCCGGTGTAGACGGGGCTGAGATGGGAGACAGTCTGGCGAGGAATGAGCGATCCATTAAGCTAATCAACATTCTGGCCTATTTTGGGATGGACTTCCTGATTACGGACCTAATAGTCAAAAGACCTGAAGTGATTGTCGAGTCTTTTGATGATTTTGTTGGAAATGTCTTACACTGGGCAGCCTTCGGCCAACATGACACGACACTGGAGTTGCTGTTGAACCAACCGTCCATATCCCAAATTTTGAATCAGACGGGATATTCGTCCTTTACTCCGCTGCATATAGCTTTGGTCCACAGACGCGACAAATCGGCTGAAATCCTGTTGGACCATGGAGTCGATGTCACAGTTAGAGCCCATTTCGGCCATACGCCCTTGCTAGTGGCAGCTCTAACTGGCAATGGAGCGATGATACCGAAAATTCTCTCCAAGGAGAAAGGAATCGAGACATTGTTAGTTCAGGGACACGGAGGAACTACACCCTTCCGTGCCGCTGCAGGGTGGGGGCACAAGGACGCCATGGTTGAGCTCTTGCGTGCGCTGGAGAACTATGAGCTAAGTCCGGATCTTGACGAGCTCAGGGACGACTTTGGAAGAAATCCGCTCCACATGGCGGCGGAACACGGTTATTTGAACATTTGTGAGGTCCTTCTCAAGTCAAAGTATGGACCTCAACTTGCTATAAGCGAGGATTACTGGGATGCCCCTCCAGTGGCCTTGTCCATTCTTCATGGTCATGTACAGGTAACAGAAATGTTTCTTACCTGGGATGATGGAGCACTACTGGAAAGCGAAGAAGGATTTGTTTCAGGGGCGTTGTTAATGGCGGCTCGATGGGGACAGCCGTTAGTTGTTGACATGCTCTTGAAGCGCCACCCTAAAAGTTTCTTGATGGACTTTCAGAAGCTCACAGTGCTCCATCATGCTGCTTATAGCGGCTCTTTGGAAACGGTCAAAATTATTCTCGATCACCCCGAGGGACGGCCTATGCTGGAGGCGCGAGACAAAGCTGGAAATACACCGCTAATCGGAGCGTGCAGCAGAGGACTTGCTGAAATTGCGGAGTATCTCATTGCGAAAGACGCCATGGTGGACGCCAAGAATGACAATGCAGAAACAGCTCTTCACCTTGCCTGCGAGGCAAATGTTCAACAGGTCATCAAACTTCTGCTCCAGTCTGGCGTTGATACCAACGCTGAAACATCAGATGGACGAACAGCATTCAGTGTTGCGATTGAAAATGATGCGTTAGAAGCGATCCAGTTACTCTTGAACGCAGGAGCTCCTGTTCCAGAAGGGGTCACCATCCCTGAGATACCCCCTTGGAGGAAGACTGCAATGGCTAAGGGATATCAGCCTGAGACGCCAAGAGACCAATTCGAAGCCTATTTCTATCTCAAAAAGGCCACTTCTGGCAGACTATCCTCTTCGTTGATCTCGCATATTTTCGATCTCGCTGAATACTGGCTAGTGAGCGAAACCGAGCGAGTTGAATCAAAGTGTGCCGCAAGGCAGCATGGCGATACGACGATCTACCTGCGAAGCGCCCCGGTATTCGGAAACCTACACCACCCTGTGAGACGAATCCACTACGAGGTGATCAGCCACGACCAAGGTTACAGCGGTGATAGCCACCTGCATGGAAAATATGATGGCTCTTATACATGGTTTGATGCGAGCCGTGAAGGCAGCCCGGGCCCATTCCAAGAAGTGGCCCGCCGAATCCCTGGACCGGAAGTTTTACGAAATGTTCATGCAAGATATGACTGGCATAAACATCGCGTGACCTGGTGCTCTACTACTGGCGAAAGATGTTTCCACGTGCGCACAGATGAAGAAACAAAGGAAGAGATTGAAGAACCTGTTTCAACTGTTCGCTACGACCACAGGTCACCAAAGCCTATGCCTCTCAAGTGGATCCCTGAGATCAATCCCGGAGACCGACTGATCATGAACGCTGTAGCTCAGTTTCCGGGGTGGGAGAATTACGTTCAGAGAGCCAAGGCTGTTATCTACACAAGCTGCCTCAGGGCCAGTGCGCACAGATGAGATTGATCCAAATGTATATCACTATGATGAGAGAATTTTTGAATTATACGTTTCCAGTCAAGAATTCACGGGCTCAGGTAATTCCTAAAATATGCGAGACATCCTACCTCCGCATGATTTTGTCGCCCTTTGACCCTTGGATAGACATCCTGATATATGCCTGATCCCATCCATGCATCCAAATGACCCTTGCCAGCGCAATGGCAGTCGCCCAGCGTAATATTAGCAGTCAAATCTCTTACTGGTGAATCAAGGCTGAATCCTAGCAACAGGAGAGCGTGCGAAGAACTTACCTGTGCGAGGCACTCGCAGAAATGGGTTTATTAACGCACAACTCAATTCGATTTTGGGCTACATGCGTGAAGCCCATGTCCGGAGCTGCCACTAGTTTCAATGTATTCTGGCGAAATCCAGATCCGACGAGATCTAAGCACCAGAAGGCTCTGTGGCTGGCGGCGATGGGGTCAATCGTGCTTTTGCTTTATTCACTAGGCACGACAATCTATATAGCGAGTCCCTGCAGCTTGCTAAGCAGATTGATTCAAGGGTTTTATTCCCAATGTATTGTTGGGTAGAGATAGCGGAGATTGAGGCGAGCTGATCGCAGGTCATGTTTGTCACCAGGGCATTACCACAAGTTGAGGGAATACCAGATGGAGTCGCATTGAACAACCGGAACGCCGAGGTGTCGACGGCCAGACCCAAAACAACAGCCACTAATCCCAGAGTCGAGACTAACCTGGCAGTGACAGTCATCTTCCCGAGATAGTATGAAATGAATGAATCCAGAATTAGAAAATAAATCAGGGCAACGAAGGCAGGACACCACTTTCTGGCTATTTTGTAGTGGGAACTACAAATGTATATTGTACCACAGGATCCCTTGAAACTATCAGGTCGGCTAGAGTATAGACGAGACTATGGATCGTCGGCATACGAGCGAGATACGAACTAATTAGTCTGTACCGTATCACGCTAGAAGCTTTTGTAGTTGCAAAGCTAGAGGTAGTGCTGAAACTAACAAGGGACCGGACCCTTGTTAATTTCCCTCAATCCTTTTTTTTTCTTTTCTTTTCTTTTCTCCTTCGCCTTCCTTCTCGCATCCAACCCCTACTTTTGTCAAATCCTTCTGGCTTCAAATGTGTTTGTTAAAAGACATTCCCCACTTGGCGCCTACTGCGGGAGACAAGCAACGATAAGCCCTGCGACAGCGAGACAATCACAAAACCCTCACTGCCTCGGACAGAGGAAAAGAAATGCAATGGCGTTATGATGCAACCTGCTTGACTGATTCGGCTTCGGGCGCCTATTGCAACACCCTATTCCAGAATGCAATTGCGAACGGCACAACGAACGTCAAATGCAGCGCATGCTATTTGAACTACATGTCAACTATAGTGAACTCCAAATGGGACCAGGATACTTTGCTCAGTCCTTCGGCCCTAATGAGTCAATTATCTTCTTGCTCGACCGGCGGATACTCTGTGACTTATACACCGACCTCCACTGCCTCTTCAACGGTCTCTGCCTCAGCCACCGTTGCCGCTAGTCGCTGCAACACGACTGACCCCGATCAAACTGTTTACAAGGTTGAATCCGGAGATACCTGTGTTTCTATCTCAGTAGCTCAAAATGTCTCCAGCTCAGCCTTGATCAACTTGAACAGCCTTGATATGGGGTGTACACACATAGTGGCTGGGGCGAACATCTGCCTTCCCGATGTTTGTGAAATCTATCGCGTTCAGGAGACGGATACCATCGACAAAATCGTTGCTAGCCTATCCCGTCAAGTCTCCGTACCTCAGTTTGTTGCATGGAATGCCAATCTCAACTCAGCGCAAAGCTCGGAGAATCTGACTGCCATTGCGGGGAAGTACATCTGCGTCAGTCCTCCTGGTACTCTCACACTCCCCGATACCCTGGCTCTGAGGCCCGCAACCACTGCTGTGTATGTTGTCTGCTTTCTCTTTTTCGCTTGTGTATTCGGAAGGTGAAAACGCTAATTAGATGTGCAGCTCTGTTCCTACCGACGCGGTTACTAGCTCCAACACCGACTGTGGCCACTGGTATCAGATCCAAGCTGGTGATACCTGTGAATCCGTGTGCAACAAGTTCAGCATCTCGCAATATGATTTCGATTTCTTGAATCCCCAGGCCGCATTGAATACAACCTCAAGCTGTGGCAGCCTCTGGAAAGGGAACAGCTACGTGCGTCTCTCTATATGAGAAAATAACAAAGACATATTGTTCTTTTCAGGCTAACTAATCCACTCCACAGTGCGTGCAAGCAGTGGGTAACATCAACACCTATGCCAGCTACACATCCAACACCACCAAAACTCGTACAACACTCGCTAGCACCATTAATCCCAACGCGACCCGAACAGCCAACCATAGCACCACAAACCTGTTCTGGTCATTCCCTTCCGATCTGACCACCACCTCAACCTGGACCCCGGATTCCGCATACCTCGCATCTCTTGCGACCTACACGCTCTGTGATCAAGTCAACTCAGTGTATAACATCACCGATTACGATCTAACAGACGAGATGTACCAAGATGAAGCCTGGCTGAGTGAATACGAGCGCGTGTGCTATCTTCCTGTCAACGGTTCCTTCCCGACTGCCGGGTTCAACTTCAGCATCACGCTGACAGATGATTCAAGTGTGGCAATCTCTACAGTATTTACTTCTAGCCAAACAGCTAGCCCTCACGCATCGTCTACGGTCACTACTGCAACCTCTACTACCACAGTTGCGACCCCAACGAGTACGATCTCGGAAAATGGTCTCTGTGGACCGTCTAATTCGGAGTGGACTTGTTTGGGGTCTCAATTTGGCGACTGCTGTAGTAACTACGGTTATTGTGGTAGCTCGTCGGATTATTGTTCCAGCACAAATTGTAATGCTAACTATGGCTCGTGTGCGTGATCCTGGCTTGGGAGTGGGACCTTCAATGTTTAATGTTGGAAAGGGTTAGGCTGTGGCCTTCAAGGCACGATCAAATGTTTTGATATACCATATTTCCTCCTAGTTTGAATTCGCTGGAATATGAAACTAGGATTTGCCAGCTGGCTGTTTAATTGTTCCTAGTTTTTCTCGCCCGTCATGTACTAGTGCATGGAAACCTGCAATTTATGTATATCAAACTTTTCCTTAAATTACAATGATTTTAGCAGAACCAGGAACATTTGAATGCGAGCGGTTAGGCCGGAAACGACGCCACACACCAAGTTTGTAGGCGATCCACTTCAACGAAAACCCTCTAAGTCAAAGACCCACTGTATCTCCGAGCTCGGGACCACTTACTCTTCCCTATCAAAGGTTAGTCGTAAAGATTCCAAGGTCGCATAATACAGGTTTAGTGTGTTTGAGAAGAGTATGTACGGGAAAGATAGATTTGATGCCTTAGTGCAAACTGGGGGCGGACATGTGTCAAACTCGTCCGTTAAATACACTCCCGCCCCTCGCGTTCCTCACTTCTTTTCAACCCTCGGAACTGCCACCATTCGATCATGTCCCTAATAAGATCGCACAGCCAGTGGCCTGGAGGCATCCCCTCCTTCATTCGCCGACACGAAGAACCCGTCGCCCCTGAAAATTTCCATGCCGCCTCTCGTGCATGGAGGCATTTTGTTCGTGACCAGTGGGTCGGCGGCGACGCCGCGGATCAACAGAAACGAGCTTTGAGCGAACGGTGGGCAACAGCAGACCAACAATTTCGCGATGTATGTCTTTAATTTGGAAGAATTCTTATTTCTCCACTGACGCTAAGACAGAGCTATCAATCCCGAGCACTCGAGGACGAGCCTAGTTTTTTTGAAGGTCCCGAACTTACAGTATGAAATATCTCCTACTATTTGACTTCTTCTAATCCAGCTATAGGATAAAAATTTTGTTGGAAATGACGTTCAAAATTTCTGTATGGTCTACTTCTGCACCACCGAATTGACCCGCGAGAAAGAAGCCCTACTAGCCAAGTGTATCTTGGGTTTATTCCCATGGGAAGAAGGCTGGGAATTTCTAGCAGACGAAATGATAATGTTTCTTCCCTTGGAAGATAATCAAGGGGATATTCTCGAGACATTCAAGTCCCATCAAAGTGTCGCCCGACCCAACTTCCTTGATATGCACATGGCGCTCGATGGAACGGTGCTTTTTAGGGACTGCTATGCCAAGCTTATTATCGATGACCGGACCCTTGAGACCGGACTAGGGCTTTGGGTTGAATTCGCAACGAACGGTATCTACAAGAAAGCCTACCGGGCTCAAATTATGATGGAGGAATTCGCCCACTTTTATCGCGAAATCGGTCCGGGAAATCAGGTCCCAATAGAGCAGGCGCTGAATTACATAGAGTCACGGGTAATATACCAAGACCGCGATGAAGATGCAGATCCAAGAGAGATCTTGGAGGATGAGCCGTGAGTCCGTCCATTCTTGGTTACGAGATAATATATATTAATCGGTGCTTAGAGTCGACATGCGACGGCGGCTCGTGGAAATCTACCGAGGGGGTGAAGTCGATCTAGTGGATGACTATGCGCCAGGCTTTCGCGAGGCGGAGGAGCAGGGTAACGGCTTAGCGATCGGATATGATTTGGAACAGATACTTGCGAATGATGGACATCCCCTGACTATCAAAGATCATGGAAGTGATCATTAGCTAGACTTTACTTATTGCTCCCACGTACTCGGTTCCTTCAATAAAAATAATACCCCTCATGTTCAGTTATGGGTTATATTAGGCGCTTAGGGCAGCATTTTATCGACATAAAGAAGCGATTGGTCCAGAATACGCATCAAGTTAATATTCGAGCGTATTTTTGGCAGGATTCACAGTTTTTGTTTGAGACCCGTATTGAAGAATGGGCACTGTGTCCATAATTCTTTTTAATACCGTCCAGATCCGAATTGAGTGTCCGGTAGCAATCCATGCTTTCGGCGATATACGACAGTCGTCGGGTCAGGGTAAGCTCAGGGTGGGTCGGCGGCGGCGGTCGCTATAGCGCAGGTGGTCTTGGTCAGGCAAACACCAGGGCAGTGAACTTAAAGCATGTGTGGCAGTAGAGAGAGTCGGGCCGTGGGCATCGACCCACGTGATGCCGAGTCTAGCGACGGTGAATGGAAGGCTTAAAACGGCCTGGACGTCCAAAGTTACGGGTGGAAAGGGAGCCGTTTCTGGCCTCAAAAGCGGTCATTTTCGACGTCAATCCCACAGGTCCTCATATTCTAGTTGTAAAAGGCTAAAAAGAAAGTCGAAAAGTGGTCTGACTATTGAGCCAGTGAGATACTTACCTTCCTGGTTCCCTGGGGCAAATTTTGCGAAGATCGCAAAAGGCTACAAAGTCAGAGCAAGCATTCAGTGATATCCCATACGCATTTGTCAAAGACCAAATCAAACAGGGTACATTTGTTCCATCTTTTCTGTCCAACCTTCTCCAAGACAACCCTGTGGAGCCTGGTACCGAAGACGAGGACATTATCAAATGGTCAGCTGGCTCTCTCTACGCTGGAGGAGCAGACACAGTAAGAACCAAGATTTGCATTGTAAGGCTCACAGTATATTGACCTTATAATAGACCGTCTCATCCATTGCAAGTTTCTTCCTCGCCATGGCCCTTTTCCCTGACGTGCAACGTAAGGCCCAGCAGGAGCTCGACACAGTAGTTGGCAGTGGTCGGCTACCACAATTCCGGGATCGAGAGGACCTTGTGTACATTAATGCACTAGTTAAGGAGGTGCTTCGGTGGCACCCAGTCGTGCCTATAAACTTGGCGCACTCGCCAACTCAAGATGATACGTGCGAGGGATATCGAATTCCCAAGGGATCATCAGTTATTGCGAATATTTGGTAAGCTGTTTTAAATTGTACCCCGAACGTATCATTTACTGATCAATGTTTAATGAAATAGGGCATTTACGCATGATCCACTTGTTTACAATGACCCCATGGCCTTCAAACCAGAACGATTCCTAGGTTCCCCCGACGGCTCTCCCGCAGAGCGAGATCCTCATATGCTTGTGTTTGGATATGGGCGTCGAGCCTGTCCCGGACGCACTTTGGCCGACGCCAACGTATTTCTTACCATTGCGCAGTCCTTGGCTGTCTTCGATATCTCAAAGCCAATTCGAAATGGCAAAGTCGAGGAGATTTTAGTTAATTACCTCCCAGGTGTTATCAGTCATCCTGCTCCATTCCAGTTGTCCATCCAGCCACGGAGTACGGCACATCGAGAACTCATCCAATCGCTAGGAAATCTCTATCCTTGGAGCGAGAGCGATGCGCAAAATCTGGCTAGTCTACAGACTTAACTTGCATTTCTAATGAAGTCTTGTTAAGTGCAGATGATAGACCTGGAAGGCTTTGATACGCATGAATGCGGTCGAATTCTAATTGAGAAGTTTTTATCAGAAATACTCGGAGCTCAGTGCTTGGTCATCGGGGTTCAACAGTAGGCTCGTGGTAGGGCCACAGGACATGGTGGTAGTAAGAAGAATTCATCCATAGTTAAAATAAATTTTAGTAAGATCAATACATATAGGGTATTTCAAAACACCTGTAGCATAGTGGCTTCCGAATCAAAGGTAAGAACCTGATCATAATGCGTTTGATTAAATGCGAGGAGCTTAGTGTAACTTTCTGCCATGTGGCTTGATCTTGGTTAGCTCGAATGCAGACATGTGGAGTAATTTGGACTTCAAGATTACCAGTGCATAAGTCGTAGAAATATACAGAAAGAAAAAAGACGACGGCAACTATGATGCTCGAGGCCTTCGGTAGTTCCACTTTGTCAGATGGTGGTATTCTTGCGCGAAAACACTCAGAAACCCATTTCACCACAATCTTAAAATTCTCCACACTAGAATATTGAGGGATCTACGAGGAAAAAGGGGCTCTGAAAGAGACATGCAAGTGAAAGAAATTCTAGGTATAGGTAAATCACAAAAATAATCTAGCAGCGATGTATCTAAAAGTAGTGTCGTAGCCGGGCTTACACAGCCACTTGAGCTGTTTGCAGTGGAGCATGCAATTGGAAACTGCTGTCCACGGGTGAGTCTGAGGGAGGAGGGATCGCACTGCTAGTCTTGTCCAAAGGTCCACCAAGGGCCATAAGCACCTGCTCCTTAGTGGCATCGCCAAGCCCAGCAGCCTTCAGGGTCCTCCCGTGTTCAAAGTAGTCAAATCCACTCACAACAGAAGCCATCTCGATGAGTGCCCGGATGGTCGGCGAAGTCAAACCACACTTCAGACCGAGCTCATACCAGGGGACCATTCCGTAAAGAATATCCTCCAGCAGATAGCGATGCTTGAGGGTAGTCGGAGAGCTCTTGGTCTTGTTGTGGATCACTGAGCCCACAGCGAAATCATGGTAGTCACTGTATTCGCGGTCGTTGCTGTAGTTGTGGTTCATGTAGGTCGTGATTGGGACAAGGTCAAGACCGTAAGCGTGTGCAATCGCAAGACGCTCCTTGTCCACTTTTTCTGTTACACGAGAGACTGATGGTGACATTCCCTGGGCGTAGAAGTAGAAATCACCCTTGGTGGCCTCGATCCAGCCCGCGTTCATGAGCGCCGCTGGGCAGTGCACGACTGGGTTGATGTTGTTCAAGCCCACTTCGAGTAGGTTCTGACACCACACAAGCTTCTGCGAGAAGATCGACTCGACCTGGCTTCGGAGACCAAGTTCCGCATCAGCATCGAGACGCTCGACCTGTGTGGTGGGTGGCTCGGCCCAGATGGCCAGGCTTTTCTTGACTCCCTTGACAAATACTGTGTCCCCTGTAATGCGGGTGGCATAAGGGGAAATATCGGTTTCGAGGATGGCATGGGCATTGACTTTTTGGCGAGCGGAGAGGTAGAAGAAGTTGCCGACGTTGATGATGAGGGTGTGGTTGGGCAGATCAAACTGGCTCAGGAGCTGCAAGATGGTATCTTGTCCATACGATGGCACTGTGGTCACAATGAACTGAGAGTGACGGATGGCCAGGTACATGTCGCTGGTGGTCTTAATCTGGAACCTTCCAGTGACTGCTCCGCTTGAATTCAACCAGCCATCATTGTTCTCGATCATCGTAGTTCCGCCACGGTGATCGGGGTGACCATACAACATGACTGACTTCCCGCGGCTCGCCAGGTCCGCAGAAAAGGCACACCCGCAAGGGCCCGCGCCGATGACAGTGACTGATGAGACGGTGTCGAGAGTTTGAGCAGCCATGATGTATGTTTTGAGACTTGTGTTTTATTTCAGTTTTCGTGAGGGAGGAGGAGGAAGATAAAATATATTTTGAGGAAGGTATTTGGAAGTTTTTGTCTGGCTGGATAGATCGAAGGAGATACGCCGGTTTAAATATTGCTCGCCGAGGATCAATGGATCTATACCAACAGCGAGCTCCGTATAGTATTGTTGGGCATTGAAGGCAAGATTCACACTAGTAGTCTCTTTCCGAATCATGTTCTCTATACCTCGAACATAGTAACGATCGCCACAACGAAGCTCTCTTGGGTTTCCGTCATGCTAATCCTCTTGGCGAGAACCCTGGTGTACTTCACGTGTCAACTGTCGCGGACCTATGGCAATAGATGAGTCTAGGATCATCATGGCGTGATCTGGTACGCTGTTGCAATTGTTCCTCCGTGCAGTGGTTGAGTGTGGATCATTCCCAGCATGTTGAAGTTGTATTGAGGCATTGTCGGTTCAGGAAACTTATTGGCTATATACTGGGAATTCATTACACAATTGAATCGCAGATCACGGAGAAAATAAGTCCAGGCCTACGATGAAGCACGTAATGAATGATCAAGGACGCATATTTTGACTTTCCTGCAAGCATTGGTCTTGTTTTCTCCGGTGGATTCTTCATGTGTTCTTCATACGGAGTACATGCAGTGTACGACGTGCGTTGAGGCTGATCCTAGTGCATGGCAGGGTTCTAGCTGTAATCAGCTCATCTGACTTAGTGCAGGGGAAGATTGGACCGAACGGTGTAAAATTATCAATCGATCTGATAATCATTATATAAACTCGGCGCTAGAATATTTGCACTACAGCGGAACAAGCAACGAGGCGGTAGATCAGACCACTAATATCAGCCCAGCTACCCACGAGTCTTCAGGGTCCTCCGACGGCCCTGCAGATCTCTAAGTTGAAGGGGTTAACATCAACCCACCAAATCCCCCGAGATCCCGATGTTTCCGTAAGCCCGTCCCCGAGCCGAAAGACGCGCCCGCGTCGGTTTTACCGCGGGTATTCGTCTTTCTGAGAGTAATGATTTTCACCTCTCTGGATGATTTTTGAGCACTTGCCGATCATTCTGTCGAGACTTTGCGAAAAGCACATCATAAAAATCTTTCCGACCATTGTGGTGGAACCGTTATGCAGAATCATACGTCAGTCTTTTCCTATCCCCTTCTGGTCTTCTATTTTTGTTCCGATGGATTGTTCATGAGAAACGAATGGAACATGGAAAAAGGGGCTCAGTGAATCTAATCGCCATAGAAATTATCTGATTTACTCTTTTTTGATCTGTCTGCCAATTCGCAACCCATTCGATTGACAATGAATTCAGACACCACCCTTTCAGAGGTTCCCCGGCCGTACAGCTCTTTTAGCACAGGAAAGAAGAGATACATCGTCTCTACAGCGGCCGGAGCTGGCCTCTTTTCCTCCCTGTCGGCACAGATTTACTTCCCGGCCCTGAATACACTAGCCGAGGATTTGAATGTGTCTGCCTCCTTGATCAACCTGACTGTCACAAGTTACATGGTATGCAGGCGCCATGGACCCTTTATGATATTGAGAAATGAAAGCTAACAGCTCGTTGTTCAACAGATTTTCCAAGGGATTGCTCCCATGTTTATTGGTGACTTTGCAGACAGAACAGGTCGTCGACCCGCCTATATCATTTGCTTCATTATTTACATCGCCTCAAACATTGGCCTCGCTTTACAAGACAGCTATGCCGCTCTTATCGTTTTACGATGCTTGCAAAGCTCTGGAATCAGCAGTAGCGTTGCGCTGTCTGCAGCTACCGTTGCCGATATCAGCACCAAACAAGAACGAGGATCGATGATGGGCTTCGTCATGGCAGGGAATTTTATGGGACCAGCCATCGGACCCATTATAGGTGGCCTCCTATCCCAATACCTGGGCTGGCGATCTATATTCTGGTTTCTGACCATCGCATCTGGTGTCTTTTTGCTGCCTCTTCTGATGTTCCTCCCTGAGACAGCAAGAAATGTTGTTGACGATGGCTCCATTCCAGCACAGCCTTGGAATCAACCTTTCATTCAATATTTCTATCGCCGGAGCTCAGACAAGGAGGCTGCCTCGTCCAAGGCCATTGATGAGCGGCCGGATAGCAGTGACTCGCCAAAGAAGATTGAGCACAGGCTCCGATTCCCTAATCCGCTGAAACCTCTTAAACTTGTCTGTCACGTCAACTCCATCATTATCCTGTTGGTCACAGGGGTTATCATGGGCGGAAACATGACAGTGCTCTCATCCATCACCGAGATTTACACCGCGCAGTACGGTCTAGACGAGCTTGAGATCGGTCTTTGTTATATCACGCTGGGCACTGGATCCATCGTGGCGTCCGTTGTGACAGGTAGACTACTCGACTGGAACTATCGTCGCATGGGCTTGAAAAGGGCCGCGGACTCTACCTCCGGACAGACAACGGAGGATAAAATTCCAGTTGAGAAGGCTCGAAGTATGGTCACTATCCCACTTGTTGTCTTGGGAAGTGTGACCGTGCTGGCCTTTGGGTGGGTACTCAAATACGGTGAACCCCTACCAGCACCCGAAGTTCTTCTTTTCTTCGTCGGTGTTGGTCAGACAGGTGGCTTTATTTCTACTTCGACCCTTTTGGTCGATTTGCACACGTCAAACCCTGCCGCTGCGACCGCTGCCAACAACATGGTACGGTCTTTCTTCTCAGCTGGCGCGTCTGCTGCTATTGATCCAATGCTGAGTGCAATGGGTCGTGGCTGGGCATTTACCCTTGTTGCATTCATCCTGTTAGGTACTATACCATTCCTCTTGTTGCTGTGTGGAATGTGGCGTCAAGAGAAAGACTCTGGGTTGAGGTCGGAGGACTAAGAAATGTTACTGAAAATGAATAGATACTACCATAGATACCCGGATAGATAAAGAGAAATAGAAGAGAGACTTGGCAGCTGGGTGAACTTGTGAATGGCTCTCACAATACCGATCCAACTAGCTTGAAAGGAAGATGGGTCTCCCTAGACCATCTGTATTATGGACCTTGAAACAAGTAGACTCGGCCGGTCCTAGTACGCATATCGAACATGAGCATTTCTTCCTTTCTTATTGTACGCCATTATCCATCAGAAATGATCATCAGCAACGCGCACATCGTGCGGACCATTCATTGTGTTTGATCAATATTCTGGTTACAGGGTCTTACATACAATTGCCATCAAGAAACCATGCTCCCATGCAGCTACTCTCGGTGCTGGTGGCCATCTCCCCTCCCCATGCCCGACTTCTCCCCGGTCTTCTACATCTGTTGTCTGGTTTCCTAGAGGCTCCGCTACTCGTCCAATCACGTTATCCCAGTCAGTGGGTGGCATCCACATTTTTCTGGCTCGTCCTCGCCGGGTATTGGTGGTATCCCTGGCCTAGGTCTTGTTGTGGAAAGTCTGGATTCCTTCGCCGTATGTCCTCACTGCGTCGGCATGGGTAATACACCTTTCCTCCACACGGACCACAAGCGCAATCAAAATTGGTCGATGTTTGTACAACTTCTCAAATCAAATTCATCATCATTAAAAATTGTATTATACATGTATCCCACAGACCTTTCTTGCATCCTTCCTTTTTGATCGCCAATGCCCATCTAGAACAAATCAGATATACAAACAATTGTCACGTTAATACATCGTCAATCCTTTCTCCAACCATCTATGAGCCCCTGAAGTTTACCACGCGTCTTTTCCTCTGTGTCTTCGATAGGGGAGCTCCTATGTCTCCTCTCCTTCTCAAAAACCGCAATGAAGCTGCTCAAAGCTATGAGATCGAACTCATCGCCATATGAAACAACCATTTCAAGTGCTCCACAAACAGTTGAATCCGACCCATTCTCATGAACAAGAGCAACGACCTTGCCAGTCTCTTCGTCCAACAACACAAGACTTGAGGCTTTTATCCACTTAAATGAGTGCGGTATTTTCGTTGTGGATGATTGCACCCCATTCACCCCTGGAGGCGGTTCGATCATTGCCGCGAAGCGATATTGCACGTCACTGGGGGCATCGCGAGTCGATTTGGACCACCACGCAACAGACATCTTTCCATGCGACTTGTTGGACTTGTGTGATGCCTTGAAAAATCCGGTGTCACACTGAATAGAGCTTGCCTTCTCCCCATATCTGCATTGCGCGATTTCTCGTCCAGGAGTTCTGGTGCCCTTGTATATGATGAGGTCTGGTTTCGTGATGTTCCTCGTGTGAACTTCAACATAAAACGCGAGCTGTTGGTTCGCGGAGTACACTTGATAGTCGCTTAATGGACGATGGATATGATAAAAGGCTGAATTTGTTTTTGGGGTTGCTACTGTCTCATATGCCAGTGGATCATTGGCTTGATATGGAGGTAGAGTATCATCAGTGCCACTCATTGTGAAGGGATACTGATCTATAGTCACACTGTATTCAGCTGTATAGTAGGGAATATCGCACGCTGCGACTATTTACACGCTACGGACTGTCTCAATATATGCTTCCTCTTCATTGTGGCTTGCAGTGACTCAGACAAAAGGTTGTTACGATTCCCAACCCTTATTGGGATCCCGAGCTATTCCAACCCGTAGCTATACGTGCGCTATGCTCAAGGCAGACATTGGCTTGACTCTAAAGCTCGCGGGCACCCAATGTGGTTAGTAGATATACTGAGTCAGAGGCTAGCCTTGTAGTGTAAATCTCAGCACGCTACGACTTCGATCCCCACAATCTCACCGATTAGACATCTGTCAACCGCAGATTCTAAAGTCTAATTGGCCGCATATCTTATCTTAGCTGTGTACATATGCTCCCTGAGAGAAAGCATCAAATGCCAAACATATTGACCAGCAAGAATCAATATACATTGATTTTCGAGGTTTTTGTGGCAAACATATCTTATAATCGCAGATACTAGCTTTTGACATTTGGAAATATTTGGTGTGTTAATCGTAGCTTGACGTATATATATATTGCAATTAATATCTGTCTAAGTACAGTATCTGTGAAAATCAGAGATACAAATGGGACATATAAAGCATTGATTTAAAGCGACAAGTCGACCGCTATTGATCGATTGTCCACCAAAGTGTCAAGGGACGTGTAGTTTGAGTAAGAGCGCGGTTATTGACAAGCGACCGACTTCGGACAACAAAGAAGCTTTTTTTGTATATTTGTTTGAAATCAATGATCCTTGAAAGGCCCATTAAACACTCAAGTGTATTTCAATCGATGGAGCAGTATAATCGGAGGGACCTGGAAGGAATTGTGGCTACATTTACTGTTATGATTGTTGGTGACTTGGTGGTCAGGCCACATACTCGCGATTTATGATGGTCAAGGCCGATGCTATCTTGCATTACTAGACACGTTACAAAATCAAGTCACCCTGTTATACACCAACTATCAGCTCAAAGCATACGGCATAGTTTATTTGTCGGTCAAACGATCTGCGACCACGAGATCTCATTCCTAGCTAGGTCCACATCGATCGACACGAAGATGGACATTCATTCGACACAAGTAAGTTGCTGTACGACTTAACGTACAGGTTGAGTCTCAAAAAGGATTCAAGTGTGTTTCAAGATATACTCCTATAGTTGGCAAGGGGAGTCTTGGCGGAGGACCATTGAAGTCATTATCACGAGCCTCTATGACATCATTTAAGGATGTGCGATATCACATCCGATTGACGATTGTTATTTTTGCACCCAAACAGAAAAAATGTAGTTTATCTTGGCTTCATTGTATAATTTTTGTCTTCTTTTCTTCATGTTATATGGTGTTAAAGAGTAGCCTAGTAGTCCTATGCCGCAAGCTAAAACGCATCTGGATCGGGCTCTTGCAACGCCAAGACTAGATTCCACCTCAATTAACAAAGAAGACAGCAAATCCTGGCCAGGCCAATCAATTGTGGAGGAAAAACTTGGTCTTTCAACTCAGGTCGCAAATAGATGGGTGGTAGAGCTGTTACTATCGTCATACCATTTCCCGGGTTGAACCGATGACGTAGCCCGGGGAGAGCTTCTGGGCCACATCATCCGTTTTATGACTTGTTATACATCTACAGTCTACAAACTATTTTGGTCAATTCCTCTGGCTCCTGGGGCTTGTTTTGAAGGCGTCTCATCTCCAATATTCACATATACACACTGCCACGAGCTACGATCAAGCTGCCGAAATCCACATCCCAGAAGGTTCGCCCACCATGGCAGGGGAGGAATCCAAGGCTCCTCAGAGCCGGAGAGTTGGAGACCATTGGAGTGGTGCCAACCCTATCCCCACCATCCATAACTTTATGGAACATATCGACTCTGAGAAGAAGGAGCGGGATCGCAGAATTGACGGAGAGAATCGGATCAAGAAAGAAGAAGCTGCCCGCAAAAAGAAAGGAGAAGACTCGGGTGAACAGCCTGAGGCGAAAGATGGAGATGTTGTCGCTCACAAGGCCCGCGAGGTCTCCCAGGCCAAAGTGCGCACCGTGACAGATCCGACTACGGGCAAAGATATCGGTGTGGAGGATCAAGATGAAAAATCTATGGAGACTGTCAAAAACCCTACGGTATGCAGAGGGACTCTTGGTAGCTCTGTGTATTCTATGCTAATGAATTTAAAGTTGACGGTGCCGAATGCCAATATTGGAAAGCCTACGGTACGTCACCACAGTATGATGATGTTGGCAGTCAAACTGACAACCACAGAATGGAATCCAAACCCGTCCCGACCAAGAGCTCGCAGAGTATAAAGAAAGTCAAGATATTACGGCTCCGCCCGATCCAATTGCTGAAGGCACCACCTCCGATGTCCCCATTCGAGGAGAGAAGACGAACGTTCTGTTCCACCCTACGCCAACTGTCTCATACAAGCCTATGTTTGACAATATTGAAAAACGCGCGACGGCACTCTGTATTGGAATTCCCGTTGCTATCATTATTTTAGGTCGGACGTTTGGAGGGTCACTTTGGGGCCTGATTCCCTTGGCAGTTTGCATCACGAGCGGTGTATGGCTATGGATGCAGGAAGTTATCCGGAGTGGTCGAGATATGGAGTGGAGTAGTGAGCAGCTCCGTGGGGAGATGGTGGGTTCTCTTTCATGTGTCCATTTCGTGAGTCATAATACTGACAGTCAATTAGGCTACTGCCAACCTGCTTCCCGAGTCCGTAGAGTGGCTGAATAGTCTCCTCGGCGTTGTATGGGGACTCGTCAATCCAGAAATGTTGTCGCCTGTGGCCGACACCATTGAAGATATTATGCAAGTGTCTGCGCCCAAAGTTGTGGAGAACGTTCGAATCGCGGAAATCGACCAGGGCAACAACCCACTCCGGATCCTGAGCATGCGAGCTCTTCCCGATGAGCATGTTCAAGGCTTGAAGGACAATATCCATGAAGAGAACAAGAGGAATAAAGATCCACAGGAGGCCGCTGCCGCAGAGGAAGGAGGCAGTTATTACAACATGGAGGCCTCCTTCGCCTATCATGCAAAGCCAACCTCTCAGAGTACCTCATCTAAGGCACGCAACATGCACATGCAACTGGTATTCTACCTAGGTATCCGAGGACTGTTCGGTGTCCCATTCCCAGTATTTGTGGAGCTCATTGAGATGGTGGGTACCGTTCGAATGCGCTTCCAAATGATGCCCGAAGCCCCCTTCATGAAAGATGTGACTTTCACATTGGTTGGTGTTCCCCATGTCAGGGCCGGTTGCATGCCTATGCTGCGAAGGGGAGTCAATGTTCTCAACCTTCCCCTTATCTCGAACTTTGTCAA
Organism: Penicillium arizonense; assembly: GCF_001773325.1. Lineage (NCBI taxonomy): Eukaryota > Fungi > Ascomycota > Eurotiomycetes > Eurotiales > Aspergillaceae > Penicillium > Penicillium arizonense. The sequence goes on along the minus strand of NW_019173288.1, from coordinate 228,097 downwards.
CTCGGCCATTAGCACTGCATGTGCCATGTTCGCAGCCCCCAAGTCGATGACCATGGATCTTGGTATGATGCTCTCGGGCGACGACATCCACAAGGATACTCAGGCTCTTGGTGTGATGTGGATTCGCATTCACCGAGCTGTCGGCTTGAGCAAGCAGGATACCCGTGGAAGTGAAGGTGGAGGCAGTGACCCATACATCAACCTCTCCTTCTCGAAGTACGGCAAGCCCATGTACTGTACTCGCGTAATTACGGACGATCTCAATCCCATATGGGAAGAGACCGCTGCTCTCCTCGTGACACCTGAATTGATCAAAGCCAACGAAAACCTGAGCGTCGAGCTCTGGGACTCGGACCGCAACACTGCGGATGACATCGTTGGAAAAGTTGAGCTTCCAATTCGGGAGATGATTCAGCATCCCGGTCGCATGTACCCCCAGGTATCGAAGCTCCAGGGCATGGACGAGGGCAGTGAGATGCCGGGTGAGCTGCATTGGGAAGTCGGATATTTCGGAAAGCCTAAGCTTCGCCCCGAGCTCCGAACCGATGGCAAGAAGAAGGATTTGCCCGAGAACCTCAAGGGTGATCCCAACTTCGAGGACGAGAAGGGTGCTATCAACAACGAAGAAGAGGACGCAGTTATGCATACACCACCTGATCCTATATGGCCTAGTGGTATTGTACACATTGTTGTGCATCAAATCGTGAACCTCCAAATTGCCAATATCAAGGGTAGTGATGGTAACCGCAAGGGCAAGGAGTATGAGCCGGCGAAGCCATATGGTGAAAACACAGAAGAGCAGGGTGATGACCTGCCCACCAGCTACTGCAAGGTTTTGCTCAATGATCAACTGGTATGGATTCAGGGATACTCACCGCTCAAGACTTGACATGCTAACCATTGTTCTAGGTCTATCGCACTCGTGCCAAGGCTGTGAGTTCCAAGCCAATCTTCAACGCTGGAACTGAGCGGTTCGTTCGTGACTGGCGTTCTGCTGTGGTGACTGTGACCGTCCGGGATCAACGCTACCGTGAACACGATCCTATCCTGGGTGTCGTTCCCATCAAACTTTCCGACGTCCTCCAAACCAGCTCCCAGGTCACTCGTTGGTACCCCTTGGATGGAGGTATCGGATTCGGACGTATCCGCCTTTCTGTCCTCTTCCGCCACGTTGAGACTAAGCTCCCACCCAACATGCTGGGCTGGGATGTTGGAACCTTTGAGTTCGCTGGACAGAAAATCACTGCTAAGGACTATGGTCGACACACCAAGATCAAGCTGCGCACCGGGGGCAGCACGGGGAAGATCAAATGGCACAAGTGCCATTTGACAGGAAGCGATGCAGTTTTTGATACCTCTGACGAGGAATTCCGTGACTCCCTCCGTATGCCAGTCAAGCACCGTTACCGCTCCCCTGTCATATTTGAATTCCATTCCAAGGGCAAGCGCGGCTCCGTGGCGTACGCCGTCCTGTGGCTCCAGCATCTCGTCGATAACGAAGAAACCGACATCGATATTCCCATCTGGACAACCAAGATGGGCGACCGTCTCACTCAAAACTATGTTACTGAACAGAACTGGCGTGCCAAGCAAGTGCCGGGACTCGAAGACTTGACTGAAGTGGGGCGTCTGCAGTTCCGATGCAAGTTCTCACCAGGAATCGATGAATCTCATGAGCGTTTCGTGGTCGACAATGACTCACGCGAAACATTTGAGACTTGGGAGGCGTGCATGGCACAGGGTGTTCGCTCTCGCAGCGTCGAAGTCGAAGTTCCCGCCGAAGTCCAGGCCAAGCACGAACAGTCTTTAGTCGACGGACGCGACGTATTGAAACAAGCTTCCCCTGCTGAACGTCGGAAGTGGATTTCTAAAGATGGTTCAGACTGGAGCGGTGCATTTGGCCACGACCCACGCGCATACACCGATTCCGTCGGACGTAAGGCCGCCGAGCCTGGAGTCGACTCGCCTCCCCATGATCCTGTCACCCCACCACCATTGAAGGGACAGCCTTCTTCCAAGTCAAACATTGAGGAACACGATCAAGCCTCTCCTAGATCTGATAATGACACCTCTGACTCGGAAAGTGAGGAGTCCTCTTTGTCTCATGGGCCTTCGGTCCTCAGTGGTAGCGCCAGTGGCAATGGCAATGCTGGGGCCTCGTCGTCGCAGGGAAGTAGCAGCCAGATTAACAAGGCAAACAAGCGCAGTGAGCAACGGCAACAGCGCGGTCTGATGCAGTGGCGTCCCGCTCGGAATGCTGCATTCGCCAAAGATGAGGTCAAGTTCGCGCTACGGAAGATCAAGAAGAAGGTCGGTGCTAGTGATCTCACAGGTCGCGAGCCGGATGTCGAGACGGAGACTTAACGAAGTATGAAAGTTTCGGGTTTTGTGTTTTGGGCCCTAATTTAGCAAGTCCCCTTTCCTGTATAAAATGTTATTTACATTGAGTTCCGAACAAATTTGATTCTGATCCAAAGATACAACGTGAATATAAGTAGCCTCAATCACATTACTGTACACACAAGTCCGGCCGCTAGAGCTAACGTGATATCTCGTTAGTAACTGTGTCCAATTGTTTTTTTGGACAAGACACAACTTACCTCCAGCAACAACGCCAGATGCCACACCAGATGCAACACCACCAAGAGCTCCATTGTAAAGCTCGGCTTTCCGCCCACTGAACTTCTTATGGGCATCCTGAGCTTGCTCGACCTCTTTGCGGGCATTCTTGACATTCGACTCGCGTTTTTCAATGTCATTGGCAGTCCTCGCTTTCCGGTGACTATGTTTCGACCGCCGTGCCATATCCCTGCGTACTTTCTCAAGCGATTGTTCCATGTCGAGTAGTTTCTTCTCTTTTGCCGCAAGCTCGTGTCGGATTTCTTGGACTATTATCTCACGCTGCATATCCTCAGATGAAACACGCTCCTTCTCATGGAGGCTTTGCCGCCGAGCCGCATCCCTGCGAGCCTGTTTGACCTGTTCCTCCTTATTCCGTAGCTCTTTCTCTCTTGCCGCGAGCTTCTTTCTGGTTTCAGCGATCTTGCGCTCATAATTCCTTGCCTCGGCTGCAACGAGCTTTTTCACCTGGAGGTCTTGAGTCTGTTGAGCCATATCCCTGCGAACTTCATCGAGAGACGACTCCATATCACGTAACTCTTCTTGCTTAATCGCAATCTGTTCCCGGAATTGTTTGTCCATCTGCTCAATCCTCTGTTCCCATATCTTTTCCTCTCTGTGATGCAAATCTTGCATTGAATTCCTCAATGCTTGCTTCTCGCGGTCAGATTTCCTCAGCTGTTTCTCAATATCTTGCTTGAGTTCTTGCAGATTCGCGGCATATGCAGAATTCGTCTTCGCTAGCTCGCGTTTCATATCTGCCTCTATCCTGCGCAGTTCTTCTTCGTGTTCCCGTTTCGCTCGATGTATATCTCTTGCAACGGCAATACCTGCCCCCGTCTCACCAAGAGTCTTTCTTTGTTCAGTGATTTCGCGTTGGAGCTGAAGTACCTCTGGAACATGCTTCTCACATTGTTGAATGAGATGCGACACGATATTTCGTCCAGAATCAATTTCCTCAGTGGAATTTTTTATGCCTTTTTCGTTATGACGAAAGACAGTCGCTCCGCGCGAGATCAAGGCACCAAAGTATCGCTGATCACTCACGAGCTCAGCCTCTCGATTCTCCAGCGTACCTGTATCCTCATACAAAGTTGTATCAGGCCACATGGTAGTGGCGATGGCAACGTTATTGTAGAACTCAAAGCCACACATAGCTTTCATCATTTCAATATTACGCAGGCTTGACCCTGACATCCGGTTGCCGGTGATCGGATGTAGCATTATTATGCCATGGATGCGCACGCCGTTTGCATACGATGCGCCGAGATAGCTGGCAAGTATACTCAGAGTATCAATATCAGAGCGATCAGTATCGTTGAAGCCCGGTGTATCAATAAGATAGATCCGCCGGCCATTTAAATTGAAGTCGAAGACGTCTATTGAGTCGGTACCTAGGAAGTGTTATTATTATAAATTGAGAGATATGAGAGACTCCACTTACAGGAGTATAGGCCATGGCCAACAAGGACATCTTTTCCAGTGCACCGAGAAATGAAGGTGCTTTTGCCGGACCCTGTCATTCCCATAACCAAGATGAATCTATCATATGGATTTGGTTTGGTAAGGCCAGTAAAAACTGAGAAGCGCCGAGCCTGATCGGCCAACTGCTCAGCTGCGGATTTGATATCCATAACAAACAAAATTCAGATGAATAGTGTTAACAAGGATGGGCGTAAAAGAAGTGGTAATGAATATCTCCTCTGAGATATAGTCTGATCTTCTCGAAAAAAATAATAATAATCAAACGAGAGCGCCAACCACTCTACAAGAGTGCCAAATTTACCCACGAGATGCGGCCCGCTGAGCCTCAGCACGCTGCCAATACCCCGAAAACAAGATAAGGGGGAAATGTCAACGATAGGCTCGGAAAACCCAATTGCCGGTTAGGCTGAATTCTAGATGCGAGAGGCTTGTTTGCACGGTGGCAATCCTATCAATCCCCACGCTACGCGACCCTCTAGGCTTGTGGCGTCCATAGAATGGATACCCCGGCGCCTGGGTGCAGGACTTCGCTGGCAGTGGCGTAGTCACGCACGAAATAAATATGCAGATATGTAAGCATACTGCAAATCACAGTGTTAGGAGAAAATGTAAAGTAAGAGTAATAGGTAAGACCTAGTAAGTACTAGACGCCTTGGTGAGATTTCGGGATTAGTCCATTCTGCCCATTAAGAACTAATGCAACAACAGCTGAGAGGGCTCGAGCGTTATTATTACGCCTCGCCGCAGAGATGATGGAACCTTTAATATTGCTCTTCGGGCTATGTTGAGAGAAAGGGAAACTGCGAAGTAGATTTCATCCCATCGCATCCGTTGCAAATCATTCAACTTCGAAATACATCAAACTGTGCGCATAATGTCGTCCTTTGGTAGGTGTGCCTTTTATCATCATGAGGAAGAGCCATTAACTGAATGCTGAGTAGTGAGGGGCACGAATGTGCACAGCAATCCATACTCATCAGTGGGCTTTCGAGGTGGTCGCGCCCCAGGGTAAATAGCTCTCGTCCAAGAATGAGTCTACTCTTGCCACATACTAAAAAATTGAACCTCAAGGCCGAACGATGTTTTTATCGCCGTGATGGGTGTGACGGGGTCCGGAAAGAGCTCTTTCATCTCACTATGCGCCAGAAAGCGAGTTGAAATCGGCCATAGCCTAGGTGCCTGTGAGTACAGCTCGGTCCTGCAGTCAACGATGTCAATAGTATCCAATATCTAATAGCGCGCAGGCACATCTGTCGTCGACGTCTACGCCTACGAACTATCAGCAGATCGCACCGTATACCTAATCGACACGCCCGGATTTGATGACACCGATCGAAGCGACGCCCAAGTTCTCCGCGAAATCGCAACATGGCTGGGAGACTCATACCAAAACAAAATTCTTTTGAGCGGTATCCTATATCTACACCGGATAAGCGATATTCGAATGCAAGGATCAGCCAAGAGAAATTTAACGATGTTTACTGAGCTTTGCGGAGACGACGCTCTGAAAAAGGTCATTCTGGTAACAACTATGTGGGACAAAGTTGCAAGCGAAGACGCCTCAATGCGCGAGAAGGAGTTGTTCGATAAACCCGAGTTTTGGGGATACATGCTCAGCAAGGGGAGCACCTCCCATCGACACAGCAATACCGAAGACTCTGCTAGAGCGATTGTTGATCTTCTTGCAAAGAACAATAGACCTATTACAACGAATTTGCAGAAGGAGCTGGTAGATGAGCATCGCTCCCTGAACCAGACATCAGCAGGTCGGGAATTGGAAAGCGAGCTGAATAAAGAGAAGGCGAAGTGGGATATGGAGCGTCGCGAGATTGAAGAGCAGATGAAGGTTGCGATAAAGCAGCAGAACCGAGAGGCCGAACAGGCCATGCGTGAAGAGCGCGAGAGGTATACGAGCATGATCAAGAAAGCAGAAGAGGATACCGGGGTTCTCCGGTCTGACATGGAGAAGCTTCTTGCGCATCGAGATGAGCGCGTGACTCGGTTGGAGCAGCAGTTGAAGGAGCAACAGGCGGCTTATGCCGCTGCTTTAAAGCTGATGAAAAATAGAGAGAAGAGGCTTGAGAAAGAGAAAGCAAAGCTGGCTAAAAAGACACCTGAGCCCAAAGTATCACCACCGCCATCGCCATCGCCATCGCCATCGCCGTTGCCGACCGATAAGGAGAAATTCAAAGGGCGAGGGAAGGCGGATTCAGAAGAAGAAGTTGCTGTCGCTACATGGACCCGAACAAACGAGAAAGATGTCGAGAGTCATTCGAGAAAGACCGTATATGTCCCTTATTGCTTGGTCCTGCATGGCACCAAATTCGCCGGGTTTAGTAGCAAATATAACGCCAGGTGAGTACATTCGAAATCAGAGAGTCCGGAAATATGACTGAATCATTGTGGCTCGTTAGCCAAATGGCCTACCCAGAGATGCGAAAGGGATCAGGAGTGCTAGCAGCCACCAGCTACGGAGAATCCCACGAAGGAGCCTTGACATGGATTGCCCGTTACAACGATGGGACTTGGGGTAAGAACTGAACCCCGGAAGAGCGGTTGTATCAATGTTAATGAACTTGCCAGCCACCAGCGATGGCCTGTTTGAGCGGTATGGGAACCTAGGTACTATACTAGAAACTCGAGGCTTCCAGAATCTCGAGACGTGTGTTCTCGGACCAGGCAATACATACTACGCACGATGGCGAAATAACAAATGGAGCTGTCACGGAAAGACCGATTTCAGGAACGCGATCAGGACGCACAGTACTATGGAAGATGGCTCCACGATCTTGAATGTGACTATTGGGTTCGGGGGCTCGTATGTGATTTCCTATGGGCGCCGAAATGATTTGCGGAATGTGAAGTCGGTTTGGAATCTGCGTGGGCACTACGAACATCTGAGTAAATTCTTGGACAAAAACGAGGATATCAGCATTGTTGTAAGTCTCCCGATTGATTGTGTGGAGAAGAATCTCACTTTTAACAGGCTCTTTCACTCGATCCATTGAGTAAAATCACTTATATGATGATCTTCAGAGAGCCCGATAAAGCCGGTAGATGGCAGATACGGTGGTTCGGTGTGAGGAAACTGGAAAAGCCCATCCGGGACTGGTGGCATAAATCATGATAGGTTGGAGTTGGTATAATGTTGTTTGTTTCCACTGTGATACCTATAGATATCAACCATAGTCGGGAGATTTTGTGTATCTTAACATCGAGGATATAATATACTATGAGAAACATTAAATGCTGATAGACTCCTAGCCGACGGAGAACGGAGAGAGCGAATGCACTCCAAAACACTGAAACCCAACCTGCGCCTCTATATATACAAGAACATGATTCGTAAATGATATATGCATCACCATTATGCATCACTGAAAAAAACAGTAGCCATGAAACAACAAATGTCGCATATTTATTGACTTGCTTCGGAGTTTGCGGATGTCTCAGAGGGACCTGACTCCGACGGGGGCGATGACGACTGCACAGAAATATCGCCCCCATTTAAGTCACTCTCTACCGGACCCAAAGTCCATTTCCACTCCCGGCGGCGCTTTAAACGACCCTGGCGTGGTGTTTGAGGAGTAGACGAGGCATACGGATCAGCCTCAAACCCATCCAGCAAAGCCACCGCCCGAACCTGGCGCTCTATACGAAGCGTGCGCCTCTTCTTACGCTCTTCTTTAGTGAGCGAGGTATTGGTATCGCGCACGCCTTCATCAGCGCTAGTGTCATCGCCCGACGCACTCTCGGACAATGACGCGCTAGAATCGGAGTCATTATTATTTTCGTCCTCGTTTTCGGGACTGGGGCCGGATCCAGTTTCAGGTGGGGGCTTGTCTGCCTCGTTTTGCACTGCCTCCTCCCGCAGGAGATCTAGATGCTGGGCCGTATAGCGTTCGGTGCGGATCTCTTCTTCCAGTGGGCACCGGTAGTTCACTTGTTTCTTTGCTGGGAAGAAGACTCGGCGGGTGCCTGCGTTGTGTCCATTGCCGCCCGCCGAAATGGAGCCTCGGCGCCTTGAGGCTGAGTCTAGTGGGGAGTTGCGTAAGATGCTGCGGACGCCAAGAGGTAGTTGGTAGGGGTTGCGGTAGTTGAAGACATTATTGGGGTGTGTGACGTAGGGCGAGGTGGGTTTGGGTGTGTTGAAGCGGGAGGATTTCACGGGAGAGCTCGTCGCGGAAGACGGGGATGCGACATCGTAGGCATTTTTGAAGGTGTTGCGGACAGTGGGAGATGATGTTGGTGCAGCTGCAAAGGAGAAGGAAAGGCCAGTTGTTGAGCTGCCAAATGTGCGTGGGAGAGCAGTGGTTTGCAGGGTGAGTTTGGGTCGTGATGTTATCGTGGTTGCGTCCGTCGGGGGTGATAGACACGACATGGTGAGTTAGGACATGAAGTAGAGAAGTCAAGGAGAATAGAATATCGTCAAGGGAAAAAAAAGACGAGGTGATAGAAGTGGCGGGGTTGAACTAAGAATAGAGGAGGTTGGCGCTTGCGATCAGCACTCTATGATGTGATGGGAGATGCAGGATGTCACCTCTGCAGTATGCACATTCCAAGTAACCCCCTAAAATTGTAGATTAACTGTGTAACTTTGGGAGTTTATGGAGTTTAATGACTTTAATATTAAGATCTACACTTCTAAAGAGATTTATCGGCTCTGATTCCAGACTCAAGTGGAGGCCGAACTATTGACGCCACAACCAGACTATGTCTTGCCGCTCTAAATCTGTCCTGTAGTCACACAAGTTTATTGTAGTTAATCTATCTGTGAGACAGAGACTGTGTACTGTATTCGCACGCCATTGCTATAAAAAGATTGCCCGTGGGTCTTGGGGCCGATCATCCTGAGGTTACCTACATTGCGAACAGTGGCGAAAATGCTAAATATGGCTATATAGATTGTCATTGTTTAAATTTGCTTACTTTCTTTGTCTGCTTCGACTTTTCACAATTACATTGGCTTGGACATTGCTTGTTTCGCTTTGTAGGCATCTATATTCCGTTTCCATCACGATGTCGTATTGAGGTCTTAATACGACGTAAAAAGGATGATTTTTCCGAACCTCCCGCTCTTTCCAGCCTGGGCCTTGAAAGGGGCCATTCATATCCGCTCCACGTCGTATCAGCAGTTTTGCCAGGCTATCCATAACTTACTATTCACAAACCGTATTCTGTTTCTGTTATGTCTTGACAAATGTACCGGTGGGGACACGCCTGTTGGATTGTGAGGGGCAAGTGCTGCTTTGTTTACTTTTTTAACCGTTTCTTACCCACACTGGCATATGTCTCCATCTCTATGCAACTTGTCTTATGCTGATTGTCCTGGAGATAAAAACCCATCGACTCTATTGTATTCGTTAAAGGTGATAAACATGTATGTATTATAAAGCCCAGTTTCTATTTTTAACGTTACGCCACAGACGCCACAGTCACTAGCCACAGTGGCAGCCTGTTCCTGGCTTCACTGCAGCTACATGCAACTATTCAGCCCTGGACCCATCTCAGCCCATAATCTAAGAACTCCACTGATGGACCGGGGATATCTCAGGGTCCATGGCTGCACCCCCACGAAACGACCATCGGGTCATCCTCCACCTTGTGAGTCTTTCCCCTTCGCCATCAGAGTCAAGCTGATCATTTCTAGGATTATGACTGTTTCTATGCATCAGTCTTTGAGGTTGAGCAGCCTGCACTGAGATCTCTGCCCTTGGCTGTCCAGCAGAAACATATCGTGGTAACATGCAACTACGAGGCCCGGCGGCGAGGGTTGCATAAATTGCAACTTATCAAAGATGCCAAGCGCATCTGCCCCGATGTGGTCATCGTCTTGGGTGAAGACTTGACCAAGTTCAGAAATGCATCTAAGGAGCTGTATCTGTTTGTTCGATCCTTTGTTTGGGGCGGACGTGTGGAGAAGCTGGGGTTTGATGAGCTTTTTCTAGACGTCACGGAGATGATCGATTACAATACCGGTGTCTTGAACCCGAATGACTTGTCGAACTCGTTTTTCTATCTTGATCGGAAAGATCCTACTGTCGGCTTTTCTTACGATGCCACTCGATTCCAGGGATCGACCTTTCCGGCGACGGAGGCTGCGCCGACCGCTCAGAATGAGGTATCTTCTTTGGATATGAGATTGCTTGTCGCTTCACATTTTCAAGGATTCTTGAGAAGTAATATGGAGCACAAGATTGGTTTCACGGCTACGGGTGGAACTTCAACGTCCAAACTGCTGGCAAAGTTGGTTGGCAGTGTCCACAAGCCCAACGGGCAAACGACTCTCCTGCCGCCATACACGGCGGTTGGAAGTGTCCCCAGCAATGTCACACAGTTTATGGATGACCATGAAATTCGAAAAATTCCCGGGATTGGCTCACGGATCGCCGAGAGACTGAAAACTTATATCTCAGGGGAAGAAACTGCCGATGAGAAGATCACCGTCCGAGACATCCGCCAGTTCCCGGGAATGGGGCCACCCTTGCTAGAAAAGATCCTTGGCGGACCGGGGTCAGTGAAAGGGATCGGAACGCGCATGTGGAGCATTCTCCATGGAGTGGACAATACAGATGTGCTCGAGGGCCGAGACGTGCCAACCCAAATCAGCATCGAAGATTCCTACGGCCGACTGGATACCTTGGAGAGTGTGAGGCGAGAGCTGGTTGCACTCTCAGGAAGCCTGATCCGACGCATCAGGACCGATTTACTTGATAAGAGTGACGATAGCAGTCCGCAAGGGAGATGGCTCGCCCATCCTCGCACTCTGCGACTATCGACGCGGCCAAGGCCTCCGCCAGACATGGATACTGCACATGCATACAATTACAATCGGATTTCCCGCTCAGCGCCTTTGGCATCTTTCATCTTCAACTTGGATGAGAACATCGATGCGTTGGCTGAACGATTAGTCAAAGATAGCCTTTTGGCTATGTTCCGAAAACTGCATCCTGAAAAGGCCGGCTGGAATCTCGGTTTGATCAATGTTGCGGTAACCAATATGGTTGAGACCGCTGGTGATCAGAAGCAGAGCAGTGGGCGTGATATTGGCAAGATGTTTCGACAGCAGGAGACGGTGCTTAAGGACTGGACTGTGCAGGAACCTGAACCCCCATTGGTGCCCGTTCAGGCTTCCCGATCGCTTATTGGAGGTTCACCTGAGATTGAGCCACAGTCTGCCGAGGCCGAGGATGACTGGGATGAGGGCGACGAAGATGAACCCTTGGCTAGCAGTGTACTCTGCCCTATCTGCGGGGCATCTATACCCCATTTCGCACAGCTGGCACATGAGATGTATCACTCTGCCCCCGAGTGAGTAGTCATTTGTCTGTGATCAAAATGGCCATATCGAAGCCCCTGTTCTACCAGCTCTTGCCTCTTTAGAGTCAGTTTTGTTCTACTACGTATTAACCTATATTTTCGGGTTCCTATATAAAAGAAACGCCCTAAGTTGGGACAAAGAATTAAGTTATGCATACTGCAGTGCGTGTCACAATGCATCCAGCCTTGCCAAGTGATGGATTTAATACCCGGTTGGCGCCTTGGCTTACAGTCATGTTACGCGTACTCGTTCGAATTATTAAATGATGTCAATAGGGTACTCCTCTTAAAAAATACATTAATATCTTGGCTCACGGAGGTGGCAATATATGTGGCTGTGTTCGCCATCACCGAGTCCATGTATATTCCTCCGAATGCGAACCTTAGCCCTACATGTACATACTTCGTCTTAAAAAGTTAAGCGCCAAGTCTACAGGCAGCACCATAAGCCAGATCGAATGAAAATAGGCCAACTCCACTTTCCTCGCGCAATCAGAACATCGGATAGATGTTTCAGCCCGCCTTGCCAAGCCCAGCCCTCTGGCCTCCGGGGCCCGTCACTGCCATTGGATTCCGTAGACCTTGGCAAACGGCTGTGCCGGACCCTTTGTGATCCCTCTCGCTTCTTCCATATTCCAGTCTCTCGTTCTGATATTCAAGTTATCTTTCCTTAAGTTCCTGACACTCGTTAATCCCCCGAGGTGGACCCGATCCCTGGAATCTCCCCATGATTGTCAGCCAGGACCCTTGAAACTCTATCAGCCTCAAAAGACCCTGATATCCTCAGACCCTGGGGCCTGAACTGCGATGAGGTTCTCCCAAACAATCCTGCCCTTGATAGGTGCAGTTTCGTCGCTCTTTCAACAGACACACGGTACCGTCTCCTCTTTCTCCGTTGCCGTGGCAGCGCTAACTTCCAACAGCACGGTCACAAGCCTCAGAGGCTATTCGCCATGTTACGCCAGTCGATAACGCTATCATTCGTACCCCCTCACACAAAATAGACCATCTATCCAGCTTCGATGTTACCTTCAGCCTACACCAAGACGGCAAGCGGATAAAGCTAGAGCTTGAACCAAACCACGATATCCTCGCCGACGACGCTTACGTGCAATACCTGGGTATTGACGGTACAGTACGGCACGGTCAGCCGATCCAGCGACACGAACACAAAGTGTTTAAAGGCCGCGCGCTGGTAGGATCAGGTACAGGGAGATGGACGCCAGTCGGTTGGGCCAGAATCACCGTTAAAAAGGATGGCCAGGAACCACTTTTCGAGGGTGCATTCAGCATCGACAATGACAAGCACCACATTGAATTGCATTCAAACTATATGCACAAGAAGCGACCGATAGATGCCGATGTCGAGCCGAGGGACGGAGAGTATATGCTCGTCTACCGAGACTCCGACATGTTCCAGTACACACACAATGAGCTGAAGCGGTCGCTTGCCGCCTCCTCCTCTGGTTGTGGATCAGACACCCTCGACTACAATGCCGATCTATCTAATTCTATTTTCCCATATGGCGTTGACCAGCTCGACGGCCAGTGGGGTGTTACCTCGTTGAATTCGCTATTCGGTCTGAGCAAGCGGCAATCGGATACCAGCGGTGTGTCCGGAAACACGGGCGGCGTGAACCTGCAAACGACCATCGGCGATACCAGTGGTTGCCCCAAGACGAAGAAGGTGGCTCTGATCGGAATTGCGGCCGATTGTGCGTTGACCGAGTCTTTCGCATCTAACAACGGGACCCCCAAGGCTGCGGCTCAGGATTGGATCATTAACGTAGTGAACACGGCATCCAGTCTCTATGAAGAATCATTCAATGTGTCAATTGGTCTGCGCAACTTGACAATCTCCGAGGCTGGCTGTACCTCTGGAGGCTCTTCTGGTACGCCGTGGAACGTCGGTTGCAACAGCGGCAATGTCACCTGGCGTCTCAATGAATTCTCCAAGTGGCGCGCTCAAAATGCAGATAGCAACGCTTATTGGACTCTTATGACCGACTGCCCGACAGACAGCGAGGTTGGTGTCTCGTGGATGGGTCGGTTGTGCACATCCGACTTGACGACCGCCGGCGATAGCTCTGTTACCGGTGCCAATGTTGTTGTTCGCAATTCTGGTGCTTCTTGGCAGGTCTTTGCCCACGAAACTGGCCATACCTTTGGAGCTGTGCACGACTGTGATTCGCAGACATGCTCTCAGAAGTTACAGGATTCATCTCAATGTTGTCCACTGTCCTCGTCAACCTGCGATGCTGCTGCAAAGTACATCATGAACCCATACGCTATCAACAGCATGACCAAGTTCTCAGATTGTACAATTGGCAATATCTGCTCCGCAATTGGCAGAAACAGCATCAAGTCCTCTTGTCTGTCAGACAATAAAGGAGTCGTGACCATCAGTGGCAGCCAGTGCGGTAACGGCATCGTCGAATCCGGCGAAGACTGCGACTGCGGTGGCGAAGAAGGCTGCAGCGACAACTCCTGCTGTGATGCAAAAACCTGCAAATTCAAGGACAATGCCGTCTGCGACGACTCCAACGACAGCTGCTGCTCCCAGTGCCAGCACTCTTCGGCCGATACCGTGTGCCGCCCCAGCACAGGCGTCTGCGATATTGAAGAAAAGTGCAGTGGAACCTCCAGCTCCTGCCCTGACGACAAATACAAGGACGACGGCTCATCTTGCGGCGACAAGGGCCAAGGCCTCAGCTGTGCCAGCGGCCAGTGCACCAGCCGCGACTACCAATGCCGAACAGTGGTCGGCTCTCTGCTAAACACCAACGACACCTGGGCCTGTGAAAATACCCAAGACCCTTCATGCACTCTCGTCTGCGGCGCACCATCAATCGCTCACTCCTATGGCACAACCCCATGCATCAAAATGAACCAGAACTACCTCGACGGCACACCCTGCGACTCAGGCGGCCGCTGCAACTCAGGCCAATGCAAGGGATCGTCAGCCCTAGGCTGGATCAAGCAACATGAGAAACTCGTAATCGGCGTCTGCGTCGGCGGCGGCACCTTCATCCTCCTCGCCCTCTTCTTCTGCATATACAGTCGCTGCAGAAGCAGCGCTGCCCAGCGCAAGATGCGCAAGGCTATCCCCCCCGGTACATACCGGCGCTACAATGGACCCCAGCCCTCTGCTCGCCCACCCCAGATGAACCAGTGGCATGGTGTTCCCAATGGTGGGTATCAGAATGTACCTCCGCCTGGACCACCTATGTATCAGAATATGCCACCGCCTGGGCCGCCGCCACGCTATGCTTGATTACATCCTTTCATTGTTTATCATATTTTAGTTTAGTTTTATGGATCTTAATCCTCGGATCTTGCACTTGCATTCGTGCCCGTGGGGCTTTGTTTTGTTTTTTTTTGGGAATATTGGTTATCGGCGTCAATGCGAATGGATAGTGCGGGCCTCGTTTATGATCGGTCCTTACATTGGCGGTTTGGGTTTGTGGACATTCATTTTAGCCGTTGCTGCTGGGTTTCTTGGATTTGCATGGATTATACTTCGTTAGCAGGACACAGCGCTGACACGGCTATGAATCATACAGCACTTATGTTAATTGACAAGCTTATCCATGTAATCTAGAATGAAGATCTCGATTGTAGGGAGGATATCCTTTTGAAGTGCGATACAAACCCAATAGATAAGAAGGGTAGGAAGGCAGTAGTACTCCCAAAAACAAGTAATACAAACAGAAACAAGAAACAAAGTACTGAAACAGGACCCAACACCAGAGAAACCCATGCACAGCCCAAGTCAAGAGTCACCTTGCAACCCAAGCACCAAAGACAAAGACACACAGAGAGAGAGAAAGCGATCCCAACCCCCTCTCAAACTCATTGCCAACAAATCCCAACAAAAGCCTCACGAGTAACACCACCAACCCCCTCAAGATCAAACTCCTCAATCATAGCCCTAAGCTCCTCCTCCTCAAGCCCCGTCTCCCCCAACTCCCTAGCAACACGCCTCAAATCCTCAAGATCAATGAAACCCTTGCCCCCCTCATCAAATAGCTCAAAAGCGCGCAGAATCTCATCACGCGGATCGCGCTCAAGAATCTTCAGCGCGGTCACAGCCTGGAAGGACGAAAGAGGCATGAGCAGGTTGGACGGGTGTTGCGGGTTCGACACGGGGCCCTTGTTTGCCTGTGCAGCTTGCTGTCCCTGGGATTGGGCTTGGGCTTGTTGGGCTTGGACTTGGGGTCGGGGCACGCCGTATGTTGTTAGTAGGGAGATGAGCTCTTGTTTGCTCAGCGTGAAGCCTAGAGCGCGGAAAGCGACGCGCAGTTCGTGGTAGTCGAGGTGGCGGTCGCGGTCGAGGTCGAAGAGGGTGAACTGGATGGGTGGAGGTGTGGTGTTAGTTTTTGCTTGTTTCAGGTTTCAGGTCTGAGGGGTTGCGATTTGGCTGTCCAGTTTGGATCTGGGTTATGTAGTATGACATCTCCAGTTGGATGGAGGCGATTGTAGTGCCATATCAAATCATGAACAGTTCGGGGATCCCTTACAGCTTCGTTGATCTCCTCCCTCTGCTCCTCCGTCAAGCGGTTGAGCGGATTGGTATCCTGCGCAGGACCGTGAGACTGCGCGTTTGTCGTCGGCTGCGCATTCTGCTGTGTCTGCTTCGCAACGTCGGCGCCGAATTCGCCTGCACCGGGATTGGCGAGGCCGCGATGCCGGGAGAACGACGAGGCGCTGAAGGGCAAGGCGTTCGCGTTGACAGAGCGGTCGGGTATTTTCGTGCCGGCGAACGAGCGCGACGCGAAAGGTTGGCCGGAGGCCATGGCAAGTGGTGCGTTCAAGATTTATTTAGATGCAAGGATCGGGTTCGCCAGCATTAATTGGAATAGAGGGACTTCAGCCCTTGGGAATGGAGAGTTGGGGTGTTGGCGGTGGGAGGATTCTTGAGACGCGACGCGGGCGGAATGATACCCAACGCCGCCTCCCGGCTGTTTTCTTTTTCTACAGATTTGGGATTTCGATATTTGTAAGTGGTTTCCAGAATTAATGTGATTTGATTAATTACTGGCATGACTGAGTTATAAGCAATTGGGTATCAACTATCTCAAGCAAAGCTTTCCATGTTTCTTGCGTCTGACTCGTTTGAGAGTACATGTATGCCATAACAATAACACAATTCAAAGGCATGGCCAAATAACAGCAATCACCTCGCTTCTACCAAGGTGTATAGAAGTAGGGCAAAAAGAACAGAAAAAGACAAACAAGCTTAACATGGGCTTCGACCGTATGGGCAATAACACTTGCCAAGAGAACATTCAGTGATACAGCAACACCCTTCAGTGTCCGCATCATGATCACAGCAGTAACTGCAACAGCTGCAATAGGAACTGTTACCAGAAATGGTATCAAAGACGTCGAGATTCAAGGCCATACTCGGATCAGTCAAAGCCCAGTCCCCGGGTACAGTATCGGGCAATTCGGCAAGGGTCTCAGTTGAGTCCGTACTTCCAAAGGTTTCCAAAGAGCCTGAACGCCAAAGTGTATCAACACCAAGAGTTTGATCAGCATCCTGGAGCATACCGAGTGGGATGGTCGAATCCAAGTTTACAAAAGATGAATCGTTCTCGGCGTCTTGTGTCGTGCTTATAGGTGCCGCAGGCGAGGCCCTGATTGTCATCAGTGCCTCGGCAACTTCTGAGGACCAAGGAAGCGGCGAATCAGATGGAAGAAACCCAGCACTTAAGAAGGTAGTCATCAGATAGCATGATTCTGGGGGAAGATAAGACCCTTGCCTGTCAGATGGTCCCTGCAAGAAGGCTATATCGAAAGACGAGAACGGAGATGACAGTTGGGGGATTGCCGCTTCAAAAGTCCCCCTGATTCGAGACGTGCTTACGTACTTCTGCCGGGGAAAGGTGTGATCCAAAATATTTCCAATGACCTGGCAAATCACGTCTATTTGACACCCAGGACCAAGAATCTTCTCAATGACTGGGTTGTCTCGCAGAGCGTTTAAGCCGTTCGCAGTCCGAGTGTAGAGTGCCGTAGCGACCCAGACAGGATCGAGATCTTTGTTGGTCTTAGGCTTGTAATCCCCCATATCTTTGTGACGCAAGGATTCATACAGCAAAAAGCATAATGCCCAAGACATCTCGGCTAGTCGCCTCACGCAGCGGACTAAAACAAAGAACATCACGAGCCTTCCAGACGCAACATCCGCTGTTGGTGCAAAGATGCGAGTTTTGACCATGCATCGGGTGGTCATGAATAGCCTTGCCATTTGGAGTGCCTTCCGAACCAGTGGGTTAGAGTATGAAGCTTCCAGTTCAGATAATTCAGCGCACTCAAGACAGCTGATAGCCATGTCGATGAATGAATCAACGAGAGCTTCATTTTCCATCAAATCCCATTTTGATTTAGTGACAATCCAAGCCCGGGATTCAAGAAAAGTATCTTTTTGGCAGACACTCAAAACCGCTTGGAATTCTGTCGTCTCAGAGAAGGCCGTGCGTTCCATCTCCTCCAAAGTAAGGCGCCCTTCCACGGATGGCAACTGTGTAGCTGGAAACGGAGACCCAGGAGGCTTTCCAAACAGATACAGGTGCTCCGCTTCTCGAATGCAGATACGTTGCTCGCTAGTATAGCAGAAATTGCATGGGCTCTGGGGTACACATCTCTTCCTAGATCGCATGCACCACAGACACGCACCACCAGCCTTTCTGAGAGCGGAGGAGTCTGCTTTCTGCTTGTCTATCTCGGCCTTGCTGCGAGGTCTCTTTTCGCGGGGAGACCGTTGTCGGTTGGTTGGATCCACGTGGATGAAGTTGACGGGCCCGGGTGGAAGAACCAAGGGTGCTAGGCGGTGCATAGATGGCGAGTGGTGCATAACTTGTGGGTCATGTGCAGGCCCAAGCATACGAAGAGAATCGGATGCTATCGCCGTATAAGGATCTAGACATAAGAAGTCTTCTCCCTCGACAGGCTCTTGCTGAGACGCAATAACTGGGAACAATGGAGGTGGAGCAGGGGCAATCAAGCGCATGGAGGGCTGAAACGTTGATATTAGCGTTGATGGTACATAATGTGATAGACCACAGAGCCATTAGATGGATTAAGAGGGACCAAACTCACACAGGTGACAGGGGTCGATCCTTCGAGACGTCTGCGCTTCGTGGGGCGAGAGTTGGATGCCAACCCTTGAGCTTCAGCGTTTGCAGCCTGAGCCGCCATGGCTGCTCCCGTAAAACCGGGAAATGATCGAGGGCTATGACAAGCCTGGGTAAAGAGTGGGACAGTGCCCATAAGGTGAGGCAGGAAGGAGTGAGGAGAAGGCGAGGACAGGCTGTAGTATAAGCAGAAATGCCCTCTGAAAATGACCAAGCACAGAAAACGAGAGTATAAATGGTTCGGTTGCAAGTCTCCAATGAAAATGAAAGTGAGTATGAAAGTGTTGCCAACCAATGAGAATCCACCAAACCCCAGGAGTCACTGAGCAGAAGCAAGTACGACAGAGTCATGTCATGATGCTTGTTATTAACAGGCCCAAATAGGCTTAGTTGAGTCAATTTGTGCAGTATAATTGATACTCAGGCGGTCAGATGTATACTGCTGTGCCTTATAGTTCAGGGCCATATGGATGTCATTGGATGTTAGTATGACTTCGAGCATTGAAGAACAATAGACCATCAGCCTCTTCAGTAAGTGTTCAAGTCACGGTCTCTCTGAGTGCCTAAATCCAAGTCTTCTAGGAAGGTACGACCCAGCAGCTGCTCTGGCAGATACTCTTGCCGCACCTTACCATCAACATAGTTTGGATTGTACTTGTACTCTGCACCATAACCCATCTCCTTCATGAGCTTGGTCGGTGCATTCCTCAGATGAACAGGAACAGGCAAACCGGCGATCCCAGGTTCGTTCAAGGCGGCAAAGACGTTGTTCAAGCCACGATACGCGCGAGTGCTCTTCTTCGACAGTGCCATCGCCACAGTGGCATGCGCCAGGTTGATCCGCGCCTCTGGAAGACCGATCTTTTCAACAGCAGCATGGGTGGAGGTGGCCAGGGTTAACATTGTGTTATCAGCTAGGCCAATGTCCTCCGAAGCGACCACGATCAGCCGCCGAGCGATGTACAGTGGATCTTCGCCCGACTGGATCATGCGAGCGAGATAATACAGCGCGGCGTCCGGATCACTGCCTCGAATGGACTTGTGAAAGGCGGAGATGGTGTCATAATGCTGGTCTCCGGCACGGTCATACACAAGGGTCTTGGTCAGGGACTTCTTCAGATCTTCCTTGTCCATACCAGGCCGTTTTGACAGGTCCACGGCGAGCTCCAACAGATTGAGCGATGTACGAGCATCTCCATCGGCAAACTTGGCCAGATATTGGACCAGTTCTTCATCCACCAGGTCAGAGGGTGAATAACTCGGGCCTTCAACACGGAGAGCGCGGTGGAGAATGGAGGTGACATCCTCGTCAGTGAGCTTTGAAAGAGTGAAGGTCCGACATCGTGAAAGGAGCGCATTCTGGACTTTGAACGAAGGGTTCTCAGTCGTCGCTCCGATCAGGGTGACCTGGCCACTCTCCACAGGGCCCAGGAAGACATCTTGCTGTGATTTGGAGAAGCGGTGGATTTCATCGCAGAAAATGATCGTTTTGCGCCCAGTCAGGCCAAGCTCACTGCGAGCCTCGGCGAATATCTTCTTACACTCTGCGACGCCGCTACTTGTGCTGTTGATTTCCACGAAGCGGCTACCCACCAGCGAGGCAATAACTCGAGCGATTGTTGTCTTGCCTGTCCCTGCACTGCCCCACAGAATCATGCTTGGTACCCTATCTTGTTCGATGAGCCCACGCAGGACACCATTCGGGCCGACAAGCTCCTGGCCGCACACTTCCTCCAGTGTCTTGGGCCGCATACGCTCTGCTAGTGGTGCAGCTTTGTGGAAGGCATTGACCTTGGGGCGCTTTGCCTGCGGCTCTATAGACTCGCCATTTGTTTGCTTTGGCCCACGTTCTTGGGTTGTCTCCTCCTGGGCGAATGATCTCTTGCCGTTGAGCGGGCGCGGGGTTGTTGCTGGACGCGATGGGGACTCTTTCGTGATATTTGACTGTGCGGAGGCCTTTCGAGCGGATGCAGGCTGAAAGATGCTTGGAACAGGGCCTTTCTGGGAGGAGGATGCGTCTCCTGGAGAAGAGGAGGGTTCTTCGATGAAGCTCTGGCAGCCGGAGTCGATGTGATCGTTGATCTTTAATTGTGAGACAGGCTTTTCACATATCGGACAGGAAACCATGATTGCAAACTATGCTGGTCACGAAGGAAGATTCGAGTCGAGTAATTGTTAGGTACGCCCGCTATCTCCGACGGAGACGGAGAGAGACGCGTTATGCAAGACGCGCCTGTAATTAGTAATGTCAGCCGCCTTGGTGCCTGAGCATCAAACAAGCACTGTCCAGTCAGTTATAATTAAGTAAATGCTCAATATTTCTCGATTGGCCTAACATCACCAGAACACATCATTGTAGCTGTCACTACTTAGCTGTATAGAGTGGGATTCGGCACATTTCCGAAGCCTAATCCGAGCACGCCATTTGCGGGCAACATCAACTTCCCCAACTTCTTTTCTTCAACTTGTCACTCATGATTCTCAGTCGCTCAACTCTCCTCTCTACCTTCGCTCACTTCAAGAACTTAACCGTATCCCTCTCACCTACCTTACCCCGCCTCTCTGGTTTCGGCGCAAGACCGATGTCGGCAACAGCTGCGCGACCCGATCCGTTCCGCCCCGCTGCGCGGGTGGCAGGACAGCGACAGGATGTGTGGTATGGCATGGCATTTGGAAAGCTATAGGAAGAATACTGAATTGTTACTCCAGGTCCATCGTCAATGAGGCCGCCGCAGCTTCACCGGTTCAGCCGATCGTGAACATGGGCCAAGGGTTCTTGTGAGTCACCCAAGATGTCGATGTCGCAATGCTTCAAGGAACGAACATTGACAATCAATTTTTGTGGACAGTGGTTATAACCCTCCCAAGTTCGCTCTCGATGCTGCAAAGGATGCGCTGGACCGAGTCGAATGCAACCAATACTCCCCCACCAAGGTGGGACATACCCACAGCCCCGCGCAGACAGTACAGTATGCTCACAGCATATAGGGTCGCCCTCGTCTCAAGCAAGCCATTGCGGACGCATACTCGCCTTTCTTCGGCAAGACCATCAACCCCGATACCGAGGTCACGATCACAACCGGCGCAAATGAAGGTGAGTAAATGGCGCCATCTACATATATGGCTGGGGAATTGGCGCTGACATCGGACGATCAGGCATGCTCAGTGCTTTCATGGGCTTCATTGAACCCGGTGATGAAGTCATCATCTTCGAGCCCTTCTTTGACCAGTAAGGTGCCTTGCATTAGAAAAGGATCGACAGCTGCTAACTATGCGAATAGATATATTAGCAACATCGAGATGCCCGGTGGCACTATCCGATATGTACCCCTTCAACCACCTAAGGATGGTGCTACCCGGACCTCTCCTGCATCGGAGTGGACCATTAACTTCGAGGAGCTTGAGAAGGCCATCAACCCCAAGACCAAGATGATCGTTCTGAACTCTCCGTGAGCAACCTTGATCCTTGGTTTGAGACATCTGCTAACATGTACACAGCCACAACCCCGTCGGCAAGGTCTTCTCGCGCGAAGAACTCGAGCGTATTGGTGACCTTTGCGTTAAGCACAACCTTATTATTCTCTCTGATGAAGTCTACGACCGTCTGTTCTACGTTCCATTCACCAGAATTGCTACCCTCTCTCCTCAGCTGTACGAGCGCACTCTGACCGTGGGCTCCGCCGGCAAGGCCTTCTATGCCACTGGCTGGCGTGTCGGATACCTGATCGGACCCGAGCATCTGATCAAGTACGTTGCTGGTGCTCACACCCGCATCTGCTACAGCAGTGTGTCCCCTCTCCAGGAAGCCGCCGCTGTAGCCTTTGAGCAAGCCGAGAAGGAGGGTTTCTGGGATGAGAGCCGGACAGACATGAAGAACAAGATCTCGCGCTTCTGCGAGGTGTTTGATGAACTTGGTATCCCGGTATGTGATCATGGTCTACTCTGCAGCCCTTTGTGGTATCCAAGTCACTGACAAGTAATGTTTGCAGTACTCTGACCCCGAGGGTGGATACTTCGTCCTGGCCAACATGGCCTCCGTCAAGCTCCCAGCTGACTACCCCTTCCCAGCCCACGTTGCCAACCGTCCTCGGGATTTCAAGCTCTGCTGGTTCCTCATCCAGGAGGTCGGCGTTGCTGCTATCCCCCCGACTGAGTTCTACACCGATGCCAACTCTCACATTGCAGAGGACTATCTCCGCTTTGCTGTTTGCAAGAATGATGATGTTCTCGAGACTGCCAAGGAACGCCTGAGGGGTCTCAAGAAGTATATCACTCTCTAAATTTTCGAAATGGCTGGGATGCTGAGATATATTCTGAACCGTAGAAATGTTGTGATGACGATACGTAGAAAGATGAATATAAATATGCAGATGTGTCATATCGATTGAATCTACATGTACAGCCTGATTCTGTCCATAGAAAATTACATGTATGCAACAGAGGTCATAAATGGGTATACAGTGCCATGAAGTATTGGACAGTCCCTAACTTTCACGAAAGCCTCGAAGCGAATATAATGTTTAATAGTCTAAAGGCATTGGTCCGTCAATTTTTAGAAATTTGTTTTCAATCATCTCTATATTCCTAGTTCTTTTTGTTATCACATACGATGAAAGATGGGGTAAACGTATATAGTAAGTAAATTGGTTAAGAAAGAGATAATTTATGTTTACTCCGGGAAGAGATACTTCTAACAAAGTACCCTGTAACCTAACATAAAACCTGCATAGGATTAGTTATCGCCAATTAGCAAGCTTTAGCTATCAGATCGATAGCTGGGCCCTCATTGGCAATTGAAACGTCAACACTTCCTTACTCCAGTTTCTACCGGCAATCCTAGCCCTAGTTAGTGCTTGGCGCATTAAGTGATATATTTCTAAGACATCATAGCTATCTGCATCCATGGATAGTATACTTTAGTTTGTGGTATTCATTCCATCCTAACTATTTTGTTTAGGTAAAGCAAGAACTTTTATAAACATATATTTCGCAGTGTACTCGCAGATTGCAGTTATTTCCCACTTTCACAACTTCCAAATAAACCGCAAATTGTGAAGCCACAGAATGCACCACACGATAGCCCGGCCTGAATGACCATTGGGTCCCAGCTGTCCGTGCATCAAGGCGACAATCCATTGAGTGGACCACAGAGCCTCATAAGGCCGGAGAAGGCGGCCCCCGGCGGAGCTAGACCCCGATAGTCAAAGCACACTTTTTCAATTTTGGACCATACATGTAACACTGAATGTAACCGAATGGTCCGAGAGCCTCTAGAAATTGCGCTAAGCTAGCTCTACGGATACAGATTTACCGACAAATATCATCCACGGTGGCCACATGATACATTTGCAGCTTTTTTCGCCCCCAACTGCTAAACCAGTGTTGCAACTACTGTAACACAAATTGGGATATTTCATGCTTTACTGCCAACGCAGATGGAAAATATCCGTGCTGGAAATGTGCTTGTTCAAATAGAAGCAAACAATTCCCCCCTCTATTTTGAATTTATCATTTCCTTTATCCCCGGAGTTTAATATATTTGTACAAACATTCAAGGGGGCAAGTGCGCTAATTAGGCAAACTAGACCGTAAAAAGAAATAATGTCTTAGACCGAGCAAACGCTAAACGAAGTTAAGCTGGTCCGCTATACGAACTTTCCGCTACCTCACTAGTGATCTAGTAGCCACATCTTAGCCCTGTCTTTCGCTCCGCCACGGCGTTCCAAGATCCAATGAGTGATCAACAACTGTGACTCAGGCCCATGAAGAAGCAGTCTAATGCGTAGAGGCATGTTGCCTCAGTTTCCAGAGCCAATTAAGCGAAGACAAGCATATATGACTAGCCTGATTCCCATATTTAAAAAGGACAAGCCCCCGTTCTAAATCGTTCTCTGCAGTCTCCCTTTATCCCAAACAGAAACAGACCCTTCCAAAAATGC
Organism: Penicillium arizonense; assembly: GCF_001773325.1. NCBI lineage: Eukaryota > Fungi > Ascomycota > Eurotiomycetes > Eurotiales > Aspergillaceae > Penicillium > Penicillium arizonense. The sequence continues at coordinate 203,595 of NW_019173288.1, read as the reverse complement.
GCACCTCAATCTTCCTCGCCGCTGCCCTGGCTGCCGTTGCCAAAGCAGACGACTCAAGCACAATCATCGGCTACTTCTCCCCATCCTGGAGCGCAACCCTCCTCGAACTAGGCGGCTGGACAAGTACAGCAGCCAGTGTAGCCGGCATAAACGCCAAAGCAACAACCTACCACGTCGGCTGCCTCAAAGACGCCCCCAAATCCGACTGCAACTACCCAGCTTCCTGGACAATCATCCAAGGCGCCGAGACAGTCAGCATGACCGGCCAATACATCGCCTCGACTTCCGACAAGACCCAAAGCTACGATATCACTATCACGCAGTCTTATGAGTGCTCGCTCAAATCCTCCACTGAGTCTGCTAGCTGTACTATGAGTGTTGGGATGGGTGGGTCTCTGGATGGCGGGAAATACCAGTCTTCAACTACTAGTCATGCGACGTATACCACTGCGCCGATTGATGGGTCGTACTATCAGTTGACTGTTACTGGCGGTGTGAATTCTTTTACTGCTCCTGAGGCTACTAAGACTCCTGGTGCTGCTGCTGCTGGGCCTGCTGCTGCTTTTGTTACTGTTGCTCCTATGGTTGCTGCTGCCGCTGTTGCTTTGCTGTGATTATTTTCAATGTCACATGTTTTTGTAATGAATATTTCTTTCCCTTTTTAATTTACGACTACTTTGACGGGAAAGAAAGAGGTCAATTGAGGACAGAATGTTATAGCAGGCATAGTTTTGTACGCCAGCTCAAGTTGGATAGAATCAATACCTTTAGATTCTCATGAGGGATTTCAATAACCATGAGGCTCAAAATGATCGTCGAACATACATGTAGCTGTCTCCGCCGGTCTACTGTTGCTTGGCATAATGCAGTGTTAGAGTTGCACATACATCGCTCTTACTGATGAACTACAACACGAAAGAAACGTGGAGAACATCAAAACCGGGCCACAAATACCACGGAACTTTTTGTTCAATTGGAAACAAAAAAGGGGACATCACTTCCCCATCTGTGCTTCCTTGTACTCTGACAGGTAATAATCGTACAAGTACTCCAACAAAATTATTTACAAAAAGGGGCATCCTGGAACCTTGGGGGCTCATCCACGCAACACCAGTCATCTGAAAGTAGTTCTCAACCACCACCCCAGGTCCAGGATCCCGATACATGCCCATATCCACCACACCACCCACCATCCCCCGCCCTCCACACCTACCATTCGGCGGGATTGCCAAACCCGTCCCAACCTTCGCCCCGACGCCAACCACGTCGGTCCCATGGCAGGACCCCCTCGAAACCATCACCACGCACGCGGGCCACCACACTTCTGATCGTAGGGTGGGTGGTTCGGTGTGCTCGCAGAATCCAACAAGTGGACTCCAGGTCATTGCACAGTCCCTCGAGACCCCGTCCCCCCTCTAGATCTTCTTGAAGTCTTTGTTGCGGCGGCACACAGTGCCTGTGGGTTGATTCGTCGAAGGGGCATTGGTCGGCTCCAGTCCACTCATTCTCCCGAACATTGTGCTGACAAATGTGCGAGGTAGGGATAAAGACGCCCATCTCTCGCTCAAGTTGATCAACCAGAATGTTCCCCTCCATGCGGTCCCATACTCGATGGAACTTCATCCAGCCCCGGATAAACCGGAAAAGAACGCCAACGAGACCACGATATTCAACACCCCCTAAGAGACAGTTAGCAGCCGATTTCAAAGAAACAGGAGACTGAAAAAAAAGGGAAAGCGTGAAAGGAATGATGTGCCAGGACTGGTAAATTTACCAAACAGGCAGATCGCCATCAGACGACGGAAGCGATCCTTCTGTATGGGGTTGTCGAATCGCACGATGAGTACGACTCGGGTTGAACAACGTGGCCCGTGACTTACTGGAGTGCCAATCGATCTTAGCTGGTTGAGAACAGAGTCCGCGAAGACGAAATAATCGCCTTGATTGGTCGCGGAACTGAACCACAGCGCCTGACGATGACGTTCAGGGCTGTCCCAGCCATGAAAGCTTGGCACCATGGGTGGACCCACGAGAATCTCCTCTGGAAGCGGTCCTGCCAGGCACTGGTATGGGAGGGAATACCCTCCACAATGCTCCCAGTGCACAATGGCGTCATCCCACAGGTGTTCCTTGCCGCAGTAGCGAACCGATGAATACGGTCCGCACTTCGGGCACACAACACTCATTTCGTCCGTAAGACTGCAGAGCACCCGACACCCTTCAAGCGCACAAGGAAAAACGGCCTTGGCAAGGGTTCGGGGTCTACATACTTCGGAAATGAGGTTGTCGCCCTCCTGCTCGGCTGTGGGGGATCCTACTTCCTTGGTGATTCCCGCGAGGGGAGATGAGTGGTGGCCTTCTCCACCATTGCCCGACGAAGAGTCAGTACCAGACATGTGACCAAGCCTGTAAGAGTTGTACTTCTCCTTCTCCTGGGAAGTCTTGACCGTCATGGGAAGGGAGCTAGACTCGGAGCAGACTGGGTCCTGGACGTGAACCCGAACACCAGCCTTTGCGGATTGCTCCTCGTCTGCTGTAGACCCTCCCTCAATCAGGTCAAGGGACAAGGTGAAGTCGGCCGGGAAGGACGAACGTGTGATTTTCTGGGGCCCTTCGAACAGGCCTGGGATATGGATTAGTCTCTGTTCGAAGCAAATGAAGGAGATGGAACGGAATGTACTTACCCAGTCTGACCGCATCGGTGGACTCCTCGCGAGGGAAGTCCACCGCAACAACCACCGCGCGGTAGTTGGTGTAGTCTTCAGGGTCTAAGGAAATTGAGTCAGTCAATTGAGCTTGTAGTGATGATGCGCAGGTATCAGATAAACTTACCAGAAAAACACAGCTCGTCCTTCCCCGAGACAGGGTACCGAAGCTCACATGCAACCTCCGTAGTCGGCGAAGTAAGAATCGGCTGATCACCAGGTGAGGCCAATTCTTCTGACTCTTCGCACACTTCCCCTTCATCTGCCTCTTCTCTACCCGATGGGGTGGTTCTGAAAGGAGAGAGAGGAGAGTCGGGGGAGGACGCGGGAGGTGAGAGGTGAGATCGGGCTGTCTCGTATGACGATGTCATGGTGGTCGTCAAGGCAGTGGGAGTAAGAGATAGCTGGGGTACAGTGACTGTGAGATTGCCAACGATGGCTAGTCGTCGCTCAGTCAGAGCAGTTGGACTGCTCTCTTGGTTTTGCACACCCAGCAAAGAGTCACCACGTAAGGCTAGGCCCGGAGTATAAGCGTCAATCGCAGTATCACCGCCATCACCAAACGTGAGCTCTGCCATCAAACGCTCATTGCTTTTTTCAGCGCTGGAATCGAGATCGGAGACACTCTCATCCATTGCCGCTTGACGATCCACCACTTCCGGGCGTTGCCCCTGACCTTCTGGTTCCTCCGAAGAGGTATGCTCAAGCTTCCGGGGATTGATACTGCGCGCAGTTTTGGGGATATCAGTGGTTGACATCTTGCCAAACAGATTGTTGTCTGCGCCGCCAGACTTCTCCGCCATCCACTTGGTGCACAGCCAGATCCGAATTGGCACAGCCATGGCCTCTCCGTATTCAGTCTGTGAATAGTGAATTGTTAGTACTCATCTCACAAGACTCTTTGCATGAGAATACTTACCAGATTTGATTGGGCAACACCCAGGAAGTTGACATTGCCTTTGTTAATGTTGACAATGATCTGCTCATCTTGGTCCAAAGGTTTCGTCGGCAGAAACTTGTACCTCAGCAAGTCAGGATCATCATTGCTGGTCATCCAGTTCACTCGGCACCCGAAGGTTGTGAATGGAGTTGACCACTTTTCCGTCCCCTTCTTCTTCGTCTTCATGGTTTTGGTGACCGCAGCTTTTCCCACGATAAAATCGGACATCCCGAGATCCTCGGGCATCTGAAACATGTCGGCCAGATTGTCACACAATCCATCCATTCCGAAGGGATAGTTGCCCTTGATCACAAATGTAACAACCATGTCCTGGTCCGTGACCTTCAGCTGGAACCCCCCTTGAGGACGGGCATCGTCGGTCTTGTGCAGGTCAAAAGTGGGCCACTCCGACTTCCAGTTTCCGATGCACAGTTCCATAACACCGTTACCGATCTCCAGTTTGGTGCTCTCGTTATGGTAGGGATAACCGATTCCCTTCAGGAGGTTCTCGAGCTTCGCCACCTTGATGGCTTTTGGGCGGAGGGCGCTATCCATGGCTGGCTGGGTGATGTCCGATGACATTGTGAAGATGAGGATCTATACTCATTGTCAGTCAGTATTCTTGGATGGGTTTCAATTCTCAAGGGCTCACGATCTGTTGGAGGCTGCAACTCGAACCTCAGCCGGGTCTCTTTGATGAGGCTTCTCTCCTGCAATGCACCAATGTATCAGCAAAGGTTATATATATAGGAGCTGGATTGATGAAGCCAAAGTGTCTACCGAGTTTCTTCGAATCTGCTAGCAGTTCTTAGAAGCAGCAGGTTAAACTTTGCACGGTTCGCCCAGAACCGGATTGTCTGTGTCGAGAATCTGTCAGTCTCATTTCATTTGTTGATGGCAATGGAAGCTGCTTGGTACATACCTGGCTTCAAATGTGAAGCGATGACGAGGTTCTTTTCCTCGGTCGCACGATGATGATGTTTTGTCTGCTTGGTTGCTTGTCAGCTCACGTCCACCGAGGGTGATGATGTCTCTGTCAGAGGACTCGTTGTTTTGCTCCCGTGTGAGCAGGACAGATGTGTGAACTTGGCACCATGCAGGATGCCTTGCATGAAAGCAAGCAGATACTCTGATGCATGTGAAGGAGCTCACAGAGGTGTATGGAAGGGGATGATTGCAGAATACAGGGTACAGGGTGCGACCAGGCCTTTTGAACTCACGATGGAAAAGGAGTCGTGAATGCTCACGATTCCCCAGAAAGGGACTTCTCAGGCAACTGAATCAGATCAAACGATCTTGTGTGTCTTAACGATGATGCAAGAGGTGGACATTGATTGTATGAGATGATCACGGATGAAAGGGATGGGAAGAGAAGCAAGAGATGGGAAACGAAAAGGGGATGGGGATGGTCGAAAGCTGCGACTCACTTGACTTGGAAGCTACGGACCACGAATTTGGCACCCGACTTACAGTAAGATGTTGGGTTGCTTTCGTGATCAGGCGCGTCCAAGGAAGCGTTCGTGGTTGACCATCTGAGATTGTCCACCTAGCGCGATTAGCTTCGCCGAAAGACCCGTCAGGAGCTCTGTACTACGCAATTACTTTGAGATTGATATCTAGGAACTTCCCAGGGTCAATGAGGAAGCTCAGTGACCTCACTGGGTTAATTTTGGAGGGGATGCTTCGGTCAAGTGAAGGTGGCATCCGAAGAAGATCGTGAGCTGCCATGATTGATTATCTGCGAGTCCGAGAAGAGCTTCAGACTTCCGTGGATTTCCACCAAACCAAGTCCTTAATACGTGTTATGGTAGTAATTAAATGACGGTCTATCATTGAATTGTATCCATCTATCAAGCTGAAGCGGCGACATAAGCATACAATTTTTCAGGCCGCTCAAACTGCAAGTTTGTAATTTATGAGGAACTGAACTAACTAACGGCCTGAATCAACTGAAATAGACATATACTACACATAGTATCATGATCCTGTCTCATAGATCGAAGTTGCTTCTTGCTGTCATGTTGGCCCTACAAGAGGCGTACCGGCGTTGCTCAGACAGCTATCGACAGCTCAGAAGAAGATACAAGATACCTCAGTACAGAGGATCAGGCTCAGAAACTATTACAGCAATTGATTTGTGGATTTATCGTCAACCTTTGCCTCTTTTACGGAACCCCAAGACATGTCGTTCTGCATGTTGTTAGGGTGCGATGCATCACGTGGGTCACTGGATGCACGGTTCATGTGAATATCACGTGACCGCCTTGATTTGGCGCCGGCGATAGCGCCACGACTCGATCCTCGGCAATCCTTCAGTGTACTTGATCTGTTTATCTACTTCCTAAACAAGCCGCAATAACGTTAGGACTAGCTGCAATACAATCACAGAGCCTTTCATGACTCGAAATTCTTCTTCAGAAAATGCCGGTCTGCACTCGAAACTGCGACTCGGTGAATCCATTCACACCAAGTCACCGAGTACTAAGCAACTAGAAAATGACTAAGTTAGCAGGACTTGCTCAAGCAAAAATACATCTACCCACATGGCACAGGACTTCAATGCCTGCTGTAAAAAAATGACAGACGTTCGAGGTGCCAGCTCTGACGATGCAGCTATTGGCTCTCAAGTCGTGAGCGGCTAAGCGCCCACGGCAGCTATATTTGGCGATTTTGCTACCCCGGCGCTTTTGACAACAACATCAGCCAGTTACATGCATCGGTGATACCTGAAACAAACCCTGGTACAGATCTCCTGTCTTCAGGCTTTATTTTTATGTTTCCTTTGTTTCGACATGGTCATGATTCACTCTTGAGTGGCTGTCCCACCTTTACCGGGTTGGCAACTCCATCGAACCGATTCTTTATTTAACAAATTAGGCCTTTGGTAATGTCTGCTGCCGCCCAGGATGTCTGACAACTTACAGCCTAGGTTTTCCGACTGCTATATTTGATGGCTCTTTGTTCCATGTTTCATTCTGATTCTATTGTTCTCATTCCGCCACCCGTTCTACTCATCTATTGACCTCCCATTCATTCACCCTCAATATAACATTATATACAGCATGCTCCGCTGCTAGGCTGGTCACTTCCTTTTCTTTCCTTCTCTTTCTTTATTCTCGACGATACCCTGCTTTGATGCAGACTTTGCATAATCTTTCTTGACTTCGATTCTATTTCCGAATCTCTGTGCAGATTTTCGCTGGCCGGGATCACACCAAAAGCCGTCAACAACTGCGATAGTTTTGAAGCAAAATCAATCACGATGCTATTCTCTCAGTCCGGAAGAACGATATTTCCCCTGCTTCCACCATATGGGGCTCACGACTCCAGTACAGGGCGCATAATCCCTCTCCATCCAGACGGTCTCACTCCTTATCTCGGCCTCAGGGCTCGACTGTCACAAGTATGGATCAACCGATGGACCATACTTCTGTTGCTTGTTCTCGTTCGGCTTTTGATTGCAGTCGGCTCCTTACAATCCGACATGGCGTCTGCCAAGCGAGAGTCTTTGTCCGCGTGTACATCTGTGGAATCCATGGGTAGCGCGATGGCCTCAATGCCCTACTACCTCTCCACAGGTGTCAACAAGCTCACAGCTTCTGCTGTTGACGATGCTGTTGATGGCTTGAAGACTATGTTGCTACTTACCATCACGGCCCTCGGAGAAATCATCTATTTCGTCCTCAACATGATGTACTCTACTTACGCCTGTCTAATCGCCGTGGCTGTCAATGGCACAATCAAAGCTGGCATTGAAGTTGTCGAGGCAGCTACCGGATGGATCAACAAGACCCTGGTCGGAATCGGCGACGACATTGAGGGCGTTGTTGGCAAATACCAGAGCGAAGTGGACACCATAATCTCAAAGTTCAACACTGCGGCCACCTTGTTCGACAAGGACTTCAAGCCTCTTGATCTCAACAACACAATAGATACACTGGAGAATCTGTCATTGCCTTCATCAGTCAATGACACAATCTCGAAAATGGACGATCTCATCCTGCCCGACTTCACAACCCTTCAGGCCGATGCTAAGAAGCTCATCATGTTGCCCTTCAAGGAGCTCCGGGACCTAGTCAATGACACTTTGGGCGCATACAGTTTTGACTCTTCCGCTCTTCCAATTCCTGCAAAGAAGCAGTTGGCATTCTGCGATGACAACAGCGGAATCAACGATTTCTTCGATGGTGTCACCAGCCTGGCTGTCACAGCGCGCAAGATCTTCATTGCTGTTCTTCTAATTGTAGCCATCTTAGTGTGCATTCCTGTTGCATGGCAAGAAATACGACGATGGCGCTCAATGAAAGAGCGGTCTCAATTGGTACGCAAGGAGGCTCACGACCCAATGGACGTTGTCTACATTGTCTCGCGGCCGTACACAGCTGCAGCGGGTATCAAAGCTGCAAGCCGCTTCAGCAACAGCCGTCGCCAAATCCTCGTTCGATGGGCCGTCGCCTACGCAACATCGTTACCCGCACTCTTCGTGCTGGCTCTTGCTTTGGCGGCACTATTCGCATGTTTCTGCCAATGGTTGCTTCTTCACCAAGTGAAGAAGACCATTCCCGAGCTGAGCGCCGAGGTGGGCGAATTCGCAGACAAGGTCGTTGGCGCCTTACAAAACGCCTCAGTTGAATGGGCCACCGACGCCAACAAGGCCATCGACAAGGTTGACAGTGGCCTCAACGACGACGTCTTTGGATGGGTCAACAAAACTGCAGGATACATCAACGGAACCCTCAACTTCTTCATTTCCAACACATCCGACACCTTGAACTCCACATTCTCAGGCACCGTCCTCCAAGGCCCCGTCAACGACCTGTACTACTGCCTAGTCAAGCTCAAAGCCGAATCAATGCAAAAGGGTCTAGACTGGATAGTCGACCACGCACACATCTCCCTACCGACATTCCCAAACGACACATTCTCCGCAGGAGCCTCAGACAGCATAAACAGCACCTCAAACCCATCCGACAGCTTCCTCGCCGACGCAGGCGACGAGACATCCAACAAAATAACCGAAGTCGTCATTCGCGTCATCAACAAACTAGAAGAAGCAGTGCGCATCGAAGCAATTATTGCAACATGCATCCTGCTAGTCTGGGTTTTCATCGCCTTGATCGGTATCAGTCGCGCCATGCTCCTGTTCTGGGGTCGCGAGAAGCCTCGCGGGGAGGGTGGTCAAGGCCACATTCTTGATCCTGTTCCACATGGTCCACATGGTCCCCAGCCTGTCCATGATGCTCATGGCTTCGACGAAGTCCCGCTTACGGCTATGCCGAGAAGTTTGACTGCCGATGGACATGCGGCTCCTCAGTATACGGCTGCTTCGGCGAGTTCTGCGCCTGTACAAGGTGGGCCTCCTTATGGGGATGAGAAGGTTGGGTTTGCTGGGCAGAGGAATTATGGAAATGCGCTGCAGGTGGATGCCGGGCCTGATTTTAGGGGAAGCAGTTATGTTGAATATGATGTGAAGCGATGAGGGGGTTTTCTCTTTCGTGGACATGTTTACTTCGCGGAATTTCTTTTTTTGTTTGTATCATCGCATTCGGGGAAGTATTTAGGCATTACTCTCGGTGAAATTGGCGTTGTATTATAATGATTCCCAGCAACAAGGCAATTTATCCTCTAAAGAAAACAAAAGATAACAGATTTTGGTGTCGTCACCTATCTGGTTCTACAGGATGGTTAAGAATGAAGAGAGATATCGATACAGTCTGATATGATATAGTACCAAAATCAAAATGGCATTTCCTCATACAAATAACAATTCATGAAGTCGTATAATTTAAATAGCAACAAAGAAACTCTTCTCCCCCTCCTTTGGCTGAACCCTAGCGCGCTCAATAATCGGATCAGCACAACTAATCCGGATCCGCTCAGGAGTAGCCGGACTTTCCAGATGAAGCACATCAGTAACATTCCACTGCTTACGCGCAGCTTTCAACGCATCACGGATAGCGAAGAAGACCGCACTACCCATAAACAACGGCGGTTCACCGACACCACGAGAGCGCTGGATCGTACGGAGGTTCTCCCACTCAACATCCTTGAGCAAACTGACATTGAAGATCTGCGGGATATCACGGAAACCGGGTATCTTGTAGTTACCCGGGCCTCTGGTGAAGATTTGGCCGGAGGCGCGGTGCCAGAGACTTTCTTCTGTGGTGAAGAGGCCTTGGCCTTGGATGTAGGCGCCTTCGACTTGGCCGTAGTCGATTGAGGGGTTGATGGTGCGGCCGACGTCCATTTTGATGTCTGCGCGGAGGGGCGTCCAGTCGCCTGTTAGTGTGTCAATCTGGACTTCGGCGGCTGTTACACCTTGCGTGAAGTAGAAGAACATTTGGCCGCTGTTTTCGCCCCATACGTAGCCGATGTCTGGGGTGCGGTAGTATCCCTGGGCGGAGAGGTTGACTCGGTCGAAGTAGGCTGCGTGGGCGAGGTCCTTCATTGGTGCGTTTGGCATCTTCTCGCGATAAGGACGAAGGCGCTCGTTGAGTTGCTCGCAAGCATTGAAGATGGCGTAGCCGTTGAGGTCGGAACTTGCTGAGGCGGCTGTGGAGGATGTGTTGGCTACTGTGTTGGTAGCTGTCTCGGAGATGAAGACGTCCGCTTGTGGGACTTGTAGTGCCTCGGCGGCGATCATGGTCATCTTTGTATGTAGACCTTGACCCATTTCAACACCGCCATGCGCCACAAGGACACTTCCGTCATGGTAAATGTGAACCAGGGCACCTGCTTGGTTCAAGAACAGAGCTGTGAACGAGATACCAAACTTGGTTGGCACAATAGCCATTCCACGTTTGGACCACTTGTGCCGTGCATTGTACTCCTCCACAGCCTTTCTGCGCTCATTATAAGAGCTCTCTTCAATCACTTGGTTGTACATCAGGGGCACATGCCAGTCTTTGAGAGACTGGTTGAAATGCGTAGTTTCATCCGGCTGGTACATGTTGATAGCCCGCACATGCTCGGCAGACATGCCCAAATGATCTGCGATCTCTTCAATGTAGCTTTCGGCGAAGAAGAGACCTTGGGGTCCACCAAAGCCACGGAATGCGGTGTTCGACACGGTATTGGTCTTGCAGATCCGGCCACGAACATTGACATTCGGGATTTTGTACACGCCATCAATATGTGACAAGCTTCGCTCCACGACGGCGCCAGAAAGGTCCTGTGTGTGGCCTCCGTTTGCAAAGACGTCGGCATCAAGGGCAAGTAACTTTCCTTCCTTGCTCACTCCGACCTTCCAACGGCAAAGGAATGGGTGGCGTTGGCCGGAAGTCAGGATATCTTCGTCACGGTTGAGCATACACCGGACAGGCCGTCTAGTCTTCGCTGCGGCAGTGGCGCACAACCCAGCCAATTGGACAGATCGTGTCTCCTTGCCGCCGAAACCACCACCAAGACGTTTCACACGCGAGACGACCTTGTTCGCGGCGACACCTGTGACCTGGGCAACATAGGCTTGTCTGTAGAAGCAGTTAGCTCAAAATCCCTATGAAGTAGAATTTTGTAGAACTTACGTCTCAGTAGGGTTCTGAGTACTACTCCAAATCTCCATTTGACCATCCTCTGGTAGTGGGATAGCCACGCAAGCCTGAGTTTCCAAGTAGAAATGCTCTTGGCCACCCATTCGCGAGACACCAGTAAAGATGTGATCGGCATTCTTGAACGCTTCCTCGGTATCACCACACTTAATGTAGCGGTAGTGCTCGAAGTAAGATTCGGCCTCAATGGCCTCTTCCATGGTAAGAATACTGGGCAGGTCTTCATATTCCACCTTAACAGCCCTCATACCTTCCTCTGCGATCTTAGCCGTAGTAGCCAGGATCAAGCCAATTGGCTGACCAGCTGTTGTAACTTCATCGACGGCAAAGAAGAGCTCATCAGACTTGGGCGCTCCCCACCAATTTGCCTGTGGGTTAGGAAGATCCGTGTGGTCCACATAGTCCGCAACGCCTGGAATATCCAAAGCAGCAGAAGCATCCACGCTGAGGATCTTGGCGTGAGCCCTGGTGGAGAGAACCATGCATGCGAATAGTTCATTCTGCTGCACGGGAATGTCATCGGTGTATTGAGCCTCTCCAGTAGATTGCTTCAAAGCCGCGACATGCGGAGTTGCTCGTCCGAGGATCTTCTGCTGATAAGCGACTGAAGACTCCTGGTCTTTCTCTCCCGATGAGATAGCTCGTTCAATCTCGGCCACAACGTCTGGGTCCAAATCTGAGGCCTTGACCTCGAGTCCCGAAAGGACATCGTAGTAGAATCGATAGAAGAAGCCCAATGCCAAAGACTTGCGGTAGCTAGCCATGCCACCGGGAACACCGAATGGCAGATTGAAGTCTTCCTCCAATGCACTCATCACCCCCTCAAGTGTCGCAGGGTTTGTAAACTTCTTGCCAACCAAGAATTCTTGGGCATTCTTTGCCGAAACCGTCATAGCTGCCATGCCACCAAACACGAGGTTGGCACTGACCACATCGTTGGTCTCAGACAGAGTCACGCGTAATGCGGCGTTGACAATAGCGATATCATCGTCCTTACGCTTGGCCTGTTTGTAGGCTCGCATATGCTCGCCCTGCTTTTGCGCAACCGGAATGCGTAAACTAGCGATGATTGCATTGGGAGCGAGGGCAGTCTTTCTGTATCCTTGGAAGAACTCAGTCATAGGAATCTCAGTTTCGCCCTCGAGAGATTTGGCCACGAGGATAGTGTTAGTAGCCACAAAGACAGGGTTGAGATCTGAAATTGGCGAGGCAGTGGCCAGGTTGCCCGCCGGAGAAGCGACATTGCGGATTTGTCGGCCAGCGAAATACATCAACTGCTTCTTGATCGCTTTGAATGGCTGACCTCGAGCGTCGCCATACTTCTCAACCGCTTGGTCACAGATATGCTCGAGGTCGGTCAAAGACACATTGGCGCCGATTTCCAGGTAATCATCGTGCAAGGTGAATTGTCGTAGTTCAGGAATGTCTCCCAGATAGACAGAGGCCGCATAACGCATAGCCTTGAACTTGACCTCAATCTGTGTTTCGGTACTTCCGCCGATCAATTTAGCCTCCGGGTGGATATGCTTGATTTGCAGCAGTTGATCCACAGTCACAGGCCGATACCACTTCTTCTTTTTGTTGCCATACGCCAGTGGGCGGTATTCGTGTTTTCGCAGCGCAGCAGGGAAAATCAGCTCCGTGTCTGGGCTGTATGGTTTGAAGTTTGGCGCGGGAAATTTGTAATCGACTGTTTCGATTACATTGCCATTCGAGGATCCTTTACAACAGCCACCTGAACCATTCTTCTCCATACAGCAGCCTGAGCCTCCATTGGCAGAGGCTTTACCGCAGTTGTTTTTCGAGTTGAAACTTTGGGCGGCATCGAGGATCGGTCGGTAGCCGGTGCATCGACAAAGGTTTCCATCGAATGCTTCTTCGACATCGTGTTCTGAGGGAGATGGGTTGTTTCGTAGCAGGGCATAAAGAGACTTGAAGTGGTCAGTCAAAGGAAAACCTCGTGGTAAGATACTAGGCCAAGATGCCGCATGGGCGTACCATCACAATTCCTGGAGTGCAGAAACCACATTGACTTCCATTCCCGACCGCAATTCGCTGCTGGATCGCGTGGGGGTCCTTCACATTTCCAATGCCTTCGACTGTAATGACGTGTTTACCGTCAATGCTGACTACAGGAGCAATGCAGGCATTCACAGAGGCATGATAAATCTTCTTCGTTGTGGGATTGATATGAGAGACGACCTATTGAACAAATGAACATTAGGTCAGTCTATCCCGAGACAACAGTCTGCACTCGATATATATCGAGACTCACCACTGTGCAAGCACCACAGCCTCCCTCAGCACAACCAAGCTTGGTTCCTGTCAACCCAATCCCCCGCAGGTATTCGAGAAGGGTCACTTCAGGATTGACTGAGTCCACGGTAACCTTGGTGCCGTTGAGATAGAACCGGATTGTATCGTCCCAGTCCTCGGTCAAAGCAGACAAGCTGGTGGCCTTCTCAGCCGCGACCGCGGAGTCCGTTTCTAGGATTCCCGGCGCCATAATGTTCTTATCGAGATGTGGCAAAAAGTAGAAACAAACAAGCTTCGTTTCAAGGGCGAACTTGGTAGTGCATGTTGTGGGGTTTTTATAAGAGGTAGGTCCGCAACGACTTGCCTAAAGTTATCAGTAGGATGAGGTTTCAGAAAGTCAGTATTACAAGAGGGGAAGTCCAAACGATGAGGTGAGGACGAGTATCATGTGCTCTCCCACTCCGGACTTTGTTATCTTGCGGGGATCGCCACTGTCCGATGCTCATCCGGCTTGGCGCCCTATCATCGTGCCCTGATTACTTTACGCCTCCTCCACTATCATTCCAGGCTTTGTCACTTCAATACTGGTGAAATTGCTCTATATATCCTTTGCGCCAAACCAAAAATATGCAAGAATACATATCATATAACATACTTATGTCCGCGAGCCAGCAAAAGGTTTCTCTTCCTCCTCCCACTTCTGGCGCTCAACAACGCTTCGGGCCCTGTAGATCTGATTAGCAGGTTAATCTGGAAAGTAGACATAGTTGACTCACCGGTAAGCTTTGACGAAGCGCCAAACCTCGGTGTCTGCGAGGTTCCAAGCCTCGACAACATCCTTGATGTTGATGCGGTTGGTGTCCTTGTCTTTGATAGTATCCCGGGCCTTCTGAATCAGCTCGTACTCAATGCCGACTCCTTGCTCGCTCGGAGTCCGATCCTGCGCACTCTTCGCGGTGTGCTGGTCGTTTTCGGTCGCAGGGTCAATCTTGCCTCCGCGAGGAATCTTGAATCCAAACTGCCATTCGAACTCATCAAGGAGTTCGGAGGGGAGAGTTTGCCCAGCCTCCGCGGGGAGAGATTCCACGGTCATCCATAGAGAAGTGCCGACGGCATCTTCACCTGCGACAACCTGCTTGAAGACGACTCCCCGATAGGAAGCACCCAATTCCGGTCCAAGGTCCTCCTTGGTCACCTCTGACAGCCAGGCATCACGCTCGGTTTCCCGGCGAATCTGTGGGGTTGTGATCACATCCGACTTCTTTTGCAAGCTAACCAGAGTGTAGGGGTGGGGAAGGGTGCCGATGGTGAACAGGAATGTGGTATTTTTGTAGGTCGGGGGTTGGCTGATGCGCATGGGCTGCTTTGCAGAGTGACAGGAGCGGCAATCCGGAAGATTGGGTGGACAAGATTCGGGAATCGGCGACTCGGGGCACTGGATAAGGGCCTTTGCCAGCCGGAGAGCAGGCTCCACCAAGGCAGTGGTGTGCTGAGGAAACGGTTTTAGCACAGCCAATCCCGCTGGGAAGGAATTCTGGAAGGTATTGTGTAGATGCGAATTGATCAGCTGCACCAAGGCAAGTTGACCAGCCGCAGGGTTCTGGCCCATCTTCTCGTGCACGCTCGCGTAGTGGGAAGTAATGGCCGCCGATTTGTAAAAGGCCAAAGCATGCGGCTGTTCAACCTTGAAGAGCTCTGGGGCAATTAGATCCACAAAGGACGGGGTCTTATCCTCGAGCTTCTTGACTGCGGCCTCAACTGCCTCAGCGATCCGCGACTTCTCCGCCGAGTAAAGAGCATTTTTGATATTTTCAAATCGTGTAATCAACTCTGGCATGCTACCGCGACGAAGGTACGACAGCATAGGGTCGTCGTATCGCGCCATGGGGAAGCAATGGAAATCCGCAAGCATTCCTGTGCCCATGTGTCCCCAGGCAAGCCAACCGAACACCTCGTTCTCAACCTTAGGCGCAAGTTTCAGTCTCTGAACAATTTCGTAGTTGGGATTCTTCATCGCGTCTCCCGGGGTCAACACCACGGGCCGGAATCCTTGCGCGTACCACGCCCGACGCCATGCGAGAAGCAATTCCGCGTCGGCATTCTGGAGGTCCTTCAGATCTTTCCCGTTGGCCTTGTTCGGGTTGAATTTCGTGTTGTAGTAGGTATAAATCGGTCGGCGCTCGCGAAGGGGAGGGAGGACAGAGCGGCTCTCATCCAAGGTGATGGCGGAAGAGAATGGGTTCAACCATTCCAAGGTGCTGTACCATTTCGACTCGCCGTGGGTGCTGTTGTTCTGTTCCTCGGGTTGCTCGTGCGAAGGAGGGCGGAAAGAAGGCAGGTGGAAATTGCTTAATGATGGTAGTTTTGGTCTGGGCACATACTTCGCTGGGCCTGTGACCTCTTCCTCGGCGGTGGCATCAGGGACCGGGGAGGACGAGAAAATGAAAAGCAAAAGTGCCACAAAAACGATGACGGACAGGAGAGCCGTACTCCGATGAGGAATCATCTTTTCCACATTCACACCAACAGACCTGTATCAAGGCCTGCTAAGAATTGGAAGAAAACACGTTAGGATCGCGAGGCTACTCCTGAGTGTCCACCTTGAACGGGATCGGAGCCAACCAATCGAGGCTTGCCGGAGATGACGATAGATATTATGCCAACGCAACACTATCCCATCAGAATGCTGAGGCCTAACAGTTCCAGTGCCTTGACTTTTCGCTAACAAAAAAGCTCTAGCAATCTCAAGAGCACGTCCACGTCATTTAACGATGTGATGACTGTCCTCGATGCCTCCCTGTGTGCTGACTCAGCAAACTTTAAATGACCTCATGTCACTCAGCATACATAAACATATATATACGCTGACGTGAAGTAGATTCTTGTTTCTCTATATTGAACGGCTTGTTATGGCCCTCTACTTGGTACCAATTAAATCATATAATAATTGTATCGTATCAGAGATAAAGCACACACAAGCAATGTACTTGTGACTACATCTGCTGCCCCCAAAATATATATCATGACTATGAACTATATCACAGAACTACAAGCATTTCATGCTACTCTATGACTCCATCATCTACCAGTATATATAAACTGAACAAGGATCCTATACTCTGTACTCCATGCTTAACGGTAAGGCGGTGAACTATCCAATTTCTTGTGGGGTACAGCCCCAGCCAATCAGCGCCTCAATGCATGGTGATCGCGGCGAAATCGGACTTTTCACCCCTCGGATATGGGGGGGTAATTTGACTCATCTTGTCTTTTTCAATCTCCAACTATTTTGACATACTGCAATCATGGCTGTGGGAACGGCCTCATTGCAGGACCGCCTGGAGACATGGGCACAAAGGTTGAACAACTTGACCGTCTCGCCATTGACTCGTGACTATCCCGATACACAGAAGCCCGATAGTAAGAGAGCTATCGAGGCATTTGAGTCTCTCCGGCTCCCCAAGGAGACTCAATTGCAACTTCAGAAGTTGTCCGGATCATCATCCGGTTTCACTATTTTTCTGACTGCCTTTGTTATTCTGGTGGCCCGTTTGACAGGTGATGAAGACATCGCTGTGGGGACGAGCTCGGAGGAGGATGGTCGTCCATTCGTCATCCGTATCCCGATTGATGCCTCGGAGACCTTTGTCCAGCTCTACGCAAAAGTAGACAAGGTGTGTATAACTGTAAGGGTTCTTGGGTTGACTGCTAATAGCTCCGCAGGCATTCAAGGAAGGTAGCTCCCAAATCGTGCCTCTGGGCAGCCTTCGCACTTACATGCAGGAGAAGTCCAACTCAGAACGCACTCCCATCCTTTTCCGATTTGCCGCATACGATGCACCTGCCGCCTCTCAGGATTACCCTGCGAATACCTTTGAGACTACGGATTTGGTAGTCAATGTTGCACCGGGCAACCTATCTGATGGTTCGGCCTCGGAGGTCGAGCTGGGTGCATACTACAACCAGCGTCTCTTCTCAAGTGCACGCATTGCTTTCATTCTCAAACAGTTGGCAGGTATTGCCAGCAATGCTGCTGCCAACCCAGAGGAGGCTATCGGACGCATTGACTTGATGACCGAGGACCAGCGTGCGCTTTTGCCTGACCCTACCTCCAACTTGAACTGGTCCAAGTTCCGTGGTGCCATCCACGACATCTTCTCCGCCAATGCGGAAAAGCACCCCGAGAAGCTGTGTGTGGTTGAAACCCAGTCGACCAACTCTCCTCACCGCGAGTTTACCTACCGCCAGATCAATGAGGCCTCTAACATTCTTGGTCACCATCTGGTGCAATCTGGTATTGAAAGGGGCGAAGTTGTTATGGTCTATGCTTACCGCGGTGTTGACCTGGTGGTTGCTGTTATGGGTATCTTGAAGGCCGGTGCGACATTCTCCGTCATCGACCCTGCCTACCCACCAGAGCGACAGAACATCTACCTCGACGTTGCCCGTCCTCGCGCTTTGGTGAACATTGCCAAGGCTACCATTGATGCAGGCGAGCTATCGGACATTGTCCGTACTTTCATCAACGAGAACTTGGAACTCCGCACTGAGGTTCCTGCTCTTGCCCTGCTCGATGATGGAACCCTCTCCGGTGGATCCGTCAATGGCCAGGATGTCTTCGCTAATGAAGTCGCCCTAAAGTCCAAGCCAGTTGGTGTCGTTGTTGGCCCCGACTCTACCCCGACTCTGTCCTTCACCTCCGGCTCAGAAGGCCGGCCCAAGGGTGTTCGTGGCCGTCACTTTTCCCTGGCCTACTACTTCCCTTGGATGTCCGAGACTTTCAAGCTCACCCCTGATGAGAAGTTTACGATGCTCAGTGGTATTGCTCACGATCCCATCCAAAGAGATATCTTCACCCCGCTGTTCTTGGGTGCTCAGCTCTTGGTGCCCGCTCGTGAGGACATCCAGAACGAGAAGCTCGCCGAGTGGATGCAGAAGTATGGTGCTACTATCACCCACCTTACCCCTGCTATGGGTCAGATCCTCGTCGGTGGTGCCTCTGCTCAATTCCCAGCTCTTCACCACGCATTCTTCGTTGGTGATATTCTGATCAAGCGTGACTGCCGCTCGCTCCAGGGACTAGCGCCCAACGTGAACATTGTTAACATGTACGGAACGACTGAGACCCAGCGTGCCGTCAGTTACTTTGAAATCCCCAGCTACTCCAGCCACGAAGGTTACTTGGACACCATGAAGGATGTGATTCCTGCTGGTCGCGGAATGTTGGACGTTCAGATGCTTGTTGTCAACCGCTTTGATCCCAGCCGTATCTGTGCTGTTGGCGAAGTAGGTGAGATCTACGTTCGTGCTGCGGGTCTTGCCGAGGGCTACCTTGGCTCCGCGGATCTGAATGCCAAGAAGTTCCTTACCAACTGGTTTGTCAAGCCCGAGGTGTGGACTGAACAGGACAAGGTCGAGTCTAAGAACGAGCCATGGCGCGAGTTCTACGTCGGTCCTCGGGATCGTCTGTACCGCAGTGGTGATCTGGGCCGTTACACTCCCTCTGGTGACGTTGAGTGCTCTGGTCGCGCTGACGACCAGGTCAAGATTCGCGGTTTCCGTATTGAGCTTGGAGAGATTGACACTCATCTTTCTCGCCACCCTCTGGTCCGTGAGAACGTTACCCTGGTACGAAGAGATAAGTTTGAGGAGCCTACTCTGGTCAGCTACTTTGTGCCTGATATGAGCAAGTGGGCTTCTTGGCTCGAGAGCAAGGGTCTCCAAGATGACGACTCTGCTGAGGGTATGGTCGGCATGTTGCGCCGCTTCCGTCCTCTTCGTGATGATGCTCGTGAGCACCTCCGCAGCAAGCTCCCCACATACGCTGTGCCCACCGTCATCATTCCTCTCAAGCGTATGCCTCTGAACCCTAATGGCAAGATTGATAAGCCCGCACTTCCCTTCCCTGACACCGCTGAGCTGAGCGCTGCTGCGCCCCGCCGCCGCTCCTCTGCCATGCAGGCCCTTTCTGAGACCGAGCTGGCTCTGGCTCAGATCTGGGCCAAGCTCATCCCCAATGTAACTGCTCGCATGATCGGAGCGGATGACTCCTTCTTCGATATTGGCGGTCACAGCATTGTTGCCCAGCAAATGTTTTTCGATCTTCGTCGCAAGTGGCGTGGAATTGATATCAGCATGAACGCCATCTTCCGCAGCCCAACCCTCAAGGGCTTTGCCGGTGAGATCGATCGCTTGCTGGCCCTTGAGTCATTCGCTACCAGCGATGACAAGACTCTTGCCGGAGCCGTGCAGGCCGCCAACGAGCCTGATGATGAGTACTCCAAGGACGCACGCCAGCTCGTGAACGAGCTGCCTAAGTCTTTCCCTGTCCGCACCGAGCCCATGCTTGCCACTGAGCCCACAGTGTTCCTCACTGGAGCTACTGGTTTCCTAGGTGCCCACATCCTCCGTGACCTTCTTACCCGTAAGGAGCCTTCCACCAAGGTCATTGCCCTCGTTCGTGCCAAGACTGAGGAGCAGGCTCTCGAGCGTCTTCGCTCGACTTGCCGCGCATACGGCTTCTGGGATGAGGCATGGACTGCCCGACTCCAGGCCCTGTGTGGTGATCTCGGAACTCCCCAGTTCGGTCTTTCCCAGGCTGTGTGGGATGATCTCACCAACCGCGTCGATGCCGTGGTCCACAACGGAGCTCTTGTTCACTGGGTCTACCCCTACGCCACCCTCAGACCCGCCAATGTCATGGGTACCATCGATGCCCTGAAGTTGTGCGGCAGTGGAAAGGCCAAGCAGCTCGCATTTGTCAGTTCCACCAGTGCCCTAGACAAGGACTACTTCGTCCAGGAATCCGAACGTATTATCGCTGCTGGTGGCAATGGTATCAGTGAAGACGACGACATGGAGGGCAGCAGTGTCGGCCTTGGAACAGGTTACGGTCAGAGCAAGTGGGCTGGCGAACACCTCGTCCGTGAGGCTGGCCGCAGAGGCCTAAGGGGTACAATCATCCGTTCCGGATACGTTCTGGGTGATTCGGTGACTGGTACTACCAACACTGATGATTTCCTCATTCGAATGATCAAAGGTTGTATCCAGCTGAATGCCCGTCCCAACATCCACAACACGGTCAACATGGTCCCAGTTGATCACGTGGCTCGTATTGTAATCGCCTGTGCCTTCAACCCGCCTCGTGAGTCTGTCGCTGTTGCCCATGTTACTGGACACCCGCGTCTGCGTTTCAACCAATTCCTTGGTGCGCTCGAGCTCTACGGATACAATGTTCCCCAGGTCGACTACGTGCCTTGGTCCACCTCCCTCGAGCAGTATGTCAACGACGGCCAACACAATGACAAGGACTCCCAGCATGCCCTGTAAGTTACCCTTTCGTGGAATCATGATTGAAAGACACTAATTTAGTTTATAGTATGCCTCTCTACCACTTCGTTACTGCTGACCTCCCTTCCAATACCAAGGCCCCCGAGCTGGATGACACCAATGCGGCCGCTGCCCTACTTGCGGATGCCGCCTGGTCTGGCATTGATGCATCGGCCGGCGCTGGTGTAACCGAGGAATTGGTTGGCCTGTATGCATCATACTTGGTGCAAATTGGCTTCCTTCCTGCGCCCACTATTGCTGGAGCTCGTCCTCTGCCTACTGCCCAGCTCAGCGAGGAACAGCGCAAGACCTTGCTGAGCATTGGTGGCCGTGGCAGTGCTGCTTGAAAATAAAATTTCAAATTATGCGTTGTTTATATCTGTTTTGAAGCATTATGATTCTCATGGGAAAACTGCATTTGTATTTAAAAGAACAATGAGAGACGCTTATGGCTTGCAATGCCCAGGTGTATAGATAAAACCTTCCGGTTCGCCGATCTTCCCGCTCTCCCCTCGGAATTCAACGTTTTGCTCACTCCACACCGGTTGCCCCTCGTGTACTTTCGGTATTTATATAGACCTTACCGTATCCCTCTTTCTCCCTATTCTCTCTTTTCTAATCGCATTCTCCATCTATCATGGCTTCTGAAGAAGGTACGTGAGCGCGAACCGTCCTTGTTTTTTGCGTCTTTCTTGGCAAACTTCTTCCCATCCCCATCCATTTTTTCCCATCTTCTTTCCTGCCTCCCAGTCAATTTAAGGCTCTCCGATCAATCTGTTGAACTTCGGTGAGAAGCGACGGTTGTTGGGATCTATTGCTTCCCCATTCCTCTCACTCTGCCTCCTCCCCGCGGACACTCGCACTCTCTTCACAGCCCACCTTTCTCTCTCTCTCTCTCTTCCCCATGACTTTCGCGAGGCTCGCCGGGCAAACCGGTTTCATTGCGCGCGCAGTGGGGATAGCAAGTGACTCATCGAGTTGCCTGCTCAAGACCCGCTCGCGAGTATCCTCCGGCTCGAGTTTCTCGGCGCCTCGCACCGTCCCCTTCTCGACCTCCACCCCCTTCCATTGTGCCAATCACAAAAGCAGCAGCGCAGACACACCAAGCGCGAACACCCCCAATGCCAAGACCCAGACTGACCAAGTTGGCGGGGACCACACAGATCGGTACGCCACCGCGCTGCGCAACAACAAGGAATGGGCAGCCCAGACGGCGCGCGAGTACCCCGATCTCTTCCCAACCCTCGCGACCGGCCAAACACCACAGATTCTATGGATCGGATGCTCCGACTCCCGCTGCCCAGAGACCACCTTCTTGGGCCTGAAGCCCGGTGATGTGTTCGTCCACCGCAACATCGCCAACGTCCTCCACCCCGGTGATCTCAGCTCGGCCGCCGCCATCGAATATGCCGTGCAGTACCTGCGCGTGAAGCACGTCGTTGTGTGTGGGCACACCGCTTGCGGTGGTGTCGCGGCCGCCATGGGCAACAAGAACCTTGGAATTCTGGACCCGTGGCTGTTACCTCTCCGTCAGCTGCGCGAGCGCAACCTCGATCTTCTGCAGTCCCTGTCTCCCGACGAGGCTACCGTTAAGCTGGCCGAGCTGAACGTCCGCGAGGGTCTGAACATCGTCAAGCAGAAGGGTGTTGTGCTGAACGCCATTCAGGAGCGTGGACTCGAGCTCCACGGTTTGATTTACGACGTCGGTTCGGGTGTTCTCAGCGAGCTGGACACTCAGGATTCGGAGGAAGTGATCAGGGCCCGTTTGACCGCTTTCAAGACTGAGTGAGAGGTGAAGGCTTGGGATTGGGATTGGGATTGGGATTGCCGTACAGGCCAACTCAAGGCAACAACTCAACCATTGAGATGCAACATATTTTGGTGTAGATAGCGACAGCAGAGAATGACGATTTCATGAAGTATTCTACAAGAAAAAAAAAAAAAAAGGAGGTTGGCCCTGGGGGACCTCGAGGTAATACCCCTCAGCGGAAATCGTATGGCATGATGTGTGGAGCAGACCCCAACACAACATCCTCTCTAAGTCCTCTAAGTGGCCCATCTGAACACGAATAAGCCCAATCAACTTGAAACATCTCTGCTCTCTCATGCATATTGTGCGTGGAGACTGGGACACATTGGATATGAGGCTCTTATTGACTTTTTCGACCTGTATTAAGTCATCGCAGCGTCGTCGTAGCCTCACTTCACCCGGGCATCTTTGCTGCTTTCATTCCCGGACAGCATAGGCAACAGTGGTATACATGTCTGCCTTCAGATCCTGGTCAAGATGTAAATATAAAGGGAACCTTTGTTGTTCCCTCTCTTTCTCACCCTGCGTCAAAGTTTCTTTCGTCTATATCTATCCATCCATTTCCCTTCCGTCTTCTCCATAATTTGCATTCCATTTCCCAGTATTACAAACTTGAAAATGGCGGTCGCAGAGGGAACAGAGACAAACGGCACAGGCGCAAATGGCACCGAGGAAACACCCGTCCAGTATGAGCCCGTCGGCACCATCTGCGACGTCCGCAGTCTATACCAAACCAAGCCCGACGAGAACGACGAAACATCATGGAGCAAAGAAATGCCAACAGACCTCCCCGAGCCGGCTGAAGACGCCGAATCAGCCCAATACGTGCTCCTAGTCCGCAAGAAAAAGTGCTACGACGGACGCAAGAGCCTGCAAATCCACTCAATCGTGATCCAAAGCGAGCCTCTGAAGAAATTCCTCGGCAAAGCACTGGGCAACTACCCAGGTGTGACAACCAGCCTGGAACGCCTCGAGTTCGAAGCCCCCTTCAAGCCCATTGTCCACCGCTGGGAGGATATAACCAAAGCCCGCGAAGTAGAAGAAGACCCAACGACCAAAGCGCACGTGGATCTCTTCTACAAAATCATGAGTGAGGAATTGAAAGAAGTCATCGATCGCATGAAAGATCTAGTCGCCAACGGAGTCATCGCCTTCGACCTAGTATGGTGCATCATGGAACCGGAAGACGTGGTCATCTCTTCACGCGGCGGATCCCTGCGCGCATACCAATTCTCTTCACTGAACAGCACACAATGTGGATGGGAAGCGAGCGTCAACTATGTCGAATTCGACGGTACAGACTTCGGATTTCAGAGCACTGAGTTTGCTATCGATACGTTCACGGGCACGGTGCCCATCACCTCACTGCCCTTATTCCCGTTGAAGCACCTCAAAGACCAGGAGGCTATCCACGCGATGCTGATTGCGCGTGGTAAACGATGGGAGGAGCATAAGGGGTACCACTACAAGGCGTACGAAGGGCCTGCCATGAGCCGGACCATGGATGAGCGGACCGGCAAGGAAAAGGAGACGAAGTACTTCGTCAAGAGCCGGGTTATCATCGATGCGGAGGGATATAATATCTTCCATCCTAGCACGTCCGTCTTTACGAGTATCGAAATTGGGAAGGGGTTGGAGAGTGATGAACAGCGGCTTTTTGCGACGCCCTGGTTGCATGGGTATTCTCTCAAGGATAAGGAGTGGCTTATGTTTCATCTGGAGATGACGAAGGATATCGAATGGGATGATGATGCCTTCAAGTCTTTGGTTCTACCGCAGGAACAGGAGCATCTCAAAGATGTCATCTTGGCTGTTGCCAAAGCCCAATCTAAGAAATTGGATGCCTTTGACGATGTTGTTCAGGGCAAGGGTCGTGGTATCATTATGCAATTGTCTGGTCCGCCTGGTGTGGGCAAAACTCTTACTGCAGAGAGCGTTGCCGAGGTCATGAAAGTGCCGTTGTACGTCATGAGCGCTGGAGACCTGGGAATGAATGCCGACAGTGTCGAGAACAGCCTGAAAAACATCCTGCGCATGGTTCCAAAATGGGGCGCAGTCCTTCTGCTCGATGAGGCCGATGTCTTCATGGAAACGCGCGCTGCAACTGATCTTGCTCGTAACGAGCTTGTTTCGATCTTTTTGCGGATGCTTGAGTACTACGAGGTAAGTTGAATTCCGTTGCAGCCAGGCGAACCAACAAGGGGACGAGAACAAGTATACTAACCTGATATCACCTCCAGGGAATCCTCTTCCTAACTACCAACCGCGCCGAAAACATCGATCCAGCCTTCGAATCTCGAATCCATCTTTCTCTCCATTACAAAGACCTCGATTCAAAGTCCCGACGACACATCTGGGCCCAGTTCCTGGGTCGGTCGGCTAAGACTGATACCTTCACTGATGAGCAGCTTGATCAGGTGGCTGAGGTGGCGTTGAACGGTCGCCAGATTAAGAATGTTATCAAGACTGCGGGGCTTTTAGCTTGGGCGCAGGATGGGAATCTTAAGTATGAGCATATTCGGACTGTGCTTGCGCTTAGAGATCTGCCTAAGTAAGGGGTGGTGGATGATGCAAAATTTCGGGGCCATGATGATTATGATATGATGATACAAAGAGCTTTATTCTTATTCTTATTTTACTTTCGGACGCGGAAGCCGTTCCTGGTGAAGTTTCGCCGCCGGCGGCTGGTGAGGGTTTGAGTTGGAGGGCTCCGGTTGATGATGGGTATATTGCTTTTGCTGTAGCTGCTTACGTCTTCATACCTCTCTTGAAAACGATTAGCTGCACAGGCCTCGTACATACCCTTTTCAAAAATACGTAGTATTATCAAGTAGAAGGCCCAAATGAGCCTATCTTATTCCACACCGAGGCGGGCGTAAGTGTAAATTTTGGATCTCGACCTTCTCTTTGAGATCAACTGTTTGAGATTATAGCTGGGGATCTATATATTATCTATTTCTTCTAAGAGATGGAGAAAAGTACCAGATTTAGTGTCACTACTTTACTTTCATTTTCAATGTTGATAAGCGACTATCTTCTAACAGCCCAATTCACATTCCTCCACCATCTTCTACCCTGGGGTGGCTTCGGGACGCGGTGGACTTGATGAAGCGCTGTGTGAAGGGCCGGAAGAGAGGCCAGACCGGTGGATGGACATAGAGATGAGGACAACCATTCTTCAACCTCGCCCTAGCGGGAGGGGACACCGACACCGTCTGCTTTCGCGTTAAATATGGTCGATTTGGCATGAATGGAAGGACTTACAGGATGAGCACGTCGCCTGTTGTGGCCAATCAAGCAGAAATACGGCAAGAAGATTTCCAGGGCGGATTTGATCATTCTTGCCGGCAACGTGGGCCCTCCTTGATATCGATGATCGATTCTGATGCTTAGTATCTTGGTATGCTAGATCAGCTATGTTCTGGGATTAATCTTGGTTTGAGCTTAGATTATTCATTTTTTTATCGCATTGCAACGTAAAACTTGACTATTGAGGTCTGTTCAGAATTTATTCATACAGAATTCCGCATAGCATCGTTCGATTTATCATGCACTTTGGTATTATTCACAAATAAATTTCATGCGTGGCGAGAAAAGTGCTGTTCAAGTTCACATACATCAACATGTTTCGAGGAAATCCGGACTATCTTCTTTAGAATTATTTTGACACCACTGAAGGAAACTGCAATAAAGATCACAAAAGTCCAGAACCCCTGTAACGGAAGTAGCAGTGCTTCAACAAAGTTCAAACCAAAATTTGGTGCAGAGGGTTTGATGATGGCGTACAACCTGTTGACCGTGGCGGGGACCTGAATTGAATCCTGGCATTAGCCTTTCTTAGGCGATAAATAAGGAGAAACCAACGGAATAGACAAACCCATGTGATAAGAGCACTGGCAAAATATAAGACAGCATATTTGGAGTATGCCCAGGCAGCTGTGTTAGTATTATTTGGGGAAATATGCGCTAATTGTCGGGACCTAGCTGATCCAATTGATACTAATGCCTGACTTTGCTGAATCTTCCTCAGCTCCTGTCGTATCAAGAGAATCTTCTTCCCCGTTAGAGTATATATGGTCAGAGACATCAGAATCATAAACCACGCAGGCCCATAAACAAGCACGAAACGGAGATATGCCCATGATGGGCGAATCCAGCACCATAACTAGTTGCGAAGTTAACAGAAAAGGTGATGAAGTTTGAGTGTTCGCATTGCACTTACAACAGCCGGGCCATATACTCTCCCTTTAACTCCACTCTCAATAAACAAGAGAACGATTGCGGGAACAAGTGGAAGTCCGTAGCAGACGATGACATACCTCCACTCCATGTGTCCGCAACTGAGATTCGTTATAACCACGAAAAACTGTGACATATACATTGCAGGCCAAGCACAGACTCCAAAGTAGATCTGCAAGTATGAACCTTGATATATGACTCACTCGTTAGTAGAGGACATGGATCTCTAACCCCCGTTATTCATACCACTGGATAAGGAATCCTTGAGCTTGACACAGCGTTTTGGATACAGTGAGCCAGTCTGTGGGTGCTGTATTTATTAACATGCTTATAGCTGATATAGTATTGGCCCAGGTCGCATAAAATAATAATCGGTTAACTGGCTTGCGGAATGCTGAACTAAATATGAAACTGGTGATGATGAAAATTGACGCTAGAAGAGATAGGGTCGACATCGCGCGTACAGCGGTACGAATAGTGTATAATTGATTAGAAGTTAATGACTCTTCCATAACGCGATCTTTGTGCCCACAAGACGTGAGACGGAAGCCGCGGGGAGTGTTGTATATATGGTTGGCAGAGCACCCCAGAAGAGAATGAGTATCACTTGACTCTGGGCAACCAGTAGAGTCATTTGTGACTATGAATTCTGGGACGTATCATAGATACATAGTAACCAAATCCGAATGGAAAGGGCCCCGCGTCTATCTATTTAATGCGCGGACGAATCCACAGCCTTGCCTGCTTTAGACTAGTGTTCCACAGATTCCATGGATGAAATATCAGCGTACTGTGGCATCAAATCTCCTATGGTATCAGAAGTAAGGCGGAATCGACTGCTCTAGAGCTTTTAATAGGGTAAGTGGCATAATTTTATAGTTTTGTGAACCAAGGTGCATCATCCCGACTATCTCCGGCATTGTGGGGTAGATTCAAGGCCTTTCCCAACTATGTTTTTAAGAAAGTCGTGTCCCGATGCATCCCAGTCCTGTTGTATTTCAGACTTCATCTCTTCAAGAGCATGTCATATATACCAACTGTCAATCCAAAACACTATGCTGGGTGCTACGTACAATATAGGGATTAATGTAAACAGTAGTGGCGGGAGATTAGTAGTGGTAACACGTTGCACTGAGGCGATTGTCTTTGACCTGCCGTCTTCGGTTTCAGCACACCCAGTTCAACAGGATTGATGTCGACTAACTTCGCATACGCATCAATTCTCACAATGCCACCAGTGTTGGTCGTTTTGTTGCATGAGCTACCGTGAAATAATCCGTCGGTACTGCTAATATGCAAAAAGAGGATACTGGTGAGTTGTTTATGCCCTCAATTACTGATTGATCCTCATGTATCAAGTTAGAAGGCGCCAGGCGGCCCCGCACGATTTACAGAGATCCTATAGGTTTCCAAACAATTCTACTCAAATCCGTAACCTCATGTAATATCATGTAGAAATGTATCGTACCATACAAGCTGCATTTTACGGTGTCCTTCCATTTAATGCGGCCCGCTCAATGATGGATCTGCGCTAAGGCGTTGGCAGTGGGGCCAGAAAAGAGTAATCATGTGAGTTTTGGCTTTCACAATGAAGGCAGATGCTTCGTTAATGTCTTCTCACAGTATCACATTTGTAATAGATATCATGGAAGTTCTATATTACTAATCGCTGCAAAAGAATTACTAAGTCGATATCTAGTCTGAGATCTAGATCTTCCCGACGGCGACGGTACACATTCCGAAAAGGGAAGTTGGTTGCACGTGGAGAAACTCAAAAAGGAGGCTCCACTTTGAAGGCGTGGAGTAGTGTATCTTGACAACGCAAGCTCCTATTGAATTGCACCATTAACATACACCAGATTCCTAGCCCGATTGGTAATGCCAGATTTGTCGAGATGGCGGATTTGAAATCCAAAAAGCTCTTGTGGACTATGGTGTAAAAGTATTTCAATAGCTTCCTCCCCCCCGCCGGTCTCTCTTGAGATTAGCGACTCGCAAATTCCATCTAATTGCATTACTTGGTTTGGATATCATTCGAATATGGATTCTCACAACGAAACAGTTTTCGGTTTCACACCTGTGCCTTCGTCGGCACAGGGACTGCTGTCATCCCTGACACCGTCTGCTCCGGCGCCTTTCATCCCAGTTTCGGCTACACCTGTTCCAGACACGGCTCTCTCTCGGCGTATCGACAAATATGCAAAATCTCACCTCCCGGCTCCAACCTACAACCACTCCCTCCGAGTTTACCATTTTGGGTTGGCGATCAAGTCGCACCTATTCCCCTCCTGGGCCTTCACCGATGAAACGTACTTTCTCGCTTGTCTGCTACACGACATCGGATCCACAGAGGAGAACCTGAAGAGTACCAAACTGAGCTTTGAGTTTTATGGTGGCTTTTTGGCTTTGGATGTTTTGCAGAAGCCCCAAGCTTCAGCCAAGCCTCAAGCTTCAGCCCCAGAGGCAGTCGCCCCAAGGGACCAGGCTGAGAGTGTTGCCGAGGCTATCATTCGACACCAAGACTTATGTGAGACTGGAAAGATCACAGCTGTTGGACAGCTGTTGCAGCTAGCAACTATCTTTGGTGAGTCGTATCTGCCCTGGGCTCGTGAAATATGGAAGCTAATGAGAAATAGACAATACCGGCGCCTATTCGGAATATGTTCATCCCTCGACTATTGAGGATGTCTCGGCCCATTTTCCGCGCATGAAATGGAGCCGCTGCTTTGCTGCTACCATTCACAGAGAGAACGAGCTTAAGCCATGGGCGCACACCACCACCCTGGGCGAAGAGGCTTTTCCAGCGAAGGTGCTTGGGAACAAATTGATGGCACCATTTGAATAGATTATGTAGCCCAGGAAACCCACGTCTCTTAGAAATTAAAGCTTTCGCGTAAGAACTACAAAGTCCACGTGTCTTTCCAGCATATCAGGTCTCTGATCCCAATAATATAGGAGAATGGTAACCTGGCAGCCTCATATACGAAAATATAGGATCAAAAGTTGGTCCCAACCCAGAACTGCTATGCACCAATTTAGACTGGGACTAGTAGCTGACTGGGCGGCTCGAGAACGTGTCTAATTGTAATGATCCCTTTCATAATTCCCCAGCACTGTTCCTACCTACAAGGCGTAGGGATCGCTAGCCAGTAAGACTAAGAGGGTCGCTAGTACCTAATCGCTTACTAGTTAAGGAAAATAATTGATAAAGAGACCCGCTATAAGATATATAATATAGAGCTTATAATAATTCTTTATATATTAAGGTTTAACCTTAAAGAATAGGAGGTAAAGGAGCTTAAAAGATTCTTCTCCTTAGATAAGATTAAGATAGTAAAGGAAGAGAAAGATAATAATAGTGATAATGGTGATAATAATAATAGTGATACTAGGCCCTACTACTACTAGTCTACTAGAGAGTAGTACCTAGCTACGGGCATTAGGGAGAAAGCGGAAAAGAAGGGAGGACGATATATATAAGAGTTATTAGTGAATTGTGATATATAGGATAATAAAATTGAATTACAATCTATTCTATTAAGCTTTATTTTGGCTAGTTCCGGCCCATAAGCCTCACCGTTTACAACCTTATCCCGTTAAACCATCGGGTCCCCCTGAGCTGGGACCGGAGCATAGATAGGCCACCAAATGTGTGATGGAAAGTAAGCAATGACGCAAGTCAGTATAGCGCAGTACTACACGTTAAGTAGCGGTTTATATGAAGTGCCTTCCTATAATTAACTTAGCATGATCTATACATGCACAGAGTAGGGATGCATGCAGCCCTAAGAGTTCACGATCAAACTTTTTGTGGGAATGGTCGGGTAGACCCAGATTAACTGAATACAATCACTCAGCTTCTTTGATATCTCTCAGCCTTGTCAAGTTATGTATATGCAAGTTTTCAAGTTCTAATAGTGAGACAACCACGTCATGTCTTGTACCTCCGCTACCCGAGTACGAAAGCGCCAGCCAAGACCGCCAATTGAAGCCAGCCGCGACAACACTCTAGGCAGATCGACCAGGCCAATCACATCAACACATTATAGCCCCCAACAGGCCATCCATGGGCTCCCAACTCCAATCGCATTGGACCAGAACTGCGACAGGGGTTCCGTCCAAGTATCCGAGAGGCTCCGCGGGTCCACTCCGCCGCAAATTTACGGAGGGCCCCTGAACGATGCATGTCGACCAGGAATTGTGTTCGTAAGGCTGTGCCGATCGTGATCATCATCCGATCAAAGCTGCAATGGACTTGTGGTAGCAAAGCACCTACGATCTCGGATTGGCCTTGTCCGCCCCGGTCCTCCGATGCCCTTTAGAATAATTATATAGATGTGGCCCTGTCACAACTCCGATCGCTTGTGGAGCACGCGAGCAGTCAAATTCTCAGTTTCACGCTCTGACTTTTTCTCCTTTTCTCTCCTCCCATTTTCTTTCCTAGCGGGTTGCGAACAGTCCCCCATGTTGGTCACAGGCAGACCAGTATGATTTCCACTCGTTTCCACCATCCCCAGCGCTTAATATTGGCTGTGTTGGTACTGTCGGGTCTCTGTTCCAAATTATTGCACATATACCAACACCGCTCTCTACCGCTATATCTGCTCGCTTTATATTTCCCAACATTCTTTATCGAAGAAGTCCTTCTTTTTGGGATAGTATGGCTTCTATCATACACAACCTCCGGTCGGTGGTCGGTGGCTGCAGTTGTTATTTCGGCCCTTCTCGCGTTCGTTTACCGTTTCCTCTTTCAGTCCAAGTACCATGCGCAGTTCCATTAACATTAATCCACCTCCAGATTGATTGATCTAGTAGCAACGGCATCGCAAATCAGTTTCTATTCTTCAACCGGAAGCGAGATTCGATGGGATGCTGCCCGCTCCGTGGGTGCCAGTCGCCAGGGAATGAAGTTGATCTTGAGCGGGATGGCGACCATGCTCGCCGCCGCGACTACCATCGGGGTTGCGTCGTGGCTTTCGGCTCAGGGAATCTGGAATCTGATGAGCCGTTGGTTATGCGCCTTATTGAATATCAAAGGAGATACGAAGACACCACATGCGCAGCAGTCTGGCCCTTCAGATTTGAGGAGTCTATACTACA
The DNA here is from genome assembly GCF_001773325.1 of Penicillium arizonense. NCBI lineage: Eukaryota > Fungi > Ascomycota > Eurotiomycetes > Eurotiales > Aspergillaceae > Penicillium > Penicillium arizonense. Next base: position 171,669 of record NW_019173288.1, on the reverse strand, counting down.
ATAGATCGCGCTTTTGGACGCTTGTTGGGAGCGGTATGACTCTCGGACTGTGGCTCATTCGACCGACCATACCCTATAATCATATGACCGGAGCTCTTCCGTTCGTCCTGCTCGGTGAACACTCTCGCGCCCGTCGGATTACTGTCGACTCGTTTCCTTTGCCTGAATTGCTGGCTGCGGAATTCTATGAACCTGCCAAAGGTCATTATAAAGGATGGGCGCCGACAATGGACGACGCGGGTAACCGTGGCTATGGTAATGATAAGCCTGCTTGGGCGCAGGGTCCTTTGCCTCTTGCGTTCGAGAGGTGGATTGTGAATCCCGAAGCTAACATGACCGGGATTACGAATACATCTCGAACTGAACTATCCGGAAGCGACGACAAGGGCGATCTTGGTCACCGGAATAAGACAACTGGGCCACGACAATACTTTTATAACCCTAGTCAGGACCCCACGCGCATCACCAACCTTGATTTAGATCCACTTGGGCCTCTGCAGGAGGCATTGAAAGATCACGCTATCCCGATCAACCACATCGTCTTCGTGTTTTTGGAAAGTGGCCGGAAGGACCTCTTCCCTCTCAAGACCGACTCTCGTCTTTACAATCAGATCCGTGAGACATACGACATCTACTCAGACGAAGATGTAGAGGACTTGCATGATAAGCTCTCTACGATCACTCCATTCGCAGAAATGCTCACTGGAGAAGAATCCGGCTTTGGTCAATCTGGACATATAAACTCCGAATTTGGAGGTATCAGTTTCGACGGGATATTGTCTGGGAGCAGCCTCAGCGCCAAATCGCGTCTTGTCAACTACTGCGGTCTTGGTCCACTGCCAGTGGACTTCATGCATGAGAATGATATCATTCCATACCAGCCGTGTTTGATGCACATCATGGATCTATTCAACCAGCGCAAGAGCGCCTCATCTCGCTCTGAGAATTCCACCAATGATCCCCGCGAGCGGGAATGGCAAACTCTCTACGCGCAGTCTGTTACTGGAGGGTTCCAGGACCAAACTGAGCTTATGGAATTGCTTGGTTTCAATCAGTCTTTGTACTCTGAGGATATTGACATTACCAATGCGAAGTACTACCACGATGGTATGGAGAAGATCAATTATTTCGGGTATGTTGTTACACCCGTGGTCCCGCTCGCTTGTCTATGCTAACGCCATTCAGCTACGCCGAGACCGAGGTCGGCCCTTATATCAAAGACATGATCAACGAAACTCTGTCTCAGAATAAGAGGCTCTTCCTCTCCCATTTCACGAGTACCACCCACCATCCCTGGGGTACACCCGAAGACTACCACCGCCAAAAGTACTTCGGACACAAACACCGATCACAGCACGAAGCAATGGACGACTTCCTCAACGCAAACAGCTTCGTCGACTCCTGGCTAGGAGAACTAATGGAGATGCTTCAGGAAGCGGGCATCGCCGACGAAACCCTAACAGTCTTCGTGGGAGACCAGTAAGTCCAACAACCCAACCCAAACCCCTCCCAACAAATACAAAGGCCAAACTCTAACTTCAACTCCAGCGGCCAAGCCTTCCGAGAAGACTGCCCAGTAACAGGAACCTACCAAAACCCACACATAAGCAACTTCCGCGTACCACTCCTGTTCCACCACCCACTCCTACCACGCCTACACCTAGACGTAAACGGAAGCGCAATCTCCATCCTGCCCACAATCCTCGACCTATTAGTAACAACATCCTCCCTGAACGAAGCCGACTCAATCATCGCCCAGGATCTGATGAACGAATACGAAGGCCAATCCCTAATCCGACCGTACCGCGCCTCGCACAACGGCCGCGAAGCATGGAACATGGGCGTCATCAATGCCGGCGGGACGATGCTCAGCGTTGGATCGGCGGCTGTGCCGTGGCGGTTGAATCTGCCGCTGAATAATGATTTCGAGTATCGGTTTACGGATCTGGAGAGGGATCCGTTTGAACTTGACCCTGCTACGGCTTGGTCTATGGGGGGTCTTGCTGCGGATGTTTATTCGAAGTTTGGGCCTGAGGCTGTGGATTGGGTGTTGAAGGCGGAGAAGGTTGGGCTTTGGTGGGTTACTGAGCGGAAGAAGTTGTGGAATTATGAGGATGAGGAGGAGTGAGGAAGTATTTGATTTGGTGATTGGCGGTTTGAGGTTGTTTTTTTGGCATGGTTCACTGCTGGCTGTGGATCTCTTAGATCTGTGATGGATTGGCTTTCTCTCGGCTGTATTTTGTACGATAATAGGGTTGGGGTTGTTAGACCCGCTGTATATAAAGACACGAATACCATGACTGTTGCTCTATCATATTTTCAGTGCTTTACACTTTGTTGGTGATGAATTGCTGGAAGGCGAAGCTTGATGATCCATATTGCGGGCGCGCAACGGCCCTATATATACCGAGTAGAACACTTCCAAATGTGAGCAAAGTGGCACAAAAATCTATTGTAGTGATATCATTGGCCTTATATGAACATGAGGAATACAAAAACCCGAAATAAATTTTATAGATAAATTCAAGGTAAGACAAAAAACGGAGATTGTACGACCAACCAGGACTTCAAGCCACCAAACCACGCCACAGAGCTTGCTCCCGCCGCAAACTACAATACTATTGACAGGGGAACATAGAAAAGAAATAGCATTATCTCAACCTAATTCATCAAGTTCCTAGTGAAAACCGTGGTGCAATCTATTCAAATCCAGGGACGGCGGAACTAACCTCAGCACCCATGCAGGTACCAAACTCAAAACCGTCGCTGGATCTAAAACAAAAGAAAAAAAAATCAAGACAAACAGCGTAGGAGAGACCCATAATATTCCCAAAACGGTTCTGAGTCTTTTGCTATTGGCTGACGGAAGCAGCTCTGTTGACCGAGGAATGTAACTATACTGGCTGGAATGCGACCTTGCAAGAGTCATGATGTCGAAGCTGCCCTTTGCTATCTACTCCCGTTGCCACTTGTAGGTAACTTTCGATCGGAAAATGGTTTTATTGGTTGCATTTGGTGGTCTTGGTTAGTTCTTGCTTTTTGGAGGAGCTCCTATCTAGGGGATATGTTCATCCTAGTACAAGTATGGGTTCTTTTTGTAGATCTGAACTGATCTACTTTCCTTTTAAATAAATGGAGCCATTATACGAACCTGCTGAAATGTACGTAGATGATCATCTAGATCATAGATCGTACCTGAACTCTAGATGTCCCCCGTTCTGGTGGACCCCGGTCTACTTCTCCATGTGGGATCTGTCCAAGACCCACCTGTCAAAGTGCTACATGTACATGTACCGGGAATAGACACAGATAAGTTAGAACCTTGGAAAGGATTTCCAAGGATCCATCCTTTCTGAAAGGCAATGTAACGGTTGAGCGCAGGTTTGGTGCTCAGCTGTCATATATTATCAAGACAATTCCTCTGTTGGCTCTAATCCTTCTACATTTGATCTATTCTACCTGTTGAGACTCAATTCCTCCACAATTTGTCAAACTTTATTTGTTAGTCGACTACATTCGTCCTGAGAATGCGCTTCTTCAACACCAGTCTGTCTTTGGTGCTGGCATCAACTGCCCTTGTCGCCGCTCAAAGCGCAACAATCACAGCCCCAAGCGGTGACGAGCAATGCTCTTCTGTGCCGTAAGCACCCAATAATCCAATTTTCCAAAATGCAAGCGACTCTAACACGCAAAAGACTCGTCCAAAATTGCGTCGCAATAATGCAAAAAGGCCTCGACAAATGCGCCTCAAGTGACTGGGACTGCAAGTGTTCAGGCGCAGCCAACATTTTCAGGTAAGTACACCAACCACCAACAGCATACTTCCATTCCACCTCATACCCAGATAGAAGCTGACATATCAAAAAAAGCTGCTACGCAGATTGCGTCGGCGAAGACCGCGTCTCCGCCGAACTCCTTAGCGAACACGACTGCCGCACCGCCAACGCATACGACAAGGGCCGATCCACCGTTAATGATGTATATACGACTCCCAGTCCTAATGCCATTGAAGCTACGCCTACAGATGCTACTACGACTGCTTCGGCTAAGAGTACGAGTGAGCCGACTAAGTCTTTAGGTGAGAAGGCGGCGCCGTCGAAGGGTGCAGCGGTTGCGAGGCCTGTTGGGAGTTGGTTGGCCCTTGTGGGATTAGGACTTGGTGTTGCATTTTGAGAGTTGGGTATTTGTTTCAATATATCATCACGGATTAAAGCATTAGAGTTAGGTAATTGGGATCTGTTTGGGTTGTCTGCTGTATTCTCTAGGTTGTGAGCTGTAGGCCTGAGGGTTAAACGCTGTTATGGTTCTGGGGTTGTAATAATAGTTCGTTTTACACGAGTCTCGAGAGTTCATAGATAGACTGCACTTTATATCAACCTGGACACTTCGAACTGTGACCGTAGTCACGTGATGCAATTGCTTGCAAGAATACTCTGTGTTTGTTTATGCCAAATCACACTGTAGAAAGAGACGTTTTAAGTGGACTAATCTACAATATTGCGGAGACTTAAGACGTACAGTATACTAGGTAAGGCTATTGGAAGGGTGTACGAAACACCAGAACCTTTTGAAATAAAAAATCCCACAGCGATCGTCTCCCGCTGACGAAGCCTCTAGCAGAAGGGTCCACCGGAATTTAACATGGAGCCTGGGAAAGGCCTCCGTTTCAACCCCTTCCCTGCGTCACTTGGGCCCAATTATAACTGGCGCTTGACTGTACGGTGGCCGTTATTGGCCCCTCGGGTGGCAGGGCCCTGAATGCTCAGATCCGCAGACCTCTTGCCCGTCTGGGCGCGCTTCACCTCCTGTCTCCCTTCTTCCCTGATGTTGTACCTTGTCACTCATTAGAACCATGCTGCTTTTCAGCGTCTTACTGGTATGGCTATGCCAGACTGTGCTGGCACAGTACTCCAGTGATGACCTCTTCTCCTTCGTTACGGTCCGCGGTCACGAATCCCACCATTTAAACCCTACGCTGACACCGTGTTAAAACTGCAGCTCCCCGATGTAAGAGCACTGAAATTCAACATCGAATACCACAATCGCGAGCGGGTCAGTCCCGGGTACTGGTTTGTCTCGCCATACCTACACATCGACCCCGACCCACCGAGCAGTCTTTACGAACAATACCAGATCGGTCCGCACATCTACGATGACGAAGGGGTGCGTTTCCACTATTCCGCGAGGCAAACCCACAAACTAACTGCATTCTCGCATTATAGCGCCTCGTCTGGACCGGCTCGCAACAGTTTGACAACCGCAATGTCTTCGATTTCAAGGTTACCAACAGTCTTGGCTCCGACCCGCACCTCTCCATGGTGTTGCAACACTCGTGGGATGGAGGAGAGGATTCTGGCTTCGGAATTGTCTTGAGGAACGATTATGAACAGGACCGAAAACTGCCTCTGCGACGCGACCTGGGTATTTTCGACATTCACGAGTTTAACATTCGCCCCGATGGCAAGTCCGCGCTGGTCTCCATTTACCTCTCCCATGAAATTACCCTCGAGGACTTTGGCCGCCCTGGTGAGCCTACCTGGCTCGAGTCTGGTGGATTTGCGGAGATCGACATGAACACAGCCGAGGTGATTCAGTGGTGGGATTCATTCAATCGGATTCCTCTTTACGAGAGTGTCCATTACGGCCCGGACTCGGCAGCGGAAGGACACCCAGGTTGGGATTATGTGCACATCAACTCTGTTGACAAGAATGAGGCCGGCGACTATTTGATCTCGGCGCGATTCACCAATACTATTTATATGATCTCGGGCATTAATGGAGACATTATGTGGCGACTGGGCGGAGCTTATACTAATTTCCAGCAAGACTTTACCTTCTCCAAGCAGCACGACGCGAAATTCGTGGAATCGAATGGGACACACCATATCATTTCTTTCTTGAACAACGCATCTGATGAGGAATTTAACGAGGAGAATATGTCGTCGTCTATGTTTGTGGAATTGGACACTGGCGCAAACCCAATGACCGCGCGTGTTATTCGACGCTACAACCGCCCTGACAGCGAACTCTCGAGACTCCGTGGAAACACCCAGCAGCTCCCGAACGACAATGTGTTCACGTGCTGGAGCAAAGGAGGCTATATCTCTGAGCATGGTGCCGACGGAGAACTCTTGTTCACAGCGAACTTCACATCTCCCCGCTACTCGAGCTACCGGGGATACAAATTTGAATTTACTGGCCGCCCCAACACCCCGCCCGATGTGGTGGCCTCGGTGTCTGGCACCGATGAGACCAACATGGTTACCTCGTTCTGGGTCAGCTGGAACGGAGCCACCGAGGTCGCGACATGGAACTTCTACGCCCAAGCCTCTGAATTCCACTTCCCCGTGCTCGTTGGATCGACTCCTAAGTTCGACTTCGAAACCATGTTTGTTAGCGCTGGTTACCTCGATTGGGTATCAGCCGAGGCCGTGGATGTCAACGGCACCGTCCTTGGCAAGTCCGAGGTGCATCGCACCAAGTACCCCAACTGGAAGTCTGTTGGATACAAAGGAAAGTCAAGCCATCCCCGCCCTAACGATCCCTCGATTATCTACCAAGCGAGCGACAAGACCGGCGGAGACAATGTCATAGACGAGGCGGGCCGTACCTCATCCGATGCAATGGACACCCAAACACAAAAGACCATCCAAGTCCTCAACCACTCTTACGAGGCTATTCGCAACATTGGCGGTCTATTCGCTTTTATTTTGCTTCTTTGCCTGTTCTGTGGTGTTGTGGCAAGCTATCTGGTCATTCGTGGCTGGCGGGTCCGGCTGTATCAGCGTCTTAAGATGGAGGATGGATTCCCTGAGGAGCAGGCGCACCTGCGATCTACACATCATGAGGATTAATGTGTCAAAAAGATGACATGTTTGCATTATTTGCGGGAGTTTTGTATATTATATCATTCTGGGGAATGTGGAACGCAGCCCAATGTGTATATAGTACTGGGAACTGGCTTCATTGATGACCTATTTCAGGTATCTTGGTAATTCCAATATATTTGGATCATATTAGATCTACCTCGAGCATATTTGATGTTTGTGTTGTGTGGGATAAAATCTCGGGAAAGATCAACCTATGAGGCTCCCCGCACTAGCAAGGGTTGGCTGATGCTAAATTCGCGAACTCCACAAGCTTGTATGCTTCAAGCAACTATGGCAACCCGGGCTGTCCTAGATCAATGGTGACAGAAGGCGAATAAGGAAACACGAGAGACACAAAATAGCCATGACTAGCTTGTCAAGTGGAATTCAATTGCCCGGTGTCTTATTTTTGCAGTTCCAGAACCTCCGGCGTGCTAAACTGGCCCACAATCAGATCTGGAATATCTCCGAATCTTTTTACAGACGTGTAAAACACCCCGCACGACAAGACTCGACGGCGTTTTACCCCAAAAGAGGTGTGTACCCCTCGATTCTGGCCCACAGCTGTTACTTGATAAGAATTCAGCAAGGGATTCCCGGGTTTCGGGAATAAATGTGGCAATATTCCCGAGAAAATTATTCCCGAAGATTCTTTATATTTAGTCACCGTGACTCAGTGGCGGTTTCTTTGTTTCCTCTCTTGAAAGCTCTATTCCAATTATCAATTGTTGTTTTCATTCATCTTGACCATCCAATTAATACCCACCATGCCCTCAACCAGCTTATGCCAAGAGGAGGCATGTCTTCCATACAGCCTGATGGACGACTACAGCGAAGGAGCTCACCCCCAAATCCTAGAAGCTCTCCTACGAACGAATTCCACACAACAAGCCACCTACGGAACAGATGAATACAGTGACAATGCGAGACAATTGATCCGAAACAAGATCGGCTGTGCCGAGGACGAAGCCGATATCTTTTTTGTTCCCAGTGGCACATCCGCAAACCTCATTTCAATCGCCAGCTGCTTAAGACCATACGAGGCTGTTATTACTCTCGAGTCGGGACATATTGCCTGCAAAGAAGCCGGTGCAATTGAGGCAACCGGACACAAGCTTATCCTTGTTCCTGCCGTCGATGGCAAGATGACACCCACGAATCTCCAGAAAGCCATTCAGCAAAATCAATTCTTCCCTCATATGGCCAAGCCTCGCCTTCTTTATATCTCTAATGCCTCGGAGACTGGAACCGTTTACACGAAACGCGAGCTTAGCAATTTGTCGGCTATTTGCAAGCAGTCAAATCTCCTGCTTCTCATGGACGGAGCTCGAATCGGAACTGCGCTTTGCTCTGTTAAGAATGATCTCACGCTCCGCGATATCTTCGAGATGACAGACATTTTCTGGATTGGTGGAACCAAAGCTGGTGCGCTGATGGGGGAGGCAATCGTCGTCAAGCAGCACCTGGCCGAGGGCTTCGTCTTCCACCTCAAGCAGCATGGTGCCTTGTTGGCTAAGGGACGCATTTTGGGAGTTCAGTTCATGGAGCTGTTCAAGTCAGATTTATTCTTCACATTGGCTACGCATGCCAACGAGATGGCTCAGAAGATTTCCATCAATCTTGAGAAGCTTGGATATAGGCTTGCTGCGGATACGGAGACAAATCAGGTGTTTGTTATCCTTCCCCAGGAATTAGTTCGGAGACTGCAGGACAGATTCCGTTTCTATACTTGGGAGCAGCTTGATGATGGAAATGCGGTGGTTCGTTTCGTGACCTCTTGGGCGACGGATGAGCTGCAGATAGATAAGTTCAATGCGTGGGTGCAGCAGTGGACTGCGGCAGCCAAGTGAATTGCCACTTTCCTGCTATTGATGGAATGACCATTAAAATAGACGCATTAATATATAATATAACACAAAGTCAAGATCATGTCGATGTTCAAAGTTCACAGCTTAGGCCGATCACCTGATCGCCCTTAGCCACATTCGGATGCTGCGATACCTCCCGAAGCTCAACTCTCGCTTCCTTGCGCATCTGTCTGCTCCTTTGTTCGCCAAAAATAAATGAAAGTAAACATAATGGTCCAATTGCGCTCCTACGTTAATCCGACGCGCTTGGCTTCCTGATATACCCGATACATGGCCGTCACTTCTTCATCTACCCCTGCTCCACCCACTCGAGTATAGACTCGATGCGGCTATCAATATCATGTGATGCTTGTCGGTGAGTAGTACCAGGAAGTCTTACTACATGACCTGAACTGAACAACCGCCTAGCCAAGCAAAAGTCAAATGCATCCATGAGGGACAACCACCCTGTCAACGCTGCCAAAAGACCAAAAACCAAGAATGCAGCCTATCAGATCCACGCGTCGCAAGAAAGAGCTCAAGAAAGAGCACCCTCTCATCAAGAAGTCCAAGAAAACGAAAGGCCTCATCGGCCTTATCGCCAGTCCTCAGGAATACAGATCGAGTGACCGCTCAGAATGCCAGTGCCACGGCGGCTCCAGATGCGGATGACCCCATCACCGCATTGTCGCCAGCGATCGTAATCAGCGCAGTAGAAACCTACAGAAAGAAGTTCCCCATCACCAACTTTCTGCACTACCCTTCTTTAATTTCCGACATATCCGCCAACGTCCACTCGGTCGATTCCGTTTTCGTTGCCTCGGTTCTTTCATTGTGCGTCCGGTTCATGAGCAGTGATGAACTTAAAGAAGAGGATTTCTATGCCGACTATGCGCGCAAACATCTGGCCCAGCGCGTTCTTGAAGCTCCGTCGCTCTACCTTGCCCAGTCGCTTGTGATGATCTCATTCTATGAATGGGGGTCTGGACGACCATATCAAGCGTGGATGTACAGTGGTATGTCTGAATTTCGTGGATACAAATATAGACTGTTCGCTGACAAGTAGCAGGAATGGCTACCTACATGATCCAATCACTTCTCAAAATGGCAGATGACAGCATGGAACACAACCCGCAAGAATTCCACGCATCTCAAACACAATACGAACAACTGGTCAGGACCTACTGGTGCTGTTTCGCGCAAGACTGCGAACTGAGTTCCGGAGCACGGCAACATTTTGCACTTTCATTCTCTCAAATCTCTGTACCCCTCCCAATCAGCGACCGGGACTTTACTTTCAATCATATGCCCGCTAGCAGGTTAATGCCCGCTGATATGAACAAGGGGTGTGCATTGGCCAGGGATCTGACAATTGAGCACGGTCTCACAATTGTAACTCGAGGATTCGACATCTTCGTTCGAATTTTGAGATTTGCGAATGAACATCGACGCGCGCTGGCTTCTATGTCTTCGGATGATTCCGCGACATCACCGTTGCTTTTGACGTGGCAGAGATTAAAAGAAGAACTGGATGAATGGAGGTTTCTCCAGGATAATACCGTTCGATATCCCGATACTAGTGTTCAATCTCACGTGGCTCTTGGGTATGGAGAGCTGTTCGCATATATCAATTTGGTGTATTGCATGAGGTATGCACACCATCCCTGATGAAGTCGTGATTTCGATACTGATCTTTCCGAAGCATACTATTCCTTCACCGCGATCGCTTCTTATCAAATCTCAAACCACATGCCGACGTATTCCACGACACAAATGATGACATCCAAGGCGAGCCAGATACAATCAAACAACTCTTCGAAGCAGCCCAACAGATTGGAGGAATCCTCTCAGCCCTCGACGCCTCTGGCGCACCGGTTATATCACCATACTCAGGCTTCAGTGTCTTCGTCGCCGCCCATATCAACATGTACGGAACAATCGCCCCACAACGATATCCTGGGGGCCCGGAAAGAGCGGAAGAAGAGAAGAGCAGAAACCTCGTCTACCTCGAAAGACTAAGTAAACTTTGGCCAGTTGGTCGCAGCTGGGTAAGTCTTCCCTTCCCTTCCACCATCACCATCCACCATAAACCATCCATCCAAACTAACAATAAAAACAGTGGCGAACGGTCCAAGAAGCAAACCGCTTCTACGAAACCGTAAAAAGTAACCAGACAAACACGGACTCAGGAATGCACAGTCCGCGCCGCTTCGCACTGGCAGGAACACTGGACGAATACGGCGACATCCGATCACGACCGAGTAGAGATGCACACGGGACTCGAGCGGCGACTACCGAGTCGGGCGATACTCATAGCTCACATGCTGCTCATGGGAGGACATCTTTGTCGCCCGGTCTGCAGGGTGACTCTAATTTGGATAGTGCTTCGCTTGGTGGCCATCATGATTTTGAAACTGATATGTTTCAATGGCCTTTTATCGATGCTTCTTGGTCTACGGGGTTTGATGCGGGGTTGGATGGGCTTTGGTATAATTCCGGGCTTTTTGATCCGAATCCTTCAATTCGATGAGGGTGATTTTGGGTAGTTGTTATTTCTGGTTAGGTTTTAGTAATGGCTTGAGTGGAAGATATTAAGGAAGATATGGAGAAGATATTGTCAAAGTGGCAACTGAAAAATATGTACACTAAGTTAAGTGAAAGGCATTGTTTTTTTAGAGCATCATATGGACTTGGCTCTGGTTGGCTCATATACCCCTACCACGTCAAAGAGCCATCACATCCCGCCATTGGCCGATCATTTTACGAGGACCGTTAAGCTTATTCCTGCAGGATCAAAAAAGCCATGGAAGCTTCCACCATTCTTCTCTGCACGGCCGTTTAAAGTATAAAACCCGATCATCAAGCTAGATAAACCCCGAAGCCCAATCTTGGAATAAACATCGAGTCACACTCACACATGATGTATATATTGAACCGAATCAAACTGCCCAATATCAGATAATCAAATAATATCGAATCTATTATTCTAGAGAATTCATTATAGATACACAAAAGGGTATACACAACCAAAAGAAAGGCACCAAAAAAAGGCGCAAAGGCTAGGGAGAGCCAAAAAAAACTCATGTACAATACACATGCACGTCATGGTCATGAAGCCTCAACAGTCTGAGACACAGCGACCGTTTTCCGAATCCCGTCTTCAGGGTTATAAGGCTCGCTCGCCTCGGGCGCACCAGCGAACGAAATCAGATGGCTCTGATCACCGAATGCAGTGGCCTTATCCCATTCGGAGGCAACCTTGGACGGGGCGGACTTGCGTTCGCGTTCGCTTAGGGCCATGTTCGAGCTGTGTTGGTAGTATTTGTCCGAGACTGTCTTTTTGTAGTGGGCCAGGAGGACGTTGAGGATTGGGAGACAGGCGCAGATTAGACCGACGCCTCCTTCGGCATTTCTGTTGTTTGTTAGGTTCATGAATGGAACGGGGATGGGAATGGAATGCAAAGGGACAGGGGTGAACATAACATACCCAGACAGGATGACTCGAACAAACATCAGACTCATGTCGGTCGAGTTACCATCCTTCAACACGAGAACTAGACGGTACAGACTGAACCCTGTAGCCAAACCACCAGCACCGAGAAGACCCATCACGCGCAGCTTGCGGTTCCGCGACATTTGCAGGGACCACGTGAGCGGCAGGGGCAGGATGAGGATGATGATATCACTGACAACACTGATAACCGAGTCGGCGATCAGAGCGGCGGCTTGGTCGAGACAGGAGCCGCCCTCCACTGGACCGAGCCAGTACATTGGGATCGGGGCACACATGCGGATCTTGATGATGAGAGCGACGGTGTAGTAGCAGCAGAGACAGCCGAGGAAGATGTAGATGAACCAGACTTTGCCGCGGTAAGGAGCGAAGATGCGGGTTAAGATTGAAAGAAGGGCGATTTTGACGAAGAGAGCCATTGGGCAGTAAAGGATTGTTGCGATGTAGCAGAACTTTTTGAATTGGATTTGGGTTGCGCCGTCTAGTTCGTCGAAGTGGTAGCCGCCGCCATGTTTGCCGACTGGGGGATTGTTAGAGGTGGTTTGGTTAGATTGGGATAGATAGGTGGTACTTACTGACGATACTGATTGCGCAGTATCCCATGAACAATAGCTAGTTGATGTTAGTCTCTGTCGAGGAGTCCGAGGTTAATTGAACGTACCCAAGCTACGATACAGCTATCTAGAAGACAGGTTAGAAGGAGCTGAATAGTGAACAGGAAGAAACATACAATCTTCAACCCCCAGGGTTTGCTTGAATCGTATCCGGGTGTAAAAGCGCAAGGCGACAAAGAGAGTAACGATCGGAATACAGAGACATTGCGTGACGAGATTGATTGTGTTGAGAACATCCGTTGGGTGGTCAGACATGATGGGCTGAAAGACAAAGGATCACATCACCCTGGGGAGCTGATGGGATAAAGAAGGACAATGGAACCAGTGCATGCGACTCAATACGATCTTGACAAAAATATCTGATGAAAAGGGCAACCGAAGCGCCGACGGCGATCCCCAGTGGAGACTGGAAGGCTATCGATCCGTGGCGTTACGCCATGGGCAGACGTGATTGATCGGGGAATTGGAATAGTTCCACCACGGAATAGAAGTCTGCGCCGAGTGTGCTCCAATCGAGTAGTTCTGGGCGATTCCTAGCCGAGGTAATCGAGTCTCCACCAATGCATCAGAGGTCCGAGCGACTGTTGTCTGTTATTTGCCGACCCAAATATGTGCACGAGATCGCCACGAGTCCGTCGTTTGACCATTACACAACTTGGGAATAGTCGAACCCTATGTTCCCGTAGCCGAGCTGACACCTTTGACACTTTCATATGTATTGTTCACTCCGTGCGCCATAGTCGTTTCAATTCTCCCTGTTACATGTACTCCGTACTCCGTACATAATATTATAGACGATAAAATGACCATCCATCAGCTCAGCGGCAAAGACTCCGGTCTATTCCGACCCCTGACTATCTCCAATGGCAAAATCACCCTTCAACACCGTGTGGTTCACGCGCCGTTGACCCGCAACCGTGGCGAGCCACTGAAAGCTTCCACTCCAGAGAATCCCAATCGAATCTGGATTCCTGGGGACCTCATGGTGGAGTATTACTCCCAACGAGCAACTGAAGGTGGCTTGATGATATCCGAGGGCATCCCACCATCACTGGAGGTAAGTGTGTATAGCTGTCAACCCTAAATCAGCCCCAAAACAAGCCAAAACAGTCAAAACAGACAACAGTCAAAATCAACCTATTTCTCATTTCCGCACTGTTCGCGTCTCCATCTCAAACTTTAACACAATTTTTTTCTTCAGAGCAATGGAATGCCCGGAGTTCCGGGCCTCTTCATCCCCGAACAGGCCCGCGGCTGGAAACGCGTCGTCGACGCCGTGCATGCAAAGGGAGGATTTATTTTCTGCCAGCTGTGGCACGCAGGCCGAGCGACAATCCCACAGATGACCGGATCGCCCGCTGTCTGTCCATCGGCAAGTGTGTGGGATTCCCCAACGGAGTGTTATTCGCACCCGCCCGAGGGCTCCACTTCGCCCGTGTTGTACGCGAAACATCCACCGGTCGAAATGACAGTGGAACACATCCAGACAACTATCGCTGATTATTGTGCTGCTGCCAAGACCGCTATTGAAATTGGGTTCGATGGTGTTGAAATCCATGCTGGTAATGGTTACTTGCCTGAGCAGTTTTTGAGCTCCAACATCAATAAGCGAGAGGATCGCTATGGTGGTACCCCCGAGAAGAGGTGCCAGTTTGTCTTTGAGCTTATGAGTGCTGTTGCTGCGACGGTTGGCGAGGAGAATTTGTCGATTCGCTTGTCGCCGTTTGGTTTGTTTAATCAGGCGCGTGGGGAGCAGCGTTTAGAGACCTGGTCGTACCTCTGTGAGGGCTTGAAGAAGTCCTTGCCGGCGCTGTCTTATGTTAGCTTTATTGAGCCGGTATGTTATCTGTCTTTTTACTTCTGCCTGATTTCCCCTGCTAACTGAGTCAGCGCTATGAGCAAATCTTCGATGTTGAAACTAAGGACAAGTTCCTCGAGAGCTGGGGTCTCGCAGACGTTACCCTCGATCGCTTCCGTCGGATCTTCGGCTCCACCCCCTTCTTCTCTGGTGGTGGGTGGAATGAAGAGAACTCCTGGGGAGTGGTCGAGTCCGGCAAGTATGATGGTATGATCTATGGCCGGTACTACATCAGCAACCCGGACTTTGTCCGCCGCTTGAAGGAGAAGTTGCCCTTGACTCCTTATGACCGAACTCGCTTCTATGGTCCATTCGAGGATAATGCTTTCCACTACATCGATTACCCTACTGTGGATCAGAGCTAGGGTAGTAGAATATAGATAGAGATAGAGATAGATCCGTACATAGTTGGGTGGCATTTGTTCTCGCATCCTGCCCAGGTGGTCTAAGGTGCTTTCCTCCACGTTTACCATGAATTGAAACTTGAAAGACTGGCAATGATGTTAGGTATATTTGTCTAATCAATTCAATATAAACCTGTTTAAATGTGTCATTACTTGTTACTTATCGTGACTATCGTCTCTAGGCTACATGGTGGAGCTTGGAAGCACCGGCCAAAAGGTCTGGAACTATTTCCCGGCCCCCAAGGTTTGCTAGCCATAACACCGGGTCTTGCGCCATATGTACATGCAGGAGGATGGCCGAGCACAGTGGAGCCCCTGACACAATGAAGATCTACAGTGGTATCATAAGTATTTGACCTCCGGTATTTTGACCTAAGGCCCACTTTGTCATACTGCCTAGCAGAAACCTCAGAACTTCAGTTTCAATCTAATAGCTAGTAGGGTATCCTTCATAATTAGAAACATCATCCACTACCCCCTTCCCGCGTATCAAAGGCATATCCAAACACAAGAATGTCAAGTTGTATTAGAATGCGTTGGTATATAGCGTGTGAACTATCCTGTTAAGACGCGCGAGGTTATAACCTAATCAAGTAGACGGTATGATCGGCAGTCAAGGCTCGAAGTACCGAAGGTCAAATACTTATGATAAACCACTGTATTGATTGAATCTTGGCGTATGCGTGTACTTGTACTTTGGCAGAACCGATATTGAGATCGGCCTAGCAGGCTGCGCTCGCCAAGTGCGTGTATTTCGGAGATACACCGGTTTCAATTGACGTTATGGCCACCTTGATTGCGGCTATCGAGTATACATGCGAGTGAAAAAGAAGGATTTAGTAATTCTGCGAGCTGTTTGATATCTGAATGATACTATGAACGGACCATAGATTGAAACTAGTTGGTTAAGGAATATTTCCATTACCTACTAGGATGATGTTCGAAGGATTGAAGGATTGTCTCATTATTGAGTGATTACCTTGGAACAGCTAGCGGTGGTAGCTGGAAACAGGAAAGATCTGAGTACGAAAAGCCTCCAGTTTAGTGTTCATTTAGGTTCTAATACACCGTAGAAATTATGAGGGGTAAGAAAGCCGAGAACTCATTGTACCGCTTCCTTATAGGTGTTGCAAACCTAGAAAGTACCATTGATAACGCTGCGGGTAGCGGAGATCTCGACATACTCTGGCCAGGTCATTCCTTCAGAAGTCGGCGACAATATCGAGAATCCCGCTACCTACAGCTCTACTGATAATACCGCCTTGTCCATACACAATCTACTATTAACACAGAGACTGAATGTTAAGGAACTACAGTAGATACAAGACTGGTCCCTTTTATCCCTCAGGAGCGTGTAATCTCGATGCTCAGTCTGTAGTACAGTTGGGTGCTGAAACCTAATGTTGTACAGGACATTCCCAACACACAGGATCAAGAAATATCGTAACAATTTATCTGCTAATAATAAAAATATAAATTCAGATACCAAGAAAAGATAATTGGAAATAAGCTTGGCATATAATTTTGTCGAAGAAGGCTGTACTGCATCCAGCGAGGTGAAACTGCAGTGCCCTTCGTGATCATCATCGCCGCTCTGGTCGATGACCCAATCTGGTGGCGGATCAGTCTCTCCCCACACCAATTGACCCAAGGCTGCAGTGTCTGTATCATTCTTGGGAGGGTGGCAGACGGCGCTGATTGCAGCACTGCAAGACCCGGCTAATGGTATTGTAGACTTGAATCTCCGAAAGGAGTGAGCAACCAAAAAGGAGATAATGAGGAACCTAACCACAACGGCAAAAAGCAAAGGAAAAGGCGTCTGGCTAGCGAACTGCTCTCCATGTCATAGAGCGGTTGATCGTCCACGCTGTAAGGTGTCATCTGAACGTAATATATGCTCTCTGAGACAAGCCAATGGAGTACCATGTACAGTACCATTATAGGAATGCCGTACTGATAAGGCACACTGAGCCAGTAGGTTGAATGCTGCTGGCTGCCTTTGACGAGCCGGGTGACTCGAAGTGGCTTGCGACCTGCTCCATAAGAGCTATACTCTGCGACCGCCAGCATACTAGTAAGCACACTATCGTAAAAATAGTAGCTAACCGTGACCAACAATTGGGCTGAGTTTGCAGTGAGTACGGCGCTCATCGGAGACCAACCTGAGCTGCTAAAATCTTGGTAAGTTCTGCTCACGCTCTCCGGGTCCCATAATTGATTAAATTGAAAAATCGGGCTAGGCCGAATCCACTGTATGAGCATAAGTACAATACCTATTATGATTGATGCCGAACAACTAAAGTCTCAGTTAGTTGATTTGCCCCTAATATCAAGGGTCGGTTTTTAAAAACTGACCAGATTAACGTGACTAGCCACCGTTTCATGCTGGAAGCCTTTTTCCACTGCTTGCTGCGTGATAGTTGTCTGTATGTAATGACTTATTCTTGGCCTCCTAGGTGCTTCCAGTGCCCGTTTTGAATGCACCTCGAAGAGGCCCAGCACACTCCCTTGGGAATGAACAGGTGATAGAGGCCCGGCTGCATAGGCTATTTAGCAACCTTTACGAAGCTAAAAGGCAAAGATTGCTCGAGTAAGTACCTAATTTGAATCAAAGGCCCTTAGGCTATTATTAACACTCCTTAGGTTTCATTAGTGCTAGTTCCGACGATAAGTCGGTGAAAGTTAATATATACAGCATCGAAAATAGAGAGCAGGTCGCCTAGGTGATAGTGAACAAAACCGGCACCGTATCTTTCGTTAACCGATAGGGAGACACGTCTAGTTATATGCTAGAAAACGGTATTAAGGTGCCAAGTAAATGTAGCATCGGTAATACAGTTTCCTCTTAGACAACCACGCCGATCTCTATGGGCAGTCAGTCCTCGTTCTCAACTACAATCGGCAGATCCGCTTCTAGAACAGCCCGTGCTAATCAATGTCTAACTCCGATATTCACGTCGACGCCTGCAAACAGTCAATCTTTTGCTTCAACTTCAGCCGGTAAATCGGCTACTAATATTGCAGATCAATTTCCATCTAACCTTCTTCCGGATCTCCTCGAGAAGATCCTAGGATAAGGGCTTCTCTATAAAGTCACGACGTTAAGAAAGTCATACTGTAACCTATGATCGGATATCGGAGTTAATAGCCTACTTATTAAGTGGTAGGCAGTTTTGCTTTTCTATTAAAGGGGGAATATCGCGTAGAAACTTGGATTTAGGTCGACTAGTATAAGGTAGCTAGATATAGACTAACTCTAGCCTAGACACTACGTCCTTAATATACTAGAGAATATTATCCATATTTTTCGATTTATCTAATACGTCTAGAAAGATAAAGACCTTCCTCTAGACTCCGAATATCTTAAAAGCAATAACCGAGAGTGCCTTTATCGTAGGTTGGTCGCTGCTATTCGATTGCTTAAAGCATTCAGATGAATTGCAGAGCCAACCCCACCTTAGTAAAACTAGAAAGCTAGTGACCGTAGCATACTATCTAAGGTCTGCTTTGTGGTGTCGCCAAAGTCAAAGAAGAAGCTGAGGATAAGACCGTCGCTTCCCTTCGCGAGATGATCGAGCACAGTCGTACTAAGAACCGTCTTTCCATATCCCGCGAGCCCGTACAGCCATAAATGTCGACGTGACCCTAAGTGCCACGACTGGAAGACGGGGTTTTCTAGGAGCCACGCGCCTATCCCCACATGGCGGAGCGTCCTCGCGTGATTAGCGTTTGTAGACGGATCCGGGGGACAAAGCCAGCGCCTGATCTTATCGGTAGGAAGGTCAGACCTGATGGAATCAGTTGCAGCTTTCGTTGCAACTGTCGTCTGCTACACGCTATCAATCTGTTGTTGAACTACTCGCAGTCAGGACGTATGCCAAGTTCGAATACTCTTCGCTTATCTCCCAAGAGACTAGCAGCTGCTCCAGCAACTTAGAGTGATAATCAAGTGGGACTACGTATTACACGATGGTGTGGCATATTAGACTCACCCTTCACCGGGTTTAGCTATACCCGAAGGTGAAACCCCTTTCGTGATATACAATCAAAATGCGACATAGCCTTATCTGATCATCGTGTGGAGTACGGTGCTACTTATCAAAGTGCCAACGGGAGAGTGGACATAGCAGTTCATAGGTGAGAATCGTGTCTGGACCCAGCGAAGATTGTTGAGTAGAGGGACGCATTCCAGTGGTGTAAGTGGAACGGGCCCAGTCACCCTCCCGAGTGATCAACTCCATTAACAGATATGGAGTTGCGAAAGTTAAAATCGAACAGATCGTAGAAATCGGTAACGCCACCAAGCCCAAAATCTGGTGGCAGCGGCTCCAAGGCTTCTCTCTCAGACCCTTCTGTAGGGACCACGGCGCTGAAGTGCTGATCCCTTAGGCAAAGAATCTCCCGAGCAATGATACCTACCTCCTGGTAAATCCTTTTCCCCTGTAGCCAGTACTCGCTCATGATCTTCAGAGTCCCCATGCTTAGGCGGATCTTCTCCCGGCTGAGCTCCAGCTGCACCCCTTGGTAGATGTACCGACAGGCTGAAAGATGAGCAATGGTGGCATTGGCGATCATGCATATGATGAATGGGGTATGTGTCGCGATGTTGATGGGGACAGTCATCAAATTATTTAGCTTCTCAATGGCCTTGAGACACTTGAAGGTATGCGTCTGAGTTTCGAGGTTGTTGCATCCACGTTGGGCCTCAGGAGGAGGTGGGGGAGAACATTTGCACAAGGCTTCAACCGGGCTATACGCCAGAGAGGATAATTGGCGATGCATCTCAACCGTATACCTGAAGATGTTAGGATTTCTTAACAAATTGGATAAGTAGAACCAGCATACGCGTGAAGAATGAAATTAGCCTTACACAGCAGTTCGTCAAGAGATCCATCACGCCGGACTGCGTTTCTCTTCGATGGTGGAAGCAATGAATACCATGCTGCAATGCTGGTGTCAGCATTAGCACACATTGAACTGTGCTGTATAGGGTCTTCTGGGCTACGACCGGGAGCCAGTGCGAGGCCAATGCCTCGTGTCAGCCCAATCAGCTCTGCAAATGAAGAGAATCCTTGTTTGTCCTCAGGTAAGAATTCTCGCATATCGTATTCCTGGAGAGATTTCGGTTGGGGGATTTGCTAACGGCAGGTTCATTTGGTCAGTCAATTGTAAGCCCAGGACGTCTCCGGAGAGCACTTACTCCAGACTCATAGTCATGCTCCTCGCAGGGCATGTCCACCGTCATGGGGATGTTGGTGGTGCGTAACGGGTAGGTGTGAGTGCTGCCAGCCATATGCGCATCTGCGATGTAAATCATCCACCATGTCCGCCGCCAGCTTTCCTCAAGCACCGGGTCACCCTGCCCATATTGCGCGGAGAACCTCTTTTGATTCATGCCTAGTTTTAACGCCATCTGGATCGCCTCGTCAAGAAACCTTAGGCCGTGGTCAATTTCATCGCACCAGTACACGGCGATCGAGAAGAGTAGAACCGCCTGCACGTCGAAACCGGTGAACCGCGGTTGTCGCGCGTGAAAGGAAGCTAGGAACTCTTGTATTCTCGTGGCCGGCGAGATGGACTGGATTGCGACTGTGAAATTTGCCCCAATGTACTGCATCACCAGGAAAAGAAGTTGCAGCGTCTCTGGCTCCGTGGTCAGGCGCCGCTTGAGGAAGCGATATGGGAGCACACATGGATGCGCAGCGTGAAAGTAGGAATAGTAGCACTGCAAAAGCTGGTCTGGGTCGCTGCTGTCGTCACTACTGATTGGTGTCGCAACGAGCTCATCTACATTGCCCATACTGCCCTCCGTTCTGGTCCAATTCCACGGTTCGCGCGAAGCTTGCGATGGCAGCTCAGTTGGCTGCTGCAGACGGCGGCGACCTCCACGGCGCGACTTGAGATAGACACATTGCTTCTTTTCCGTGACACAGCGAGAACATGCAGGCATCACCGCATCACAGCGCATATGTCGATCGCGACATGGCACACATGCAAGCGAGATGCGAGCAGATGATTTTGCTGAGCCAGAAGTGTCGGATGTTTCAGTCATGGTATCTGGTATAGACTAGTACATGCCGGCGTCGCGTTCCTTTGCTTTTCGGGGCCAGAGCATCAAATAAACCAACCCTCGTATATAAAACCATATGAAACAATTCCCCACTTTCGCCCGTAATGACGGCCGGTCGGTCCGCCGTTTGACCGACTCCGACAGAACTCCAAAACCCCCAATTCGTCGATAGATAGAAAATAGGGGAATAATTACCCACTCTCGCCACTTGAGGCGCCTGTTCGGCCCGCCAATTGACCGAGTCCGACGATAACTCTAAAAATCCTAATTTGTGGAGGCTCCTCCGCGAGGATGGAGTAGCACCTGGAGAAAATCTCACGCTCGTACCGACGTCCGATCTACCAGGGCAGTTGACAAGCTAGTAGTGGAAGACCGGCTCCCCGCTTGTGAGAGGGGAGCTTTAGAAAAATGGGATTTTTGTTAGCACTGGCTATGCACCTATGCAAAGTAGATATACGTGCAAGGAAAGTAAAGGAACGATAGAAGCATCCTAACAGGCAATCGTTCTGCGGCTCAAGAAGAGGCATTTTGTGAGGAGTCCAGTAATTCCTAAATTCGTGGTGACGGTATGGGGAATAGAATCAGCTTCATGTCTCTCGTCATCCTTTGGAGCTTATATAGTCAAGGAGGGGCTGTGAGGGGGACAGTTAAAGTGACAACTACGATATCTCGCTCACCTGGGGTGTTTCTACATCCCCGTGAGTTGAATAGGCTATTAACGACATTCTATCCTGACACGCTCACAATAATTCTAACCACTTGTCGCCATCTCTCATAATCGCCCCACTCCGGTATACGACCTCTGCCGGAAGTCGGCGAAAGACAAAACAGCCATAAGTTCTACTTTCATATCAGCGATGCGCAAAGCGAATCAAATCGCCAAACTGAGCGAGAAAACATATTGATTCTACCCGATTCCTGCATTCTTCACATTAAGTGGTTTCTCTCATTCGCCGGCCCAAGTATTCATAACCTTGGCGATACCAAGTAAACAACTGATAGCCTAACAGATGGTTTGTAAGAGTACCTCTGCTGTTAGCTTTGGTCCACAATGAACGTCCTATCATCTGGTCTCTTGAGAATCCTGAAGTTTACGGCGAATGAGTAGGATGGAAGCAGATAATCCAAGAAAGAGTACTCGAAAACAAATACGATTACAGATTGATCTACAATTACTCGAACTTTCCGGTAACTCGGTCATCAGTAACCAGAGACAGAGACATTCAGGGGGGATTTCAACCTTTCCCAGAGTGTCCTCTACTTTGATTTAGTTAACCATCTTATTCATCTGATGTTGGTTCCGCTTGATTAGTCCATACTGTATCAGGTTGCTCTGACAGTTGGTTATTCTTGCCAAACGGTGATATGGATAGCCTACTGTATTGTAAAACGGAATCGTCGATCGGTACAATAGTAATTAATACGTCTATGCCACAAGCGCAATCCCCAAGTCAAGCGCTCAGCCCAAGGAACGCCCATCCTGCTAGAGAAACCAAGGAGGGCCTGGACGGCTCAAAAGCACTGAGCAGATAGGCGGTTTGGGCGGAGGAAATGATCAGACTTTCAGCCCTAGTACCCGACAACTAATAGGCTACCCGGGATGAAAGCGGCCCAACAGGGCAGAACAGGGTCTCAGCATCATTGATTTTCGCGAGGGCGAAAAACGGCGCATACTCTGCCAGTGTTAAGAGGTGAAAGAACTTTGTTTGTCTTTTCCAAAGCTTATACAAATGTGATACACATTCATAATAGCCTATCCGATGACCGGCTGTATTTGTATTGTGGTGGAGTCAAGATCCATTTAACTATACATGTCAGCTACCCGACCGTGGATTTCCTACTGGCTCAAGGGTAACAAAGACAACATTGGATATGAATTATGGTGCCACGATGCCTTTTGATTAATCGCCCCTTCCATAAATTGTAATTTATTAGACTCTCGCTGAAAGGACTGGTTACTGGGAAAGGCATATAAGTCGTCCGCTTTCCCTCAAACCTGGAATATCCAACCATTGTCATTGTCTTAAGCAGCAAAGAAAAAAGGATTCCTCTTCGGCCAACGATGTCGATAAACACTCTCCCATCTACCGTACGCGCTCTGCTGCAAGCAGACCCCACCTCAAAAACCATTACACTCGTCGAACGCCCTCTGCCAAAACCGAATTCTGCTAAGGGGGAACATCTGATCCGTGTTTATGCTGCCGCTCCATGTGCAGGAGAACTCCTATGGCCCAGTTTCGGTGACATTCCTGGGAAGGAAATCATCACCTGCGACGATGTTGCAGGAGTCGTTGTGAGCGCCCCAGAAGGCTCTCCATTCAAGGAAGGAGATGAAGTGTACGCTCGCACGAGCTATTACCGCCCTGGATGTGCTCGTGACTACGCAATTGCCACCACCGATGAATTAGCTGGTCGTCCCCGTAAGCTGAGCTGGGCGGAATCTTCGGCCGTGCCACTCGCTGCGGAGACTGCATGGCAGGCTCTGTTCAAGCATGCCGGAGTTGGCAATTTCGATAGCCCGAACTGGAAGGGTAAACGCATCTTGGTGACTGGGGCTTCGGGAGGGGTCGGGACCTGGGTTGTTCAGATTGCAAGCCAAACGGGAGCAGAAGTGGTCGGTACTTGTGGACCAGATAACCTAGACCACGTCCAGGCCCTAGGAGCCAAGCAAGCGCTGAACTATCGCTCGCTCAAGATTTCCGAGTGGGGTCAGAACCCAGTGAACAAAGTCGACGTGATTATTGACTGTGTTGGCGGGAAATCACTTGAAGATGCCTGGTGGTGCCTCCGTGACAACGGCGTGATCATCAGTATCAATCAGCCGCCGGAAGGCAAACGACCCGCAGGGTTTTCAGGTTCCAATGTGAAAGATCTTTTCTTCATCATGGAGCCATCTGGTGCAGATTTGGCAGAAATCACGAAGCTGATCGACAAGGGCAAATGCCGGCCTATTGTTGACAGTGTCTGGCCCTTGGAGCAGTTTCAAAATGCATACGAACGTTTGGATAGTGGCCATGCCCGAGGGAAGGTTGTTTTCGACCTGTTGTTGAATATTCAAAAGTAGGATGGCGCCTTATTGATGAAACGTTCCTGTTGAATTATCCGATAGTGACTTACTGATCCTGTCTTATTTTGCTCCTTAAGTTGTAAATGAATGTTGAATAACTTATTCATCGACGCTTTTTCAGTGGCCCTTGTATCACTTTGGGCCCGTCCTGAACATTCCTGCCACACTTCTGAAACCAGGCTCAATGAGTGTGGGGGTCACATAGACACTCTGTGACTTTAGCTAGAATGATGCACATATTCTATGCTTTTACATAATTATCTCTAGCCTCATAACGCCATCTCTTGCAGTCGTACACTGTATCGAGCCGCGAATACGAAAATATTTTGACTTTATTTGCGTTTGTCCAGAAGAGCCTTGACCATATTGCCCAACCTCCTTGCATCCTGCTGTGGTCTAATAGAAAAAGCCGAGCAAGGGTAGACGTTTAGAAGTAGTGAGAAAGGCTAAGGGGTATTATACAAAATATTAAGCGAAATTTTCGTTGTGCTATTATTAAGCAAGCTTCAAATTTGTTGAAACTGTATACGATGAATGAAGTTAGGAAGCTAGAGTCAAGGCCAACGAGGTTGTTTAGGTCTGATCTCTCCTCTATGAGAGAGATCCTATTTAATGAGGAGCATTTCTCCTAAACTATACTCTATATGGTATGTTCAATGCTGATCACTAGATTCATGCTTGGCGGAGAAGCCATGAATCTCAACAAAATTAATTGCAATATTATAGACCATATAATGGTAGTGCTATATTGAAAGTGATATATATATTTTGCATGGGGATCCGAGAAAGTGGAGTGGCAAGGAACATTTGGAATGGGATGGTACATTCCCAAAACAGGCAAGGAATATCTCCTCTATGTTACGCCGAATTCTGTGGTGCCCGAATAGCCTATGTATGAAGAGGACTTTCCACTTTCGTATTAGCCTCCCGGATATTCCCTGTGCGTCACGGCTATCGTGGTGTCGCAAATAACCCGGAGTTAATAGGGGATGTCACTGCCGATATATTATTTAAGGAAAACGCGTGGTCAAAATACTATGTCCCATAACAGATTAGGCGTCTCGTAAACTCCATTATAAGGCACTTCCGACGCCCAGTCATTCAAAATCTGTGTCGCCAGAGCCGCAGAAACTTTAGAAAATGGCGCCAGGCATCGTTCTCCCCGAGTTTGGAACCCCAATTGGCATGGTGGTAATCTGTTTTTCCGCTCTCTCGGTGCTTTATGTTTTTCATTCTTCGTTCTTTAGAGTTCCCCGCGCAAAGGGCGTGCCCCTGCTAAGGGAGAGGCCTGGAAAGACGACTTTCAGTTTGAAAAATCGACTCTCTTATTTCACCGGCTGCGAAGCTATATACCACGAAGCGTATCATGGCGTATGTGTGTTGAAAACTCAATATATGTGACAAGCTAACATGCCCTACACAGTACTGCAAGAAAGGCAAGGCGGTCATAATCCCGGGCATCGGTTTCCGTGATGAGATCATCCTGCCCGTTACTTCAATACACTGGGCATCATCGCAACCCGAAAGCGTGCTCAGTAACAATGAAGCTTTCCTTGAAGTCAATCAGACCAAATATAGTCTCGGCCACACAAAATATGTCGGTGACCCATGGCAGTCCATGCTCGTAAAACGAGAAATGAATGCCGTGTTGGAAAATATTGTTGCAGGCTTGAATGAGGAGCTGCAAGTTGCATTTGATGCATATTTTGGGACCGACGAGAACTCCTGGAAGCGAATTAACCTGTTGAGCACTGTGAAGATGGTTGTTGCCCAGGCGGCCAGTCGGTTTACCGTCGGCTTACCATTGTGTACGTTCGGTCCTAGGATCATCCTTTTGCGGTTATCTGGTTGCCACTGACTCGTGCTCATAGGCCGAAATGGACAGTATCTCAAAGACTCTCTGACCGCTATAGATGGCTGTGTCATCAATGCTGCTATTACCGGTGGCATGCCTCCTATGCTGCGTCCTTTCGTTGGCCGGCTTGCCGGAATGAAGACCCAGCTTGCCCAGAGGAAGGTCAGACGGCATCTCGAGCCGACATATCGTACGCGTCTCGAAGCTTTCAAAAATACACAACATGATCTACATCACGTCGAGCCTCAGGATCACCTACAGTTGATGCTCCGCTATGCACAGAGGGAGCGGCCTGAAGAGCTGTACAACCTAGACGTCATAAGCCGTCGCCTCACCGCTGCAAACTTTGGCTCTATGCATCAGACGAGCATACAAGTAACTAATATGCTGCTGAATATCCTGGGATCTGACGCCGAGTACAATACAATCGAGGTCCTACGTGATGAGGCCACGCGTATTATGGGCAAAGACAAGGAGTGGACAAAAGCCAAAATCTGCAAGATGAATAAAGCAGATAGTGTCGCGCGTGAGACAATGCGATGTCACTCTTTCGGTACCCGATCCATCTTGCGAAAGGTCATGGTCCATGGGCTCGTCACTGATACCGGCATCGAGCTGCCCAAAGGATCCATGATTTCTTTCCTCGCCCAGCCTGCTCAGATGGACGTGGAGACATACGAAGAACCACATAAGTACGATCCGTTCAGATTCTCGCGCATGCGGGACGCGGCGACTAATTCGGCTAAGGCCAACACGCTGAGTTTCGTTTCAACTGGCTCGAATTATTTACCATTCGGGCATGGCAAGCACGCTTGCCCAGGACGATTTCTGCTCGACTTCGAGCTGAAAATGATCATTGCCTATGTTCTCAGGAATTATGATATCAAATTTCCGGAAGAGTACAATGGCAAGCGCCCTGCAAATAAATGGTTAGGCGAAGCGAATATTCCTCCCGAGGGAGTGAACCTGTTGGTGAAGAGACGAATGGGCTCAATATGACATTAAGAGACCCTCGGCATGTTTTCTTCTTAGCTGGATCTCTCTTGTATGCTGTCCTAGACGAACGACATGGTCGCTTATCGCTAATACATTGTACATTCTTCTCTTCTAGCCTTGAGTTATTGATCCGTAAAGGTATCAGGTAGAGTCTTCAGGTCACAGTACGATGTAACGAGGAGGATCGACAATGGAAGCTGGCAATGTAGCGGACTTCTAGGAACTCCGTTCGCAGATCTCAATGTACTGCAGTATGAGCGGCTTGGAGACACTCACTTCAGTCATCATATGCCAGGTAACATCACTGTTGATGTATAGCCAGAGAACAATAAGCCACGTTAAGAAGCACAAATTGGTGAGATTCCGCGCCAGTTGCATAAAATAGTATAGTCACGATTATTTTAATCCAAAGCTGCAAAATATTTTTATGTGGCCGTACCTTCCTCCTCAGCGTCTAAAACAATGATATTGTGAAACCCATCCTTGATAACTTCATCGTCAACAATGAGAACCGCCAGAAACTTAGCTTGTTCCGATCCATTGTTCTCCGATCGAACGTGATGACAGCCGGGAGCTTCATACCACATATCTCCTCTCTGAGAGACAATGGGATCATCGCAATTCATTTGATTCAAAACAACACCATCAATCACCATCGCAATGGCTGCTGCACCCGAGTGCGTATGCGGGGGTGTAGCTGCGTTGGGAACCATATCGATCGAAATGATGATGACGGCTTTCCCTGGAATATTGGATGGATGGTAGACATTCACAATCTTGAAGTCCTCTCGCGGACGTCTGCATATAGAGTGGGCATACTGTAGTCATCAGATGCTGAGTTGCTTACCCTTCAATGTGATAGGTATCACCGACTTTAACAACCTTGGGCATTGTGGAGGACATTTTCA
This sequence comes from Penicillium arizonense, assembly GCF_001773325.1. Taxonomy (NCBI): domain Eukaryota; kingdom Fungi; phylum Ascomycota; class Eurotiomycetes; order Eurotiales; family Aspergillaceae; genus Penicillium; species Penicillium arizonense. The sequence goes on along the minus strand of NW_019173288.1, from coordinate 143,670 downwards.
GGTTTCCGAAGTGTACTTGTCGCGAAAGCAAAGGATTCTGGTTGAAAGACGTTCCCGGCGGACTTTAAACCATGCCCGGGTTTAGTTGGATACCTGACTGAAACGGGTATATTTGAATCTCCACGTCATGTTTTGAATTGCAGTTGCCACAGGGCAACCCGCTAACGGAACCTGGCGTGCGTTCCACGGCAAGCCAAATTTAAAATCAGGATGGAATTGTCTAGATCGCTTGGTCGGCTGGGTATCTACTGTAGGAGGGATTGTGAGAGCGCAAGACGGCAGGTATGCTGAGATCTACTGAGGAAGTGCGTGACAACTAAAGAGAAGGCTGCGGCCATGAAGCAAGCTCTTTTTCCACCGATCCCGAAAGCTGATCTCTCAGATCCCAATCGCTACCGATATCTCATTGCAGTGCCTTCATCCACCACGATCTCACAGCAGGAGTATAACAGTCGTCAAAATAGCCATACCATTTAACGCCCCAGGACCAGATTGCATACCTAACGCGGCAGTCAAACGAGCGGTCGAAATACCAGCCATCCTCACCTGTTCAATATCTGCTAATGCAGCAAACGCCGACGTTCGACACGGTTTCCGTCGGGATCCGCTAGATCCTTGCACACGTGGGCGTTCCTGGCAACGAGACTGCCAACGTTGAAGGAAAATTGGCGGCTACTGGAGCTGTGGTCGGAATACGGCGGGATAGGTGGACCCGGAGAGGAGGATTTACGATAGTCCGATGACCTCGAGTGGATCATACAGGTAAGCAATGGAATGGATGAAAGGTCTAAAGCATCTGCCATCTCACAAGTGTGAAACGAACAACACAAAAGTTTAATACGAGGCAAATGGCAGGCTCACCCATACTCCGCCCTAGTAGCATATCTCTTGACTACTGCGGTCTCAGTTTCCTTTTCTTACCCCATCATCCATAATTCCATCACAGTCATTGATTTCTTAATAGTTTCAGCCTTTCTCTCACCAGAGCAGTCAGGGGATACCTGCCCGGCTCAGCTCAGGTTCGAGCCTCAGGGAATAGCTAGTTATACCGTCCAACGTCGAGAGGACAAGGTCAATCACCAAAAGTCTGCAGGTTCTGCCGGTCACACCTTGAATAGGCAGATAGACTCGGAGCTTCCGCTCCTCTCCTCTCCTCTCAACGAGGCTGTTTTTTCTGATGATCTCCATCTTTCATCTGATCCTCCAACAAAAAGCTTTTTAGAACTGTACTCTACCATGGAAGTGAAATTGAAATTTCCGGCGTAACCCCTACAGGGTATTCCGGGCGGCGCGGAATTGATTTCTATCGGATCAGAGGATACCCGTACGCACTAGGAGCATGGAAGACAGAGATTTAGCGTATTCTGACCAACATGAGTTTCTTTCAAAATTCCAAAGCAACCAAAATTATTCAATTAGCATTCCCTGTTTACATAGGTAAAGCATGGCGATGGAACAAATAGAGTAAATGGTCTCTAGGGTCTAATCTCGATCGATGTATCCCAGCTATCTCTCTGCGAGACCATTTGATTCGCCTGGGACTCTGGATCTCCGTATCCCACTGCCAACCCACAAAGTATATCCATGCCATCGGTGATCGCTAATTCTTCTCTAATCACCGCCGGGTACCCCGCAACGCTGCCTTCAATGCAGGTGTCCAGGCCCTTCTCGGTCAACTCCAAAATCAACGTCTGAAGCCACATGCCCACGCTTAGTGAATCTGCGTGGCTCAAAGATCGATCCATATATATAATCCCCACCAGCGGGGCGCCGAAGAAATAGTAATTGCGTAATTCCGCTGCCCGTCGTCCAGGCATATCATCCCGGGCGATCCCCATGGATTTTCCAAATAACTCGCGTCCGAGCTCTGACCTATAGTGGCGGAATGCCTCTGGGATTGGTGGAATCTGGGGCTTGCCATTTTGGGCGGCTTCTAGTAATGCCGCCTTCAGAGTGTCGAGCTTGCTTCCGGACAGAAATATCGCTCTCCATGGTTGGATGTTTGAATTCGAAGGCGCGTGTTGTGCTATTAACAGAGATTCCTTGAGATGTTCGATTGGGACCGCCCTGGGGAGAAAATTCCGAGTTGAATGACGAGTGAGAATTGAGTTGGTAAGAGAGGTTTGAGTGGGTAGGCTGGATTTTTCATCCATCGTCAACGAGGAGATATATTTGTGATGTGGGTATCTGTTGTTCAAGCCAGCAAAACGAAAGTGTCGTTGAAAAATGGGGTGTGATATCTCCTGAAAGAAACAGTACTTTATATCCTCCATCGGAACGACTAATTGTAATACAAAACCCATGTGGAGCTGTAGATTACAGTTGTGTATTTGGATGCTTCTAAATGCTCAATCCCTGGCTTACAGTCTGAATTTTGATTTCGCTCTAGTGGGTAGTTCAAAGAGACTATTGTGCGATATTCTTGAAAATAATCCCGGATATTAACAAACGTACCACTGGTAGCCTGTGCTCCTGAGGACAATACCGGCTCGCTCGAAAGGCTATGGCGGCGGTTTACACAGTAGAATCCACTAGTAAATCTAATTATAGATAGATTATTATCATTGTGAGTAAGACGACTATTGATGAATACGTTAGTGTAAAGTGTATCAAAGTAATTCCCGAATAGCCTATTGTCGCCTCAAATTATGGAGCGGGCCCACAAGTGTAGTAGAACTCCGATTGCTCCCGCATATGAAATTGTTGAAAGGAGGAAATAGGCATAAGGAAGATTCAAAGGTCTACCGCGTCCGCGTCTGATGATATGCCATTATGTCTTACCCTCCTACTCTTGTATTTCGATCAGATTTGGAAGCCAAGGAAGATACGACCGTCATCGGTAGGTATATTGGAATATTTACAATGGCTTCCCCCTCCCTTTAGCGTAAATTTTGATCCACCCTTTTTCATATCACTATCATAACCCTCCTACCGCATAGTCATGCATACGATGTGGGAAAAGGAACAAAGGCATAAAAAGGAGGAAACAAGATGAAAGATATAACGTGTTTGGATCATAGCCCATACGTACAAGCAGAGATAGAAACAGGGATGAACACGAGCAAGCGAGGCCTTGGCCGAGTCCTTCTATATAGTCTTCAGTCTGCACCCAATTCATGTGCTTCATCCCCTAGCATACCCTCGATCATTTAACGCGAAGTGGGCAACGTAAAGAGACATAGGTTATCTGTATCTTGCCTTGTCCAGAAAAGTCTTCACCATTGCCCCGAAAGTCGTTGGATCTTGCAGCGGACTATTAGCAACTTCTGTCAGCATAAGATATGAAATATAATAGATTACTGGGCTGTGACGAGGGTCCTTTTGCAGCAAGAAAACCAGTATAGATAAGCGGATTTTGTAGCAATCGGGATACTTACGCAAAATGGCTCACGCCAGGAAGGACGGTCAGCTGCGAATTCTGAATCTGTTGGCAGGTGAGTATTAATATCTCAATTTTCGATAATGATTGGGTTTTAGAAAAGATACAGACCATTTCGTTGATTTGAAATACTGTGGATCTTATGACAACCTCCTCATGATCCGCATCAGCACATAAAATCCTCGGTGAAGGATCAACCACCCCAAAAGGTGAAATCGTATTAAAAGCTCTCTGATCCCACGCTGGCGAGACAGATTGCATCTGATTCACACGATCGTTGAAAAGAATCCAATTCGGATTGGGATTCAGCTCATTATACTCAGACTCCTCCCTGTTTAGCAGATCATTTAAGAAAGGTATGCCTTCAATGCCAGTGATGTTAGCCTGATCGGGACTGAAATTGGCGCCAAATGCAATAATGCTATCGGCCCGCGACGAATAGTTCATGGCAATATCAAGCGCGGTATTGGCCCCATCGCTCCACCCGACGAAGCTTGCACTCGTAATCCCCAGTGTATCAAGTAGAGAGATAGTGTCCCGCGCAAACAAGTCATAGGAAAGGGGCACAGAGAGATCGTTGGTTGAGCGTCCATGGGCCCTTGTGTCGATTACGATAACACTGAAAGTTGGCGCGAGATATTCGACAAGGTCACCCCACCAGCGGGAGGAAATTTTACCACCATGGAGCAATACCACAGGGGGCCCGGCCATTCCAACAGAAGGTCCGTAGAGGGCGTGCCATAGAGAGATATTATTCACCTGTGCGTGGGCCTCATAACTTGGAGGAGGAAGTTCAGGCGCGGGCGGTAAAGTGAGCCAAGGGGGAATATAGGGCGTCGCGGATGTTGCAGCCACCGTGAACGCGGTAAGATGTAGCGGCTTCATTCTAGATAGGGCCGGCAAGTTGTGATGTTGATTTTGTGAACTGTCTAGGATGCAACTCTTTTTGGCATCTTAAGAGGAAGAATACCAATTTATACAATACGCATATCATAATGGAGACTGGATGGACCACAAGGTCGCTCCCGCAACGGGTACTCGGGCTGGATAGATAGATACCCGGGCGAGATGGATACTCGGACGGGATAGATAAACAGGCAATTCTTTCTCTTTTTTCCTTCCTTCTCTTTGCGCTAGGGTGGATTTTTCTGCTTCAATTTTATTGCGCTCCTAATCTTAATATATTATTACCTGTTATTGCCAAATTCCAAATTTCATCGCAATGCGCCTCTGTTCCCTCCTCCCCCTGTTCCTCTTTGGCCCGGCCGCCGCCAGTACGCTGAACATCACAACCCTCGGTGCCAAAAACCGCCGCTCCACACTCGAATGCTGGGCACTCGAGCCAGGGTTCAAGATCTCCTCGCAGACCGGCACGTCTGGCTCCCAGGTTCTAAATCTCGGCCCCATTGGCGGCGGTTGTACGGGGAATGCGTCGTACGCTGTCCTTCCGGCCGGATTCGATGGCGGCCAGCACAACGCGCCCGCGCAGCAGTACGTGAATGCCATTCTATTTCAAGCATAGCAAAGAACATAATTCTTCCTATTCATTTTAATACACCTAACTGGGCAAAACTACTTCAAAGCTCTGCACATCGTGCCTACTTTACGCACCACTAACTAGAAACTTACTATCAGATGGGTTATCTTCCTCTCCGGCTTGGCGCACATCACTCTGCCCGACTCTACAAATGATGCCTGGATCTCCGGCGGCAGGCACGGCGCCATCCTGGCGCTGGACACCGCAGATCTGAGTAGCCTGGGCCACATCACCAAGTACCCATCTGGGGAGCAGACAATTGCTATGCAGATTCCCCTAGGCGCCGGGGGTATACCGCCGCACCGTGTGCTGCATTCGGGCGCTTGTCAGGAGGAGGAGTTGCTTCATTAAATTAGGAAATTCAAAATCCCTGCGAAAGGGCACTTTTTGACCAACGCCCTATGCGCGATGTGGTGCACAGTAAATTACTCGTAACCACGAGCTGAATCTATGCCCCAATAACTATTCCTACTGTACAAGCTCGCGTCCTCGATGAACCGATTATTATTTCTAAAATCGATATTCTTCACTTATGCAGAGAGGTCCGTTGCACTAGAAAGAGCACTGGGAAGAGTTCTATAAAGGTGTTCGTAAAAGCCTGCCTGAAAGGACCTAAACTCTCAGTTTCCCGGTATCCTGATGTCATCTTTCGAGGTGCTCATTGCCGGAAGGGTATAGAATATTTGAGACTTCATGTCAGAAGTACACCTGGACTTTTGATAAGCTTTGATATAACCAACTAGCGGAAAGAAAATGGGTACGAATGACATGCCAAGGGTTTATGTATAAGGATTCCCTCATTGTTACTAGTACATTTCTTAGAGAGAGTCAGAATACCGAAATACCCCAGTGGCTAGAACCGTGGACGAGTTTGACTTGGTGGTTAGCGATGTATCCTCCGACCGCTCGTCGGGGGTTTTATTTCTTTTGATGTCGGTACGAGGCATCTATCATATAAAGCCGTTCTTCTGCATAAAATCGAATAGAGAAACTACAGGTGCCTGTTAGATACCGAACCAAGTCAAATCGGATAATTAAACTTACCGTTCATGATCGAGTCAAGATATGAGATGCGCAAGAGATCTTTGGGGTTAAACATGTCCAAACAAGCTTCCGGCCTGAAAAGAAGAGTTAGCCTGAATATTACTTCAATACACAGAGCATAGACCTGCCTAATGCTAAGTAGCGGCGTAGTATTAGCGCCCAATCCTTCTAAATTCTCATTTTCGGTCGTTCCTATCTCTCCTTCTCGATCTAACGCACCCGGAGAGTAACTAAAGCCCGGATATGCCGAGACGATAGCCATTGACCGTCACTATTAGATGAGGAAGGGCTATCGTCACTAATTCTAGAATTAGAAGATGGAAATACATTAATTACGCGCTATTGTAGACTGCGGTATTCGAACTTATCATTTTTTCTTCCCAGATGCAGTGGAATAATATCGAGCAGAGCACGGTATGTGCTATTGAATAGCTTCGTAGTGGAACTATACTGAGGGCTTGGAATTCTAGGAACGCTTTTAACGCATCGATTAAGCTTCCTTTTGTACGGAACCGAAGGAGCTCGGATTGAGGGCGAAGGAATTATAGAGGGGTTTTCTTTATGGCTAGGCGGTAGATACCGACACATAGAACGAGGTATGTATTCTGACTACTATATGCTGTGGGTTCTGCTATAGGGAGGTATAGTTTGTGCGTAGAGCCCCTAAAGAGTATTCAATGAGGGTTATTGTACTACAATCATAGGATGTAGACCAGTAACACCCCAAATTTATCTAGTCACCAGGAAACCAGCTAACCGAATGTAACCCACGGGCTATAATTTCTACATTTGGCGGTGACTTAAATGAACAAGAAATAATCATCGAAGATCTCTGGATCAGAGGTAGGGTTAGCTCTGTAAGATAGTTAACTAACTTGGAACTTACTAAGTTAGTCAGTTAGGCTCAGTGAGTGGGTCAGTTTGATTATGGAATGGTCACTGACCAGCTCAGGTTGATCAGGGGTGTGCTTAATTTTACTCAGTGCGCAAAAGCAGCGAGATGGAGAGCACTAGAACGGAAAGGAATCGCCAAGCGTTGCCAGACGTTATCCGGTATATATGTAGATCGCGAGGCTGAGCCTAGGGGAGGTTTCTGATAGGCCAGCAAGTGCTCCGCTTCACTCTTAACATGGCAAATATCGGCCTATTGTGGACTCCATATTCAACGTATCACCTATCCTAGGGCCAATTATATTAACAACCGCCCGGGTTAACGGCAGCTCATACATGACCTTAAATCTCGTCCTGTTGTTAGTGAGAATGCCAGCTACGGCTTGCTATTCCGTGCGTGGGTAGTTTAGGTGACCGGCTCTGTATCGTTCACTGTTGGGAAGATCTATTCGTATAGTCCGTTAGGTTTCCCCTCGCGTACCGTCAAAGAACTAACAGTTAACAAGCAGGTCTTGGGATGAATATTAAGAAAACATTGGCGATACCTAGAATGTATAGCTAGGAGTGAGGTATTCCTGGGAGAGGATGGGGAAGAACAAACCTTGGAAAACCGGGGTAGGTATTCGTAAGCATTGCTTACAACATGTCACGCTTAGTGAATCAAGCCATAACGGTTACCGAACCACCTGAACGCTTGTTTGCAACTTTATTTCAATCGCCGACAGCTCTTCCTTCTCGGCGAAAGATCATCCGAGACCCCGCCTTCCGCCTTCCCCCCGCCCGGAGTATTTACAAGTTTACCTGAACACCCAAGATCTGCAGATAATTGAAGCATAGCTTTCCAACGTGCAAATGGTGTCGGCAGAGGAACAAAAAGTACGTGCTACGATTATATCCAAAATCAAGTGTTGACATGTCATGCTCGAAATAGACCATCAATGAGCTCCAGGCGAATTGGATCTGGGTTCCAAACTGGCTTGATTCTTCAGACCAGAACACTGCTGGCAAGATTGTTCATTTCACTCGCTCGGTCAATTTGCTTTCGCGACCGACGCGCTCATTGCTTCATTTTTCAGCCGACACGCGATACAAGCTCTATGTCAATGGCCAACATGTTGCGGTTGGACCGACTAGAAGCAGTCCGTCGATCTGGTACTATGATTCATTGGATATTGCGGCCTACCTGACAGAAGGTCAAAATGAAATCCGGTTCGTAGTGGTCCGGTATTTCGCGGCGTCGAGGAGTGCGATGCCTTTTGAGCGGACTGCTCTTCCGGGCTTGACAATCATCGGAAATATCGAAACAGACTCAGAAGTCATTGATATAAAGTCTACTAACCAATGGGTGGCGTATGTGGATGAGAGCATCCAATTTCCAATGGGCCTGCCCGACGATGTGTTCCTCCATGTAAGAGCTAGTCCCGGATCGAAGATTTGGTCCTATGCTGACCTGGTATCTACAGATCAGCGAGCGCATCAAGCCAAAAAGGCCTAGCTCTCCAGTGAAGCCACTTGCATACAACATGAAGGCACTGAATGGCGACATACCGCCCTGGCATCTGCATCCACGTTCTATACCGATGCCCGAGTCGACAGCAATTATTGTCAACACAGTAAGATCATGCAAGAGCGACATCGACACAGAAAACTGGACCGCATTCCTTTCAAAACAAAGCCAGCTTACTCTTTCTGCAAACTCGAATCATACGCTCGAGGTTCAGGCTGATGTTCACTCAACCGCTTTTCTGCGGTGGGCCTTCAAGGCAATTGAAAGGCCATCTCAAATCCAACTGCGAGTGACATACTCAGAAGGATATGAACTCGAGCCTCGCTCGTACCCCTTCTTTCGATCCAAAGCTGACCGCCTGGATGCGACTGTTGGTCATATCATAGGCCCATATGACGAGGTTATGCTCGACCTTCCCAATACCCAGAGCGTCATCTACGAACCCTTCTGGTTCCGCACTTTCCGTCTGATGCGAATTGAGATCACTGTCGGATCTGAGCCGATTAAGTTAGTGTCATTCGATGCGACTCAGGTCAACTATCCCATGGCAGTCAAGGCAAGTTGGAAGCAGCCTGGTGATACACAGAGCGAGAATATCTGGGATGTGTCGATCCGAACCATGCGCAACTGCATGTTCGATGGATATTCTGATTGTCCATTCTACGAACAACTGCAGTAGGTTCCGCCCCAAGCCTGTGATGAACTCCAATTAACATATCTCAATAGATACTCAGGAGACACCCGCTCAGTCGGCCTATTCCACTACCTCTTATCCGGCGACGATCGTCTAATGCGACAAGCCATCACAAACTTCGCTGCCTCAGTGACACCACTAGGACTCACACAGTCCCGATTCCCATCACACGTACCCCAAGTTATTGCAGGCTTCTCTCTCTACTGGATCTTGCAAGTCTGCGATCACCATCTCTTCTTTGGCGATACACGCTACGCTCGAGGATTTATCCCGCGCATTGATGGAGTCCTCGACTTCTTCGATGCTCACATCGACGAGCTGGGCCTCGTCAGCGGACTACCCGAGGTGGTGTGGCAATACGTCGACTGGGTGACAACCTGGGGTGCGACAGACGAGCATCCCGACAAGGGTGTTCCCACTTCGGGTCGAAAGACAAACCGACACACATACTTCAGCATGTTGTATGCGTGGGTTCTCCAGAAAGTTGCCAGACTCGTACGTGATGTTGGGCGACCGGGACATGCGGCTGAGTACGAGGAGCGTGCTGCATCGCTTTTACTTGCTATTCGGAAAAATTGCTATGATGGGTCATTTTTCACAGACTCTACAGTTGATGTGGCCGATGAGCATTCATATTCGCAGCACTGCCAGGTTTTTGCAGTAATTTGTGGAGCGGTGAAGCCTGAGGACCGAGGGCGAATTTTGACCGAATCCTTCACAAACGATCGCTTCTCGAAGTGCTCGTATGTGATGCGTTTCTATGCATTCCGGGCGCTTGCTTTGGCTGGCGATGATGTTTATGACTCGTTTTGGGAGCGGATGTGGGTTCCCTGGCGTGTGATGTTGGCAAATAATCTTTCAACTTGGGAAGAGGATGATGTTAGGCAACGCTCTGACTGCCATGCCTGGGGGAGTGTGCCGATTTATGAGTATTGCACTGAGTTGGCAGGTGTGCAGCCCATTGCTTCGGGGTCTTCGAAGATATCTTTCAAGCCTCGAGTTCTATTGACCGACGCTTTGGAAGCGAAGGTGGCACTGGGGAAGGATAATCTTGCTATGATCTCATGGAAGTCTGGCGCTGACGGTGAGAAGACAGTAGAACTCAAGCTCGAGAAGGCTGTTGAGGTTGTCAGTCAATTACCAGGGGGCAAGAGCGAGGAGCATGGTATTGTGGATTATATTAGATTGTCATGTAAGTGTTAAGATGTCTTAATTTCACCATTTCTTTCGGCCTGTTCGGAATTAAAGGAATCAAGACTGCTTCAAGGATGCTCTATGTTGTTTGCAAAAAGGTGATGAGTAAGATAAAAGAGTAAACCAACAAGACGTCAATTTCCCCCTGCCAAATGATGGAAATCATCACCAAATTGCCACATCGGCCCAAATAGGAAATCCGGGGTAGAAAAATAAATTATTTAAAATAAATTAAATTCTAATCGATAATCAACGCACCTTGACATAGTCTCGACGCCCATTGATAACTAGTAGCTGGTATGCTTAGCTTCATGTTATTACGAGCCAAAGTGACCAGTTAATTCATGCTAAAATTAGGCAGCGGCAACCATCTCATGCTCCTCGCGCAGTTCATTCGAACGCATCTCCACCTCAGTGACATATCCTTTAAATTTGCGAAGGTTGACCTTCTTCTCAAACCTTGAAGTCCAAAAATGTTAGTTCCGGTAGAAATCAGAGGGTAAATAAACAGGATATAGGAAGATTTGACTTACATCTCATCAATCTCAGCAGGTGTGCGGCGTGTCACCTCAGGAAGAATGAACCAAGCGATAATCACGGCAAGTGTACCGGTACCAGCGAAGCTATTTTTGAGAAACGAAATTAGCAAGAACCTCCCAGAAAGCATGTATTAGCCATTGAAACCTACAAAAATCCAGTCTTAACACCCCAGCTAGACACAGGCGCATTGTTGATCATCAGTGGAGTGCAGAAGCTGAACATGATAGCGACGAGATTCGAAGAGGCAAGCGCCCATCCAGCTGTCTGAGCACGCAAACGCTGCTGCGGAACTTCAGCGGCGTAGGCATATCCGATAGCGGAAGCACCGGTTGTTGAAAGAGTGGCCAGACAAGCGAAGAAGATCTAGGTTACATTGTCAGTCAAATTCCCAACAAATCTCTTGACTAAGTTTTGAAGTACTTACCAGCAGGGAGCTTGTTGACGGTTTGGTATAATCAAAGCAGCCAATGATTCCAAGGCACAAAACTGAAACCGATGTGACCGCGTATGGATAGATAGTCAAAGGACGACGACCGAAGTTGTCGGTGGTCACAGCAGTCATTATCATGGATATAAGCTGGACACAGGATAGGATGACGGTGACCATGAATGGATCCTTGCTGCCGGCATATTGGACTGCAGCATTGTTAGGGCTGTAAACGTAATAGTCTCGAGCGGCGCTTTCTTACAGAAATAGGTAGCGTAGGTGTTAAACACAGATAAGCCGACAAACTGCTGGGCAATCTTTGGCCAGGCTGCAATGAGGAAACGAATACGGTTGCGGCCTTGGAAGACAGCCCACATCCCTTCTTCTGAGTTGCGCTCTGCAAGGATTCGCTCTTCTGCCACTGTAGCGTTCATGATTTCCTAAGTAGAGTGGTTAGCAATTTGATTATGAAGTGTAAAAAGCTGAGAAAGGGCCTACATACAATTTGCTCATCGACACTGTATCCAGCGACCTTGCCATTGCACCTGTTCAACACCTTCGCCGCCTGATCAATCTTGCCTTTGCTCACGAGCCACCAGGGCGATTCTGGCATAAAGACAAAGATGATAGCAATGACTCCGACCATAGCCCACTGATTGGGATAAATTAATAATGAAAAGGTAAAGGGCTTCCAATGCTAGAGTTCACATACCTGAGTATAGATAGGAACGCGGAAGTCGTAAGGATCATGAGCACTGAGCTCCTTCAGGGCAACCGAGGCAAAGATTTGGCCGACGACAAACCAGCTAGAAAAAGTCAGGTTATATCCCACTTACTAGAGAGCCAACTTACAAGCTGTATGCGTTGATGTAGAAACCACGCAGTTGAGTCGGTGCGATCTCAGACAAGTACAGAGGCAGGGTAGATTGGAGCATGCCGACACCCATGCCGGAAAAGAGCTTTGCTGCAAGCCAGTGATCCCATCTTGTCGCAAAAGACTCAATAAAGACACTAATTACAATGTCGACCCAAATGATATAGAACGCGACTTTGCGACCGAACCTCTCGGTGGCATATTGGAGGAGCTTGAATGGAGTCAGATAAAACGCCGGACAATTTATATTGAAAGAAATACTTACAATTTGGCCTACAGTTTGACCAGCTGATTGAATTCCTCCCCACGCGGAAATGTATTTACCGGCGATGATCGATGTTCCTGGAGATGCCATTTGTCGGATGAACCCTTTGTTGGAGACAATACCGCCATTCAAGTTGATTTCTTAGCAGAAGATGTTAGCTTTTGTGTCAAGTCAACAGGTCATAGATACAAGGGGCTTACGATAACCGTCCAGGGATGCACTGAATGCGGCAGTCATGGCAATCAGCGACACAGTTTTGAATCGCAGCACACACTGCCAAACACCAAGATCGTCTTCGCGAGACCGCATGATGGGCCCCATATTTTTGGTTGGGAACTCATCTCTCTGATTCGGAGAGACATCTTCGATATTCTCGGCGTTTTCCTTTGAGATATCCATCGTGGACATGGGAGCACAGTATATCTCTTCAAAGGGTTGGAGCGTTTTGAAACCGATATGTAACCCTGAGAATGATAGTTATTTTTATATTTTTCAGCTTTGACCGAAATTACCACACTAGCAATGGTTGGCTTATTAAAACTACTGGTCTTCAGTTCTACAAACGACAAGGGATGAAAATGCGGGGAGATCCGGGGCCCTGTAGCTCGGCTTCACAAATGACTTGGGGCGAAACTAAATTCGACAAAGGAAAAATTTCAAGGCTGAGCCCGTGGAACGGCTCAGTTGCCGTTTAACTCTATGAAAGGCTTTCATTGGTGTATTTCAGCAACAGTAGCCGGGCTGGCTTGTGAAGGAGTGTACTAGTGGACGCCAGACAAAGCGCGTCAATTGCTTCGCTATAGATTACACCGAAGTTATCCACTATTAGTTTGACTTTCAGTCACGGACAATGAGATACCAAGACCTGAGATAGTCAAATGAGACAAGTCTCAAACACAAAGTACCCGTTTTCTGTGAGACTTGATCATACCTAATGGCTACCATGCGCGACGACATGCTTTACTGGAAGTTTTATTACGTTCCCTTCTTTAAGAAATAACCTGTCACGCAAAAAGAAGAATTGATTGAAATGTTCATTGTCAAACCGAACGCAAGGACCTCCAGCACTAAAGCATTGCTAAGCCCTTACAAGATAATCTCCGGCGGCGCCTGCAGGGATTCGGCCCTCCACACGGAGACCCAATCACACATCCACAATCCTCGGTGTTCCCGGACAAGCACTTTATTCTAGGAAGATGAAGCCGAATGATCAAAGATATACCAACAGGGCTTCTGAGGCTGCAACAGTAAAGGTGGCCTTTCCACCAGACACAGTAACAGTCTCCACTTTCTCAGTGCCCTGGATAACACAAGTTCCATTGGCAAAAGTCCGACCAGCAACGGTCGGGTTCGAGCCTTGGTCAACCCGAGATGTAGCATAAGGGGCGGTCAACCGTTTCGCAGTGACGCTGGAGGAAGAAAGACCGGACAGCGTATATGTCTGCGAGGAACGGGTGCCGCTAGTAAAGTAATCGGAGTTGTAGAGAAGAGCTCTGACAGGAGCCCCGGATTTGTAGATGGCGTAGGCGGCGTATGCCGTATCTTGGCTATCCAGAGGCGCAATCTGGTCGGCGTTCGCCAATGCCATGGTGGCGAAATAAGCACCGTAGTAAGGTGAGCCCATATCGTAACGGCCCCACCAGCAGTATTGACCTAAGGAGTTAGAACATTCATAACTCTATGAGGAATCGTATGGATACTTACAGTTTCCAACGGTACCCTGGTGGAAGTAAAGTGCATCTGTACCCATGAGAACGGTTTGCATAACATAGTCCAGGATCCAGAGGGCAGCTCCAAAGGTCGGGCTAATACCACCTCCGCCTTGTGTAGCTATACTAACTGTCAGCATAATATCCAGCAATCTCACAAGGTAAGAACATACCAGAGTTAGTCTCGCCAAAGATATGCGGTTTGCCTTTAGCAGCTGCAGCAGAAACCTCAGCAGCATATGGCTTGATCTGAGACGCAATAGCGCTGTGGCCCATGAGCTTGGCAAGATCATAGCTACCAGAAGACTGAGGATAGTTGTGAGAGCAATAGTCCTTGACATAATCATTTGCATCGCCCTCTTTTGCGGTAAGCCCGACAAGACTCATAGGAGAAGTACCGAAGTAGACACCTGCTGATATGATATCGGACGCAGAGAGATTCCCGCATACATCATCTTGCCAGCTCACTTGGGAGGCTTCGTCTGCTGCGGCTGTCCAGGATGCGCCATTTGCAATGGGGTCACTGGAAGTGAAGACTGCAAATAGTTAATTAGTATAGCTTTCATTTTGACGCAAGTAGCATGTATTGCGCGTGTTATAACTCACAGTTTGGCTCATTTCCAAGCTCAATCGAATAGAGATTATCCATCTTGCTCTGAACAAGGAGCGCAGCCGAGATAGTGTTGGAGATGTTATTCAACCGGCGGTTCAATCCAATGATAACTTTGCCAGCATAGGTAGCAGCCAGGGATATAAAGGATGGACCGTAAGTCAATGTTTGGGGCGCATCGGCCGAACTGGCTACTGTGTAGGTGACTGCCTCGGTCGAGGATGAATCATATGTAGCACGATCTCTGTGTGATATTAGTAAATCTTTATGGTGAAGGAGCAGCTATACATACTGAGTAGTTCCTCCAATTCTCAGGGGTGGCCATGTGCCAGTCAGATCTTTCATATTCTGCAGACATGTCGTTGTCGCATCGACTTCTTGGAAGTACTTGGGGAATGCGAAAAATTCCAGACTGCAAGATAAGCAAGTTTACCTTTCAAATGGAAATAAGTACTCACGAGACACCAACAGGTGCAGCAGAGATCTGCCCGCTGGAGTTCGAGGGCGGGGATGTTGGCACATTGAAGCTCAAACCCGAGGCCGAAACCGCAAGGCCCAAAAGCGACATTGAGATAGAAAGAAAGGCAGCCATTTAATTGTTAGATACCCAGTTTTGGATTTCGAAGTAAGTTGCAAAGTTGACCAAATTTGCTCCGACTGACCGAGACAGAACAAATCTCTTAAGTACAGACGGTTATAGTGCAATTCAGTCTCTTCAGGAAACAATCCGGGGAACCCCACATTTCAGCCACTAGTTTCAGGAGTTGGTTAGAGTTGGTTACGTTTTCCATGCAGAATGATGATTGACTCTAATTATTCCGTTTAATATGTGGTCATTGCCCTCTCCCTGTCCTTTTCGCGGTCCAAACTTTGATCTAGTCACTGACCGAGGTCGGCTATTGACGGACTATATTGACCCGAACTTTGCATCACGAGATCCTCGGTCCATGTTTAGTATCAGAATCAACGGGGTCTGCGGAGATAGCCCAAGGGCCGGTCTGTCGCCCATGCTTTTACTCCCAATTTCATCGTTCGTACACCGACGGTGAGAAAATGGCGCACTTCAAGAATTTTACCAATTTTTCCGTAGTCCTCAAGCTGTGTGAACTCATGAATAGTTGAATAGTAGACTCTTGTCCACGCGAACCCCGCGAGACATTCTAGGGACACTAGGCCCAAAGAGGTATGGTGTATCCTGCTGCGACAGGAAGTCCAACGCCTATCTCAAAGAGTGGTTCATCAAGGTCAAGCCCGACATGAAGCCATGCATGTTCGTGACTGGTAATCGCAACAAGGTGATCGAGGTCAACGCTATCCTTGGTGAGGCGGTCCCAGTTCAACCCTTTGCCTTGGACATTCCCGAGATTCAAGGAACGTTGGAAGAAATCGCGACCGAGAAATGTCGACGCGCCGCTGAGATTGTAAGAGGGCATTGGTTCACTTTAAGAGGTGACTCTGGATTGAAGTTAACGAGGTAGATCAATGGGCCTGTGTTGGTAGAAGACTCGGCCTTGGAGTTCAACGCGATGAAAGGGTTGCCGGGTCCTTATGTGTAAGTGATCTCGGATGGCTCAACAGGGATGATAGCATTCTCCTACTTACACCGTGTCTCGAAGAAAATATTTTCTCGAGTCATTGGGAAATGACGGTCTCAATAAGCTCTTGTTTGCCTACGAGGACAAAAGTGCCCAAGCTGTATGCACGTTTGCTTTTTCCTCCGGGCCAACAATGGAGCCGCTGGTTTTTCAGGGGAGACTGAAGGTGAATAAGGTCCCAAGATCGGATTGTGAATTCCGCTTAACATCAGACAGGGTAAAATTGTACCTGCTCGCGGTCCGCCCAGATTCGGTGAGTATTTTCGAGGTAGTGGCATTCCAACCGAGTTATTACTCACCGAGAAACAGGCTGGGAGCCGATTTTCGAACACGAGGGAGAGACTTTAGCTGAAATGGAGCATGGCAAGAAAGTAAGATGACTTAATGTCGCTTCTCGCGCATAGTGATGCTAACACCGGCTAGAATGCACTCTCGCACCGATATCAAGCATTGTACAAGTTCCAGCAGTGGCTAGCCCAGGGCGATAACCGATCACTATATTTCGAGAGCAAATAAGAAACGCAATATGTGATGTCTAAACAAAGCCTGTACACATGATCGACTTCGACGGTTCCCAACCCCGCATATCTCGGGGATTGTTTCCCTATCTCATAAGGGGAATATTCCCCGTCCCTACTGAGACCCCACGTTGGCGACTGACATAGCCTGGGTAATCTTACGGGGATTATTATTGGATGGTTACCTGAACCATTCGAACCTTGGGGAAATCGAAATGGAGAGAAACAAGCGCCTGACGAGTTGGACGGTGGGATATCTTGCCTTCGGGCAAATTTACTCCCAAACTACAAGATGGAGGGGAGGGTACTTGCTACATGAGATAATGATATTTAAACCATTCCCATGTGCCCTCAAAGGTCAGATCCAAGCATTTCTCTTCACTTCAAAACTTTGTTTGAGACGGGCGAGCCCAGAACAGGACTTGTTTATACTGTCTCAAACTCATTCACCTTCTTGTTCTGAGCAGCTGTACATATAGCTCCCAAGATGTGGTTTGTTTTTACCGCTGCGCCCTATGCAGCTGGGCTTGTTTTCTTCCTTTTTATATACTTTCTGGTGCTTCCTTATGTTGAATACATTCGAGACCCCAAGGGTATGTGTTCGATATCCCTTCTCAAGGTACAAAGAAGACACTAACTTCGACATAGGTCTAAGAAAATACCCTAATCTCTCCCCATTTTCTGGATTTTCAGCAATTCCATTCATGATACTCGCTTCTCGAGGTTTCCGATCAATGGAATTGGTCGATTTGCACAAGAAGAACCCAGTCATCCGAACAGGGCCCAACCAACTATCTTACGGTGATGTTCGTGCCATCAAGGATATCTATGGCCACAACACCAAATGCACCAAGGATTCCTCCTATGTCGTCACAGCCGGAACCCATTACAACCTGGCAGATGTCGTCGACAAGCCGGACCACGCTCGCAAGCGCAAGGTCCTTTCCTCGGCATATGCCCTGAAGAACCTTGAGACATGGGAATACAAAGTCACAGACAAGGTCGAACGGATGTTCAAGCACTTCGACAAAGTCTGCACAGCACCTGCCTCCGAGGACGTCGCATCTGGCAAAGTCGCACCAGCCAAGGAAGATCTCACACTCGACTTCCGGGCCTGGACCAACTTCTTCACTCTCGACGCCATCGCCGACATCGGTCTATCAGAGAAGCTGGGCTTCCTAGACAATGGCTCTGACATGTGTATCGCGGAACGCAAAGACGGCTCCACCTACGAGACCAGCCTACGCGACGCCCTCTACCCCACTGCTCGCAAGCAATCCTACATCGTGTGGGACTACGCATGGTACCCAGTCCTCAACAAGCTAGTCAATGTCATCCCATTTTTCGGACGCATGCAGACATCTGCAGACAACTGGGAAAACATCATGTGGCGCCGAGGCAGCGAGAGACTGCGACGCTACGAAGCCGGCGAGAAACTCGAGGACTTCTTCCAGGCTCTGATGGAAGACAAGAATGGAAACCCCAACAACCTCGAATTTGGTGAAGTCGTCGCCGAGTGCAACATCATGATGAATGCCGGTAGTGTGACTACCGCCATCGCCATTGCCAACGTGCTGTACCAGCTGCTTCGCAACCCCGAGAAACTAGCCAAGCTCCGCGAGGAACTCGACGCAATTCTGGATGAAGACGAGATTGTCGCGGACTATGATAAGGTGAAGCACCTGCCCTACCTGCGCGCTTGTCTCGACGAATCCCTCCGCATCTTCCCGCCTACCTCGCATGGTCTTCCTCGCGAGACACCTCCCGAGGGAACCAACATCCTCGGGGAGTGGGTTGCCGGTAATACCTCTGTTAGTATGTCTGCCCTGGTGGCACACCGCGATGAGGGTGTGTTCCCCAATGCGGACCAGTACATTCCCGAGCGGTGGTTGGGTGAAGAGGGCAAGGCGCTGCAGCCCTACTTGGTTGCATTCTCTGCCGGCGCACGTTCCTGCATTGGTCGCAATATCTCGTACCTGGAGCAGACGAAGGCTATTGCTTCGATTGTGCATCGTTATGACTTTGCGTTGCCTTACCCTGGTTGGGAATTGAAGAGAGAGGAGACTATGAACTTGATTCTGGGTGATATGCCTGTGAAAATTTGGCGCCGGAATATGGGGACTACTGAAGCCTAGAGATTCTACTTGAAGGTGTTTTGCCTTTTTATCTTCATATTTAGACGACTTTTGATGATTCCCTTTTACAATGAGAACTTGATGATTATAACTTAATTTACTCTCCGTACTTTTTATTCTCCGTTTGCTCTTCTGGTTTCAATTTCTTCAATTCTGTAAAATAGCCGAGTTGTCCTTTGCCATAATATTTACACAACATTGATTTACAAGGCTCGGTAGACTTTCGTCGAGATGTCGAGAGCCTCCTAGAATCCCAAAGCTTCATCCCTATGGTCCGTGAACCTGGGGTCAACAGGTTTCACACACGGGCCATGTCCGAATTTCATGTAAATCCCTCCTGCAACCTAATCTTAGATCCCGATATATGCAGAAGCTGGAGTTTAAGTCTGGCAAAACGAGAGAAATTCCCCGCGTAGGGAAACGCCCCCCGAAGCCAAAAGTCCGGGGCAATTACCCCGCAGGACCAACTTCATCCACACGGGCGACTTTCCCCCTTCCATCGGCGAAAATGGACAAACTTGGAAAGTGGATGTTTCCCCCGCAATTTGCAGCTTAACTTGGACCGCCATCGCTCCGCAATGGCGTCTCTGCTGCATATCTCGTGCATATCTCGTCTCAACGTGGCAATTGCTGGAGTCTGGGGTTCCATAGTCTCGTCATACTCGGCATCCTGATGGCTTCTAGCCCATATCTCCACAGTGTCCCTGCTGATCTGTTGCGGCGAATATCTCCCGATTCATTTGTGAGTTTATCACTACCATCAGTCGGCATAGAAATCTACTGTATCTTTGTGGTAGTATTGCCCGCCTTTTACCATGGCAGATCTAGGTTTCCTAACTTGGAGGCTGCGTTCGCCACTATTCTACAATTTGAGCAGTGTGCGGGTATTCTTCCCTAATGGTCAACTGCGTGGACGATGAGCCTATTTTATAGCCGTGGTCTCCCCGGATTTCGTTGAATATTTTCTACTTGTTGCACATTGTGATTCTTCCCTCTCATAAATCTAGTCTTCTCTCCATGCCTACTTCTTAAGACTCGACCTTTTCTTTTCTCTTGATAAATTGATACCCCCCATATACCTCTGTCCAACACAATGTCAACTTTCCCACAGTTCAACATCCCCCCAGAGCTCCTGCAGGAGCTATCAAAATACGCCACCCCGACCGGCCTAGCCGACTATGCCGCCCTCGCAGTTCTGGGCGGAGTCGGTGCAACATATCTATCTCGCGGCCTGCTATGGGATAAGCCAGACCCATACCACCATCTCTGGTTCGAAAGACCACAGCTAAAGAATGGCGGGCAACTCAGGTCCGCAAACAAGGAAACCAGAAACATCGCACAGAAGCTGGAAGAGGCAGGGAAGAATGTCGTTGTCTTCTGGGGATCCCAGTCCGGCACAGCAGAGGGCTTTGCTCACCGTCTTGCGCGCGAGATCTCTATTCGTTGGGGTCAGGACGCTATGACGGCTGATCTGTCCGACTATGACCCTGTCACAATCAGTGAGATCCCCAATGCTAAGTTGGCGATCTTTGTTGTCTCGACATATGGTGAGGGTGATCCCAGTGACAACACTGCAGAGTTTTGGAGCTGGATCTCGAAGGCTACTGATGTGTCTTTGTCGAATCTGCGATATGCTGCTTTTGGCTTGGGTAATACCAACTATAAGTTCTATAACCGTGTTGTCGATGTTGTTGTTGAGGGCCTGGATAAGTTTGGCGCCCAAGCTCTCATGCCAGTCGGCAAGGCAAATGATGCAGAAGGTGCTACCGAGGAAGACTTCATGTCCTGGAAGGAGGATCTGTTCAAGATCTTCAAAGACAAGCTGGGCTTTGAAGAGGCCGAGGCTAAATACATCCCGAGCCTGAAGGTCGAGGAGGATGAATCTCTTGAGCCAATCGACCTGCACCATGGCGAGCCCAACAGCCGTATCGAGGCCCCCAAGGCTGCTGCTCAATCCTCGGCCGTTCGCACCCTGAGCATCTCTGAGTCCAGAGAGCTCTTCACTGCGTCCGACAGACACTGTCTTCACATGGACATCGACCTCAGCAGCCAACCCGAACTGGGCTACAAGACGGGAGACCATCTCGCCATCTGGCCAGGCAACCCAGACATTGAAGTCGAACGCCTCCTCGACGTCCTCGGCATCTCATCCCGTCGCGACATCCCCCTGGGGATCAAAGCCCTCGACGCAGCAGAAAAGATCACAATCCCAACACCAACCAGCTCTATCGCCCTCTTCCGCTACTACCTCGAGATCTGCGCCCCAGTCAACCGCGACAACGTCCGCGACCTAGCCCAATTCGCACCCACCCCAGAGGCGAAAGCCTACCTCCTCAACCTCGGCCAAGACAAAGAAACCTACGCCAGCTTCATTAACCGCACACACATCAACCTCGGCCGCCTACTCCAACTAGCATGCCCGAACAAACCCTGGTCGAATCTTCCACTCTCCTACCTCGTCGAAACCATCCCGCACATCAAACCACGCTTTTACTCCATCTCCTCCAGCAGCGTGGTCTCACCGCGTAAGCCATCCATCACAGCCATCGTCTCCACATCCCCTCTACCGGATAACCCCAACGAACTCATCCACGGCGTCACATCCAACTACCTCCTCGCCATTTCCCAACAAGCCCGTTCCCAACCCCACCCCGGCGGCATCACATACCACCTCAATGGACCCGGCGATGCCCTCGAGGGCGGGAAGGTCTTCGCCCATATCCGCCGCAGCAAGTTCAAATTACCGCTTACGGGCAAGACGCCTCTGGTAATGGTCGCCGCAGGCACAGGTCTCGCGCCATTCCGCGCATTCCTCTCTGAGCGGTGTCAAGTGCTGAAGATTGGCAAAGAGGTTGGACCGATGATTCTCTTCTTCGGATGTCGGAACCCGAACGAGGATTATATCTACCGGGAAGAGCTAGAGGAGATGCAGCAGGCGTTGGGTGAGCGGTTGCAGATTGTTACTGCGTTCTCGAGGCTTGAGGGGTCGCCGAGGCAGTATGTGCAGGACCGTGTTGCTGAGTTTGGGGAGGATGTTGTTAAGCTTCTTGATGAGGGTGGTAACTTTTATGTTTGTGGGCGGGCTGGCATGGCGAGGGAGGTTGAGAAGGCTGTTGGGTTGACTATGAAGGATGTTAAGGGGTGGAATGATGATGAGGTTAATAACTGGAGTAAGGCTATCAAGAAGAAGAATAAGTGGCAGGAGGATGTTTGGGGTTAGATGAGGGTGGTGATGATTTCTTATGAGTCCATGTTAATATCTTGCTTGTTTTACATACAATTAGACAACTTCAATTATTTCTATTCTTTCGGTGCCTCTCGGTCAATGGAATAACACTAACAAGCCGTCTCCAACGACTCCACTCGCTAGTTTGCAAGTTCGAGGCTCTTCTTCCGGTAGTCCGCGATGGCGGAACATCTGGCTTCCCAGGGCGGCGTCAAGCAAAGCCATCGTGCTGTCCGGAGACAGTGGTTCTTTCGCCGCTTGGCGATGCTCCTACTTCGACATGCCAGTCTTGTCTGTGGGGTCGGCGCTCTCTTCGATGGACTGCTTTCGGAGGTCGATCGAAGACTCGGTTTCATTCAGCTGACCCTTTTTGGCTTGCAACTGTCGCTGTAGCTGGTTGAAACTAGTTTCTGCATTCTTGATCGCTCCCCACCAGACATGTCTTTTGGGATTTCGGGCGTCGCTCTTTGCCTCAAGACAGCCCACCTTCCACTGAAGGTCTCTAGCTTTGGTCCCTATCGCCTGCTTCTCGTCTATAAGCTTCTGGATTGTGCCACTCAATACGATGATTGAACTGAGCCTCTAGTGACCACTGAATCAACTGCAAATAACACTAACAGGCCACTCAATATGACGATGGAAATCAGCCCCCAGAGACCACTGAATTCCGGCAATGACATGTCGATCCCAGCCGATCATAAGCCACGAAGAACCCATAAACTTCAACAAAATACACCAGTAGGAAAGGATAATCAACGCAAACGGATCCTTGCTCTCAAGCAAACCAATAAACTCCTCAGGCCGCCGATAAATCCACCCAACAACAACATGCATCAGACTCACACCATCTTTGCCAGAACTTCGAATACAATAAGCCTCATCAAACATCTCAATCAAATTCCCAAGAGCCCCAATATACATTTCATAAGCCGGGGTCCCACCAACTTGCGTCTCAATGAATCGTTGAGCGTCTTCGATATGAGATCGATGTGTCCGAAGCTCATCCTGATATTCCGGACTAATACCAGCAACGCTCGGATCCGTCTGAATAGCTAAGACGCCGCTGAATATCTTATCACGACTCGACATCAGGATCGATCGCACGCCTCGCATGAGAACAAGCCATTCAGCCTTTCCAGTCTCACTAAAGACAAGGTATTCACCGGGTCGAGGTCCATGTCCGAAATAAACGAAACAGATCATCACCGCGGACATGTAGATCAATTGGCAATTTTCTTCGTTCAGAGTGGATAGGATGGCTGTTACAGATCGGATGCCGAAGGTGAAGTGGTTGTCCGCTTGCATGACATATTGGTCTTTCTTTTCTGGTTGGAGATGGCCTAAGTGCAGGGCTGCCAGAGCGAGGATTAGGTGGAAAATTGATGGGGTTGAGAAACCCCATTGTGGGAGGTGGGATTGCCAGATGCGGTTGCGGTCTACTCCTTCGTCGGCCAGGGTGCGGTATGTTTCCGTGACGAAGTGGTGGAAGAGGCGGAGGTCGGCGAAGGAGAGCGTATCTTGGGGGTTTTGGTCATTTGGTCGGATCTCTGTGGAGACGTTCTGGGGAGAAGGCTGGTTTGTCTCATCCGATGTGGATTCTTTGGGTTGATATTTGGACGGCTTGAACCTGAACCGCCCTGTTGAACCTTTAGATGATGCAGGCGGAGATGGTGCTGAGGATGGCGAGGCTGATAATGCAGCTGCTGTTTGCTGAAAGTCGCACTCGATGGCATGGTGGATGCATTTTGAGCATGCCGGCTTTTTTTCATCACACTGTGGGCTGTCAGAAAGTGTCTCTTGAAGGCTTTCGCTGTCTATTGCCCGCGTCTGCCAAGGAACAAAACAGAGCAGCGAGCGTAGAAGCCTCAGTAGACTGGACCTCTTGCTCCTTTTCATCTCTATCTGGTTCATTCTGTGGCAATGGGACTCAAGGTGCTCAGGTGGTATGCGGATGTTGATGACAAGACCGAGGAACGGCTTACTTTTATACGTCTCCTCTTGCAGTTTCCACATCCAGCACGGGACTTGTGATGAGATTTCCGCGATCGGATCACGGACTGCGTGTTTTCCTTCATGGAGCGAGCCTTCATAGAGAGGTGTCGTACTCGGGTTCCTTTTTGCCGCTTTGGGATGAGAAGGTTGGGGATATGACGTAATCCACGCAGAAATATATGTTGCACGTGACCGAGGACTATACGCGCGGAGTGGGTGAGAATATGAGAAACGTGAAACATAAAAGGACAGGTACGGAACAAGGGTCCTGTGAAGTGAAGGAATAAAAGCTTGAAAACTCTGGTATGATCCACAACGCACTGTGCCGGCCTTTTTTTAGCTTAAAGGGGGACTTTCCCTCTTATATGTCTGCCTACGCGACCTTCTGTTTCGGACTAAAAGTAGAAAGTTTTACCATGGCACTGGTATTTGGTATGGTGTTCCAATTAATCACTGCGTGGCAATCAATGGTATAACTTAGAGCTTGAAGTTCCCACTACGTGCAATATCTCTAAAGAACCTTCCACAGTATGAAGGTATGTGTTCGCTAGTACGTTTAACATAGCATCACCCTAGGCTCGTGGTTTGAGATTGAAGATTACTAGCGATTGGTGGTCTGAAATTATCTTGCTTTGTTGCTCTATAGGTATCTGCGGTTTTTCCAGCAAAACATTTAGGGCTGTTCGTGGTAATTGCACGCACGCAACTCTTAATGCACCACACTATTTACATATACGACTAAACAGTGTCCACTTTTTTGGTAGTAATGACAACAAAGATCGGGCTTCAAAATCAATTAGTTAACTAACTGTTTACCTTATGCAACTCGACTATCTATGATATCACGGTAGAGTATTTCGCCTCCGTTGTAACGTAGGAAGCTATAAACGGTAGCAGCGATATCATCATTTTCTTAGCGATAGTGAGGAGGGTGTCTAATCAGATACACGGTTTCATTGATGGCTGATACTCAGTCCTTTGATTTGCTATGTATGCCTATGAAATCAAGCATTCACGAAGGGGGAGGCGGGTATTACTGTGAACTATGATGCAGCTCGGGGGAATACTAAGATGAACCCCTCCACACCACACTTCAGGACCCTCTTTATGGCTCGTGGCCACTACTGTTTACGTACCAACCGACAAATCCCCGGCCGCCAAGGTTGAAATAAGGCTATCGGCCCGGAGATTATTGACTGAGTTCAGGCCTACTAGGACTGGGATCCACGAGAATCTGAGTTGAGATGTAAAACTAGGAGAACAAAAAAGTAAAGCAACCACACCTCAAAACAGTGATCATGCACTGGTGCTGAGTCCACCATCCCCCACTAATAGAACAATCCCTCGTTAATGGGAAGGTCAAATCCACCGGGCCAAATCATCCGGAGGCTCTCCTTAGCCTGCGCAACCTGGGCCTGGTCAACGAAGAAGCCGCTGTCCGAAAGGTGGTGAATAAATGACCGGATCCAGTGCCGGTGGCCGAAGCCATTCCTGGTGAATTCGAACTTGTGGAGTCCAGCTTCAATCACTTGTTCGTAGACATCCCGAATTGTCATACCCGAGACAACGTCAATCTTACAGCTCAACTCCGTGTCCAAGGGAACCAGGTACTCTCTAACACTGAAGAGTACATTGGCCTTGCGCCCACCGGCGAGAATGGGACGTAGGACATCGGGATGGGTGCTGACGCAGCAGTCGAGCTGCACGGCGGTTCTCTGTTCTTCGGAGGTCGAGAGGAAGAGGGCCCAGTCATTGGGCCCGAATAGATCTTCCGCAGTAATACAGCAGACTCGAAGTGCCTCAAATGGCTCGTTTAGAATCTCGGTGCGTAGGCGGCTGGGTACGAAATAGATTGGATTCCAGGTGGATTGCTGGCGCCCATGGACGTCTAAATCGGTAAGCTTCTGTAACTCATCAATATAAGGGGAATGATCTTACGCATCCATGGCTCAGGGATCAGCATAATGGGCAAATCAGAGCCAAGGGCAATGATATGGAAGTTGAAGGCTGGTTTGTTGTGCGTGGCAGTATCGTGAGATGGACGAGGGGCGTGGAATTATCGTGGTTTTTCACACCCTTGCGTTTGTATACGTTTGCTCGCCTACAGCAAACGGCCTGCGCGCATTTGCTTCTTACTAGTACTGCTTTAGGATTGGCTACGAAAGGACCCGCGTACTATAATTTAGGGGAATTGGATTCAATGCAACTTGTGAACATAACATAGACGAGACAAAACCTATTCATGCTTGTTAAGGTTTATAATTCAAGTTGATAGTACCGGGATCGCTTCCATAAATCTCTTTCTCGCTCTCTCTGTTTCTCTTAGACAAAATCCATTAGCTTCAACTACAAGGTCATGATCCTTGCCCCTTTCTTCAGCCTTCTGCCTGTTCTACACATGGACGTGGCTAGGTATCTAGTCACTACTGTGGAATATAGATGGCGCTTTGGCTATGATGGAATACTTCGTGTGCTGTATCAGCCTTATACGCCCAATAAAGAGAACTGCAGAAAGAACGGAGACCGTACGTACGTTGGGCCTATCAAACCCCACGAACACCCTGCACAGCAGACGGTGAGTCCGAGTCAAGCGACCGGAGAGTTCGATCTGAAAGGCCGGTGGGTGAACACCTCCATTATGAATGACATTTAAGCCAATCTATGAAATGATCGGTCCTACACTATCTTGCAGGACTCTCTGTAGACCAACGTCATCCGAGCATATTGCTCAGGGGTAGTGAGTCTGTAGAGTCCCGGTTGAACCCCAGATTCCAACATCCGATCTTCTAGGCCGATCGACGCTGTGAATGGGCGGACGGAAAGCCCACCGGGAACTCATCGGTTAAGAGACGCCCGCTTGTTGATTTCGGCAATTCGACTCTTGACCGAAAAGTGGATATTGAGTTGACTCACGCCGCGATTCTCACTTAAGTTGACGATTTATCTTTCTTCTATTCCTACTGTCTGGCAATTATCAACTACCTGCTTGTGCGCATTTGTAAGTTTTCCAAGCTATACTTCCCCTCATCGGGCCTTGACGTCATATCCGAAATGCACTATAATATCCATGAAGCACAATTGAACTGACTTTATACAGAAACAGTGATCTGAACAAGTCATCCACAATGGCTGAAACCAAGATGGAATATGTCCGGTACAAACTCCTTATCCTCCAACATCAATGAACGTTAAAAAGAAAAAATACTAACAAAACCCCAATCCCAGCCTCGGAGACTCAGGATTAAAGATCTCAAAGATCATCCTGGGAACAATGGGCTACGGTAGCAAAGACTGGCAAGACTGGGTTCTCGACGAAGAGGACTCCTTGCCACTAATCGAACACGCCTACAAGCGAGGCATCAACACCTGGGATACGGCATGTTCCCCTCCAAATATCTAACCTACATAAACTAACAATCCAATAGGCTGACGTCTACTCCCACGGCAAATCAGAAGAAGTAGTCGGCAAAGCCCTAAAGAAATACAACATCCCCCGCAACCGCGTGGTAATCATGACAAAGTGTTTCTTCGGCGTCGACGATGAAGGCAAATACCCACCGATCTCCGCAAGCGGACGCAACGACAACGACTTCGTCAACCGAGTCGGCTTGTCGCGCAAGCATATCTTCGACGCTGTGGACGCCAGCGTTGCCAGACTGGGCACGTACATTGATGTACTGCAGATCCACCGGTTGGATCGGGAGACGCCGCGGGAGGAAATTATGAAGGCTCTTAATGATGTTGTTGAGAGTGGGAAAGTGAGATATATTGGTGCTAGTTCGGTAAGTGCCTCCACGTATAGATGGATATATGGAATACATCATCTAACAAGTCACGCTTCACTAGATGGCCGCCTGGGAATTCCAATCCCTCCAAAACATAGCCATCAACAAAGGCTACCACAAATTCATTAGCATGCAAAACTACCACAACCTCCTAGCGCGCGAAGAAGAGCGCGAAATGATCCCATACTGCCAAGACGCCGGGGTGGGCATTATCCCGTGGTCGCCCATCGCTCGAGGCGCCCTAGCCCGTCCCTACAACTCTCGCGGCACGGTGCGCGAGAACACGGATGGTGCGTTGAAGATGTTTGTGCGGAACCGGGAGTCGGAGGCTGACGAGGTTATTATTGGGCGGGTTGAGGAACTTGCTAAGAAAAAGGGGTTGAGTATGGCTCAGATTGCGCTTGCTTGGTCGTTATCTCATGAGGGGGAGAATCCTATTGTTGGGCTTTCTAGTGTTAAGCGGATTGATGAGGCTGTTGAGAGTATTAGGGTTAAGTTGACGGAGGAGGAGATTTTGTATCTTGAGGAGCCTTATGTTCCTAAGACTGTTTCTGCTCTTGAGAGGTAGATTTTGGGGTTTGGGGGAAGGAGGGGTTTGTTTCTTTTGGTTGCAATTTGGATATTTTGTAAATTGAGATTTGTTGTCTGGTATGTTGCTATTATGTTTGTTGTAGAAGTTCCTTGATACAAAATAGGGGGATGCACATCAGGTCTAACAACTCATGGTTTGGAGGGACTTTTCGTGAATGGGCAGCCAAGCAATGCTGCATCTGACGAGACTAGTTCATCTCTTATCTAATGAAAGCATCTCTTATCTAGTGAAAGCATTCAAGTGATTTTACGGCAGCTGAGTTCATAAGTGAAAGCTGACAAGAAGTCAAAAGTTCGTCGATAATGGGGTATTTTATTCATGTTCATCATGATGGATAGATGGCTAGCGATGTACATGAAACAAGATCCAAGGATACACATATCGAGAGATAATAAGACATGAGCCATGAACACATGGTACAGGGTAAGGAAAAGAATAGAAAACTGGAACGGATATGCGCAGATGCAAAAGATGCATGATGCTAGTTGGAATGAGACAGAGAGGCGAGTTGACAAAAGGGGAATAGGATAGGGAAAGGAATTGAAAAGAAATCAACAAGGATCCGTGCCAGACGGATCGCAGTGTTGAATGTATGCGAACGCCCTGGGATGCTAGATGGAATCTGACTGGATAGTAGTTTTGAGGAGACGTGTGGACTAGCCACAGTATGGCCCCACTATGAAAAGGAATGGAGAGGTCAATGGTTATCGTGTTTTCTGCTGAACATGTTGAAGAAGGTACTGAGACGGTGGCGACGTTTGAGTTTTGGGGTTGGATCGACTGCTTCTGGGTTTGGGGCTTCGGGCTTTTCTTTTCGATGGCTTTTCTGTCCTTGGCGGGGGGCTGAAGCTGGGAGGTCTTTGTCTGGTCCCGAAGTAGGTTTTGTGGTTTCCGTCTCCGGCTTGGAGTTAGGGGTTTTCGCCCGGGGAGGCACAGGGCGGAACGGTTCGTCTGATTCGGAGGAGTTTTGGCGTATGGATGCAGGGCGAGAGCGTGAGACGACGATATCGCGGCCACGCTCGCCCGTGGTGAACATGCTGTGTCGGTTCAGTCGAGTGCTCAACCCCGAGGCAGAACGTCGTTTAGCTCGGTCCATGAATGCAGCACCAGTCGAGTTTGAGCGCTTCGACAGGCTCCCAAATTGCTTGTCATCCGCCGCGGCTGTCGTATTGGAACGTCGAACACTTGAAATTGACATGCAGCGCATGCCGCTAGCGGATCCTTTTGTGGGGCTGGTTTCATCATTTTCAGGAAAAGCATCGTGAACATTCCTGGCTACAGTCGGAGAAGTATTTCTTGAGGCTGACGGGGACGTGACTGGTTTTGCGCCGGAAGAAACGGGGTCTCCATAACTGAAGTTATGGGACCATCCCTCGCGAAAGGCGACCCAGATGCCGGTGGTGATGATCAAAGTTCGCAATCCATCATCAAGCGTAACAATATTCGCATCGAGTGGGGTATCATCTGAGGCATCGCTCACCACGGACATAGCTGAAGTCGGAGTTGTAGGGCCAGTACCGGTCCGGGCAGTCATCGAGTACTCATCGTGGACTTCCAACTGATTGCGAGTCATGGATGCAATGACAGGGTGTCGGCGGGTGGTCGGGTCGATAACGCTAAAGGTGAATCGTTTGCCTTCATCGCGGGAGTTCATTCCCGCAGGCGCAGTCATCCGACGGTTCCTCCCACCGCGCAAAGCCCATCGCACAACCTGTGCACCATTCTCGGTCTGCGCAACAAACTCGTATGAGCCACTCGGAAGGGGAGTTGCCTCCCAAACGGGTCCAAAGTTCAAACAGATGTCCGCCTTCCCTTTCAACCGAGCATCTTCTTGCGTCTTTTGACAGATGGTTGCCACTACCTCGCGATGATCTTCGGCCTCGTCCTCCGAGCTCACATGTTTCTCGGGGATGCTTGTCACCGTCCGCTCGTATTGTTCGCTAATTACTACAATCAAATCATACGGACCCAGGCCGTTTCTGGTGCGATATATGGCAGGGAACTTGCGAGCCAAGAGGGGCAGATATGAAGTCGACGGGAGGACATCGACGACTGGCAGCGGGCGAGGGGTCTGCGACACCTGTTGCAGCTGTAAAAGCAGTTTAGGGCGAAGTCGTAACCGTTTGTGACGAGCGTGCGAGGCAGGATGGGCGAACTGGTAAGAAGTTTTGAGCCGCGTAGACTTCCGACCAGACATTGCACGGCTAGTACGAGGCCTAGGAGGCTGCTGTGTTTGTGATGATTCCCCTTCGCTCTCTGCGGACTCGACCGGACTCATGGTCATGGCGGATGCAAGTCCCGAGATTAGCCCAGGACACCCCTCAGAACCATCGGATTGTTTAGGCTTGTAGAAAGTGCTCAGCAATGGCAGGGCTGACAAGGAAAACACTGGAGAGTTGACTGGTGGATTCGGATCATTTGTGTGGGCAGCTGCGGCATCCGCTGTAAGGCCAAGATTCAACAGCATTCTTGAGCCCTAGCGGAGCCACATTGGTGTAGAGTGCCAAGTTGTTTAGTTGTTTAGCTGGCCAGGTATTCACGACGTAGACCGGATTTCAACGCGTCAGCTGCGGGGAAAGTTCAGCCCCGGGGTGTGGAAAGATGTCCAAGTCTAAAGGTGACAGAAGCAAAAGGAGTAACGTTAAAAGAAAGGAAATGTACGATGAAAGTGACACCTGCACTGAGATGTGAGGCTGGCTGATGCAAGGGGGAATGTTTTGCAAAAGAGGGAGTCGTAGAGGCTGTACAATGGGCGGTCAGCCTTATAGAAAAACGAGGAAAAGGCACCAGCTAGGTGGATCAGATCGTGAATAATGAATGCAATTTGTGCCTACGGGATCGGCCTTGTACGGTCTCCGAATCATCCGGTTCATCCGCGGTGATCATTTTGCAAGCCTCCGAAACCCGGGACGTCATGGTTACAAGGATTATTGCCTGTCTCCTTGGCAAGACCCATAAGTTATATTATTGCGGTAAATCCCTTTTCTTTGGTTCCTCATTTGTGCGAGTCAACGTTATACGAAGTGGGGATTGTCACGCTCATAGCAGACTTTTCCTCCCGCTGTAGATTATGCTAAACCTTCACCTTCGGATGAATAGGCTCCGTAGGCTCCGTGTCCACCTCCCATCTAGTCCGGCCAACGGACATAGTGTTTACTAATCTCCCGATCTTCGTATCAATGATTCCTTGGTTAAACAAAGATCCAAGATCCGCTGCTTGGTAGAAGCGGATTCCAGATTCCCGCGCCTGCTGGGGCATGTTTCAAAGTGAGAATTGAGACTTTACAAAGGGAGATATATAGCGATATTGGTCACGTGTAGCCATAATATTGTAGATGTATAAGGTACTCCGACAGTCGACCTAAGAAACTTGATTATATATGATCACCTTTAGGTTCGATCTAGCGGTCGCCCTAGCTCCATGTGGCGACCCAATGATATAGCTTAAGGCTGAACTGATTTCCAAGGTTGAGTAATGAAGTTTACCTGTTTCACTCAATGGCCGAGGCTATTCCAAATACGTCACAGTTATCGGATGTGCGGCATTGACACCCGCTGATTAATTATGCTTTTATGCCAGGCCAACTTCTTCACCTGGTACACCTATCCGCATTGGGAAGTCCCTCGGTCCTTATTTCTAAAATCTGGGCAGAATGGCTTCAGCTCAGCCGACTACAAGGCCGCCGCCACTGTACGCCACACTACTGCGCTTGGACAACCCCATTCGCAGCTTAACAGTCGCGTTCTGGCTATGGAAGGCTGTGTTGTACTTTGTCGTGGCCTACTGTCCAGGGGTGGGCTATGACACCTCCACCTCCTTGATATCGTATGCTGCCAATCCAACGGGCGACCACTCGGAGCCGCTCTCGGGTCCCCTGAAATTTGCCAGATGGGACGCCATCTACTTTCTCGACATTGCCGAAAAGGGATACATTTATGAGCAAGAATGGGCCTTTGGCTGGGGCTACACTAAGCTTCTATCCCTTTTCGTATCCGGTACATCTCTCCTATCTATCCCAGGCATTGTAATTGGCATAACTGATCGTGTTGAACAGGCATCCAGCTCTCTGGTGGAATAACTGGGCCAAATACCACCGCAGTGGTGGGAGTGGCTCTCTCCCACGTCGCCCATTATCTGTCTGTGTTGTCACTCTACCGCCTCTCGGCAAACATCTTTGGCCATGCAACAGCCGCTCAGCATCTCATCTGCTTCTTGTCCGCGGCTCTGCATATTATCTCGCCAGCTGGCGCGTTTCTGTCTGCGCCGTATGGAGAGTCGATAGTCTCCTTCCTCAATATGACCGGCTTCTACCTTTACTCATCGTCCCTGATTGCTGAGCGCAATGGAGCAACGGGTCTGCGAGATTTTCGGGTCCTGACCTCTGCAATTCTCTTTGCGGTAGCTACCATGGTCCGCAGCAACGGAGTCCTGAGTGGGTTCTTGTTTGCCTATGATGCGGTGGTACTGGCTTGGAAGATCCTGACCAACGGGCCTACGATGCACAACACGATTCGTCTCGCGGTTATTATTCTCGGCGGCTGTATCGTCGCATCTGGGATGGTCATTCCGCAGTTCTTGGCTTATCGCATGTACTGCATGTCCGAGACTGATCTTCAGCCGTGGTGCGAGTGGACTGTGCCTAGTATCTACGGCTGGGTCCAGAACCACTATTGGTAAGCAAGATTTCTTCCCTGGTGGCCGTTGATGTTGTCATGCTAACTTCTTTCTAGGGATGTCGGGTTCCTGCGATACTGGACCATCTCCAACCTCCCCCTTTTCCTGCTGGCTGGGCCAATGCTGGCTGTCCTATGCCGGTCTGCTGTGTGGGCGTTGCAGAGTCCGTCTTCCTCGTCAACTAGCCCGGGGTCTATGCTTACACGGCTAGCGGTTCCCCAGGGCCTGTTGGCGGTCATGGCGTTCACTAGCTATCATGTTCAAATTATCAACCGGATCTCGTCGGGATATCCTTTGTGGTATTGGTTCCTGGTTACCAGTGCTGTGGACACGGCCTCGAGTTCCCCCAAGCTAAGCCGCACGCTTGTGATCGCCGTGTACAGCATGGTGGCTTATGCAATGATCCAAGCTGTTCTATTCGGTTCTTTCTTGCCGCCAGCTTGAGGGACTATGAGTAGTGAACTAAAGTGGCAATTTGAATCTGAAGTCTAACCTTTTTTGTCAAAGAGGAGTGCCATAAGCCTATCCGCGTCTATCTCCGAGCCTCTAAAAAGTGAGATGATAGTCCCTCGCCCAAGACATATTGAAATGTGGAGTGATTTGAATATCGAGCTCTGCATCATATTACCAGTTATTTCTTCTGTAAACAAGCTGTGCTATCTCACACGTTATAGATGGGAGACTCAGGTTGGATATGTTAAAAGGTCCAGGCCAAGAACCTTGGAATGCAGACATCCCGGTTGGGCTGCTTGCGTACGTTGTCTGCCTAAGAGTAGGCGCAGTCCGAAGTTATAAAGGAATCAAATACAGTCCTTAGTGACTACAATATCTCAGGTCTTTATAAGAATTGAAGATATCAATTCTGTGTTTCCACTCTGAGCAGCAGTTACTGTAGAATTATGTCATCACAACCTCAACTTCTCATCTCCTTGAAGCTCTGAGCTTTTGATCTACCTATGCTACTCCTCTTTCCCTATTCCCCCCATTTACAACTCCAAGTGAACCGGCCAGATTAAAATCCCCTACGATATTCCGAGGCTATCCATCCCCCTGGTTTCGCTTCACCTGCGCAGTCGAGTGCAACATAATTTCCGGTTCCAGAGTCCGCTTTTTTTAGGAGACGCTTGAGTTTCATTAAAGTACGCCATCTTTCAAAGGTCGTTCTGCGATCCGAGAGACCTTCGTGAAACATCGGGGTTGCTGACGTATTGCTAGAGCTCACCCGACGGCAACGGCCACTCCTCACCTCATCCTCGACCACCATTTCTCTCCCTACCTCTCCCATCCGACTATGGACGCCTCCAACCCCAAGGCGATTCTCACATCCGACAATTTCCATCATGCACAAGATCTCTCACGAGCTACCTCACCCGGTGGTGAGCCCGCCGCTGTAAAAGGCGAAGGCGAACCAATAGCCCGCGTGCGACCCCGAACCTTCCCATACTTCAAATACCTCCCATACGAGCTGGAAGATGAGACCGAAAGAGATCAAAATCTGCGAGAGATCTTGGATCAGCTTTACATTGCCGTCGAGGCTGGCGACTTCAGCCCCGGAGCTGTGCACTGGACACGCGAGCTCCGCGGCTGGCTGTCGCTGAAGTTCGATCCAACCCGCAAGGAGCGCATCAACCTCGTGAAATTGTACTATGAGCTCGCTTTGGCTCCTGGCATTGATCCTGCGGTCGCCGAGCGATTCGCGAGCATGTTCATGTTCCTCACCAAGTAAGCTAAACTCCATGTGCTAATGCAGGACTAACGCGGCTAATCTGGAATCTGATCTAGGCGCAAGCACTATCTAAGACCGGTGAAAGACCTGGTGCTAGATTGGAAGCCCCTTTACAAAGAGCTCAAAGCCTTCGTCCTACCCACCGAATCCGGCCTCGTTCACTCGACCAATTTGAAGCGCAATGTCAAGACATTGACCAAGCTATGCGCATTCGCCCAATTGTTCATCGATCCTGCTGAGCTTCCCGCTATGCTTGAGGAGTTCTTGCCGCATTACACCACGTCGTTCTCCGAAGGCGCCTTTGTTGTCGCAGGGCTCATTAATTTGCTGCTTCCGACGTCCCCGCCTCCCGAATCACGACCGGATCTCCTACCGCAGACACATTTGCCTACACATTTCCATCTATGGTCGCTGGTTGGTCGCTCGAAGACGTTCGACACAACCTATTTGGATTACCTTTCCCGATTGGCTCGAGATTGTTTGCCGGCCGGTAATATCCCATTCTCCGAGCATGGTATCTTCACAAAAGAGCAGTCTTCTCTTATTTTCACGGCAATTTTGAGACTGCTGGAGATCCCGGTCGGTCAATCGACTTCTCCATACAGTGCCCTGGTGGATATTTCATCCGGCCTGGGTATCATGCTAGACAGAGATTCGCGGAAGCACCCGGTTGCCCACCACATTGCCCGATGGATTGTGATGTCGCTTTCCTCTGCTTGCGTGGATTCGGAAGACTCGATCCTCTCACAGCTGGAAGGCCTCATCCAAGCTGTTGAGACCTTCTTCCATCCTTCGAACTCTGGTGGTTGGACCAAGACCCTGTCGCAGTTAGTGTATTACTTGACTGATTTCTTCGTGATGCGTTGGAATCGCGAGCAGAGTGGGGAAATGGACATTCCAGCGGAGCGCCGCCTGACTGAGCCTCTCAAGCGGCGCTTCGTACTTTGCATCCGAGATGTGATCTTTATGGGTATTTATTCCAAGAGTGGCACTGCGATGACCTTCTCCCTTTCGACTCTGCAGGGTCTGGCCTACCTGGAACCACATCTAATCTTACCTGGAGCTTTGCAGAGAATCTACCCTGCGCTGCAAGGTCTGGTTGAGGTCCACCGAACTACGTCCTCTCTTCGGGCTATGCAGGTGCTCTCTCGTATCATTACCCGTACTAAGGGCTACCGTTGTCATATGACAACTTTACTAGGTCTTGCACTGCCTGGTATTGATGCCAATGATCTTGAGAAGTCACTTCATGCTTTGTCCTTCATCCAATCGGCCTGTTACAACATCCCCATGGTGGATTTGACCAAAGGGCGAGAGGATGTCACCAGCAACATGCTTGCCATGCAATGGATCTCCGGTGAGATGGAGAGAATGGAAGAGCAAGGAGCAGACGTCAAACTGGATTATGACACAGAGCTGGATGACGAGACCGAGGAAATGATCCTGCGATCTTCGACATGCGGTTTCGGCGACTTCACGATTTCTTTCTTGGGTCGCGTTTTCACGCTCCTGGAGAACCTGCCCGATGTCTCCAGGGTACGGAACGGTTCCCCTGAGGAAAACATCGTGAACACTCTCCCTGCCACCTTCATGCCTTTGCTTGCCTCTTTGTCTCCGGAGTATTACGATACCGCTCTCGGCAAGATTGTCGATTTCATTTCGAACCATGTCATCCACCAGGCTCGTGACGCAATGGCCTTCATTTGCAATGCTCTGTGCAAGGTCAACCCTGAGAAGGCTCTCAAGCGATTCATCCCGGTGTTGACTCAAGCAATCCGCACTGAGATTGAGGACAATGGCGCTGGATCGACCCGAACCACAGGCACAGATGTCTTGCCTCGTGACCGTGCTTTGGTCTGGAATATCAGTATGCTCAGCATGTGTGTGGTGCACGTCGGAAGCGCTGTGATTGGTCACCGCCAAGAGCTGTTCGATATTGCAGTTTACATGCAACAAAAGTGCCGCGGCATTCCTACCGTTCACATCTCCAACTTTATCCACCACCTCTTGCTCAACTTGACTGGAACTTACACCAACGATTTCTCCCTCTATGAGCCTACAGTTAGCGCGGAGGGTATCGAGCCTAATCTCTGGAGCTACAAGCCCGATATCCATAACCTCAACATCAAGTGGCACGTGCCGAAGCGCGAGGAGATCGAGTTTGCCGTGGACGTCTTCAAGAGCCAGGCGGAGTCTGCCCTGAAGCACTTGTCTTCCCTAACACATGAGACATCAAGTGTCAAACGTGATGGAAGTGGTAAAGATTGGTCGGATGACGTTACTCGGAACCTTGTGCTTCTGCGACTCGTCTTGTCTGGAATCTCTGTCCTCTTCGATCCCAAAGCTGCGTCTACTACAACGCAACAAGGCCCCAATGCCATCTCCGGGGATGTTGAGATGGCAGATGCAGCTTCAAACGGTGTAGAGGAAGACGCCGATGCTACTTTGGACAACTCTGACGACGCAACAATCAGACAGGCATTCGCTTACCCGACCGGGTA
This sequence comes from Penicillium arizonense, assembly GCF_001773325.1. Lineage (NCBI taxonomy): Eukaryota > Fungi > Ascomycota > Eurotiomycetes > Eurotiales > Aspergillaceae > Penicillium > Penicillium arizonense. The sequence goes on along the minus strand of NW_019173288.1, from coordinate 106,254 downwards.
TTCCCTTAAAGAGGGTGACCCCTTGTACACGACAATTCACGAAATTCGCGAGCGAACTGGCTGGGTCTTGCATGAGGTACACCGGTTCTTGAGCGATAAGCAGGAGGATGATGTTCCTTGCTTTGGCGCTCTTTACTCTGCCTACCGGTCGTGGTTTGTCGATGTCGGTATTGAGAGGTCTGCCCACGTTCTCGACCGCGTGACTCGACTCTTGGCCGCAGACATTCATCCCTATAAGATGAGTGGTATCCGCAAGGACTACCCTAGACCCTTACTTATCCGCAGAGCCAACGTGTATCACCTTCAACGTCTGCGACACAACGCGTCTCCGCGTCCTCGGTCTAAGCTGGATGAAGTTCTTCTTCTTGATCTGGCCGAATCTTGCGTCTCTCTGTACACAGAGACCCGTCGCAATGCTCAAAACGCCGGTGAATCAGCACTGAAGGCCGTCTATGGCGGTAGACTGCTCGTGATCCCACCTTTACTGAAGGCACTGCAGAAGGGTGTCAAGGAGAATGACCACGCCCGCATCAAGGGTGCACTCTTCTCGTTGCTCCTGAGCAGTGTCGCCAAAACTGTTGGGCGGCATTGGAAGTATGCACCAACACTGATCAGGGCGTTCATCGACGCCAGTGCCGTTGATAAGCCTTCCGTGCAGAAGATTTGCTCCACCGCTGTATTCCAGGTCATGGACTATGGTCGTGCCATGGAGCGAATGGCAATCCTGGACCAAGAAATCGTGGAAGCGATTGCTCCCATTGCGGACGTCGGCGACCAGATCGAGAAGAAGCGGGTGGTTATCAATAACAAGCGCGCTGCTATCGAGAAGAAGAAAGCCGACTTGGCCGAGGAGCTCGTGAACCTGGCTCGGGTATCTCACTGGAAGATCGCCAGCCGTGCTGCCACCATCGTTATCACCATGGGTCTCCGCTTTGATTACATCGCCAGCGACAACCTCATCGAACTGATGACACTCGGTTCCATTGACGACCACCCTGGCTTGCGAGGCATGTACTCCCAGGCTCTCATTGCGCTGTTTACAATGATCGACGTCCGTGCCATCTGCACCCACGAGTACAAGAACTACATCCTTGGCCACCAACGTTTCCCGTCCAAGATCAAGGTTGCAACAAAGCCCTACGAGGAAGGATATACCCAGAGATACTTGTCTAGCTTCGCAAAGCCCGAAGCCGAGTATTATGTTGATCACGACTTCCCTGGTTGGCTCGTGTGGGGAAAGTCCATGCCTGCCTACAAGTCTAATGTGGCACGGGACATTGAGTACGATGAGGTCGAGTGGAACATCCGCACAAAGATGGGCAAGCTGTTCACTCGCGAGTGGTTTTCCAAGTTCTTTATGTACTTGAAGCAGGAGCCACGAGACCCATCCGCTGATAAGTTCCGCATGTCTGCTGCGATGATGCTGCTTTATGCATTTGAACTTATGATTCGGGATCAACTTACCGCCGTCACATTCGAGGAAATCCAGGAAGAGATCAAGGCTGTCTTTGAAGACGGTAGTGACAAGCACCAACACCGTGCTACTGCTGAAATTCTTGGCGCTCTGATCTCTTCTGTAACGGATACCAGCGTGGATAAGCGGACTAAGGTCTGGGAATATGCTTTCCCTATTGTGAGGAAGATATTTACCGATGGTCTCACCCCTGAGAACTCTGGTTACTGGACGACCTTCCTCCACATGATCTTGCAGTGCCGTGATCCCCGACGAGCGTGGCCTTTGGTCGACTGGCTGTCTAGCTTCCGTCTGGACATGTCCACCAATGCCGCCTTTAAGGAGAGTTCCAAGATCAACCTTCTGCATCAATGCATCATCGATGCTGGTTGGCACTTCCAGCTGGAGAAGCCAATTGTGGAAGACTTCATTGCTCATCTGGATCACCCTTATAAGGGCGTCCGTGAGGCCATGGGACAGACTCTGGCAACTATCTACCGTACGAGGTACCACGAGTCATACCCCGACCTCAAGCATCTGCTGGAGGCGCAAAAGTCATCCTCATCTGTTGGCACATACCCTTACCAGCCCACCGATGAGTTCTCGAAGATGGTCCGTGGAGTCTTCGCCCAGATTGAAGAATGGCGCAAAGCCAGAACACCTGGCCAACAGACACCATCATCCTACACCTCTGGTAGTAAGACTGTCCTCCTCTGGCTGGATTCGACTCTATCTTCTCACGAGTGCACCCAACTGGTCCCATTCTTCCCTGATGTGTTCACCGCGCAACTCCTGCACATGATGGACGTAAAGGAAGACCCAGAGCTCCAATCCCTCGCATACCACGTTTTCCGTCATCTCCCCAACATCCCATACCCCGCCGAGAAAGGCTCTGAATTCATCCAATCCCTTATCCGCATCGGACAAACATCCCCCTCGTGGCACCAGCGTCTCCGCGTCATGATCAACATCCAGATCATCTACTTCCGCCGGCTGTTCCTTCTCGACCCCGCCGACCGCGACAAACTCTTCGAATGCATCGCCTCCATGCTCGAAGACTCGCAGCACGAAGTCCGCGCCGGCGCATCGGCAACCCTATCCGGCATGGTTCGCTGCTCTCCAGTATTCCTGCGCGAGAAGATGGTCAAACGCTTCCAGGACCGCTTCACAAAGGTCCTGGTCGAGAATCCTCTTCCCAAAAAACCAAAGAACTTCCGCTCTGGAATATCCTCCGGTGTCTCCTCGGGCGCTGGAACTCCTACCCCAGAACACAACCGACTCATCATTGTTCGCCACGGTGCCGTGCTGGGTCTTGGTGCTTTGATCCAGGCTTTCCCGTACAACAGCCCTCCGCCTCACTGGATGCCCGAGGCTTTGACTTCGCTCAGTAACCGTGCTGCCAATGATCCCGGCATCGTTGGGTCTAGTGTCAAGTCCATTATCAGTGAGTTCAAGAAGACTCGTCAGGATACTTGGCATATCGATGCAAAGGTTAGTAATGCTCATTCATTCGTTCATTCCTCCATACCCCATCCCCTCCCTTACTTCTATTGCAAATATCTAACATGATGTTATTCTAGGCGTTCACTTCTGATCAGCTAGAAGATCTATCGGGTGTTCTATGGAAGAGCTACTTTGCTTAGGTGTGCTTCGGTGTGCTTTGGGCTATGTGGTCCATTCTTTTGGTTAGGCTGTCTTGATAGCAATGTTATCAATCACGATTCGACATGTACATATTGTCTGTCTAGGACTCTAGGGCCCTGGTTCGTGTCTTAAGTTCTTAGTCCTGGAATTGAAGACTTGTGTAACTCTTTAATTGGTGTCTTGTGGTATATTTTAAATTTTGATTACAGCTTTGTCTGTGTACGCTACAGTATAGGATTGGGATTTCTAGTACATCAAACCCTGTAGTATTTGACTCCTTCAGTATTTTTAACACTTTCTAAGGGGCTAGGAATAGGTGATGTCTTTAGATTACCACAGAGACCGGTTTTTAACTTCAAGAGGTACAACTATACTGGTTATATATTTCGACTAGCAACCCACCAAACTGAGAATACAACGTCACTCTACATTTAACCAGCACAATATGTAGCACCCCAGGCATATTTAGCTAGGGCATGTCTCTCAAAACAGTGAGACATAAATCAGTGAATTGATATCCTTTCACACGCGTTCCACAGCGTGATCCCCGTATGACAAGTGTGCAGCTCACAGATAGACACAATTACCCGAAAGAGATCGTAAGTTACGACTTCAAATGCTTCGTACCACGCCAACAGACGTTCCATCCTTGAAATCAATATCTGGTCTCAGCGAGGAATTACTCCGTCGTTCGTGGAAGATGTAGTCAACAGCACGTAGTGATGACATCGTAGGCACAAAGCCCTAGCCCGTACCAAAGTAAACCTTCAGACTCTGAGTGCTTGAGATCTCGATGGTTGAGCAGCCTATTTGCCCCCATCTCTTCGGCTTTTCTTAGACTCACGTACACGCTCTGGATTGTCAACACTTACACGGCCTATTGAACGTGGCCATCAAAGCATGCAGCTTTCGCTCTCTCCCTAGACCTGGACGCACCACTCGCAATAAAGATGTTCACGAGAGACCGAACACAGTATTCATTCCGACTCAGATCCAACACTGTCTTTCGGTCTCGTCGATGGATCTGGTTCCGCTGGTTAGGATATCTAACCTGTCTGGTCACCGTCTTGCGGGTCTACTCATATCTCGCACAACACCCAGAGACGAATCTGATTCGAGCTGCTTACGATTCCTTTTATCGACCAGGGATTCTTCTACCTGGTCAGTATCAGGAAAATGCTGCGTTCATACCTGCGAAGGATGAGGGGGAATATGAGAACCCGGATCTGGATGAGATGGGGGTGGTCCGTGACAGGAGGTTCGAGATCCAATTATCTTGGAAGTTAATTGACATGACGCTAATCTATGATATTACCTTCCTCAGAGACAAGCAGTTCTACCTCGGTGGTACCCTGACCCTGACCAGTATCAAATCCGTCAACGCCTCGCACCCAGTTCCATTCATCTACGACCCATACCCAGCATACAACAGTCGAAAATGGAAGAAGCAATACCATGGCAAGTTTCAGCCTTGCATAGGTCCTAGGGGCCATTTCCTCGACCGCAAACGACCAGAAGATATGGTCCAAGTCTACAAAGGCCAACAAACCGGATTCCCCGAACCACGATTCGGATCGCACGAGGCAATGGACTTGGACGGCGATGTGTGTACAGATCGCTACTCCCGCTTTGGAGCATATGGATTCGACGAAGATGGCGAGGACAAAGTACCTGGTTTCTCACGGCCACCTGCGGTACCGTGGAGCCAAGTTGATTGGTACGAGTTGCAATCTCTATGCCTGGAACGAAATTCTGGCAGGTATAAGTCGAGTGATGTGGTGAATGGTTCGATGCGGAGTCCGCTTTCTTTTGATCTTCCTAATACCCCTCACAAGACTTGGGAGTCGCCTCCTGTTACGGCTTCGAATGTGAAGCGGTTTCATCCTCGCACTGCGCTTTTGATTAGGGCTTGGAATGGGTTGATTTGGAAGCCGCATCATCGTGAATATCTCCGTGCTTTGATTATGGAGCTTTCTTTGCATTCTGGTGGGGAGTATCAGATCTTCCTCTTGATTCATGTTAAGGATGATGAGATGCCGATTTTCTCGGATACTAAGACGATGAATCGGCTTAAGAGTTCTATTCCGGAGGAATTTCGGAATATGGCTCTTTTCTTTAACAACAAACTTTTGGAGGCTTGGTATCCAAAGATAGAAGAACATAGGTGAGAAATACATTGACTGTGAAACCTTGGTTCTCTTGTTGACACGATAGACAGTCCCCAGCTTCAGCACCACCAACCACTGCAGATCTTCGCCCAGTTATATCCCAACTTCGACTACTACTGGCAACTTGAAATGGACGGTAGACACACCGGACATATCTACCACTTCCTCGAGCAATCAGTCTCATTCGCAAGAGACCAACCACGAAAATACCTCTGGGAACGAAACGCCTACTTCTACACCCCCGGCGCACACGGCAACTGGAGCGAATTCACCGCGATGGTCGGCAAAAGCCTGGAAGGCCTATCGAACAGAACAATCTGGGGCCCAATTTCCGGCACAGGAATCAGACCCCTAGGCCCGGACCCCCCAGTCCCGCACCCCGACTACGACAACTACACCTGGGGCGTCGGCGAAGAAGCAGACTTCATAACTTTCCTGCCCATCTTCAACCCAAAAGACACAGCATGGACATTCCCCGACAAAATCTGGAACTTCAAATACGGCAACGAAACCCCACGCCGTGCGGCAGTTATCACAATGGGTCGGTACTCCAAACGTCTCCTAGATTTGATCCATTACGCACAAGCGACGAAGGGACTCGGTCTTGCTTCCGAAATGACGGGTGCGTCGTGGTCGCTGTTCCATGGTCTAAAGGCTGTGTATGTTCCGCATCCTATCTATGCCGATGGCCAGTGGACGCCGCAGGAACTGGCGCGCATTTATAACCCCGGCACGCCGGAAAATATCAATGGGGGTCCGGATAGTATTTGGAACTTTTCTCATTTGTTTGACCATATTACTTATCGGCTTTCGTACATGTTTACTACGCATAGTGCGGAGGATTTGTACAGGCGCTGGTTAGGGTTTAGGACTGCCGAGCATGAGGGTGGGAAGACGGTAAGTCGTTCCTCGACTGTTTCTCTGCTTTTGGATGTATGTCATGCTGATGTGTGTTTTTATGCAGCCGTTTGAGGATCGCTTTGGGAGACATTGTTTCCCGTCAATGTTTCTTCATACAATCAAGAATACTGCTCATGGGATGGGGCCAGACAGGGCTGTTCCGTGATCTATTCGGAGTTGGTGAGCTTCGTCGCATATTGATTTTCTATTGCTTCTGGTGATATGGAGGTTGAAGACACGCTGGGGACATATTGATACTTTAATTTTTAACCAAGAGGAGGTGATTGCAATGTAAGAATGTCGATATTGACTGTAACGCCACAACATCGACATAAGCAGGACCCCAAAATGGACATGGTTAATCTGCTCAGGCTGTCCGTGAATTAAACAATAATAATGGGGATCAATCGAACCCTGACATGAATCTGAATCTGAACGTTCTTTCAATCAAATGGCCTCTTTGTCAACGAAGTGGTGTTATCGAGTTAAACCGGAGTTAGAACCTCAACCGAAGTCCTTATGGCCGACCTGCTCGCCTCCATCTGAGCAAATAAGCGGTGGTTTGGTGCGGACCCCTCCCCCTCCGTACCTGATGGCTGTGCCAAGTGCCCCCTGCGGGGGTCCAAGGCCATCATTTGGGAGGACGATGGTCGAGGGATGGGGTAAGGTAGTGAAAGATTTACCCCGGAGTGACCCAAATTTAGGCATCTTCCATAATAATTTCGGGGTGACTTTTTTTATTCTACTTTCCACACAGCTTGACTTCACTGCCTATTGCTCGTCCCTGGTTAACCAGTTCGATCCTCGTCTTGGTGTGTTGAGTGTAACAGCCTCGGGTCCACCAGTGGGACTTTATACTGCGCATTGGCCTCACCCGTCTCCCCGTCCACGGCCCGGCCCCGCCCATCAGCCTCAACCTGGAATCCCTTCTAGAAGTCCTTCTTGAGCATGGTGCACATCCAAATACCATAGACTCCAACTACGAGACACCAACACCACTAATGCGTGCATCTTCGGGACAGGATTTACCGATATAGAAATTTAGACTCTTGTAAACCTGTCATTAAAAGTTTTGGATTGATCACCCTGGGTGAATTCATGCAATGCTAGTAATAACTATTGATAGACTGCCACACTGGCGCCATGCAAGGTAAATATGGTAAGCAAATAGGAAACCGGAAAGATGGTAAAAGACACTTGAGGCATGTTTGAGGAATACATCATTAGATAGAGCAAGGGCCCGTCGCATGCATAGGAATTGGAAGGATATGGGCGAGTGGCAGAGAGAATAGGGATAATAGTTCGGGACACCCAGAAAAGCGAGAAGAGAAAAGCAAACATCATGCAGGATGCAAGTAAGAAGTCATCATTGAACAGTTGCACCATTCATGTTTCTCATCAGGGAGGGCATTGAGGGTTCGCGTCCAGCGCGGACGATAGAGAGATTCACCCAGGTAAAAGATAATCAGGCGCCGGTATTAAAATCTGTATAAGAATTATAGTCCCTGGAAAAACTGGCATGCCTCAATGAGTTCTTCGTCATCGCAGGCGAAATCCCATCCCACAATACGTGGGTCGACACTGGCGCAAATGATCTTTCGTGCATCGAACTGGAGTTTGAATACTCTCGCAGTGGGGGTTGGAATGATAGCTTGTCTCCGTGGGTGAACGTGGTGATGATGGTGGTGAGCGGGAGGTGGGTTGGGTGCCTGTCCGAGTGTACCAGCCGGAGGAGCTGCATTGGCATGGGCAACCTGGTTGTTCTGGTTGGCAGGTCCAGCTTGAGCTATATTGTTCCCGGTACCATTTTGTCCTGCCTGGGACGTGGGAAGTGTCATCAGAACCTGTGCTGCTTGCAGCTGTTGAGCCTGAGCCGCGACTGTAGTCCGTGCTACTTGGCTGAGGTTCCCACGAGCGGCGTTGGTAACGGCATCCGCTTGTCGCAGTTGGTGAGCCATTGTCCACCTTCCATCACGATCCTTATGCCAGATCAAGATAGTCTCGTCATAGGACCCGGATACGATGCGGGCCCAGCTGCTACCTCCACCACCAGGAGGGATCTTTGCCCCTAGAGCGGTGATATCGCGAGGGTCTCGGGACCCTGCAGTGTTGACTCGATGGCCGCTGCGCCGTTGTTCTCGAGCGCCCAGGTCAACAGACTCCCCGGCCTCTTGAGCGGCGAAGAACTCATTTTCCACTGCTTGCGCTTCTTGTCGCAGGGTTTCGTCGGCTCCGGGACGATCACCAAAGCCTGCTTGAAGGGTACGAACAAGATTGCTGTGACCGCGCAGACACGCCACCTCGGCCCCGGAAACATGATCATAGATGCGGACTGTGTTATCATTGCTGCCACTGATAATCCTTCGGCTGTCAAATTCAACGCACGCGATACCTTTCTCGTGGCCCATCAAAGTCTTCAAACAGGCCCCATTTCGAATGCTCCAGACCTTGATCAAGCGATCACCAGACGCGGTCACAATCTCATCGCCGTGGATTTGCATCGCATTGACCGCAGCTCCGTGTCCTTCTACGGTCATAAGCAGTGAGTAAGGCTGCAAAGCTTTGATTTGTCCATTGGCAATGCCAGCCTCAAGCATGTTTGGTGCAATGTCGGTGAGATCAATAATGTGCGAAGGGTAAGTTGCACCTCCGCCTCGGCAGATGCGTGGGTAATCTTTGTCATTCGGCAGAAGCTCCCTGCGGTTCCATACTTTAACGGTTCGGTCCTTGGAGCAGGTGACCAGGAACCGACGATCGAACTTCAGATTCAAGACCGAATCTGCGTGTGCTTTTGTGATCTGGTGAATTTTTTCTCCAGTCGAGAATTTCCATACAATGACAGTCTTGTCGCTGCTGCCAGAGATGATGACATCCTCCTCGGGGCTAGGATCGAATTGAAGACAGAGAACGGACTTTGCGTGGCCTATTAGCGGGGTGTGCCATAAGCGCTTTGTATCCAGATTCCAGACACGGACTGTCTTGTCTCGGCTCCCACTGACTAGCCATCTTCCTTCGAACTGGATCGCATAGACGCATTCTCGGTGTGCTTCCTCCGGGTGAGATGGATCGGGAAGCTGGAAATTGGTGTATCGGCCTTGGTGCCAATTCTTTTCGAGCCGCCTTCGCTGCTTATAGAGATGAGACCAGTTGACTTTGACACTTCCGTCAGGAGCACGCGTGAGGAGGGACGATTGCAGAGGTGGGTATAGCGATGAGGGGATTCGGAAAGAAGGGGTTGGCGGAGTGTGATTCGAGCTGGCCAGCGAAGGATCACTTTGGTCGTCATCCGTCATGTGGTGATCACCCTCATTATCGGCCACTGCGGGTGCAAAGTTGAGCCCAGCGTCTCTTTGTTCTTCAGTGCTTCGCGAAGAGAGCCACGTTGGCGGCACGCGCTTTTTGTGCTTAGGCTCCCCAATGTCTGGTTCGTTGTGTCGCAGGCGAGACTTTCGGGACTGGGGCGAGATGGGTTCGGAATGTTCCTGTTCGAAGGCACGAATAGCCCGCACATCCATGCGCCAGCCTTCGTTGATGTAGAGGAATCGCCATAGACCCGAATCCAGAATCCGTTCACGCCACGCGCGGGACGAAAGCGAGCAGTTCAGGAGCGTTTTGGGGTCGAGGTAGGAAAAGATCTCCCATGTGAGTTCGGGGGGAAGCTTGACAACGGGATCCATGTGGAGAATTGGATTGAGTCGTTCAACCACTGCGGCGATGCTTGAGGTACGTAGGGACCGTAGGAGACTGTACGCCAGCTCTGTGGGGGAGGAAACTTCGGTCAGCAGGAAGAACAAAGCGACCAGGAAGGCAAAGGCGACAAGCTGGAAATGCGCGCTTTACCGCTGTGGCAATAAGGGCACAGAAAAGTGAACACAAGAAATTCTCACCAGCTCTGCCGGCCTCGCTCTGAGCGAGCACCCAGTTCGGAAGCATCATAACATTGTCCGAACCCGGGTCCTTCTCTGCCTGGCTTCGGGTCTCATCGGAGTATCCTTCATCCAGCTTAAAAGTGGGCGACAGAGAAGGCGCAGGGAAGTCGGCGACGGTGGTCTGCAATCGCAGTGTCGGGGATGTTCGAGCATCAGGCATAGAATCGCCCTCCATTGACGGGGTTCCGAGGGGTTTGCGCCGTGGTGATGAGTCGAACACCGAGAGTGGTGGCTCTGCGCGAAACCTATAGCAGGAGACAGTTCACGAATAGCAGAGATAGAGGAAACGAGGGTTGTCCCCGAGAGGATGAATGTGAGAGAAAGGTTGAACGGGTTGGCCACTCTTTTGCATGTCACGTCACACCCACAGGATCCACATAGAAAGTAGATCTAATTATCAACACAGGTATATTTATACTAGTTATTGAAATCCAGACTCTCGAAATTACAAAACAAATACTTGTAAAATTATGAAGGCACAGGAATGGACATTGCTGCCCCTGGGTCACGTGGGTTTGGTCAAGTGTATAGAAGATGTCCAGCGCCAGTCAAGGATTAGTGTAAGTTAGATCTTAGATCTACAGTATTGCGGACAGGGGAATGAGGTACCTATTCTACTGTACTCCCCGGGCAATAAATCCGTAGTTTACAAGGAAGCCCATAGAGGCAGACTTTCTTTGCCTTTGAAGCTATTGAAGCCAACAGACAGCCTATTTCCGCCATACATTATAAAGCGTAATACATAGATTGTATGCCAGCCTGTACATGTATGTCTGTATGTCACATCATGGAATACTCCATACAGTAAAGTACACATTGCCAGCTGTCGAACTCCCCTCAATCTAACCTGCATAGCTAGGGCCTATGGCTAGGCCCTATGGCCATTAAGGCAGCATGCCCGTGATCCTCAGGAGTATCCATTGAAGATATATACAACAGACAACAGACAAACAGACAAGACATCCCCAGAATGTCCAAAATGTCCAACATGTCTGTCTATACTTATAACTCCAAGGTGTCAACTGCCCCTCTCCACATCCCACCGCCCGATGGAACACACGCTAAACCCCTTGGGGCAACTGAAGAGACTCCTTCGGCTCACCCTCTCTCCTTTCTTCGTTTCTACCATCAGCAGAACCGCCGTTTATCTGTTGTACTGGCTCTTGTCGCTTTGTTTCTTTGCCTCGATATTATCGTCCGATCGGGCCCTTGTTTCTGGTTCCCATATCCCCTTGGCGCCCCTTTTTCCCCTCGCCTCCCCCCGAGTCCTAGTGACTGGCCTTCCGAGGTGTTCCTCCGAACTTTCTTTCATCTCTGATCTGACTCGCTTGCCCGGCTGCAGCGATACTTCAGCTCGAATCTAAATACCCTATCGATTGGGGTTGGCTGCAGGTCGGAATATATCCCTCGAGCCCCTCCTTTTTCGCCAGAGAGTGACGGTGCCCCGAATTTGACATCTGAGTCCTCGGTTCATAAATATACATATATCTACCGGGTGCTTGTTCGAAACCGCTTCGCCGAATATACAACTCACGCGTTGATCGGAGAGCTAGTCGCCTTGGATTTCGAACCTGGACTGCGCCCACACCCACCCGGGGAATCCATGATTGTCATCTCCCATCTCCCGACGCTTGTCGCTCCCTCAGAACCAACCCATCGCGGGTCTGCTGTGCAGATTCAAAATTGAGACTGGCTGGTCTAACTCATATATACTTCACCCTCGAGGACATTCGATATGATCGATTCCGCAGCGATGAGCGGCGCGCCGGTCGCCGAGGATAACATCATCAATCGACGGGGTGGTGAATCGATCTACCAGAGCTGTGTCAATCTAAGGAGGAGACTATCTGAGGTCCCGAATTTTGAGTCATACCTGCAAGAGATGGATGACGATGATCGCATCAGAGGGAACACTGATCCGGTAGCATCGTTGTGGAACTGCCTTCGAAATGGCTATCCACTGTTGAGTATCTACAATGCCTCTGGTCCCGATGAGAAGCTGGAAATCAACCCGGAGAAGGTGACCGAAGGCAAGCGCCCTAAGGCTGCAACCTTCAAGTTCCTACAGGCCTGCTTGCAAGACCTGGCGTTCCCCCAGCAAGATTGCTTCTTGATCACTGATCTCTATGGCGAGAGCACAACAGGATTCATTAAAGTTATCAAGATGGTCAACCGTGTGGTGGACATCCTGGAGATGCAAGGTCAATTGAAGCAATCGGAAGCCACAGAAACACCTACGGGTGCTAAGGCGGCTGTTAAGCTCACCACACGGGAGCACATTCTGAAAGAGCTTCTGGAAACGGAGCGCGACTATGTCCATCACCTGCAAAATCTCCAAGCGCTTAAAAAGGAACTAGAGGAGACAGGTGCTTTGACTGGTGACGCGAGCCATCAGATTTTCCTCAACTTGAACAACTTGCTAGACTTTGCGCAACGATTCCTCATTCGTATGGAGCAACACTACGCGCTACCGGAAGAAATGCAGAACTGGGGTCAGCTATTCTTCTCGCACGAAGAAGCATTCCGGCAGTATGAACCTTTCATTGCCAACCAAATGCGTTGCGACGATGCCTGTATGAAGGAGTGGGATAAGATCAAGAGCGCGCCACGCTCCGTGGACCTGCAACAAATGGTTGCGCAGCCGAAGACGCTCAACGGGTTCTTCGTTAAACCCTTCCAGCGATTGACTCGCTACCCGCTCATGCTCTCGGTAAGTAGGCTCATTCGTCGCCCTTTCTGGATTGATGGCTAATGTGATTGCGTTATAGGAGCTACGCAAACAATTAGAAGACCCGCAACTTCAGGGCGATATCACCCATGCAATCGACACTATTCAAAATGTGCTTGACTTTGCGAATGAGGCAATTCACAAGGAGCATCTGGCTGCAGCCGTTGTTGATCTCTCTGAGCGCGTCGATGATTGGAAAGCATTGAAGATGGACTCCTTTGGAGACCTTCTTCGATTTGGCACGTTCCAAGTAGTCAAGGGGGACAGTGGCAAGGATAGCGAAAGAGAGGTATGCCATTTGCTTTAATCGTCTATCGTTATATGAAAACTTACTAACATGACTATCAGTATCACATCTATCTGTTTGAGCGAATTCTTCTATGCTGCAAAGACATCAACCCCAACAAGCAAAAGACAAAGCTCATGATGCAGAAGGACAAGCCGTCTCTCAACGCGAAAGGCAAGGCTCGTCTCCAGTTGAAGGGTCGGATATACATGGCCAACGTCACGGATATCGTCTGCCTTCAAAAGCCCGGCCTCTACCGTATTCAGATCTTCTGGAAGGGTGACCCCGGTGTTGTTGACAATTTCATCATCCGTTATTCGAACGAAGACACAATGCGCAATTGGTACAAGGACATTGACACCCAGCGAGCGATCCAAGCCGAGCGACGCAATCTTCGGAACACTGGTACCTCGGACAGCGAATTCACATACATGGAGGGTATGGCCCATATGCCCAACCCGTATCAACAGGAGTACGACACTGATGACGCCAACGGCAAAGACCCCTACTATTCTGAGTTCCCCATGAGCCGAAACGCATCTAGTACTAGCCTGAGAACCCGGTCCGCCACCGGTGGCAGCACCAACTCTGTTCCTCATCCGAATAGCCGATCGCGCTACACTGGAGGGACTGATCCGACACTCTCGGTGCACACTCAGTTCTCCGGCAATGGAAACATGTCCCCCAGTGATCGCGGAATGAACTCTTACTTCTCTCCCACGGAGACTCCATCTACCAGATCGAGTTCCCAGTCAGGATTTTCCTTCGGACGCCAGAATACCAATTCCACAACCCCATCGACTGTTTGGAATGAAGAGTCAAATAGATACACAGCGCCGGCCCTGTCTCGTGTAGCGTCACGGGAAGGTTCAACCTCTGGGGGATACTTCCCGCCACAGCCTAATGTTCGAGGTGCCCAGCGTCCGTCTTTGCCTCCCCTCTCGGGGTCCCAGGGACACTCTGCCAATGGCATGGCTCAGCGGATGCGGTCGGCTAGTAGTCCTGACATTCACCACCACAACAACGGACCTCCAGGATCTCAACGGTACATGGGAGTGCACACGATGCAGACCGTCGACAATGTCCCGGTGCCTCCGATCCCTGCGCACATGGCCAACATGAAAGCGCCAGTCAACCGAAGCCAGAACAGTTCGCCCACCAACAGTCAGCTCCCCATTCGTACCCAGCCACACATCCACACTACACATTTCAACGAACCAGAATACAACGAAGCACGCAACTCGGCGCAAATCTCCGATCATGCCACCTCGCCTCTGACCCAAGAGCCTGACGAAGGAGACTCATACATGCCCACCCAGCTCAAGGCCAAGGTCAACTTCGATGACAACTACGTGACACTGGTGATTGCAACCAACATCCTCTTCCGTTCGTTGACGGACCGCGTGGATGCCAAGCTGGCTCGCTTCACTGACCGATCTATCGGAAACAAAACCGTTCGATTGCGTTACCGCGACGAGGATGGAGATTTCGTCACAATCGATAGTGACGAGGCGGTTCAGCTCGCATTTATGGAGTGGCGTGAGCAACACCGGGACATGCTTGCCAAGGGCCTGATAGGAGAGATTCAGCTCTACTGTCAGGTGGTCGATTAGATGACTCTTTCTCGCGTCTTTCTCCCATTCGTCATGAAATAATACCCTATACTTTGCGAGGATCGTATCGATTCCTATTTCTAACAATTTGCATCGCCTGTGCTCCCATTCTGACCTTTTCCATCTGGGTTGGCTTGAGACTGCTGAGCAGCTGTTCATGGGGAGATACTTCTTTCTATCTCATCTCTGAGACTTCCGAGCCGCATGGCCGTGGCAGGCATTCGGACTGTCCCCACGAACATCTGCATAATGATTTGATTTACGGCACCCCTCCACCTCGCTATGACCTGCATCGTTTGAATTTGCGCTCTTTATGTGGAAGTTGACTGTTCTCTTCACCTGATCTCCATGTCCATGAACGTATGAAGCACTTTACGCGATGTATGCATATCGATTTGTACTTTCTGGCCTGCATTCTCACGAATTCTATAAAAGACTTTCCGTACTTGTTTACTGTTTACTCCCATCGGGATGCCGTAGCAGCCGGGTAGCCGAGACAGGGGAAGCTACATTTTAACACCATTGGACAAACCGCTTTTTAGACCGCCTATCGCAAACCGAAGAGAAGTTTATATCATCTCAACTTAAGCGTGTTTGCTTCAGTAAGTGCTTTTTATAGAAGACAAGATTCAACCTAGTCCACAACAGTTAAGCGTTTTATCAGGAAACCAGTCTAGGGCTGTTGAAAGATCGAATATTTAACCGGCAGAGTATAATCAAAGGGGTGTCAAAACTATTACTACGTCACTATACATAGGTAGCTATGCCTATATTCTACAGTTGTAGTGCAGGCTTCAGGGGAAGATCAACATGATAACAATAACAAAAGAAGGCTATTTGCCCATTTGCCCTGCGCTATTAATGGTCTGAGACGCGTGGAGGGTCTGGCATCCGAATGAGGGATTAATTGGTGTAAGAGTCGGTGATTCTGTCGAATCGTCGGGCAGGATTTGGCAGTGATATTTTTCACAAAACAGTGGGTTCAGCCGTCAGGCACAAACTTTCCCTCCTGCTTTTCTTCTTTTCTAGAAGGATATCACCACCTGCATCCCATCAAGCCCAAGTCACAAGCTGCCAAGAATGTCGTTCTCAGGCCGCCGCCTGAGCCTCCTCCGCCCCGCTGACAACCGCCGCTTCTCAGCGAGCAAGGAGCTGTCAACCAACGGTGCGTTCACCCCCTGACGAGATACAACTCTCCTAACTGTCAATAGAAATCCATTCCGAGACCCATCGCCAATTCCGCGCTGCCCACGAAGGCCACCGTCCCCACGCCGGCCTCGACGCCTCCCGTGCGTCCACCGGTGTCGTCTGGTGTACAGAGCGAGCCGCCGAGCATGGCTACGCCGAAGACCCCTCCGGCTGGGCCAACCTAGGCCAGGGAGCCCCCGAGGCCGACGATGAGATCGAAGGTAGCTTCCCGCGCCCGACGTCGATCCCCATCACCTCCGCTGCTCGGGAGTATGGTCCGACCGCCGGTATCAAGCCGTTGCGCGCGGCCGTTGCTCGTCTGTACAATGACCACTACCGTCAGGGCAAGGAGAGCCAGTACACCTGGGAGAATGTCTGCATTGTGCCTGGTGGTCGTGCGGGTTTGATCCGCATTGCTGCGATCTTGGGTAACTCGTACCTGTCGTTCCCCATTCCCGATTACTCTGCGTACTCGGAGATGTTGTCGCTGTTCAAGAACGTGAGTGGTTGAGCTTGGATACATAGCTTGTCTGGTGATACCTTTGCTAACGGTCTCTGGCAGATTGCTCCCATCCCCATTCCTCTCTCTCAAGAGGACCACTACCACATCCACCCCAACAAGATCGCCGAGGAAATCGCCCGTGGTACTCAGGTGCTGCTGACCTCCAACCCCCGTAACCCTACTGGCCACTTCGTGTCGCATGAGGAGCTGGTTGAGATTCAGGACCTTTGTCGTGACCGCGCAACTCTCATCCTGGACGAGTTCTACGGCGGATACAACTACACATCAGACTGCGATGGCTCAACCATCAGCGGTGCCGCAAACGTCATCGACGTCAACAAGGATGGTAAGCGCCCAATACCCCCAGAGTTGTATCCGCATGTCCACTAACCTGCCACCCAGACGTCCTCCTAATCGACGGTCTGACCAAGCGCTTCCGTCTCCCAGGCTGGCGTATTGCCTGGGTCGTCGGACCCAAGGAATTCGTCGACGCGCTAGGGTCCGCAGGCTCCTACCTAGACGGCGGAGCCAACGTGCCCTTCCAAGAAGCCGCCATCCCAATGCTCGAGCCGAACCTGGTGCGCGCGGAGATGAAAGCGCTGCAGACTCACTTCATCGAGAAGCGCGACTATGTCCTGAAGCGCCTGTACGATATCGGCTTCCGCGTGCAGGACGTACCGCAGGCGACCTTCTACATCTGGCTGGATCTGACCTCCCTCGACCCTCCTCTGCCCCCTCAGGCCAACATCTCCGACGGTCTGAATTTCTTCAACGCCCTCTTGAGCGAGAAGGTCATCGTCGTTCCTGGTATCTTTTTCGACTTGAACCCGGCTAAGCGTCGCGATCTCTTCGACAGCCCGTGTCACCACTTTGTGCGTTTGAGTTACGGTCCCAAGATGGATGTCTTGAAGATGGGTCTGGATGGTATTGAGCGTGTTATTAACCGTGCTCGTGAGGTTGTCCAGCCGAAGTGGGAGGATGAAGTTGCTGTTTCTGATGATTAGATGACATTTATGAGATGAGATTTGGCCGGACCTACAGTATAGTTTGTTTATGGAGAAGGCCTTGCTAGCGCGTGTAGCGTCATTGATCGTTGTCACTTTTTTGCTTGTATATATTCAGTAACTTAGGAGAGGATGAACAAATCGAGCTTGAAGTGATATCCCATCCCCATACAACCGTAGTCCCCTGTCCAGCATCGAACCATACTGCACCGGAGCACGAGCTATTCTTGCACGCGGTATCTGTATCAGACATGACAATGGCTTATATGCATATCCGCCAATTAACCCTTGTTCTACTCTACACGCGCATAATCTCATATCCAACTCATCGGCTCAGATATCACCCGCCAGGTACATGTACATCCCCCTTCTTGGCAGATAGCAATATCAAGTCGGCGTTGTCCGACACATGCCACCACAGAAATAGCCGAGCTACATGACCAACCCGCGTGTGAACCAAGGCGCTACAAAGATCCCTGCCAGATAGAGTATAAGTACATGTACAAGCATCGGTTCCAGCTTCAACGCGACCGGTACGAATGTCGTACCAACAATACAGACACTAACTTGACATCAACACTGAAACCAGTGCCCTGGGTCCCTGGGTCATTCAATCAGGAATGACGGACAGCTATATCTAGAATAGGATAACATAGTCCATACATATTTGTATACTGATCCGTCTTCGTTTAAAATTTCTTAAAGAGGTTTAGCGCTGTCTGGGGGATAGCCGTGGGCCAATTTTCCTTCTCATTCGAGTTAGACGGGAAGAGTGACATTTGCAAAGTTTGTGATTGGCGTTTGGGCTTGATTAATGTTTCCGGTACTTGGCGCGGTTCCACTTAAAACTTCAACCTGGATTCTCTACTTACAGACTTACTTACAGTGTTCCTGATACACTGATACACTTTGCGTACAGATCACAGCGATCTGCTTAACTTAACTCTATGCGGGAGTCGATACACGTCAATTTCAGGGGGCCGTTTGAGATCCCTAGTTAACATCTCTTTGTCTATAGTGCAGACAAGTGGACTCGATCTATACCTTTTACTACAGTATAACCGGTCTTTTAACTAGGTCACCGTTACAATATACTATGGGTACACTGTATATAGGTGTACTCCGTACCTGGGGTCCTAAATGTGGTTCTGGTCCGTCGTAGTCCAGCTTCTAATTCTGGATATTAGTCCGGGTCTGGATCAAGATCTGGATCTATCTGGGTCTGGTGGATAGGTTCTATACACTGCCTCGCTCTAATATGCCAAACGAAAAGACATCCCCCCAACAAAAAAAGAAAGTCGATCTTGCCGTTCAACGATCTAGACCGGAGATTAGGGGAGGGTGGGGGCAAAGAATACCAGAATACCGGGACTGATGGGATGGGAGGGCGTATTTGGACGGGATCTTCAGAGTTTGAGGTGACACTGCAGATACAGTATAGTCCAAATGCAAAACCAGGAAGTCAAGCAAGGTGATAGTGATAGATAGACAGACAGAAAAAGTGACAGTTGAAACAATGCCACATGTGGACCAGGGATCAAAGTTTGAAAACACCTTCTCCCCACTCAACAGCCGAGCAACACGATCTGGTAATTTCCTGGCTCGGCAGAATTGGACTAGACGGCCTGAGCCGCTACATTGGCGGTTATAAGCGGCGTCGATCGCTCGTATCGAAGTTGCCTGCTGACAGTTTGAACGGTTCTAACACTTTTGGCGCATACCATGTTTGGCGTTGAGAGAATTATCTTGAAATTAGGACATGGAATTGGACTTGGGCTTGGATCTGGACCTGGATTGGAAAGCGCAATGGCCGCGCGGTGATCGATGTGGACTCCATTCCACAAAGCTTGTTTTGTGCTGGTTCGGTCTAACACTAAAGAAGGATATGGTCATACATGTATTTTGAATATGGTATCCACTTCTTACTGGATACACTAGGTCTATGTCTGAACTTCTGGGTACGAGAGTACATGTAACTGGATTCAAGATCTCTCCGAACGTGTGGAATGCCAACATGTGTATAAGGGTGTTCTGTACTCGGTAATGTAATACCGGGATCCACTGGATCCCGGTAACGGTCCAGTAGCGCACCCCACCCTGTAATGTAATATACGTAACTAATACACGGCTACATCCACAGTTCCCACATGTCCCAAGCTCCCAAGGCCCAAGCTCCATCTAATTCAAAGCTTACTATTGGCGGCTTTTGCGGCTTTCGAGGGTATCCAAATTTGAAGTAGTAGTCTCAGGTCTAATTTGACAGATTGCCAGACTAATACAGTTCTAACATTGGCATCGGATTATCGGGATTTTGTCCACTAGTTGCAGGTCGGTACCATTTATTTCCCCTGTCGTGTGACTCGATACGAGCTTCGATCGTCAGGGCCTGGACATTAATAACAGTATTAGTATTGTTGTTTTCTCAAAGTGCATACCCGTTTGGGAAACTGTGCCTGTACCTGTAACAAAACTAGCGTTACCAGAGCCGAAAGTGAAAGATGGAGACATCGGGCTCCATAATAAAACGCGGCAGGCAATAACATGGCTGTTCGCGTTCTCCACCCCGCGCCAACACCAGCGGCAAGCTATACAGCTCGGCGCCTAGAGATTAGTGCTCTGGGAATAACAAATCACAGCGAGCCTTATCTCCAGATACGACAGTGTAGAGACAATGTCGTCATTTTCTCTGCCAAGCTCCCTATTCCATCCCATCTTAAGAGATTGTGGTTCTTGATGCGATATACATTGTAGCGTAGAGTACTGTCTCAGGATTACAGTATCTACACCGTCAACGATAGTATACTATGGTTTACTATCAACTAACTTCTACTAACCTACTTGCAAGGTCCCATCGCGATCGCAATTGCAATTGCAATACCAACGGGAATTACGATTTGCACATATACTCCAAACACAACAGGGGATATCCCTGACAGTTCACAAACCAATGTGCATGGGTCAGTAGGGAGATTATTTCCCTACCATTCAGACGGAAAGAGGGTCGGCGGGTCCCGGTGCTCTCTGCCCCTTAGATCGCCGTTGACCTTATCCCCACAGAGATGCTCGCTTGGAGAGAGGACTGAATGTCGGAGCTCGCATGACAAGCGAACTACCTAAAACAGGAATCCAATTGCGCGTACGGAGTAGATCGGTGCAGTAGACACATGTGAACCCTAAGCGATTATCAATCTACCTCAATATTGCACCAGTATTGCGAAACCCGGATCGATTGGATAATAATTGTACTTCATTATGCCTTATGTTAAGAGATCCCGGTATGACATGTCCATGGTGTGTGCTCTTCTTATTGGTACGAATGTTTCCAAGATACGTAAGTGAAAGCGACTACGTGATTAGACGGGGCTTGGCTTGGGGGCCAGAAATTGTTGTTCTTTTTACCTCGGTTGACGGTCGGGATTCGTGATTTATCGTTTGACATTTGCAATTGTTTTGTGAATATATTGTTATTTGTTCATATTTGTGTCTATATTCTTAGATCTCTCCAGTCATGGGTTTGGTTTGGGTTATTTCCATCTCGACGGTACAGTGCCCAGACTAGGGAATTATCCAAACGGATTGTCTGGCAAACTGTGTCTCTGTGATTAAACATATACTGTTACATTGATCTACTCGGTATCATTTACAAAACGTAGGATCCAGGATCCGTTTCATGATCTTTGCTATGTGTCGGAACTATATTGTGGGTGTCGGCGACTCAGTAAAACGGGGGCGGCCCCCGTCGCAGACGCCACTTTATGATTTCATGGAGCGATTGGGCGGGCATTTTCCTAGGATATTTCGCCAAGTCGCGTAGCTGAGATTCATCAGATTGGAAAGTCCAACCAGAACCAGGAATATAGTTCAGATGCTTATGAAGTAGAACCCAGGGCCCAGGTGTCAGAAAGTCAAGTCAAGTCAAGTACGGACGGAGTATAGAACTGACTCGAGCATTGATCTACCGTTTCAGGATATGATATGCTATGGCCAAGTGACTTGCATGCGGGGAGCCCCATTTTCTGTAGGGCGTGGACCAAGAAGAGTAAAACGCGTTTGTGTCCACTTACGTAGCTGCGCAGGTACTCCAGGGCTGTGATCCTGGCACCATTCTTTAGTGTGTTAGTGCATGTATTAGTGCCTGAGAAACACGCCGACTACCCGGGTCTTCCGAAGTTAGTCCCCGACTTTGTCTATCCTTGTGTTGTGAGCGATTTGTTTTTCATTACTGTTGTTGCATGTTCCATCTACACTTACCGGGCTAGGAATAATCCCCGTCAGGAACATCACCCCTGTACGCACTACAGATCAAAAACTTATGTCTCGGCAGGCCCAGCCGCAAGTCCGGTGAGTCCGCGTTGATTCGCGGTTCCAACAATCCCGTAAGCAAAAGGAAACATCGCGAAAGTTAAAAACACATTAGAAATCAAAAATAAGACGTCAATAAAGCGAAGATCATTCGCCAAATCTGTATCCCACGGAAATGGTGTCCGATTCGCCTTAGGCAGTGTTTCATGCCTACAGTAGTGAACACCACCGAATAAAACCGGTTCTGAGGTGCAGCTTTAGTCGATGGAGCTCGACAGAGTCAAGCCGTGATGGGTCTGCAGTTCCAAAAACCCCCTTTGTGTTTCTGTATTTCCAGTTTCCAATTTACATTTTCTAAATTCTAAGTGACATAAGACACATATGACAGGCAGAACAAATTAATCTAATCTATTCTTGCGCGCTGTTTTTACTGGGTATCACTATCTCGATATTACAATAATGGCCAATCCTCAACCCGAGCCCGTATACAAACCAGACTAAACCTACGCACCGTCAATGGCGCATTACTGTCTCACAAAGTTCCGGCTTATCTCGTTCCTTGATATTTTTTCCTCTGGTGTTTGCCACAGGCTACTGTACAGAGAGTAATGTACTGTCTTCGCCCCAAGTACGGAGTACAAAGGGGAAAGTCGCACGCGCGATCATGATTAGTGCGATTCGCGACTAGTGGCGATATGTTTGACCTAAGTGGAACATTCCTACTACGGTGGATCGGTGATCAACGGGTTACATTTTACTCACTTGCAGTCATGCAGACTGCAATATAGAGGAACCCCTAGTCTATCTTAAAGTGTCTTAGTGAGCCCAAAAATTAACCTGGGTAGTGATCAGTAACCGGGATTAATCGACCGGGATAAACTCTGCTAGGCAGGGCCCTTCATGTATGTCTCTCTCTCGAGGGATGGGCAGCGAGATTACTGTTGCATCGGTAAACCGGGATGGCGATGCGAATGCGAGAGCATCCTAGACAATTGACGGTGAATGTGGATGCGAATGTGACGGCGACTGGGACTGCGACGGCGATGGCGGACACTCTAGCCCAAAATTATGTTTGCCTGATGATCCCTGGAGAGAAAAAAAAAAACAAGTGATCCTCATGACATTTCTCTCCCCCCGAAGTCAGAAATCAAGTCAAATCTCGCCTCCCAAAATTCTCCTCCAAATCCCAAGTACCAATCAAACCCGGATATCTCATTGATTGGACTAACGTACATTTACCCATTTCCAACGCCAACAACGCCATCAGCCATCATCGTCTAGGAGTATCCACATCCCATGACATAACAATAAAATCGATAAACTGCGCGGAAGGTAACAGGTACAATGTACACATGCAAGCCGTAGAGCCAGGGTGATCGCCAAGCAGGTCTAGAAGGGACAAGCGTAAACGAGCACGCGAATGAAAAGCGCACGTCTTTGTTAGCGAGACAGGGTTGCACTTCTCTGGGATTCTTGGCCTCTTGGCTTTCTCGGGAAAGCCTTCTAGGTCCAGAAAGGAAGGGAATGGGGCCACCGCGCCGGCAAAAGTAGGAAAACGGGGAGGCGAAAAAGAAAACATGGAAATAATAGTAATAATAATTTCTTCCGTCTAGAAGCTGGAAGCCAGAAGCTAGAGGCCGTAAGCCAAATCAAACTTGAATAGGACTAAACGCCTGCGCTAGGAAAATAGTAAGCCACGAGTCATGCATGCTTTGCATTATGATCATATTTCGAGAGTGTGTTTATTTTCGCCGGGCTGGATGTGGCGGGCTTCCGTTTTTACGCAGCTAATATGGTTTTGCATAGAATAGTGGGGGGTTGGGTTTGGATACTACGTTAAATCTGGTGTGTAGTGTGTAGTAGTGTTTAGTGTCCGTCGGGGCAGGTGGATAACGCGGGATTATGCTTGCCAAACATGGAGGATGGGCTGTAGGGATTGTAAAAGTAGAAACATCTAGGATTGTCCCAAGGCTAGCCAATAAGATTAGGAGATCCATCGCAGTAATATTCCTGATACTCCGTACTAGTGGAAGAAAATCCAAATATGGGCTTGGGTATTCGTATCATCATGGGCATTATCGGGATGGACTTGCAAAATAGAAAATAATAAATCTTTCGGTGAAAATAGACGACCAATCCAGAGGGAATAATAACAGATAGCGGGGAAAAGATTAAACACATCCCATGTCAGGTATCAAGACAGAAACAGAATATCAACGCCATTTCCTCCCTTTTAAAACAATGTATGGAAGATCACGTAGGCCATAAGGGGGGAATCCATCCAGCGCCCTGAAAAGAATAGAGTAGATTAGAATGGAAAAAGAGCGATCCAACATAGATGCGAGTGTTCGACTTCCAAGGGAACATCAATATCAAGGAAGAATAGAAGGTCGTGACGGGCATAAAACAACGCATTTCGCATATCAGTCTATGCGAAGTCTCCTCTTAGCCTACTCCCAGAAAGCCCCAGTCAGTCCCCTCAGGTTGATTCAAGATCCGGGGTGCTGGGGGTTTATACGCATAGTTTGGATGGTACGAAACCATCATTGGCTGTTCTTGCGGCATCTGATGGCCCTGGTAGGGTTGTTGTTGGTACTCCGCCGGGATGTAGTTGGTGCGCGGGTTGGGGTCATAGCGCTGTTGCTGTTGGTGTTGCTGCTGCTGTTGCTGCTGCTGCTGCTGGAGTATTTGTTGCATATATTGTTGCTGCTGATGATGGTGTTGGTGATGCTGATGCGGGTGATGCTGTTGGTGTTGCATGCTCATCGGAGAGCTAACGGGGATACTCTGGGCCACGATCGGAGGAGGAGCTTCGTGGACTGGCACCGTCCCCATGGGGACATTCTGCGGCGAATAGAACTCGTGGCTTGGTGTTGCCGATTGCGCGTAATATGGTTGTTGAGCGAGCATGTATTGATCGTTCGGGATTGACGCGGGCACGGACACCGGTGTTTGGTGGTGGTAGGAGTTCTCTGAGGTCGCATCTTCCGACGATGGCCGAGTCATCGCCCCTGGAGGGTGGGAACGATGTTGGTGCTTGGTGAGAGTCGTTTTGCGACAGAAACTATTACAGTCAGACGGGTTATCTTTCACGACTTCGTGTTACTTACCTCCGTTCGCATGCTGGCTCTTGGCAAATATACGGCCGCTTACCCGTGTGGATTCGGCGGTGGCGGGCCAGACTCGACGACTGCGAAAAATATCAGTAAATGCACAAGTCTACCCAGTGCCAAGTCCCTTACGTCTGAAAATGCTTTTTGACAGCCTTCATGATCGCAAACGTGGGGCTTTTCGCCCGTGTGAGTCCTCGAGTGTACGGTCAAGGCACTGCGCTGAATGAAACTCTTATTGCAATCTGTTACAGTGCATTGATAAGGTCGTTCATTGGTGTGGATGCGATAATGTCGACAGAGATCTGACTTGCGATTGAAAGACTGCACCCAGGTTAGGGGGGAATGTATTTGACAAATAAGCAATACTCACCTTGTTACAGTCTCCCCATGTGCAGTTAAAATCGCGGCCGCTACCAGGAGCCATGATGGGAGGAAAGACAAAGAGAGAAAGATTAGAGAGGGGAGGGGGAAAAGAAAAGAAGAATCCTGGTCAGGCAGGATGGATAGCCGGGATGTGTCGAACCCGCATAATATAGGAATATACGAGAGGGGGGAGCCTCAATCTGGAGAGTCTGAGAAGGGGAAAAACGGCGCGGATGATACCGTATATAAGAAGTAAGTACTGGGTACTAAGTAAAATAAGAAAATAGTCTAGTAATCAGTAATAAAGTAATAAAAGTAATAAAAAAAGTCCAGTAATAAAACAATAAAAAAGGAAATTAAGAGGGGTAATTTATTTTTAGTGGTAAACCCCCACATTACCATACAATACACAGTATTAGCATCCATTAAGTTGTTGGATATCGCAGTTGACCACTCACATTGGGATTTTGGGTTCGGTGAGAGAATGAGTCTATACCTACCTGGGACATGATATCATATATACTTTCTAATACTGTAAAGCTACTCCATAGACGGGAGACGTATATGATATGGAAGTAATTTCCCCCAGCTCACTCCATGTCTCCGCAAACTATAAACTATAACCAAAGAGGAAAAGGTAAAAGGAAAAAAAAAGAAAGGGAAAAAAAAAAGGCAAACCGAGGACAAAGTAAATCATCAACCCCAGGCAAAGAGCGGAACGATAACTGCAAGGGATATCCTATGACGCGGCATCACTCTGCAGCGACAAAGTAGACTCGGAATAATGAAGCCCATCCCGAAAGAACCTGGGAAGAATCAGGTACCCTAGCTTCTCAAGATTTACGGGAACGGCTTGCTCGTCCACCCCGAACCCGTCTAAGGCTCCGGGTACCCCCATCTGCCATAAGGTTGGGGCTGTTCCCGTCTCTCCACAGTTCCAGGCTACAGCAAATGCCGCGGAGATGAGATATGTTGTACATCCACAGATCAACAGGGTGCACACATGTACCTGTAGGGGTTCTCTTGAAATCCCATTTTGACGGGTTGTGTTTCTGGTTCAAATGAAAAGCGCGATAGACTTTCAACTCGGTATACTTTCGGGCATTTCATTCGTTGATCATGCACCCTACCTGAGAGTGCCACATCCCTGTGTTGTGAGTGTGAACAAGGGGCGTCATTTCCTCTTCACCGTATAATGTCCAGCAATTATATTTGCTTTTTCTTTTAAAGACGTAAGTGGCATCACTAGGTTGCTTCCAAGTCCATCCTGCCGCCACACTTAAAGTCTGTTTGGAAGGTCAGGCAGAAACAAATGCATGGTACTTTTTTTTAATACCCTCTCTTCCTCTCTACACTCTGTGGCAAACCATGTGCTTGACATTCGGAATCATGGACCATCGCCTCATTCACAAGAGAGGAGGGTCCGGATAGCCTCGGTTGGCCCGGGTGTAGGCTCAGCGGAGATACCGGCGACGCCTCGATCTGCAACTATGCGGTGAGGACACGAGAAATGCTCATATGCTAGAGCGTTTTATCGTCATGGGCTGAAATAGCAAAGCCATACGTGCTACAATCTACATGTATATTTAAAAAAAAAAGAAGAGGTGCCATGGTACCTCCTGAACGTGGCGATCCACTAGGATAATCTTAAACAGCGATCGTCTGATCCTATAACCTTACTAGGCCTTGTCGATGAAGTATACGCCACGAGGAATGCAGAAAGAGGAGGTGGATAATTCACGCAATAGGAATAGGCCTATCAGGCTCCGTTGCCTTTTTCGTGATCGACACCTGTCTACTTCGACAACTTTCCCGAGTGGCCTGCCTGTTTGTTCACTGCCACAGCTACCCTGGCTGAGGAGCGCAGATCTTGTTTCAAGATCCAATCGACCTTCCCAGACTATCCAGACTAACTCTGATGATGTACACACTCTGTACGAGGCAAAAAGCATGTGCAGTTTCGAGGGCCAACGAAATCCTCCATTAGAATGATGGATGCAGCCCACTTCAGCCATCGAGCTCATCCGACATATCCTGGGACAAGAATTAAAATAAAATAAAATCGGAAATAAAATAAAATAAGTAATTCCTGTAATAAACTCATTTGAGAGCGCAACAGATCCAGCCACTGCTAGCTTGCACAGCCCATCGGCCCTCTTCGGCCCCCTTTCTAGGCGATAAAATTGGATGGGGTCCAGAATTTCGCAGACGCGCTCTGGTTGACACTACAGAACCTTGGAAGGTAATCCCGTCAAGTGGAGGAGTGAGATTGCAATCCGTTGATCCACCCCTTAAGCGAGAGATAACTTAAACTGCAAACACATGTAGCTCTAATCCTCTACTCGGGGGGCTACTTACTCACTAGATTGCACGCTAGATGAAACGGTACTCACTCCGCAGAGCTGTCCGACTCGTCGATCACCTCGGCATATGACCTAGCTCGGTTAAGTACAGCTACTGATAAATATACATTTACATTGCATATGTAGATAGGAAGAAGCCATTGCATGGAGAAGTGGGATGTGACTGCCGAGTTTGACGCGGATGCATAAGAAAACCGGTGTGCACACATGATAGAATAGAGAATGTTACATATACATATACATATATGTACATGTAGAAATGAGTCAACATCGTCCCAGGGAGCTGGATAAATAACCTTTTGTTCGAGCTTTCATTTGCCGTGGAGAAGGTGTCCGGACAGGGATCACGGCCAAGTGTCCGATTAGAGAGATCCACTCGTTTCCGTGGAAGTTGATACATGTACATGTACACTGTAAGGCTTTTCATGGGAGAAGCTGTGTGAACATGCATGACAATAGAGTTCCTAGAGGAAGCTCTCACTCTCGCTCTCTCTCCTACCCCGCATTTTGAGTCGACTTGGCGAGTGATACAGCTGCAGTTGATGGCTGACGGTGGAAAGTATCAACTACATGTACGAAGATGAGGACTGGTGGACACACATATGTCATGCTATAGTGAACGTTACCCGACGTTCCCATACCTCCATGTGAAGCAAAAACAATGAAAGACAATTCCCAGCCATACGTAACCCCAGAATCGCTACTATCTTCCCACATGTTCCGAAAAGCCACGCTAAATTAATCTCCGACGCGCGCATGGCGAGGTCCGGACGACTATCGCCCATGCTGACAAGTGACCAGGCAAGCTGACTGGCGATTCTGTAAATATTTCCGTCACCTTTTCTGCCAAGGAGAAGCAGTAGAATGCTAATCACGCTCTACTTGACTGGCTAGCCGGACAACATGTTCTAACTTCACATAGATTAAGCGGGACGATCATCTATCTATACCTTATAGAATCGTCACGGAAATAAAACCCAGTCGGTCTCATACTCCGTCACAGCTCGTCTGATAGTCGCGAAGTGTCGGTCAGCAATACTTCTCCTATCAGCGCTAGGCACCGCAGGGTCTTGGGGCTTGAGGTCAAACAGCCACCATTTTGGCCCCTTGCAGGTATTGACTGTCCATTCATGTTTTGGTTCAAAAGATAGTAGTAAGAAAGCGAGAAAGCCAAACCTACTGCCCCTATCAAAACCAAAGCCAGTCAGTTTCTGGTACGCCTCCTTACTGCATATGGAGTTAACCAACAACTCGCTCCGATTGTATCTGGTACCAACTAAAGAGAAACAATCCAGAGACAGGGATATCATCCCGTCTACCAAAACCCCGCAACAAAATCCTATCCCAAATCCGCGTCACCCGCTCTCTCTTCCCTCAGTACATGTGCAAGGGGGGTAACAAATCTCCTCTCTATCCTGTACAATCACCGTCTCAAGTGCGTCTCTCTAGAAGCCCTGTGGAGCCAACACCACAAGGGCTGATGGCGGCTGATGGGCTTGGCTTCTTCCCATTTTCCCCATTTTCCCCTTTCTATCATCTGATACACCCTTACTAACGGGCGTGCAGTATGACGTTTTGTGTTGGGCTAAAAATGGGGGTTGCCGCCGATGGCTTCATCCTTATCCATGCAATGCCGGCTCGGCAGTCGGGTACGCATGCACGGCAACGACTAACGTGGCGATAGCACGGCGCATTATCGTTCCCTTGCGCTGAGGATGTATTTTTACTTGTTTCATGCTGTTTTGTGGGGTGCATGGGTTGGAGGGGTGTATGGTATGGGTATGCTGCCGGTATGAGTATGGCGTGACAGTCAGATTGTCTGTACAGTCGGACGTGGACAGCCCTAGAGCGTGCTTTTGGTCTGACTGTGGCATAGCTGGGCATAGCTGGGCATAAGCGGTTTTGTGGCTTGGCTGGACTTTGGACCTTTTTTTTAACAATGATATTCTAATGCTAAATCACATATAGACTCAATTCCGGCGATGCCCGGATTATGAATCATGCAAGCTGTACCCTGGCCTCTGGGGGAAAGACCCGCATATAGAGGATGTTATATCGGCCACAAATGAATGCATAGACCAAATGCAAGATGGAAGCTATACACAATGTATATCTCAATAGATCTATGATATCAACACCAACAACTTCAACACATCCAGCTTGAACAACGTTACCAACTCGTTACACCGCGCTCTCGATCAAACCCAGCTCGCAACTGTGATCCAGGCTTAAGCAACTTACCCTGGAGAACAGTATACTTGATAATATTCTCACACTCCTCGGGCCGCACACGCGCCAGCCAGATTCCTTGCGCAGCACCCTCATCCTCACGATCCACACCCTCAACAGCACCACGCTTGTACCAGTCGAAGTCTCGTCGACGGTACACAATCACATTGGCAGAGTATTTATGTCCACCGACATGACTGATGAAGTAGATACCCACACCGCCAGGTCTCTCGTCGTCCATATCGCGGTATAACCCGAGCGGCCGCAAGTGACGCTCAAATTCCTTCCTGAGGAGTGGTGCAGATTGGCCGCAGCGGGCGTCACGCGTGCGCTGGGAGCAGAGTAGGATTACTGCTGCGTGTGGGCAGGGGCGGGAGTGGAGGGAAGTGATGGATGTTGTGGATGGGTGCGGCAGCTCTGCTTGGCCGCTTTGTTCGTTGTCGGGGGAGGATGGAGGCGAGAGTTCCAACGATGCGCCACCGAGTGGTGTTGTGGTTGTCAGGGATTTGTTGACAAAGTTCTCAATCAAATCTGGAACCAGTTGCGGCGTGACGTGCTCTACGACGGTGAAGCTGGGCAGGAGGAGGACGTTTGTTGGCTGTTTCCCTTTTTCTTCCATGTGGTATTCGTCTGGGACAGGCATGTTCGATGCTGACAGCTTGAGTCTCTGGTTCGTTATTGTTAGCTGGTGTTTTGTGCCGTGGGTTATGGGCTCTGCTGGGCTCTGGGCTCTGGCAAGCAAAGAGCTTCAGCTGCCTGGCTGCTCGTCATACCCCATTGCTCGGTTCTAGTCCTCCCTTCTCAATTGCTTCCATGACACTCCCCTCCTCATCTGCCACATCTCTGACCCAATCTGATTTGCCGGTTGCGACGAGCAGGTGCGTCGCCCACCCATTGACCTGTCCGTATAGTTCGTCTTGGAGGTCGATATCGAATTTCGCGGGGTACTTGACCGTGCATGTAGCACAGTCGTGCAAGCAGTCTTCCCCGTCTACAGCTGGGTCGACGGTTCTAAACAGCTTATCGCTGGATGTGACTTTCTGGAATCCCTCTGCGGCGAGGGCATTGTCGCCCACAGCGTCGGTCGTGGCATCGGTCTTGGAAGAGGCGAGGGAGGCGTTCGAGGAGTTGAAGAGGGAGTATGCCCCTCGGCGGAAGAGATGCATTTTTTACAGAGTACAGCGCACAGATTACTGCAATGAGAAGGAAGAGTCTGCTTGGATGACGCGATGGCACTGTGATCTTATCAATCATTTTGCAGCTTCAAGCATCGGAATGTTTCCGGCTGACTAAGCCCCCACGTTTCCGGTCAAAAGCCGTCCACTTGCCGGTTTCTATAAACTAATTTACATGTCATGAATGGGATGTCGTCAATGCCTACGTCCAGCATAGTCAATGGTGTAAGGTAGATCTGTAGGATCTCGTGGCTGTGTCAGGCGAATGACACTACCCGTCGAGCTGCCAGACCGACCCGATCGTACACGTCGGAGGGACCTTGTAGAAGGCGTGCGGAAAGGGCCCGGTCCCATGTAAGAGCCGCTTCCAATTGACGTGCCGGAGTTAGGGCTTTGCATCGCGGGTGCAGTGTCATACCCAGACAGGTTGTCCCAAGTGGACGCATTGGATGGGCGGAGGCTGTTGCTGCGCATTGGTTCCAAAGACCGATCGTACGCAGAATTGTCGACAGTATCTGTTTCGCCCTCTTCGTCTGAAGGCCCGATGACAGAGTCTGTATAGGCTTGTCGGAAGCTTGCGCTGTCATATATCTCATCCAAAATCGGCGGTGCGAGAGTGGTCATCCCTCTCAGGACCTCAGCAAAGAGATGCATCAGGTCACGGAAATCCGCCTCATGCAGATCCCGTGATGAGAACCGCGCACGTTCGTAATGCGCGAGAAAGTCTGCACCTAATTCAGCAGGGTAGATTACTCCCAGGGATGTTAGGTGCCGAATATACTCTCTCAACCCCATAGAAGCAGGCCGTTGCAGCACTTCCACCACACGCGTATCTGGGAGAGAATGCGTCGTAAGGTCATTCGACGGACCGAAGGGGTCTGGGGACGCAGTAGATAACGAATCCGCCGGGGCAAGGGAGACAGCTTTAGCTTCAATTAAGCTAGGCAATTCCTGGATGACCGTGCGATATGGTAGATCCGGGAGATCTGGCGAAGCAGGCGAAGACCAGCCGGGATGCTCGACATGGCCCCACGGGGGTCGTTCAGAGTCGATCAGAAGCTCTTTGTAGCTTTGGAAGTTGTCCTCGTCGGCAGCGATATCGCGTGGACGTGCCTGGTACGCGATTACCGCGCTACGGGCGAGGCCTTCCTTGACCAGTCGTCTAACGCTCCTGTTCACATCTTCCTTCTCCACGGGAATCCAGGCTCTCGGGATGCCGGTGAGCGTGTTCCGGTTTGTGTAAATGCGCGTCGAGTATATGAGGACTGTGAGAAGGAATGTAATTACGTATGCGCCGGTGATGAAGAAGATGTTGGTGAGTCGGTGTGTTTCGTAGCATTGGTAGATGGCATCTGCCGGGGTGAGGAGGATTAGGCAGAAGAGGATGACGGCGAAGAAGAAGAATCCGGTCGTATTGATGAACCGTTCAAGTCTGACTGCCATGACCGCGCGCCGAATGCACGGCAGGTGAGAATTAGCAGACCTCAGCCATGCGAGGTAACGAAAGAGAGAATGACGAAGCACAACAGTTCCGGAAGGTTGCGATAAGGATAAGGTCACGTGTAATATATTATTTTACAAACCCCCTAGTTCAATCCGAACGAACCCACCGTTGTCACTCGGTGGTGTTACAGTTTTAAGGCTGAGACCAGCATCTGCTCGCATATCGCATTTATAGCAATTGACGCGCTAGCCTTGCACCCCTCAAACATCTTCAATTGAAGATTTATCACATGACTCCTATCTCCGAGATTTCAAAAAAGTTGCCGACACCAAAAACACAACAAATCATGGATAAGGAGACCCCTCACGAGGCAGCAGACATGCTGTATATCCTGGTAACAGGGGCAAACAGGTAGCACCCCCAATTGAACCCATTTGCCCCAAATATCCAGTACTAACACGAACTCTCCGTAGCGGCCTCGGATTCTCAATATGCTGCCGCCTCGCCGATGAATTCCTCGCCTCCCACCCAAAATCCCAATCCCTCACAATAATCTTCACAACCCGAAGCGCCCGCAAAGCTGAAGACACCCATCGCCGACTCGAAGCTCACCTCCGCTCAAGCGCAACCTCCCCATCCGCCGCAGCACGCGTCCACTTCATCAACGAAAGCGTCGACCTCGGCAACCTCCTCTCAGTCCGCGAACTGTCGCGCAAATTAATCCGCACCTTCCCAAGACTCGACTCAATTATCCTAAACGCCGGTCTAGGCGGCTGGTCCGGACTCGACTGGCCAGGCGCAATCTGGGGCGTGTGCACCGACCTCGTCCACCAAGTAACATGGCCGACGTTCAAAATCGCACCCGTCGGCGTGCTCACCGACAAGCAAACAACCCTTCCCGAGGAACCGCCTCTCGGCGCGGTATTCTGCGCAAACGTCTTTGGCCATTACATGCTGGCGCATAATGTAGCGCCGTTATTGAAGCGCGCTCGCATTCACGGACCCGGGCGTGTAGTCTGGGTTTCCAGTCTCGAGGCCACGATCAAGATGTTCAAGGTCGATGATATCCAGGCGTTGAAGTCGTCCACTCCGTACGAGTCTTCCAAGGCTCTTACTGATATCTTGGCTTTGACGTCTAACTTGCAGTGTACGGCTCCGTGGGCCGTGGATGGATTCTTGGAGTCGGAGACGGAGGTTGAAACGCACGCTATTCATACCGATCCGCCTACTGCTGAGCCGCGCTCGTATCTCTCGCATCCTGGTATCTGCGGTACGGCTATTATCCCTCTTCCCCTTCCTCTTGTTTATTGTATGTGCATTGCTTTCTGGCTTGCCCGTATGCTGGGCTCGCCGTGGCATAATCTGTCGACATATCTGGGTGCTTGTGCACCGGTTTTCCTTGCGCTTGGAACGCAGGAAGAGGTGGACGCTGCTGAGGCGCCGTATCATCTGTCTAGTGGTGGTCGAGTGAAATGGGGCTCATCTTGCACGCGGTCTGGGGTTGATAGTATTGCTTCTACTGAGCTTGATGGGTGGGGGCATGGAGGTGTTGTTGGGAAGTTTGTTAGTGAGAGTGATCGAGTCCGGCGGCGTAAGCGTGGCGCAGTGGACTTGACTCTGGAACAGAAAGAGGAGTTTGAGGAACTCGGACGCCAGTGTTGGAAGCAGATGGAAGAGCTGCGTGTTCAATGGGATGAGATCCTGGATCAAGCTGAAGCTAGCTCATAGGCAACCGGCCTGGACACGGAACGGGGTTGGCAGACAGCAACATGGAAGGACTTGTCTTCTGCAGCATGGTTGACGACATACTACATCCATATCTGCATGTAATAAACTACGCATGTACAATGGTAATCACAATAATTCATATATTAAAGATCAGAGGAGTTGCATCTTTTTTTGTTTTGATATCCGCCTTCCATTATGTACATCAACAGAACCCGCCCAAGCCCATGATCTCATTAAAACAGATATGGCATGATTTCCTTGCCCACCAATTGCTAAAAACCAGCAGATAGAAAAGAAGTGGAAACAAAAGTGTGGTCAACAACGCAAGGAAGCGAGAATGGAGTGATGAAACCTCAATATAGGGCAATAAAAACGGGGATAGCTTAGAACAGGAAGAAAAAAGAAATGAGAAAGAGGGAGAAGACTAAAAGGGGTAATTTCTTGCAAAAGACAGCCGATATCGCAGGCTTCCACCATCTAGGTTTCTGAATGTATCGATCATCGGGAGACGAAAGGAAGGATAGTGCGAGGGCGATTAGCGCCGACGGAGGAAAGGCAAGCCGGCAACAGAAGAGAAGATAACGCAGGAAACGACTCCGGTTCTATGCATTGAGGCGGAAAGGGTGGTATCGGCAGGAGGGACGAAGGGAGGTATTTAGGGCATAGCGACGTGATTGAAGGGGGAATTACATGATGATCGCGGGAACTAGAAACAAGGTTAGTTTAAATTCAAACATATCTTAAAACCAAGACTTACCATCAATGTTCTGCTTGATGCTCTTGTGGGGCAGAATCGAGCCACCGTTAACATACACCTCGTCGGCGATGGTAACGTCGTCTCCGAGAACGGTAACGTTCTCAAGACGAGCCCAGCGGCCAACGGAGCTGTTCCAGCCAACGATGGTAGACTTGATCCAGGCATGGTCCTTGACCTTGCAGTTCTCCATGACGACGCAGCGCTGCAGACGGACACCATCGCCGATCACGACGTTAGGACCAATGACAACGTTGGGGCCGATGCGGCAGTTCTTGCCGATCTTGGCAGAGGGGTCGACCATGACATTGCCACCGTGCACGTAGGACTCGGAGTGCGGTGCAAGAAGCTTGGGGTTGCGCTTAGCCAGGGAGGTGAGGTACAGGCAGGTACCGGTCAGGAAATCCTTGGGCTGACCAACATCCATCCAGAAGCCTTCGAGATCGAAAGAGTGGAGCTGGCCCTCCTTACAGATGGCGGGGAAGGTCTCCTGTTCAATGGAGGTAGGGCGCAGCTCAATGCGCTTCAGGACACTGGGGTTAAGGATGTAGATTCCAGCGTTGATACGGTTGCCAACGAATTCGACGGGTTTCTCGACGAAGCGGTCGATGCGGGAGGCGTGGTTGGGCTTGTGGACAACGACACCGTACTTGGAGGGCTCGTCGACCTTGGTGACGACAATGGTACCCTCCTCGCCATGCTTCTTGTGGAAATCGGCAAGGTCCTTGAACGGGTAGTCGCAAATGACATCTGAGTTCAAGACAAAGAAAGGCGAGTCATCCTTGCCCAGGATCTTCTCCGCCAGCTTGAGCGGGCCAGCCGTGCCCAGCGGTTCGGATTCCACAGAGAACTCAATGTTAACACCGTATTCCTCCTCATATTTCTTGAGCGCTGCAACCATGACATCGGGGCGGTAGTTGACAGCAAGAACAATATCGGTGACACCCGCAGCAGCCAAGCTCTCGACTTGGTGAAGGATCATGGGCCGGTTCCCGAACTCCACGAGGGGCTTGGGGAGAGTGAGAGTCTAGACCAGAGCATTAGCATTATAGACCAAATCAAAACTCACCACTTCCCGGTCGGAGGGGTAGGTCAATGGGAAGGGAGATCGACGACTTACCAGAGGACGCAGACGGGTCCCGAACCCTCCAACAAGAATGAGAGCTATATAGAGTCAGTGTTGAGCGTGGGGAAGCATTGTATAGAGCCATACCCTTCATATTGAATTGGTAGTGAAGATGAAATTAGAAAAAGTAGGTGGAGGCAAAGCAAAAGGAGAGACTCAGTATTTAGGGAACACCTGGCCGTTGATGGATTTATTTTCGTCCAAGTGGGGGCACGTGAGCGGTGATTGGAGGGGCTCTGTTTGCGGGAAAAGGGGTATGTATAGATGCGTCCTATATTGCTTCACTCACTCTGAATTCGGAGTTGATCTGTCTTCTAAATTCCTTTAAGCCTTTAATTCTTTTATTTTAGTGTATTTTATGTATCATTGTATGTTAGGTGTGACCATGAAGAATTCGACGCGTGCATCGACCTGTATAGGATCTCCTGAGGTCTCAGCTTTTAGCCCAGCCCATCCCGGCGTATACATCCAATCTTATTGCGTGGTTAGCATCGGACCCCTGTGAACCCAGACCTCATTCCAATGGCGAGGTCATGAGGTATCGCCCCCCTGAAGGTGGAGACGGGTCTCCCGTCCAGGACAGGTACATGTAGGAGTACATGTAAGTTAACTTACGAGTATCACATCGCAGTAGAAACATGACTTCCAACTTGGAATTCCATCCAATTTAGTTCTCAATTCGGCACAATAGCAATGTAGCATCCATATAGCTATATTGCTATAATGTATAAGTTTAAGCTAACGTTACTGCGTATCCGGAGGCAGTCGACCACGTGTTTCAAGCATTCCGGAGCCACCGCCTGCCGCATCCGTAACGAATCGGAGCAACCACTCTCGTACTTTGCGAGTCTTTTGTAGTGGAGCATCCTGGACGTTACTCTGAATGCTCTCATAGAATCCTACTGCATCCGTCACATCAACTGCTTGTCGGTGTAAGAGCTCAACTGTAGTCATTCCTCTGCGCAGACTCTGTCCGTACACCTGGCTTTGGAATGTGCTCAGTCCAACATTACGCAGTAGGACAATATCGCAGGGTCGAAGGCCTGCCAGTGATCGAGCCAGCCCTGTTTCACTGTCGTTGACAGATGGATTCTCAGGTTTGATCCAAAAGTTGACCCCAAATCCTGTCTTCGTCTCATCGGCAACGACGAGCTCAACAATGTCCAATTCGGTTTTCCATTGCCGCGTAACCACGCGGCGTGAGGGATGAGCGGCCAGGACCGCCACGATCAGGTTCACAGTCATGGTTTGCGGTGCAATGGATTGGATGTACTTGGCCGTAGGCAGGTCCTGCAGATCGCGGAGGGGTCCAGGGATATGAAGTATGCGAGGTGACCTCGGGGCGTCTTTGTCATACGTAGATGTAATCACACTATCCTCCCCCAAACTGCTCTCCTGCGTGGAGTCTGCTATCTCTAACTCCGAAGCAGATACCTCGGAGGTTTCGTGGACAAGAAAGGAATGGTGGTAGAATTTCGAGAGAACCGAGTCTTGTAGATGCCGCGATGCATCTGGTGCAACCTCCAGCTGATCTGAGACGAGAAATTCCGGGTCCACATGCCCCTGGTAGGAAATATTGTGATCGATTTCGTGTGTTGATGGTAGCGCTCTCCATTTGGCCCGGGCAGACTCTTCCACACTTATCCGACGCTGTGGGTAGGTTTCCTCGAAGGGATATATGGGATTATTGAGAAGTTCTTCCTTGTCCCACTTCAGAGTACTAGAAAGAGGTGATCCAACCAAAAAGATCTTCTTTCGGGTCATTGTAGAAAAATCGTAAGGTGTGGAGATCAGGTGTAGCTGACACGTTCAGTGCAAGAGAAAAGTCCTGGATAAAGCCATCGAGGAGGGAGCTCATGGCAATTTAGAGGGAAGACAGACCCAAAGATAGGACATGATCACATAGTGAGACAAAGAGGTTGAGAACGTCAAGTTCAGGGTTCGGGCCCGAACCACGGACTCAGCTTATCTATAGCGCCTTTCCGATAAAAACACCTGTCTGTCACGTCTTTCCCCCTTGGCCATTAAATACGAATGTCAAATTCCAAACAAGAGATGAAAGTCAGCAGACACTCAACATCAAGCGTACGGGACATGAGTTCTTGCTTCAACTGGAAAGAAGCGCCTGCATAGCCATTACGATACTAGTTAGGCTCTAACAGGTTAATAGAACTTTGATAGGTAGATTGATTGATACCCCCGACAGGCTATCCACAGATTTAAGAGACACCAGGTCCGCTTTCCAATGACATGATTGTTCGTCATAGTTGCCCACATATACTTTATTTCGCTACTTTTCGCTCCCATCAATTTCAATATCTTAAAGAAACACGGAGGTACTATCATGGCTGACGATATCTTAAGAGAAGAAGGTCTTCCTGCTACCACACCAAGGTACCAATATCAAGGTGTAAAGCAATGTCTTAGGTGCTTTGAACTTGAGTTAGAGCGTTATGACAGGGAGGGC
Organism: Penicillium arizonense; assembly: GCF_001773325.1. Taxonomy (NCBI): domain Eukaryota; kingdom Fungi; phylum Ascomycota; class Eurotiomycetes; order Eurotiales; family Aspergillaceae; genus Penicillium; species Penicillium arizonense. The sequence continues at coordinate 67,775 of NW_019173288.1, read as the reverse complement.
CAACACGGTGACGGCCTATATGTTATATTTGATCATGTGGATGATCGTTCCTTCCAGGAGTGTTTCGAGGACGACTCTGCAGAAAGCCTCCTTGTGGATTCATTGGCGACCTACAACTTCATTTCTCATACTATTGTCCTCAAAATGCCGCCTTCTGATGTGCATGAGGCTGCCCATCGTGCTTTCAGTGAGATTTTTTCGACTTGGCATCGGGGCCAGGAAAGTCGCCTTGTGCCTACAGGAGATGCAAAGGTTGAGGGGTTCACAAGGAAGAAGAAGCCGGATTCTTCCTGGAAGACCTCGATTCATATACCTGGAAGAGATGTGAAGTGGCCCACAATCCTTGTTGAAGCAGGATGGGCTGAACCAATGGCCAAACTAAAGCAAGATATTTTGTTCTGGCTACGTGAATCGGAGCAACAGGTTAAGGTCGCCCTGACAATTCAGGTTACTCGAAGGGAAAGCGTCACAATCAAGCAATGGGTACTTGACGAAACAACTCGCAGTTCTGTTAAGCCTATCCAAACAATGCACATTACCCGAAACAGAGATCCCCGTTTGAACCAACACCAAATTTCGGGCTCGATGCGTATCCCATTCGAAGACTGTTTCCTTCGTGCAAAGAGGGGAAACGAGTCAGATTTTGTCCTATCAAACGAAGACCTAACGGAATTAGCAGAAGCTGTCTGGTATTGCCTTCCAGAGTGAACTGTTTCGACCACCACGTGATCGCTACGGAGTCCGATTGGGGCAAAGTGGCAATTGCCTTTCGCCGCATCAAACGGCCATCACCTCAACTCTTTCGTCAGCGATGGCATGCTCTTTTATTAGAGTCTAACGAATCTCGACTTTCTACATTTGACTCAGGGGAGCAGACCCTCATCTTCGCACGCGGCCGAGTGCCGCTGTACATCGGACAGTCATGGCTTTCCAAGCCCCGATTCCCGTGAGTGCTGCTTATATCCTATTGCGAATATCCCACTGATGACAGCGATTTACTACCAGAATATTACGGCCGTGACATCGGAGCTCTGGCCCTCAATGTCCAACATCTTAGCCGCTCCCTTCAGACAGATCGGGCGAACTCCGGCGGCCCATGTCAGCGAGCCTCTCCAGCGGAGCTCTGGCAGACCAGAGAATGTGGTGGTACGGCATACTTCTACCCCGTGTGATTTTTCGGATGCTGATGGATATAGACCTCTCAGCGCGTTCCGCTGCCGGATTGCCTGGAAACCGTTTCCATTGACACGTTGAGAGCGGAGGTCATTAGCCGTCCCGCGCAACGTGTATGGTCGTCACTGTTGAGCACAAGTATGTCAACCTCCTCTATCAGAATCCGTTGGAAACATCAAGCTAACCCGGGGTTGCCTGCAACAGACAGCTCACTCCGGACCACATCCTTTGCGCTACCTCGTACTCTCCCCGGTGTCCGTTCCTTTTCGACTCTGTCCCCCTTCCGTCTCAACTCCCTACGCCCAGCCCCGAAGCTTAATGGTGTCTCCAAGCTCCAGCAGCAACGATTCTTGTTCGGAGGATCCGGAGGATCAACGCACTATATGCTAGCCCAGAAGGAGAAGATCGCAAACAACAGTCCCAGCAGCCCCAGTGCCCAGAATGCTTTCTACCAGGCTCTTCTTCGTGCCAACATGCCCGGAATCGTTCTCGAGCGGCACCGAAGTGGTTATTATGCCAGCGATAGCACAACCGATACGTTGCTCCAGCAGGCTCAAGCGCGTGTCGGTGGCGACGGAGCTTTCGCCGGACAACACGGAAACCTTAACCCCGAACAGCTTCAGGCGGTTGGCCAAGCAGTCGCCGCTCGGAGTACTGGCAGTCAAATTGGAATGGCAACTCGGCAAAACGGCACCGGTGCTAAGGAGGCTCCTCTCTACGTTGTGGTTGATGAGTCTCTGGGAAGCACTGTGTTCCGCTGGGTCAAGTTCTTGCTCATCTTCGGCTTCTTCGCTTATATTTCTCTGGTCACGGTCACTATCCTGGTGGAAACCACTGGAGTTCTGAAAAACGTCCGCGGCGCCCAAGACAAGGAAGCCCAGCCCCAACAGCAAACCGCGCGCTTCACTGATGTGCACGGCTGCGACGAGGCTAAGGACGAATTGCAAGAGCTCGTGGAATTCCTCATCAACCCGGAGCGTTTCTCCTCCCTCGGTGGTAAGCTCCCCAAGGGTGTTCTCCTCGTCGGCCCTCCCGGTACTGGAAAGACCCTGCTTGCGCGTGCTGTTGCTGGGGAAGCAGGTGTTCCGTTCTTCTACATGTCTGGATCTGAATTCGACGAAGTCTACGTCGGTGTCGGTGCCAAGCGAGTCCGTGATCTATTTGCTCAGGCTCGTGGCAAGTCTCCCGCTATTATCTTCATCGATGAATTGGATGCGATAGGTGCCAAGCGGAATGAGCGCGATGCTGCCTACGTAAAGCAGACGCTCAACCAGCTTCTCACTGAGCTTGACGGATTCTCACAGAGCAGTGGCGTCATCATTATTGGTGCTACCAACTATCCCCAGCTGCTGGACAAGGCCCTGACTCGCCCTGGTCGATTTGATCGCAAGGTTGTCGTCGATCTGCCGGACGTCCGTGGCCGTATGGACATTCTGAGACACCACATGAAGGAGATCCAATTTGGTCCCGATGTCGACATTGGTGTTATTGCGCGTGGTACTCCCGGCTTCTCTGGTGCTGACCTAGAGAACCTGGTTAACCAGGCTGCGATCCACGCCAGCCGTGACCGCAAGAGCAAGGTTGGCTCCTTCGACTTTGATTATGCCAAGGACAAGATCATGATGGGTGCCGAGGCTCGCAGCCGTGTCATCCAGGACAAGGACAAGCTTTTGACTGCTTACCACGAGGCCGGTCACGCCCTGGTTGCTCACTTCACGTCTTCTTCTACTCCACTTTACAAGATCACCATTGTTCCCCGTGGTATGGCTCTGGGTATCACCCACTTCCTGCCGGAGATGGACACAGTCTCCAGGAACTACACCGAATACTTGGCAGATATTGCCGTCTCCATGGGCGGTAAGGCTGCGGAAGAGCTGGTTTTCGGCCACGACAACGTCACCAGTGGTATCTCAGCTGTAAGTGTCACTGCGTCTTGCCATTCATATCGTCAAATACTAACTCCTTTGTAGGATATCCAAAGCGCCACCGAGACGGCATTCACACTCATCACCCGATTCGGATACTCCAAGAAACTAGGCAATGTCGACCTCTCAACCAACTACGACAGCCTGTCATCCGAAACCAAGCAAGAAATCGAGGGCGAGGTGCGCCGACTTGTAGAGGAAGCCCGTGACCGCGCAACCACCATTCTAACCGAGAGGCGCAACGAACTCGAGCTCCTGACCAAGGCGCTGATCGAGTACGAGACGCTCACAAAGGAGGAGATGGAACAAGTGCTGAGGGGCGAGAAAATCAAGAAGCTAGCGTCATCCCCGAGGGCTCCAGTCAAGCTTCCCGATGCCTTGCAGTCGACCAATATCAACCCATCCACGGCGGCCGGGGGTCCCCCCACTGCCACAGAATAAGCTCTTTGTTTTTCTACTCCCTCTTCCCTTCCTCTCTCCTCTGTGATTGTTTGATTATGTCTTCTTGTTTTCCTGCTGGCTCTACGAAAACCACCTATGCTTTGTGTCTCTATCGTGCATCCCCGGATCGTTCGGGCGTCTTTATTGAAAATACCATTTTTCCTTAGTTCTCTCTTCTACATCTTGTCGCTCAATTTGACGTCTGCAAGTCGGTGTGATTATTTCCTCGCTGTTCTGCCGGATAATGCCATTCTGGCTTGAGCGGATCTGTACTGTACATATTCTCTGTACGTCTATGTCATACATTATTATTGATTGCATCGTCCGATGTAGCTGTAGATCTAGTCTCCCTAGAACGAGGTGGACCTGGAACAGTAATGTCTCGCATTGTATCCCTGTTTCAACCTCTGCGGCTGCTTGGGGCTGTTGGTGTAAGCCAAACTTAATACTTGCGAACTTCCGTTGGATATCATCCGACTCATTGGCATCTTGTATAAAATGAAGTGGGTCGTTGCATATAGAATTGGTTTTACACAGAGGTAGTCTAATTTAGCGCATCCCTGCGGAGTGGAACAATATATTATACACAACCGAGAGCATCACCAACACAACAACATGAATATCCTGTCCGAATGACAATGATCACTCGCACTCTTAAAACTACCAAAGGATCTCACGTTCAATATATAACCCCGCTGCTAACATCCCTGGAATCGAGAACCACCATAAACCATGGAAACAAAGGGACATCAGTCAATTCCCACCATAAAGTCCAACCCCCCCCACCCCCATCGCAATAGGCCCTCCATCAAATCAATCTTTTTTCTTCTCATTCTCCAACGCCTGAAGCGTCTCAAAACCCCTCCAAATCTCAACAACACTCTCTTTAACATAATCTGATACACGTCAATAACCACCCAAAATATCATATCACAGTCATAGAAATACTCACAACAACCAACAACCATCCAAATAAGATTAAAAAAGAAATAATAAAACCAGAAGTAATACCCTTCCGGTCGACAATACGATTCATCCAGCAAGCTGGTGGCATAGTAAAGCACATCACCGTAAACCTGACCGGTCGAGATGATAATTTGCAAAGCATGTCGGATTGGATGTTGTACAGCGATGCAGTACGCAATTAAGAAGGCCAGGGGGCCCCATGCAAACTGGATAGAAGGGTATATTATTAATATGTAGCTCAGGAGTAGTAAGGACGAGGTTATCTTTCCATGTAGAGTGGATGTAGATGTAGATGCACATACCGCAGTAACAGCCTCCATAGAAATCAAAAACGCATCGGACGTCAAATACCGCGAATCAGAAAGCGAGTATTCCTTCCATAACTGGGAAAACAGAGCTTGGCCACCGGCAAGGGTTTTATGGTTGATGACGAAGTGGGCTTCGAAGAATAGGTGGATGAATCCCGCTGTTGATATATGATATATTAGGAGGTTTGATGTTCGGCTATCCATGTTTTCAATGGGGTAATAGGGAACAGGGAGGAGGGAGGAGGGATATAAGTAAATATAGACATACTCAGACACATCCATGTAAACGCAATCCGATCCGACAAGCTCGCTGTCGGCCGTAGACGACCTATGAGGAAGAACGAGGAGCCAAGAACAAACCCCCATTGGAAACCAAAGCGAGTGATTAGTGAAATCACTGTGCTCTCATTGGGAGTATAATGGGGTAGGGTTATCCAGGGTGGATAGTAGTTGTGGGATATCGGGGTTGAATTCATATTGTGGGCTTGTGTATTTCTGTTGTAGCAAGAGAATGGCGGATATGAAATGGTTTCAATTATATGCGTGTGTTTTTACCTCCTTGTCTCTTTATATACATGTAAACATGAAGCTTGGGTTAAGCCAAGACACGACGGAGTCTCGGGGCCCGCGGATGCCGTGGACGGTTGACCCCCGTGCGACAGCCGTGTCAGCCGAGTCAGGCCAGTCTTTTACTTCGAATTGGTAATGACCTTGGACTAATGTTTCTTGGTACTGTGGTGATTTCTTTATGATATGGACAACGCATGATATTCGGGAACTGTGAATCTACTTCACCAACGATACCGGTATAATAAGTGCACTTTGCAAGGGCTAAACTCGGACAGAGGATTAGTTGAAACAAAGGTCCAAGGGGAGGACCTTCACTGTCATCACTTGAAATGGCTAAGAATGACGGCGTCGCACGACGAGACACTGATGTGAACAAGTCAAGCGTTGAGGGTGGGCACTTCTATGCGGGGCCAGTCACCCTCGATTGATAAAGCACGAGGTCATCAGTCTTTATTTTCTAAATTGCCGGGCAATTCCTCATTTTCAATCTCTGGGGGTATTGCGGTATATATAATAGTTCCAAGCAACGTACATTTGCACCATAGAATCGATTTCGAAACCAACAGTTGAGTACTAGTGTTTAAATATAGTAAGGTGGTATGGCACGGGTACACTGTATTAGTTCTTTATCAGATGAAATATAAACATAACCTAACATACAACATGCAGACCCGAGTCCACGGGTCTACATATACCAAAACCCCCAAACCAAAACCTAAGGCCGCAACCGCCAGATATAGAACAAACCCTAAACTCAACCACGGACCCAGAAGTTCAGTCCCAATCTCTGGGTGATGACTTCATCTCCTCCCGAGGCAGTGAAATCATAGTTCCAGAACGAACATGATTCTGCTTCCCCACTGGTATGATGTCATAGCTGATTTTCGCCGATTTCGGGGTTTGAATGGTGATGCCTATTTCAGCTTGTTTCGGGATTATGGGGGTAGAGATGTAATGGATGAGGTTGGGTTAGAGTTGGAGGGAGGGGAGAATGCTTTGTATTTGGGAGATGCTGGTAGGTCATGTTTTGCACTGTCAAGAATATCAGTCGATACATTTTATACAAGTTAGATATAAGGAGTAGATGAACACAGATAGATGATGATTTGGAATGTTTTTGGCTTCATTTTCTCACGGAACGGTAGGTATATACACATGCTAGGCCAACATAACATCATCCGAAGGAAGAGTAGTCAACAGCGTAATGAAAAAGTAAAAAATGAAAATAAAATAAAACTTTCCAGCTCATCCCCTCATATCCACGCTGGAAAAAAAGACGATTCCCATCATAATTCATGAATTGAAGGGAGGAAAGGGGCTGGCGTGATAAACACACGCCTATTAGGACGGACTTTCTAATCAGGGAGGCTCTCTAAATATATATAAAAAATGGAAACGTGGGGTTGTGTCCAGATTTCCCCCCGGAAGAAAGATCGATGATCCGGATTGTCCAAGAGAGGATATGTGCGGTGTCCGATGGTATGGTATGGTCTTGATGAAAACGCCCTCTCTCAAATCTCCCTCGCTTCTCTCACGTATGCGAGTCGTGCGAAGTACGAACTCGGTTCCCAGGGTCGATGACAGACCGGCTTGCGGTGTCGTCTCGATGAATATTTATAGAAATGTTGTTTATTCGTCATCGTCGTGTTCCATGCGGTCTTCGTCGTTCATCCAACCGCGGGACATTTCGACGGCCTTGGACCACTTTTTATACATGCGCCCGCTGGCTTTGGGGGTCATTTGGGGGGTGAAGGAAGCCCGATTGGCGCGGTTCATGTGCTTAAGTTCAGAGAAGTCTTTCCAAATGTCCACGGCGAAGCCGGCGGCGATCGCGGCTCCGAGGGCAGTGGTTTCGTGCATTGAGGGGCGCTCGACGGGGATCTGAATGATATCGGCTTGGGTCTGAACAGAAACAACTTAGCAATGTATAGATGTCGGTGAGATGTATACGTACCTGCATGCAAACGTCGGAATTACTCATGCCGCCATCGACGGCCAATTCCGTCAGACTCTTGCCACTGTCCATTGCCATGGCATCGAGGATAGCTTTTGTTTGGAAACAGGCTGCTTCCATGGTTGCACGGGCAATGTGCCCTTTTTGTGTGTGGGCGGTGATACCCCCTGGAAGACGTTAGCAAATGAATCTTGGAGACGCAGGGAAAATCAACTTACAGATTGTTCCTTGGGCATCATCGATCCAGTAAGGAGCAAAGAGACCACTGAACGCTGTAACGAAAATGCAGCCTCCATTATCAGGTACACTGGCGGCCAAATCACTGACTTTGCGCGAGTCACGGAAAAAGCCGAGGTTGTTCATTAAGAAAGACACACCACTACCCGCCACAGCCACACTGCCTTCCAGTGCATAGACGGGTTTGCGATCCCGACCCAGTTGGAAACCGACAGTGCCTAGCAAGCCGTGTTTTGAGATGACAGGCTTTTCGCCCACATTGTAGAGAAGGAAGCAACCAGTGCCATATGTGTTCTTGGCCATTCCAGGAGTGAATGCACAATGGCCGACCAACGCTGAAGCCTGGTCACCTAAACAACTGGTGATGCGAACACCATCCAAGGGGCCCTCAACGATCCGACCGAAGCCCTCGGGGTCAGCCGAGGGAAGAATTTCTGGGAGACGGATCTTGGTCTTGTCAATGTCGAAGAATTTCAACAACCGATCGTCGTATTTGAGGGTTTCGAGGTTCATGAACATAGTCCGCGAGGCATTGGTCACATCAGTAACCAGACGCTTGTTCTGAGGGCCACCGTTGAGGTTGTAAATGAGCCAGGAATCGACGGTTCCGAATGCAGCCCGACCGTCATCGTATGCGGACTTGACGTCGGGGAGATTGTCGAGCATCCATCGTAGTGTAACCGAGGACGGGTATGTAGAGAGAGGGAGACCGCAAATATTGGCGAGTTCATCCGCGCCGGGCTTGGCCTTGAGTTCACGCACCAGGTTGACAGTGCGGGTGTCGGTCCACGTGATAGCGTTGTGTAGGGGTTCGCCCGTCTCCCAGTCCCAAACCAAGGCGGTCTCTCTTTGACTGGTGATGCCAACGGCTTCGATGTCGGATGCGTCGTGACCAGCGGCAAGGAACGATTTCATGGCTTCTTCCATACAAATGTAGACCGACTCGACCAATTCGTAGGGGTCTTGTTCGTGCCATCTGTGGGGTGCGGGGCAAATTAATCCTGGGGTCTCTGATAGATGTGAAGAAGGGAGAGTTTGACACCTACCCTGGGTGCTCGTGAATCTGACGGAACTCGGTTTGATACTTGGCGACCGGGACGCCTGTGCAGTCGAAAATGATGAATCGAGTACTCGTCGTACCCTGGTCAATGGTACCAATGAATCGGTTCTTCAGATCACCAGGAACCTTATCCTCGTTCTGCAGCAGAGAGCGGTCTCCATCGTCCTGCTGCTTTGGTCGATAATCGAGACTGGGACGTCGAGGACGCCCCTCGTGGGGAGGATGTTCTTCAGAGAGCTCAAAATCACCCGCGGGCTCCGAATCCCCGTCCACGCTATCGTAGTCCAGTTCGAAAGGGTTCCGCATAGTGTATGTGAAATTAAGGCAAAAGTGGGAGAAAGGGCGAGCAAGTTTACGCCAGGATTTAAGGGAGGGGAAGAACTACGAGGTGGCGGTGATATGGGGGGACCACAGCGTTGGCAGAAAAGTGGACCGTGACGTACCGGTGACCGGGCAACTTTGGGTGTAGTTTGGCGGTCACCAAGATGGCGTAGGTAGGAGGTAGAGGTGTAGGAGGTGGAGGTAGAGGTAGAGGTATAGAGGTGAAGAGAGTAGAAGATATGTAAGTTAAAGGAAAAGAAGGGGAAAAATGAAGGGAGCTCTCCCACTTATCCGAAGGGGTGGGCCTAAGGAGGGGAGCCACAAATCCGGTTCGGGGTTTTTTTCTGATCAGAAGACCTCGTCACTCCCCCACTTCTTCTATACCTTCTATACTTAACTTATAATACCCCTTGGGCATCGAGCTATTCCCCCCCTTATATCTATTGAAATTATGCTTATTTCTCCTTTCTTCCTGACTATACTCCAGCTATACTCTGACTCCAACTAGACTCCATGCTATATACTCCATACTATGGCCTCCACATGTAGATCGAACACATGACACGATCCATTTTTGCTTAGTTCTAGAACCCCCCTTATTTTAGACCTTTGCAGATTACTTCCGATTCATGGAGAAATGCTGGAAAAATTAATTATTGATTTTTAGAGTAAGCCGACAGTAGGGCTAGGCGTCCCTAGATTCTAGTCGAGGCCAAGAACATTCGAATGCCCCTGGAAAACGGGAACCCCTCTGCTCCCTACTTCTGGGGTTGATCATACCTAGCATTAATTATCATTACGGTAATACTAACACTGGCATTGGCATTATGTCCAAGGTCTTGGCCTGTTACCTATGATTTGATGACGTTTCCATCACCCCGTACCAGGTTCCCCAGTCTGGAGAACCGGTCTTGCCAATGTTTTCATTGCCCTATAAGAGGCCACTATGGTCTAACGCGTGGAGGGGATCTCTCTGCCAGGGACAGGGACGTGCGAAAGTAGATCACACGAAGACGCAAAAATCCCCACTCGGCGAAAATGGAATTCTACTGGAAAAAGAAAAGAAAGAAAAAGGAATTGAGAAAAGAAATAGTGTCGATCTATGGATTCCAGCATGTTTTCTGGTGGCTTATGTGTACCATGCAGGTGTTCTCGCTCTACCTTCCCGATCCAGTCGGGTATCTCATCTCTATTGTTTGTGTACTTCTTGTGTGCCCGTGGACTTGGACTTGAAGAAAGACTTCGGGCAAGTACCCTTTTCCACCACTATTACTGATTATTACTATACAGGATTGTGACTAGTGTCTTCATAGTCGATCTCTAGTTAAATATTTTCGGCACCCCGTGACCCCCGGGATCCCAGAGGCAGTTATCCTTTTTATTTCCCTCCTTGCTTGGGGGGAATTCGGAGACCCGACGCCGATCTGCGGCAACCCGGTCTCTTGTGACCTGATAGTCGATCATTAATTCTCCCCTTTTCAGGTATTCCTGCAGATGTGCGATTGGGTGCCAAGCACGTGTCGCTCTGTTCTTCGAATATACTTTCCACCTACGAAGATTCCAAGATTGCCTTTACATCTTATCTTAACTTATCTCGTATAGACTCAAAAAAATATAGCGACTCTAGTCTCCAGCTATGGACACTCCAATTAACAAAAGAAAAATTTCAGTGGCCGCCCTAGTGCGTTCTGCGTATATTCTACAGGAAATCACGGGTAATGCAAACAGAGGTTCTGTCTCAGGAGATCGAGCTCCTCACCTTGTCAAAAGGCAATTTAGTCGGTCTCCTCGATCTCGCCACGGCGACGAGCGTCAGCTTCCTCCTTCTCCTTCTTCTGGAGGAAGATCAGAGCGTTGATCTTGTCCTTGATGGAGTGCTCAGAGACCAGGGTCTGCTGGATCTGCTCACGGCCGATCAGGGTGGCAACAATGCTGGCACCGACAACGAAGGTCAGGACGAAGCGGTACATGCCGTACCAGTGGGGAGCACGGCCGGCAGCGGCGGCACGGGCGTCGTTGTAGTACAGGAAGGTGAAGGCGAGGAACTGGCTGATCAGAGCGTACTCAACGGGGAACAGCAGAGTAGGCCAGGCCACAGCGGGGGCGATGACACCGGCAGCGTAGCGGCGGTAGCCGAACTTGCCGCCGTAGCCAGCCCACTCGAGACCCCAGTGGATGGCACCGAGGAAGGAGAGGATCTAACCGCAATGGGTAATTAGCAAATATGCAAACTGAGAGGGGCTAGACTCGGAATTGGACTTACCACGGCACCGTAGCCAACCTGGATGGGCTCCAGCATGTGCAGCATCAGCTCAGCAGACTGGCCGGAGAAGATCAGGCCATCACCGAGAGAGGCGGCGCGGTTGATCTCGTAGGAGAGGTAGACGGTCTGCAGAGAGGTGGCCACGTAGGGGACCACACCGGCCAGACCAAGGTAGAGAGCCTCCTTGGGGACGTGGCTCAGGCTGAAGGTCTCGCCGATAATTTTCTATACTCGCACAATCAGCATCCGTCCTAGGTTCAATGGTCGTCGCTTGATATGATTTGAAAAGTACGTACCGCTTCGGAACGCATACCCGCCATCACATCGATATCATCCTCATCCTTGCCCTATCATGTCATTAGCCATTGAATCCCCTTGCGTATCACAATTCATATCCAAGTTCTTACTTGGGCGGAGGAAGAAGAGAACCGCACGAGAGCGGTGGTAACGGGCTTGTGGGCAGCAAGCGCGAAGCTCGGCGCGGAAGGACGGATCGCATTGCGGGCAGACGAGGTCATCTGAGCCTTGAAGATCTGGTTGCTCAGAGAAGAGCGAGCCACGGAGGCATTGGAGCTCGAGAGGGCGCGGAGCGCAGAGCGGGCAGCGAAGTTGCGGTACAGCATGGCGGGGATACAGCTTTTCGTGGTCGTCGGGTTAGCAAGATCGGAGAAGAAAAGCCTCGGGTCCGGCCGGATTGCAGGATCAACCCACCCAATTGGACTTTAAAAAAGCTGGCAAGGGGTTTTGAGAGTGGAGATGAGGGTATACACCCGGAAAATGACTTGGTCTCAAAGTCGAGGGCGTGGGTTTTCCGGGAGGGAGCAAATAAGAATATCCAGAAATGAAGTGACCGAGTGATGAGGTGTGGTCTGCTTTCGGGCGGACCGTAGCGACCCGAACTGCAAAGATAATGGCCTGAGGCAGACACCCGGGGCTCCGTGCTGATACACGTGACCTGACAGCACGGGGGGCTGCGCCCTAGCTGACTCAGCAAAAGTTGGCAGGGAATCTACGTCACCTTTGGGGTAAACAAGTGTATCCATCAGTACAGTACGAGTAGGGGGTTGCTGTTGCTACATCTATGAATTGCATATTTCAGGCAGTAGGCTGCAGGGAAATGAGTATTGGCCCCCGATTAGTACTAAGAGCTGGAATGCCTGAGTATTGCGTATCATCAAGTACTATGGCAGGGCGGAAATCATAGCCGTGGTTGGCGTAACTAGCTGTACCCCGTCTGTATCGAGTACCTCCTCCATACCTTTGCGTAACGGATAGCACCTTTCCTCTCAACGGGCCATTGGCGTTGGATACCCAACCTCATTCTCTTAATTTAGCGCTGGTCCTCTTATCACATTCGATTAATTTACCTGACCCACGATTCATTCCATACCGATCACTTCTCTCTTCTTGGAGGGGTTTGTTCCTCGGTATCGCGTGCCCAGCCCGCTCTGGATGGCTTGATTGTCCCCCGTGTGCCAGGGTTCTCAACAGTGACGACGTAAGGACCTCACCGATGAGACCAACTCCCCGCCAACTTGAATTCGTTACTAACTCTCCAGCTACCCTAGATCTCAGACTGTCATCAAATCCCCGACTCACGCCATTGAACCGACATCCGCGCCGGCCATAGTGCCAATCCACCGGGCCCGGTCTACGGCCGCACGCCGCAACCATGTTGGAAGGAGTAGTCGCTAACCTGCTCAACCGGTTCCTGGGGATATACGTTAAGAACTTTGACGCAAAGCAGCTCAACATTGGAATCTGGTCGGGCGACGTCAAACTACGGAATCTCGAGCTGCGCCGCGAAGCCCTTGACCAGCTACACCTTCCTCTAAACGTCGTCGAAGGTCATCTCGGCGAGCTCACATTATCGATCCCCTGGTCTAATCTACAAGGAAAGCCGGTGAAGGTCGATATCGAAGATGTCTATTTGCTTGCAGCGCCAAGAGAGGATGCGGACTACGATCCGGAGGAGGAAGAAAGGAGAGCGAATGTTCTGAAGATGGAACGGATCGAGAGTGCTGAACTCCTGCGTGAGCGCAATGCGGAAGGCATGAGCCAGGAGGAGCAGCGCCGGAACCAGAGCTTCACGCAGAGCATGATCACGGCTGTGGTGGATAATCTGCAGATTTCCATCAAGAATGTGCATTTCCGTTACGAAGACTCTATCGCTTCACCTGGACACCCGTTCGCCGTCGGCTTGACCTTGAAGGAGCTCAGTGCTGTCAGCACAGACGGAGATTGGAACCCGACTTTTATCCAATCAGACTCCAGTGTCACACATAAGCTGGCTGTCCTTGGAGCGCTGTCCGTGTATTGGAATACAGATGCCACACTCCTGGGAACCGGACGAGGCTCTGATATCGGTGCAGAAGCTCAAGGCATCAGCCACGAAGAATTAATGGAGAAGCTCAGAACTGCGATTGACGCGGACGAAGGAAATCAGTTCATGCTTCGTCCCGTAAGTGGGCGTGCTGGTCTTGAAATGGACAAATCGGGCAAATATGACCGTCCTGCCATCAAAGCGCGATTGCTCTTCGACGAGCTGGGTTTCGTCCTGGATGACAATCAATATCGTGATGCGCTGATGCTGGTCGACCTCTTCCATTACTTCATTCGCCATCAAGAGTACAAGAAGATCCAGCCCAAGGTCTCACCAAAGGAAAATCCCCGTGCTTGGATGAGATTTGCCGGTGAAGCTGTGCTCAGCAAGATCCACGAGCGCAACAGACGCTGGACCTGGGACTACATTAAGGAACGCCGGGATGACCGTATCGCATACATCGCCCTATTCAAAAAGAAAAAGAAGGAAGAACCCTTCACACCAGATGAAAGCAAGGAAATGGAGAGACTTGAGACGAAGCTCAGCTACGAGGATATCCGCTTCTGGCGATCACTTGCACGCAATCAATTACGGAAAGAGAACGTAGGCGTCAAGAAACCTGCGGCACAACAATCATGGTCTGAATGGTTCTGGGGCGCCAAGAAGGAGGAGTCTGAGGAGGCCGCTATGACCGATGAACAACGACAGGAGTTGTACAACGCCATCGATTGGGACGAAAAGAAAGCCATCGCCGAAAGCGTTGACGTCCCCCGTGAATGGGTTAAGCTTCAGGTCAACTGGAGTCTGAGGGCTGGCAGTTTCACCCTCAAACGGGACCCCCATGGCGCGGCCAATGAAGTCATGAAGCTAGTATTCGACAATTTCCGAGCCAAAGCTCTTCAACGCCCTGATTCCTATCTGCTTGATGTAGACCTTGGAGGATTGAAGATGTACGATGGTACCACCGCTGGAACTCTCTATCCCCAGATTGTCAAGGTCAAAGATTCTCTCCCCGAACCAAAAGTACAGGAGGCAAGTGAAGAAGACGACGACCTTGCTTCGCAAGCAAGTGCGGATGATCTCGATGAAGACAGCCTGTTCCATCTGCAGCTTGAGAAAAACCCACTCGACAGCGATGCAGATTCAGCGGTAAAAGTCAAGCTCAAGAGTATTGAGGTTATTTACAACCCCAGGTTCCTTGTCGGCATTGTCAAATTCTTCGAGCCACCTGAACGTCATATGGAGTCTATTGGTGCTCTTCTAGACACTGCAGGGGCCACTGTCGAAGGACTGCGACAGCAAACTCGGGCCGGTTTGGAGTTTGCTCTTGAAGAGCACAAGAAGGTTGACGCGCAGTTTGACATTCATGCGCCCTTGATCATTGTCCCAGAAAGCATCACTCAACCAAGTTCACTTTGCTTGATTATCGACGCAGGTCACGCTAGTGTCAACAGCGAACTGGTCGACCGTCAGGCCATGCGAGACCTCCAGTCCAAGCAGAAACGGCAATACGAAGAGGAAGACTACAAGCAACTCGAACATCTCCTGTACGATCGATTCCTAATCAAACTGGATTCCACGCAAGTCCTCATTGGACCTGGCGTTGATTCAACCAAAGCGCAGCTTAACACCAATGTCGAATCCAGAAACTTCCATATCATCGACCGCATCAATGTGGATTTCGCCCTGGAAATGTGTATCGTGCCGAAGGTGACCCAGCTTACCCGAACACGTATTTCTGGACATCTGCCAGAACTACATGCATCAATGTCAGATACCAAATACAAGGGCCTGATGAAACTGATCGATATTGCAATCCCGCAATTCGATGCAGGCAACACTTCCTCGGATTCAAAGACTGCAGCCGCAGGCAAGGAAGATGCAGCCACACGAGCTAGATCAGCATCTTTCCATTCGTCGGCTCTTCGAGATCTTCCTGTTGTTGATGATGACGACGAAGCTGAAATGGCGATTGAGCAGTCCAAGAAGACTGTGGACGCTCCTACCAACATCCATCGCCGAGACTTCGAATTCAAGTTCACTGTTGGTCGTCTTCGTGGTTCGCTCTCTCGCTCTGACCCCCATGATCCACAAAAGGATCATTTGCTGGTTGAGTTGGTTGCTGAAGGGTTCGAGTTGGACTTCTACATGCGTCCTTATGACATGGTTGCTGAAGTTGTCCTGAAGTCATTGAGCGTAGATGATTACATCGAAGAGAATCCTGTCCCTGAGTTCAAGAGAATCATCTCGTCGAAGGGCTTTGATGCCGACGAAGACAAGGATCTCTTCCTGCTGAAGATGGTGCGGGTCAAGCCTGAGTCTCCTGAGTTCGAATCAACGTACGAAGGTGTCGCCATGAACCTTGACATATCGGTTTCAACCATTAACCTTGTCGTGACGAGAAAAACCCTTCTCACGCTGTTGGACTTCATCTTGCTTACGTTCACGAATCCTCAACAACCGGCCAGCCAAAGCCTGGAAACTGACAAGATCATCGAGGGGACACCCGAAGTGGAAGAAAAACCCCAGCCGGCTGGGAAACTTCGCATCAGGGCTAACCTGAAGAGTATTGCACTCATCCTCAACAACGATGGAGTCCGCTTGGCAACCTTGAGTCTACATACGGCCGATGTTGGAATTTTCCTTGTGGGTGCCTCTATGCTCATCCAGTCTCGGATCGGCAGTTTGACCCTGGTCGACGATGTCAATCTGGGCGCTGCAGAGGATTCTGATATTCGGCGCCTCCTGACAATTGAAGGAGATAACTTCGCCGACTTCAAGTATCAGACCTTTGATCCTGAAAGCGACACCTACCCTGGCTATGATTCGGAGGTCTATCTGCGGTCTGGTTCAATCAAGATCAATTTCTTGGAGGAGCCTTACCGGAAGATCATCAACTTCCTTGTTAAGTTCGGCAAAATGCAAGCCATTTTCAATGCTGCTCGCCAGGCTGCTGCCCAACAGGCCAATTCGTTGCAAGAGAACGCTTCGCGGATGAGACTCGATGTTGTTGTCAAGACTCCGATTGTGGTCTTCCCACGTGTGATGATGGATGATCGCCCTCGCGACACGATCACTGCTCACCTTGGTGAGATCTATGCCAAGAATGAGTTTATCCCTATGGACGAAGGAAAGGACAGCCCTGCAGTCAACGTGATCTCTACCGGTGTTCGAAACATCCGCCTTACCTCTAAATTCCATTTCGAAGATGGCACAGCTGAAGAGCTTGAGATGATCCAAAAGGTCAATCTCGAGTTCAGTATCTGCTACTTGGAGCACCAAGCGAACAACCCACGCCCGGATATGGAAATCGAGGGTTCTCTCTCCCCGATCAATCTTCGAATCTCCCAGAGCCAGCTTAAATTCTTGCTGGAATTGTCCAAGACGATACCGGGTGCCTTTGCCACGGATGCCGAGCAACAAGAACTTGAGGCTATGGAGTCTCTGCCCTCTTCGGTGACTGAACCCACGAGGGAGGCTACTTCGAAGGTCGTCCAGACACTGCAGAGTCCGGAGGGAACATCCACCGACGACGATGAGAACAAAGAGACTTGGGTCCGACTGGACATGATCTTCAAGGTCGACAGCGTTGGGTTGGAGCTTATCCTTGCAAATGACAACCAGCCCGTGGGCCGCCTGGAGGACTCGAGTCTATCCAAGTTCTCCCTCAATGATACCAGAGTCAAGCTGCGTATGTTGACAGATGGATCATTGGAGTCGGAGCTCCTCATCCATTCATTCTCTATCCGCGATAGCCGCAAGCAGGATTCCAACAAGTTCAGAAACATCATGTCTTTGATCAACAACGATGTCCAGCAGCAGTTCATGGCGAGCGTCTCCATGTCTCCAGGACCAGAAAAGCATCTCATTGCCATGTTGACAATTGACAGTCCCCGCATCATGTTTGCCTTGGATTATCTGTCAGCCTTGCAGTCATTCAGCCAATCTGCATTTGCCTCCGAAGAGCCAGTAGAGGTCGTGGAGGAAGAGAGCGAGACCCCCGAGGAGTCAGAAACAGGTTCCGTTACCGCTGCCAGCTCTGATAAGGCTATAACTGAGGCTCCATCCGGTGAGGCTGCAGGGGCGTCAATGACCGTGTCGTTCCGGGTAAACCTTGTCGATGCCCAAGTGATCATGGTCGCCAATCCTACCATCCCCCACTCTGAGGCTATCGTTCTTGGTACCAAGGAGGTCCTTATCTCCCATCAAAATGTCTCAACTTTACAGATTCAGAAGGTAGGCATGTTCTTGTGCCGCATGGATAAGTTTGAGACGTCTCGTCTCCGAATTCTTGATGACTTCACGCTTGAAATGTCTGTCGATAGCCGAGCGCAAGAAAAGGGATCTGCCTTGACATCTATTGAAGTGCATCTTGAGCCTTTGGTTCTTCGCTTGTCTTTGCGTGATATCCTGATGGCAATTCAAATTGTCAACAAGGCTTCCGAGATGAGGGCTCAGAATGCCCAGCAGGCCGAAGGCGGAGAGGTGAAGAAGATCCCCGACGCCAAGAGCACTAGAGCGCGCTCTGTTAGTAAAACGTCCATGACTGTTGCCAATAGGGCTCGGCGTCTGAGCCAATCTGGCGGACACCACGATCAAACAGCTACACCACGGAGCTCGGTTGTCCTCAAGCGGGAAGAGTTGTCTGCCAAGATTGACGGTGTTCGAGTCATTCTGATTGGCGACCTCCATGATCTACCTTTGCTAGACTGGAGCGTCAAGAAATTCAACGTTGACGTGCGCGACTGGTCGTCCACTTTGAACGCTGATACTAACTTCGAGACGTTCTTGAATGTTTACAACTTCTCGAAGTCAGCCTGGGAGCCGTTGATCGAGCCCTGGCAACTTGGATTCCACGTGGCCAAGGAGGTCAACCCGGATATCTTCTCTATCGATGCATACTCCCACAAGACTATGGAGCTCACCGTGACATCTGCTACCATTGCGCTTGCCTCGAAATCATTCCAGTTCCTTTCTACCGTCGAGGATGTGCTTTCCAAGCCAAGAGGCGCCGATGCCCCATACAGAATCCGCAACTACACTGGCTTTGACCTCAGAGTTTGGGCCGATGTTAGTGCTGGAGAGGATGGACCGGCGGCGAAGTTGAGCGACGGAGAGGAATCGCCCTGGCGATTTGAAGACTCCACAGCTATCCGTGAGACACTGACGCCAGAAGGCCACGGTGGAGTGGTTGGTGTCAAGCTGGAGGGAAGTGGATTCGATAGCGTCAGCCGCATTCCTGTCGTTCGCGAAGGCGAGACAGTGTATGCCCTCAAGCCGAAGCAAGAGAATGTCCTTCACCGCCTGCTCGTGGAGGTCAAACTAGGACAAGATAACGTCAAGTATATCACCTTCCGCTCGCCGCTTCTTATCGAGAACAACACACAGATCCCCGTCGAACTGGGTGTCTTCAGCCCTGGAGAAGGCCACTTGTTGAAGATTGAGAAGATCCTGCCGGGCGATGCTCGACCAGCACCTGTTGGATCAGCTTACCTTCATTCCGTCGTTATTCGACCTGATCAGGGCTTCGGCTATGATTGGTCAAATGAGCAACTGTTCTGGAAAGACCTCATTCGTCGACCCACGCGAACTGTGAAGTGTGTCAGTGAGAGTGGACAACAGGCCCCGCCATTCTACTTCCAAGTCAATGCCACCTTTGACAGCAAGGACTCGCTTACTGGAGTGTATCCCTACATGAGGGTCCGAATCTTTGCTCCTGTGGAGATCCAGAACCTTCTGCCGTACGATTTCAAGTACCGCATCTATGACAAGAATACAAAGAAGGATTGGACAAACTTCCTGAGAAAGGGTGGAGTGAGCCCGGTCCACGTTGTTGAACTGTCCCACCTTCTCTTGCTCAGCATTGATTTGGAGGATACAGTCTTCCGACAGAGCGAATTTGCCATTGTCAATGGCAATGCCCAGGACTACCGCAGGGAGCATACCTTGTCTCTTAAGGATGAACGAGGTCTTCAGCTGAAGTTGCAGCTTCACTACTTCAACATCCCCAACAGTGGCGGTGCTTTCAAGGTTTCTGTGTACAGTCCATACCTTGTTCTGAACAAGACTGGTCTTCCTATGGACATCCAGAGCAAGGCATTCCTCCAGTCTGCGAGAAATGCAGCGGGCCAAGGGCTCAGAGTCGACCCCAGAGAGGGCGGCCGTGCTCTGCCATACATGTACTCCTATGCCAACGAGGACCAGAGAAACCGATCTATCATGAAGGTCGGCGACTCCGCATGGAGCAAGCCCCAGAGTTTCGAGGCTATTGGTAGTACGTTCGAGGTCGTCTTCCCTGACCGCCAAGGCAGATCTGAGTTCCATGCCGGTGTCTCTGTTGCCGAAGGCGAGGGCAAGTACAAGATGACCAAGGTGGTTACCCTCGCACCGCGCTTCATTCTGAAGAGCAAGCTCAATGAGGATCTCTTGGTGCGCGAGCCGGGTTCGTCCAACGTTCTCCAGATCCAGAGTGGGGAGTTGGTTCCACTTCACTTCCTTCGTCAAGTCGCAGAGAAGCAGCTTTGCCTCTGTTTCCCAGGCGTCAACAACCAGTGGTCTTCTCCATTCAATATCGCAGACGTTGGCACCGTTCACGTCAAGTTGGCTAAGGCAAATCAGCGCCAGAAGCTGATCAAGGCCGATATCATCATGGAAGGAGCGACTCTCTTCCTGCACTTCAGTTTCGAGTCTCGTAACTGGCCTTTCTCGATGCGCAACGAAAGTGACACCGAATTCATCTTCTACCAAGCCAATCCCAACGTGGAAGATGATGAAGATGACCAGACTAGCGGCTGGAGACCGATTCGGTACCGCATTCCTCCGCGCAGTATCATGCCATATGCATGGGACTACCCAGCGACGAAGAACAAGTCGCTTGTGTTGACCTGCCAGGGCAAAGAACGACACATCAAACTTGCTGAGATCGGAAATCTGATCCCAATGCGGATTCCACCATCACAGCCTGGTGGATACCAGAAAATCATTGACATCAACATTGCGGCCGATGGTCCCACTCAGACTCTCGTGTTGTCCAACTTTAAGCCATCAAAGAGTATGTACAAGCAACAAAGAGGGCAGTCCTCACAGACAGGCACCGGCACCGGATTCGAGGTCAAGGAAATGAACTCGGATGTCAATTTCAAGGCCCAGCTTCGTCTTGGTGGAATTGGTATCTCTTTGATCAACCAGAACCTGAAGGAGCTGCTCTATCTCACTTTCCGTGAGATTGAGATCAAGTTCAGGGAATCGAAATTGTACCAAACTCTCAACACTACCATCAAGTGGATCCAGATCGATAACCAGCTCTACGGCGGTATCTTCCCCATCTTGCTTTACCCCAGTGTTGTTCCAAAGACTGGCAAGGAAATGGAGGCACACCCGATCTTCCATACAATGGTGACTAGGGTCAAGGACGACTCCTATGGTGTTCTGTATATCAAGTACGCCACTCTGCTCTTGCAGCAAATGACTCTGGAGCTGGATGAAGACTTCGTCTTTGCCATGCTTGACTTTGTCAAGATCCCCGGTGCGTCGTGGACCGAAGAGCAAGAGGGCACACTGTGCGACGAAGACCTCAATATCCCAGAGCCTCAACAGGCAGACAACGGTCAAGATGTGTACTTCGAGCTTCTTCATCTTCAGCCTATGCAAATGGACATTTCGTTCATGCGCACTGAGCGCGTCAACGTGGAGGATGCCATGCAGCCTTCCAACCCATTGATGTTCTTTGTCAACGTCATGACAATGTCAATGGGCAATGTCAACGATGCCCCTGTTCGACTCAATGCCCTGATGCTCGAGAATGCCCGCGTTTCCTTCCCCAGACTGGTCGGCAACATCCGCGCGCACTACACTCAAGAATTCCTCCGCCAGATCCATATCATTCTCGGCTCAGCTGATTTCCTGGGTAACCCTGTCGGTTTGTTCAACAACGTCAGTTCCGGTGTTGCTGCCATCTTCTATGAGCCATACCAGGGTCTGGTCATGACGGATCGACCCCAAGAGCTTGGGATTGGTATCGCCAAGGGTGCCACAAGCTTCTTCAAGAAATCTGTCTTCGGTTTCTCTGATAGTATGGCTAAGCTCACTGGAAGTATGTCCAAGGGTCTCGCAGCTGCTACCCTTGATAAGGAGTTCCAGACCCAACGACGGATGTCCAAGGTCCGCAATCGTCCTAAACACGCGCTGTACGGAATCACGGCCGGTGGAAATGCATTCGCAACCAGCTTGGCCAGTGGTATCGGCGGTCTGGCGCGCCACCCATTGCAGGGCGCCGAGAAGGAAGGTATTCAAGGATTCTTCAAGGGCGTTGGAAAGGGTGTTCTTGGACTTGCCACCAAGCCAGCAATTGGCGCTTTCGACCTTGCTTCTAGTATGTTAAAGCACATTTTCTTCCTGTAATATTCACAGCTAACATGTCTTCTTCGCAGATCTTGCCGAAGGCGTGCGCAACACCACAACCGTCTTCGATGCAGAGGGTCTTGATCGCGTTCGACTGACCCGTTTCATTGGCACTGACGGTATCGTCCGCCCGTACTCCCAGCGGGAAGCTCTCGGTCAATTCTGGCTGAAGACAACCGACGATGGCAAATACTTCAACGAGGACTACATCGCCCACCTGGAACTTCCTGGCCGGGACATGCTGGTCCTATTGACGTACGCGCGTATCATGCTCGTTCGCACAAAGAAGCTCTACACAGAGTGGGATATTCGCCTCACAGACATCCAGACCATTTCCAAGGAGCGGACGGGAATGAGCATTACTCTCAAAGGTGGTGCGAATGGGCCTTTCATCCCCGTGCAGGACGAGAGTTCGCGCAACTGGCTGTATAGGCAAATTGCTGTCGGTGAGTGCTCTTAAACCTATATTGGATCTATGATTCAAGCTAACTGACCTTCTAGCGGTCAATGCTTTCAACGAGAAGTATAATGCCAGGGGATAGAGAATGAGAGGTATCCCCAAAAGTTCCTTAATGATAACATGAGATGAACGGCTTTCATTTTTGGGCGTGATTATCAACTGGTTACCGTTCCGTTCTATTCACGTACATACCTTGCTTAATGTTTTTTGTTCT
Source organism: Penicillium arizonense (assembly GCF_001773325.1). Taxonomy (NCBI): domain Eukaryota; kingdom Fungi; phylum Ascomycota; class Eurotiomycetes; order Eurotiales; family Aspergillaceae; genus Penicillium; species Penicillium arizonense. The sequence goes on along the minus strand of NW_019173288.1, from coordinate 45,160 downwards.
TGCCTGTTTCTATGGCCTTGTTTAGTTTTCTTGTACACAGCGATGAATCACTTTGTTTTAATTGATTTAACTGTCTGGAATAGAGTAGAAATTGAATCAATTGCGAATGCTAGAGTTACAATTTGTAAGACGGTAATTAGACTAAACTAAGCTATCTCCTGCACTTCGGCAAGTGGGACCGAACACGACATGACACTGAGTCATCTGGAAGTATATCCCGCACGTAGCCGTACCCTGAAATTCTCATGACCTCAAGAGTTCCCCGACTCAATTCAACTTCAACTTCACCAGTATCATCATGGCTACCGAAACCCCCGACTACCACCTCATTGGTCTCTACACCCGGTACTCCAGTAAGTAGAACGAGAACAACCCAAAGGATCTCATGAATCACCACTAACCAAGAACCCCAGGCTGGACAGCCCGCGTGGAAGCCGTGCTGGAATACTTCAAAATCCCACACACGCACCAATTCATCAAACTCTCTGAAGTATACCAATCCCACCCAGCAGCATATACGAACCCTCAACCCAACATTCCCAAGCATATCTACTACACCCATCCACCAGAAAAGCAAAAAACAAGTATATACCCATACCCACAGCCCATAAACTAACAAACAAACCCCCCTCATACAGATAAAAACCCACTCCCCAACCGGCCTAGTCCCAATCCTGCAAGTGCACACCCTAAACACAACAATAAGCGACAGCCTCTCGATCTGCGAATTCCTCGCAGAATCCCACCCAGAGCTCGCCCTATGGCCCCGAGACCGCAGACTGCGCGCCCTAGCCCGCACAGCGGCATCGCAGATGCATTCCGGGTTCTCGGTGTTGCGGCATACATTCCCTACGAACTTCCTCGCGCGGTATACGGGTAATGTGTCGATTCCCGAGGATGCGGTGGCTGAGATTGAGCGCATGTTTGGGATTTGGGATGCTGCTAGACTTGTTACTAAGAAGAGACTGAGTGAGTTGGGGGAGGAGGATCGGGGGTTTTTGTTTGGGGGGTTCTCTGTTGCTGATGCTTTCTTTTGGCCGATTCTTTGGGTACGTTGCTCCCTCCCTTTTGTTTGCTTAGTGTGGTTTGCTGGTTTGCTGGTTTGCTGGTTTGCTGGTTTGCTGACTTGATGATATTGTTAGCGATTCCGCTCGTATGGCGTTCCTTTGGATGCTGCCGGTCCTGATGCTCTGGCTTGGATGGAGAAGATGTGGAGTGATCCTGTTTTTAGGGCTTTGGGGGATCGCTATTATGGGCAGGCTAAGGATCCTGGGTCACAGATTGCGCATTATGATGATATCTTCCGGGGTAGGGAGGATATTCAGTATAGTCTTTTCCCGCAGGATTGGACCTTTTCTGTTACCGGGAAGTGAGAGGCAGTGTTTGATGGGATTTCGGGATTCGGGAGTTATAATTCAAGTTATTAATTGACTACATAAGTTCCACTGGAAAAGGACATGGATCTGATAATGCGTTATGGATAGCAGAGAGAAGTATCTTGTACAGTTTCAAGTGTAGTAAGAGTCATCTGTCGCGACACCAACGCCATCACTTTAGCAGGGATTAGTGGGATGTATGTACGCAGGGGAAAACATAGGGGAAACACCAATAACGATATGCAAGCACCAAACAGCGTATACGTGCAGAGTCAGTGCATGAAACCAAGAGGTATCACAGCAGAAACGAGACTTTTAGGAATGTCAACCCCAACCAGAGCCTATACAACAGTGGGGTTCACAAGGGTTGGGAACATAACACCGTACATAGAAGAGACCCAAGACCGAAGACCATGGTATCCCGTACGTTTATCTCCATCGGGTAGTTCATTCTGAGATTCGACGAGCAATACCTGGCTCCTGGCAGTGGCATATGTATCCCGAGAGCTGATCACATCGAGGGACTCATCTGCTTCCTCGTTGTCAGTGCCGCCCAAACAGCAGCTCAGACACGTTTGGGGGTTGACCCAGGATAGGGCGTTTGAACACACCGACCTGCCTGTGTTAGGCTCGTCGTCTCCACCGCCACGGACAGCCATTGTAAGAACGGATTGTAGACGGGAGGGGTTGGATAGATGATGGTCTCCAAGTGCCCTTATTCCTAGACCAGAACTTTCCACTGGCACTGCTGGTGCAGCACTTCTGGGCGATCCGTCCAGACTATACAAATTGTGTGGTAGGCGGAGAAGTGCCGACGGCCTGGGTTGCCCAGGTCGACGGACCGTAACAGGAGCAGGGTTCGAAGGAAGAGGGCTACCGGGGGATAAATGAAGTCGTCCATGCGAAGAATCAACCAATGGCTGAACATTGGTCGGCTGAACAAGTCTGTTAGAGCGACGAGAAGCTTCCTTCACATATGCAGCTTCCGCATCCGCCTCGCGACCAGGGTAGACAACCGCGGGGCTCGCAACAGGAAGAAAGCGCTCATGAAACGGATGGTCATTCAATTGTCGCGCTACACTCATTCCATGGCCACTCTGTCGATACGGAAACCGACCCTGCACGAGAGTTCCGTCTTCAGCTCTTCCAATCCCAACAACAGAAAGCCCACTGATACGCGACGCCGAAGGAGATAAACCAAAAAATCGTCTCAAACTGTCAATGTACGAGCTGGTTCGTTCATCAGCATGACCAGCATGTCGACCCAAGCGTGTATTGTTGTCTCGGGCCATAAAACGCGCAGAGTAACGCATTGCCTCGGGAGTACCGAAGGAGGGAAGACCGGGGGGTGTAGGGGTTCTTTCTGGTGGTGGGTATCGAGGTTGGACAGGCGTCACTGCAGCTCCCATATTCGCGGGCCATCTCGGTCTGTGTGAGTTGTCGTTTGCTCCAAGCGAAACGGCCTTGCGTAGTGACCGGTGAGAGGTTGTTGGCTTTAGGGTTGATCCATTTAATGACGGCTTGAACTGGCGTGGGGTCTGCACATACTGATCCGAGAACATTTTCGAGTGGTGGCCAAGTTTCTTCGCTATTCGCGCTGGTCTTCTTCTCTTGGATGGACTGCCGGGGGGAGAGGGCCCGTCTTGTGAACCAGTTGGAACGAACATGGCCATGTTTACTGCTAGACCTGGTTCGTGGACGGGATTCTCATGAGCGAGGGAGGCATCGAAGCGAGAGTGGGATTCATTTAAGGTGTTGACTCTGATGGCATTGTATATAAATCTGTCATCGCTCTGTATAGACCCGGATGAATCGAGGTTATCGTAAGATGGCGAGAGGGAGTCGGAATGCCGAGCTCGATTTCCGCGCCGGAGACTCTGTGACGCTGAGAAGAACTGTGAGTTGGGATTACTGGATTGATAGACTGTCCCCCGACGTTGAGTAGCACTCATCTTGAGGGCCAAAGAGCGAAACCCAGTAAAGAGAATATGAATATGAAGCAATGGGAGGGGAAACAGGTTTGGGTGGAAAGGGATCGTGATTTCCTATCCTTCATCGTGACTGCCAAATGCAAATATTATACAAAACAATCTATATGTACACTTCTTCTCAAACGCTCAATCCCGAAATGTAGAATGTCATGGTCATAACGGAGTACCGCCAGAGCTGGGCATCTTGCCAGTCACCTGCGCATGCTCCTTTCTTAGGGCTCGCAGCAATCCTTCGATTCTGCGTCGCTCTTCTTGTTCGGCCTGGGAATAGTTAGTCAACTGAGACATGAGGTATGTTGGAAAGAAACTCACCCTCAAGATCTTCATATTCTCGTTACGCGTGTCACGCATCATCTTCTTGAACTCATTCTTGAGAACCATTGTAGATGTAGTCTCGGAAGCACCATCACGGCCCACAGACGTGGGACTACTCAAGTTCATCCAGCTAATACGTTCCTCTGCCAACTGGGTCTCCAACTGCTCGCAACGATCCCGGAGACTATCAATGAAGCTTTCAAAGCGCTCACGTTCCTTCTCGAATTCAATGCTGGCCTTGGTCATGGCTTCATAGTCATCGATGGTCTCGCGAAGCTCCCTCTCGAGAGTATCCGCCCGTTGCTGAAGATCGCCGCCTCCTCGCTGGCCCTTAAGAAGAGCGAGTTCCTCAGTGAGTTCAATGTTCCGGGTAACCAGAGCATCATTCTCCTTCTGAACGCTGGGATTGGAAGCAACCTCGGCAGCACGTTCAGCCCGAGTGCCATAGGCACCGTCCAGCTCTGCCTTGACCATCGTGAGTTCAGTTGTAACCCGCACAATCTCGCCTTCGAGCTCGGTCATCTCGTTCTGAAGGCGAGCCGCGTTCGCGTCTGATTGCGCGCGCTGATCATCTGCCTCCTTGACACGGGCATCGGATTGGTTGCGGATTTGTTGAATGGCAGCTTCTAGCTGGGCTACCTCTTGCTCTGCACGCTCACGAGCTTCCAGTGCTTCCCCGCCTCTGGTGGTGGTGTCGTTCTGCAACGAGTCAATGATGTCTTGTAGACGCTTCACTTCGCTCTCTGCGCGGTCACGAGCACCTCTAACCTCCTCGATCTGAGCAGCAGAGTCGTGTTTCATCGATTCGATGACAAGTTGTAGGCGAGTGACCTCACTTTCCGCGTGATCACGAGCGTTCCTGATCTCTTCATGCTGGACAGCATTATCATTATGCATCGAGTCAATGATATCTTCAAGACGCTTGACCTCGCTCTCCGCGCGGTAGAGGGAATCTTTCATCTCTTCAGTCTGGGCGGCATGTTCGTGCTGTATCGTTTGAATCACGGTTTCCAATCGCTCCACTTCGCCTTCGGCACGGTCACGAGCGTCACTGATCTCCTTAGACTTAGCACCGGTATCATTTTGTAGCGTTTGAACGAGGACGTTGAGGCGTTGGACTTCGCCTTCTGCGCGGTCACGAGCATCGCTAACTTCCAAAGCCCTAGCCTCAGTGTCTCTCTCCAGAGACTCAAGGACGTTTTGCAAACGCTTGACCTCGGCCTCGGCGTGATCCTGGGCATCGCGCGCTTCGCTGACTTCGTTGATCCTGGCATCAGATTCGAGATGCAATGAACTGACAACACTCTGCAAACGCGCAACTTCACCCTCTGTCTGGACAAGAGCTGCTTTGGCTTCTTCCTGAGAAGAGCCACTGTGACGCATTGCGTCGAGCTGTTCTGTGACCAGAGCAAGCTCCTCGCGGTTGGCGTTGTTTTCGCGCTCGGAGACTTCGAGGTCTCTGCGCAAGTGGGTCAACTGTTCAGTCAAGTCGCCGATATGGGCATCTCGTTCTGCATCTGACTTGGAGTTGAGCTCGCGCTGCTGTTGGATTTGGGTTGTCAGGATGCTCTTTTGCTCTAGAACACCATCTACCCGGCTCTCCAAACCATCTACGCCAGTTTGGAGGTAAGAGAGTTGCTCCTCCAGTCCATCGCCGTGGGTGGCATCGGGAGGCGGCGGCAATGTCGGTGAACGTGTCAAGCCAAACCGGTCAACAATATTCTGTACTCGATTGTTGATCTCGGTGAGTTTGGTCTTCCAGGCGCTTTCGGCTTCTGGAGTAACCTCGCTCACGGCCGCGGGAGCTGGGGCATCGGGGCCCGTGTGCAAGACGATGTTGTTCATGCTATTCTGAATGTATGCCAGGTGTGCATTAACCGTTGCTGTGGGGTTGGCCGGCCCGCCATTCGTAGATGGCTGGGGAGGAGGGTCAATAAATTCACCAGGGTTGGACTGGATCATCATATCATGTATGCGCTCGCTGAGTTCCTCCAATCGTCTCTCGGTAGCCTGCATGGCTTCAGTGTTCATGGCCGCAGTAGCATTCGTCTCGATCCTGCCGCGCACGCCAAAGCTATCCAAATGTTCCGTTGTCCGGTATAGGCTGCGATCGTCGAATTCGTGTCCGTCGTAGATACTCTCTGATCCACCCAGAGCAGGGTTCTTCGGTCCCTTCTTCAGACCCTTGTGTGTCATTTGCAGCACACCCGCGGTATGCTCCAGCAAGCGCTGATTGATCTTCTGACATCTCGTTTCCAGCTTCCACAGTTCTTGGGCTAACTCTTCACATTTCCGCTGGCTCACCGCGAGCTCCGAGTCACTCTTGTTCAGCGCCTCGGAAGCACCACTCCGTCCGAAAATACTGCGACTCCTCCGGTGTGTATTCCCATTCGCACCGTACTCGCCGCTACTCCGCGGACTGGGCGGGCTGTAGAGTCGGCCAAGAGATTGTGCGGCATCGCGGAGTTTCGTTTCCAGCGCCAATTTCCGCTTTGTGCCCTCGATGCGACTGGACAGTACGGTCTTTTCCTTCTTCAATTCCTCCACTTCATCAAAGGACAGCACTTCATAATTCAGACTATCCCCGATGGCGGTCTCGGTCAACAAGTACATAGTCACGGGGTCGTTGGCATTCAGGAGAACCGAGCTGCGCGGGTGGGATGGGTTGAGCTGTAAACAAAGCGAACACAATTAGCTGGAGTCGGTCTTTGGGTTAGGGGTTGATCTCCCAGATTTATAATATCTCTACCTACCGGGTTATACCGCGACCGGTCATCATGCTGGGGATCCAGAGCATCCCGATACCCATCAACAAGCGACCTCCCATGCAACGGCGCCGGCGCATCGGAGGCGGTCATGGTGGATAGGTATCGAGGGTCTCCATAGGAAGATTGACTGTCGCGGATACTGTTCATGGTGGACCACTCGTTCAATGATCAAAATACTGTAGTTCGTTCAATCGGTGGTTTCAGGGACAGGGGTCGCGCATCATGAGTTCCAGGCGCTAGAGTCTGCGGTTTGCGGTCGGCGGTTGCGATCGGTTGGGAAAAGAAAAAGGACAGGGATTGTTTAGAATCAGGAGAAGAGGTGGAGTGGGCTTTTTAGTTTAGCGCAGTCATAAAAAGATGGCGGGGAGTGAAGGAGAAGACGATCTGCATCGGCTAGTTCAGCCACGGGAATTTCTGGATGTGTTCGATTCGGAGAATTGAAGGTGATAGATCGATATATACAGGTTCATTATAGATTATAGTTAACATTAACTAGATACGGTAAAAGTACCCGAGTAGATAGGTAAAAGTAGAGTGATAGAAGCTTCGTATTCGTCCCCCTGAAGAATGCAAGCGGAGCCACAACTATAAAGGACTTTCATGGATGGTTCAGTTCACTTCATTTACGAACGACTGGGGAGTTCTCCACTGTACAAATGAATATCTGGTTCTATATTCGCTTATTTCGGGATTTCTGATATCTTCGAGTCACATTTAGATTAATTTGCTCCCAAAGCGCACCTCTCCGCACATGGCAGCCCTGTGTACCTATCGGTACCCACGGAATGCAACGTCATAATATGACGATTAATGTATCACTAAGTACCAAATTCAAGGTTACCTCGGAACACCTGGACAGCTATCGGAGTTGAAAGAAGCCCCGCTAAGAGCCAAGAAGATGTGACGCTTGGCTTTTCTCTTTGTTCCATTTAACTTCTCGTGTGCCTCGTGTGCCTTACATGGCTCCTGTTTCAACTCCTCCCAGACATGTCGACTCCCACGACAGATGTCGAGGCCGTCGCGCCAGTGTACAAAGTGTATAAGCGACGGTTCTGGGGCTTGGCCCAGTTAGTCCTGCTAAACATCGTCGTTAGTTGGGATGTATGTCCATGCCCATTATACCGCATTGCGCATAGATCGCCGTTGCTAACCCTCCTCACAGTGGTTAACCTTCTCCTCCATCTCAACCACAGCAGCCGAATATTTCGATGTATCTGAGAGTGCCATCAACTGGATGAGCACCGCCTTCCTCTTTGCATTCTGCGCCGTCAGCCCGTAAGTATAAGAGAGTGGATACCACGCTTCAATAGTCCCGATCTGATCTGACCGCAATACAGCCTCGTCATCTGGATCTTAAACAAAGGCGGCCCAAAGCAAGCCATCGTAATGACAGCAGCCCTGCTGCTAGTCGGCAACTGGCTCAGATATGCCGGCACAAAAGCAAACGGTGGTATCTTCGGACTAGCAATGTTCGGCCAGATCCTCATCGGCTTCGCGCAGCCCTTCTGTCTCTGCGCGCCGACACGATATAGCGAGCTCTGGTTCTCAGATCGCGGCCGAACAAGCGCAACGGCTGTTGCCAGTCTGGCGAATCCCCTCGGCGCAGCTATAGGGCAGCTCGTCGATTCGGTATGGGCGACCAAACCTTCCGATATACCTAATATGGTGTTGTACATCTCCATTATTGTAAGTGTCACCCACCACCAATACAATATCAATCCACCGCAACCCAATAGCTAACCCTCCACCCAGTCAAGCGTCGCAGCAATCCCTTCCTTCTTCCTCCCCGCCAAACCCCCAACCCCAGCAAGCGCCTCCAGTTCCAACACCCCGCAAACACCCCTCTTAACGGCAACAAAACAACTAATCCGCACCTGGGAATTCTGGCAAATCCTCCTCCCATTCTCCATATACGTAGGCTTCTTCAACAGCATTAGCAGCCTCCTAAACCAAATCCTCAGTCCATACGGCTTCAGCGAAACAGAAGCCGGAATCGCCGGCGCAATCCTAATAGTCGTTGGCCTGATCACAGCAGCAATTTTCTCCCCACTAACAGACCGCTATAAACACTACCTCGGCAGCATCCGCGTGCTCGTCCCGATAGTTGCAGCCACCTATATCGGCTTGATATTCGCGCCGGGGAGTAGCGCAGGGATTGCGCCGTCGTATGTTGTCATGGCGTTACTGGGCGCCTCGTCGTTTACCTTGTTGCCGATTGTGCTGGAGTTCTTGGCGGAGATTACTTATCCCCTTTCGCCGGAGATTGGGAGTACCATTTGCTGGACTGGAGGGCAGTTGCTTGGGGCTTGTTTTATTCTTATTCAGGATGCGTTGAAGATGGGGGTTGGGGCGCGGGTGCCTGGGGATATGAGGAATGCGTTGGTTTTTGCGGCTGTTGTTGCGGTTGTTGCTGCGCCTTTTCCTTTGACTATTGGGTTGTTTGGGAGGGTTGTTGAGAAGAGGAGGTGGATTGTTGATTCGGGGATTGGGTTGCGGGATGCTGTTGGGGATGAGGGTTCGAAGAAGGTTGATAAAGTTGATTCGGTTGATTCTGGGGGTTCTGGTGTTTCTGCGAAGGATTCTACAGCTCTTTTGCGCTGATGATTTTGTGTTACTGGGTTTGAACTGCAAGGTGTTTTGTCTCTCATTTGCTTTTTCTTGCGATTTTTGTCTTTGGGACCATTCTTTCTCTGCAAGGTAGGCCCTGGTCAGCGCTGTATATATCCCCTTGATCTTACCGGATTGGGGACTATGGCCCTCTATCGGGGCCTGTGATGTCTATACGATGCTATTTGAGCGGGCGCATAGTTCTCGTTATTAGCGAATCAACATACTGATACCCAACAAGCAATTGATGGTGCAACATCACTGCAAGCAATTATAGCCATGCGTTGGAAGGATAGTGGACTAGTAAACCCAGACGAGTGTCAATCAAGACAGATGAGATTCGTTTTAAACAGAGAATAAAAAAACAAAGCACAGTTCGAACAGGCGGAAGACCAGCTATCTGTACATGCAAGGCAGGGAGAAGGGTGTGATCTATTATTCGTTTCCTCTGAGCCCTCCTCCCTACCTCGAAAACACAACATAATATGCGCACACATACACGAGGAAAGAGTCGATGAAGGGGTTTCTTGATCAATCCTGCGTTCTCAATCCAAGGCAAGCCACCAGGCTATTCCTCTAAAATTGCCTTGGCGGCCATCAGAAAAACGGGATTGGATTTTCGGTTCGGCGGGGTCCAGGGATTTCTCGTATCGATGCGGGAAAGTATTGGGACGCCGATGTAAACGTCTTGGGTGAGACGTTTACTTGAGCTCCCTCCAGAGCTTGGGGGCAGCACAGGCGGTGGCGCAGTGGGTGAGGTGGAAGACTGGGATTGTGTTAGTCGCACAATCAGAACTCGATGACAGACAATTCGAAGCGGTGTCCGATTCCATCATATGATCATTTCTGATTGTTGTTAGTACTTACACTCCTCGACACAGTCCTCCTTGGGACCCTTGTAGTTCTCATCCTCTTCCTGGCGGGTGACGCGTTCAACGCACTCGTCGAAGTGGTGCTTGTAGGGAGCGCACTGGGCGGAGTTGGCGCACTCTGCAGAAAAGAGTCAGTTACCGATCTGAGATCAAAGCAGGCATTGATTCGGCGTGATTGCAGTGCCATTGGCGCTTTACGATGCAGGGGCTGATCCTGACACATAAGACGAATGGGCACGACCAATTGCCCATTGCCCGCGATCGCAGGGCAATACACATGGGCAATGTATCAAAAAACACAAGAAAATGACGATAGGGCCACTCACCCTCCTCGAGCTTGGGCTTGATGTCCTCAGGCTCCTCCTCTTCCTCTTCCTCTTCTTCCTCCTCTTCCTCCTCGGCCTCAGCCTCAGGCTCCTCTTCCTCGGGGGCCTCCTCAGAAGACTCCTCAGCGGGGGTCTCCTCGGCGGACTCGGACTCGGTGCTCTCGGAGTCCTCAGTCTTGTCGGAGGACTCGTCCTGGGTGGTTTCGGGTTCCTGGGCGGGAGCCTCAGCCTGGGCCTCGGCGAAGCCCAGGGAGGAGACGACCTCAGAGAAAAAGTCGGAGAGACCCATTGTGATGAATTGAATGAAGGTGACCGGGGGGTCCTGGGTGTTGGGGGTGGGATTGAAGGGGGTACGGAATTGAGGGAGGTTGTTGGTTTTGCCCAAGCTGCTTCGGACTGGAAAATCGGAAAGCCCCGGCCGCTGAGAGACGCCAATTATGCCGCACGTGATTGGTCGATGGTCTGGCTTGACTATTTAACTACTCGATACTATTGGAGGTGATATAATTACATTTAATGTGCTTCGTTTCACAGTATACATCCTGAAATACATATACTTGTTTACTACTATTTAAATGCCGCTGGTGAGGAGCAGATCCGTGCATCTTCTAAGTGCGTCGCACCGCTTTCGTGTCGCTAACTGATTCATAGTGTACATGTGTATAACGGGAAATTTTGGCAAGTTGAAATATTTAATGGGATCATTAAGTGAGATGAATTCCGGCTTCATATCAAATAATCAACTGGCTCGCCGTAACCTCGCCTCTAGCTCATCTGCCACACTTTGCGATTGGACCGCCTCATAGCATGGAGGTGGCTCCACGGGCTCGGTGCCTGCATCAGATACTCGACTGCTTGGAGGCTCTGTGGGTGGTTCGCTGGGAGCAGCGCCGGTCTGACTAGCATTGGGCGGCGCTTCATATGCGGGCAACTCTTCCAGATGGACAGCCGAGAGATCCACGTTTTGCTGACCGCGAGTGCCTTCACTGGTATTTTCAAAGGCCTGTTCCAGTCGTTCCTTGATGCGCTCAAAGTTGGTGTGGAAATCAAAAGCTCCCCCTTCCTTGAATGTCACTTTCAGCTGCACGGCTGGCAGAGATGGTGAAATGCCTCCTCCTGATACGGGCTGTACCAGCGCTGTCCATACATTGGGACCGAAGAAAGGCGCTGATACATGAGAGTCCTTGACACTTAGAAGGGGTGAGGAGAAGGACTGGAAGTCATTTGTTCTGTTTGCGGGGAGATAGACGACCTGGTCAAGAGTTGAGAAAAGCCCACGATAGATAGGTGGATGATACTAACTCTTTGGTTGGTGAGATGAATACAGCCTGCGCTGCTTTGAACTGAGAGCTTCTCTGTGCCTTTGTACCCGGATGGTGGGGTCAAGGATACGCTTGTGCGGGGAGGCGAGGAGTATATTAAGCGTTCATTTGGGAGACGGACAAAGCCTTCCTGGTCATGAAGCATTACCCAGCTAGAGAAGCAATCAGTTTTAATGCTTCCATGTCTGAAAAGGGTCCATACTTGAGAGACATTGTGCCTCGGAGCTAGAGCAGGTGACTCAGCCAAATCAAGGAAAGCTGCGAACCTTGGAAGAAAAGCAGAACCAGAGAGAAAGTCAGGAATGAGATGAAGTTGGGGCGGGGCAGGCGGGGAGAGGCGAACCTGCAGGGGAACTGAACTTCCTTTTTTTTTGTAGATCAGAGGCCTACTTCTCCACTGCATTAAGCTTAAGTCTATACAGAATGCACGGCTTGGCCGATCCGCTACTGCATACGCTTTGACAGGGTTATCTTCCCAACAGAACTTGCATAGACGTTGGGATGAGGGGTTAGAATCTGGGGTTGACTTCATAGATGTATTTCGTGTCTGGGGCTAACAGGTAAGTTACATGTAAGTTAAGTGACCAGAACTCCCAAGTCACATTTCAACTCGGCATAAATAGCCTGCGCACTACTCAGGTCACAAGCCACTGGTCTTGAATCAATCAAGGGTTTGAAGTATTGCGAAAGATCGTAAAAGAACCTGTTCTAGAAGCGTCCGAGCCCGCGCTAAAAGCCAACTTCCGGTTTCGAAAAACTTCCTCTCCTCACTACCCTTGATCTCGTGCTCACTGTCTACTATATTTGATACGGTAGCTGGGAGTAAACAGAAGAAGTCCAGGTATGTTCCCAGCTCTTCCGAGCTGTTCCAAGCTTATCCGGTGGGGTTACTCATATTTGTAGGGAACTTCATGTCGACATCATAAGACATCATCCTTATCGCCGAACCGGGCCCTCTACAACATGGGAGACAAAGGACCCTACATTCCACCCCTCGTCGGGTGGATGTACGATCTGGTCCTGTGGACTTTCTCTGTGCTGATTGACCTCTTCTTCCGCGAAGTGCACCCCCGGGGATCATGGAAGATCCCTCGACGCGGTCCCATCATTCTGGTGGCCGCGCCCCATGCCAACCAGGTAAGCCGCCAGCTTCTGAGACACTAATAAGATGCTGACGCGTGATTTCGCACAGTTCGTCGATTCTCTAGTTTTGATGCGCGTCATCCGCAGCGAAGCTCACCGTCGAATCTCGTGGCTCATCGCCGAAAAATCCTTCCGGCGCAAATTTATCGGATTCCTCGCACGAGGCATTGGAACACTCCCCGTGGCACGTGCCATGGACAACCTGAAACCGGGCACTGGAACCATCTACCTTCCTGACCCCATCAACGAGCCAACTTTGCTACGCGGTGTTGGAACGAACTTTGAGGGACCGGGCTTCGAAAAGGACGGAACTATCGCTTTACCTACGATCAACGGAACATCACACAGTGCTGCTATTGCGGAGGTCCGCGGACCCGAGGAATTGGTTCTCAAGAAACCCTTCAAACACAGAGACGCGTTGGGCCAGCTTACTGGACGCAAGGACATTGGCAGTGATGGAAAATTCTCTGGTGATGTGTCCGAGCAGAACCCAGATTTCAAGGGCACCAAGTTCAAGGTTGCCCCTCATGTCGATCAAACCGCGGTCTATCAAGCAGTCTTCAAGCGACTTGGTGCTGGAGGCTGTGTTGGTATCTTCCCCGAAGGTGGAAGCCACGATCGCACGACACTGCTTCCCTTGAAAGGTAAGCTCTATTGGTTATACTCGAGGTGACTTCTCGCTGACATTGTATAGCTGGTGTGGCTTTGATGGCTCTTGGTACACTGGCGGAGAACCCGGACTGTGGCTTGAAAATTGTTCCCTGTGGTATGAACTATTTCCATGCTCACAAGTTCCGTTCCAGAGCCGTTATTGAGTTCGGTACACCAATCGATGTCCCGCGGGAATTGGTGGAGCAGTTCAAGCAAGGCGAACGACGAGAGTCCGTCGGTGCTTTGCTGGATATTATCTACGGAAGTCTCGTTTCTGTCACTGTCACCAGTCCCGATTATGAAACTCTTATGGTAAGCTTCCTCTGATTTCAAATACGGCACTTCAACTCACAAATCATAGGTTATCCAAGCGGCGCGTCGTCTGTACAACACCAAGGGCAAAAAGCTTCCTCTTCCCATGGTTGTGGAACTGAACCGTCGCCTTGTGAAAGGATACGCTCACTTCAAGGATGACCCTCGAATCGTTGACCTGCGTAGGTCCATTGTGAGTTACAACAAACAGCTTCGCATCCTCGGAATCCGGGATCACCAAGTTGCCTACGCCAAGTTCTCTATCCTCCAGGTGGTGGCTACATTGCTCTATCGCCTGGGCAAACTAGCCCTTTTGACAATTGGGACACTGCCTGGTTTCCTCCTCTTCACCCCCGTTTTCATCGCAACCAAGTATCTCTCCGCGAAGAAGTCCAAGGAAGCCTTGGCTGCTTCTACTGTGAAACTTCAAGGCCGGGATGTCATGGCCACATGGAAGCTTCTTATCGCCCTTGCATTTGCTCCCGCTCTCTACGCCTTTTACACTGCGGCTTTCACTTATTGGACCTACTGGAACCGAGTCCAAGGGTTGGTTCCAAACTGGGTGCCACTCTGGTCAGTGGTGATGATCGGCATGGTTCTTTTCCCCACAATCACCTTTGCAGCTCTCCGCATTGGTGAGGTCGGTATGGACATCATCAAGTCGCTCCGGCCGCTTGTTCTGTCCTTGAACCCATCGTCAGCCAACACCCTGGTGAGACTCCGTGAACGACGTGCTGCGCTCGCCCAACAAGTGACCGACGCGATCAACACCATGGGTCCCGAGTTGTTCCCCGACTTCGATGCCTCTCGGATTGTCACGGGTCCATTCCGGGATGCCGAGTCGGAAACCAAGGAGCACGGACTGCCGGAGATCAGAAGAACCAGCGTCTCAGAAGCGGGCGAGGGAATGCCTACATCGGAGCCTTTGCCCCGCAACGAGTCGTTCCACAACTTGGCCAACATTGGCTTCTTCTCTACACGGCCTCCTAGCCGTGATCATAGCCGCAGCAGCTCCGCCAGCGGTCGACCCGGATCTCGACACGGGCTGAAGCCGCTGAGCCCTCTCACCCAAAAGGATCCGCTGGAGGACGTCAGTTCGCGCATCCGGGATGCTATGAGGGAACGCGGAGAGCGTCGCCGTCGTCGAAGTGAAGATGGAAGCTGGGATATGGCTAGCTCAGGTCCTGGCACACCTTCTAGTACCGAAGAGTACCGAAAAGACCTTTGAACTGCCATTATAAGTGCTTCTCATGAATATCATAGCGGCGTCTATTGTCAAGTTGTGTCCATTTGCTGTTTTATATATCCATGCAAGATATCCTCTCTGTTAATGAATGTTTTGATCCAATCCAATCCAATGTAGAGAAACATAGAAGCGCCAAGTCACAACGAAACCAAGCACAAGTATCTGCACTATTTATGGTGGCGGGGATCTCAACAAATCGTAAACTCGACTTCCGTCCGCATAACTTGCCACGTCCGAGAGCAGCGTTGAGCAGGGGCCAAAAATCCCAGAACAAGAAAATCTAAAAAAACAGTGTAGCCTAGCATCGCCTCACATGCACTTTAAAAAACTTCCCAGTCTTGCATCGCAGCCTGTTCCTTTTCTCCTAAATAATTGAACACGTTGCCTTTGACCTCCGAGTCCGCCCAGCCACTAACCGTGCGCTTTCTGCCTCACTTCGATCCTCCCCATCCAACTCCCCCGACTTCTCCAAGGTCTCGAAATAAAGTCTGCGGGCTTCATCTCGAATTACATCATGGCGGGTTCAATGCATATGTCGCGACTGCGAAACTGGTTCCTCGCCTCTCCGCCTGTTGAGTTCGCCATCACGAACCTGAAGGAGCTGCTGATCGGTGCGCTCCAGCAGGGCCCTATTCCTCAGCATGTGGCCTTCGTTATGGACGGGAACAGAAGATTTGCCCGCTCGCATGGAATTGAAACAGTGGAGGGACATAACCTGGGATTTGAGGCTCTGGCGAGGGTGAGTTGCGACCTCCCACCTTGAGAGCTAGACTCTCGGGCAGCACCGCTACCTCGCGACCTAGTACTAACGACCGTCTATTATAGATCCTCGAAGTCTGCTACAAGAGTGGCGTGAAGGTAGTCACGATTTACGCCTTTAGTATCGAGAACTTTAAACGGTCAAAATTCGAAGTGGATGCGCTCATGGAAATGGCCAAGGTCAAGCTGTCGCAGATGGCTCAGCATGGCGACCTGCTGGATCGATACGGCGCCAAGGTCCGCGTCCTGGGCCGCCTCGATCTGCTGAAGCCCGATGTCCTGGCTGCTGTCAACAGAGCCGTCGACCTGACCAGCCGCAACGGAGACCGCGTCCTGAACATCTGCTTCCCTTATACCTCCCGCGATGAAATCACCACCGCCATCCGCGACACAGTCGAAGATTATAGCAAGCCGATCCAAAACACCCGCTCCGCAGGTGCGGCATCCCGCACCCCCTTCTCGGAATCCCATATTGCATATAATATTCGCGCGCAGACGCTCGGCTCGAAAACCCATGATACAACCAGCGACTCGGAATCCACATCTGGGTCGTCGGCACAGGACGACGATTTACCCACTCGGAACGACCGCGCCAACCATGTCTACGAGTCCGGCTCTTCCTTCTCATCTTCCACCACCCTCCACCACGGAGGCCAACAAGAGCCTCACAAGGGCTCACCACAAACTGCCCCGACAGAATCAGACAGCCCTGTCTATATCTCACCCGAAACAATCTCTCGTCAGACCCTCAACGACCGCATGTTGACCAAGGGCACCCCACCCCTGGACATCCTAATCCGCACGTCAGGCGTGGAACGTCTAAGCGACTTCATGCTCTGGCAAACACACGAAAATACCGAAATCGTCTTCCTTGACGTAATGTGGCCTGAGTTCGACCTGTGGCACTTTCTCCCTGTGATGCTTGGGTGGCAACGACGGATCTCCAAGTCCCGGCAAGACCCTGATGCGGAGGGTAACTTTGCTGGTGATAGTCCGGAGTCTAGCGAGGAAGATCTTGACACGATGCTGTTGCGTCAGAGTGGCAAGGTTAAAAGCATCTAGATATATACCCTGAGTTGACTGTTTTTCTTTTCTTTGGTTCTTTTTGTCTTGAGCATCCTGCGGCGTTTTGCGGCATTTCTCTTCGGCATATCCTTTGTCGGATATCGACATCCCATACATCCCTTCTTGTACCCACTTTCGGGTTAACGTTACCTTGTTGGTACATAGAAGATCTTGTACTTTTAGTCACTGAATATGATGGCCATACACCGGCTAAGAGTATCAATTGTCGTAGTCGACGATACATCTGTTATTCTATAGGAATCAGATCGTTTACTACTAGTACATTTTGATATCTATAGTTTTCATGGATTGGCATGCTCTCTGCCAAACTTGACTTATGGCAGTAACGTTAACCTACAGGTTCTACTAGGGCCTACCCCTACATTCAGGTAGCTAGGTAGCCACAACTTACCATCTAGTGGTTAATTTACAGGTATATATTTAGGAAAGCTACAGAGGTGGGTGGCCACGTCAATCAACCAAGCAAGCAAGTTGGCCATAGTTAATTCCAAAGGCAAAACCTGCATGAATGAAGAGGTGCCCCAGAAAATTGAAGGCTATATAAGATCATGAATTTCTCATTCAACCACTTCTTCTTTCTCTTCTTTTTCCACCTCACTCCGCCTACCTTCAGTTCCTCTATATAAATGATCTTATACATTTATATTTCTTACTTCAACAACTCAACCTTTGGACCAGTCAACCTATACAAGTCACTTCACTTCTTTGATACTCCACCTCATCTCACATCACCAAGCTTATTCTTTCGAGTTTGTGTTCCTTTCTTATATAATCACTCCCTACAAGCAAGAAGTGAAGGTTAGTACTTTTCTCCTCGTTTTCTCCTTCTTCCCTCTGCAGTCTTGCTGACTTCGATACAGACCTGACATTTCCGAAAATTGCTACACTTCTCCGAATCCCCTTTATCGTGAATGCTTCAAGTCAGATCCTCAAGCATTGTGGCGGTTCGGAGAACAAAAGTTGAATATACAAGAATATGGGCCGTGAACGAAAGCAGGAGATGCAAATCTCATTTTGTCCCAGCGGCCACGGTTTCAGACTCATGCTGCATGAATCGCACATCCAGCTTCTTGAGCTGTTCTCTGATTTCAAGTGTCAGGGAATATCAGACAGTTCCTCTTACCAGACTGGCGTATCACTTCGGCACACTGGTCCATGCCTGTTCGTGCTCATGCTCCTAGTAGTGCTGCAGCGTACAAAGACCAACAGGTTCCCAATGTCAAGAGCGCCTGACAGGACGCCAGGGACAATATGTGTGAGTTTTGAGCTTCAGTTTATTTTATTCTCATACAGTCATGCTAACATGTTGTTCTAGGGAAGACGAACAGGCGGCCTACAGTACGAGACAGCACGAACTCAGAGACAGGGTTGCCTGAGTTATTGGTATATCATGCCATCTAACATCAAGTACTTTCTGTCCGGGACCCCTTTCGAAACCAGCCCCCTTAACCTTGTACCCTACATTCTGTCTCTCGGCACCTTAAGTGTGGCGCACACTACCAGCTACGCACTGTCGGGAAAAGCTCAAAAAAAGCCCTTGCTGGGGAGTGAATAGACAGTATGCACTGACATCTGCACAGTCGTCGCACACGATCATGGAGCGGGAACGGTGAGTCGTACCTTGTCAGGTTCACTTTCGTTCTATTCTAACACACTCCTAAGGGGGAGGGAAAGGACAACAGGGATGGGTTGGAATGGGTCGGCAAATTGAGCTTTCTTGTAAGTCATTTCTGATGATAAGTTATCTACTTTCTATCAGTCCAGCTAACACTTTTAAGGCAAGCTCCGGTGGAATCGTTTCGCCTCACCTGCTTGATCATTTCGACTCATACAGAACAGACACCCAGCAGGCACTTATTCGAAAGTGGATGCGGTAGCTACCATTCAATCCTCGATCTTGATTATCTCGTGAATCGGTTGTCCCCTCGTTTGAGGTATCTTCTCAGTGTCCTTTCGGCCACTGCAGAGGGTCTCTTGTTACTAGGTGTTATTCTCGGACGGTAACGGTTCAGTGCTAATGCTTTCCTCCTACAACCAGTGGAAACTATCCGCTATGAGTTCCGGCGATGGCCCTTCTTTGAGGACTGCGCGGCGCCGTGAAAGATCTAGGACGCGAAGATCATAGCGATTGGCCTATTATCTCGTACCTCAAACGCCATTTGCTGCGTGGCAAGGAACTCTGTCCCAGTGAACAGATTGTGATCCGCTGCACGAAGGACCACGTCAATACCCGGCTCTGCGATCTTTGCTATCGAACGAAACGAGAGTGGATGACAGTATGTCTTCATTCTATACTATGTATACATTTATACTAACTCCTATCTAGATTCCCGCTGGTATTAAAGGCAACTCCTACCAGCTGATGTTCGCACTCGCTTTGGCACGTGGTTTTTGGGACACTGGCGAGGGCCTGTTGATCAATTTGCCTGCACTCCATACAAAATCAGAACAAACAAACGAGTTCGCTTCGCTCTTGATATGCTAGGTCCTATACACGGGAGCGAGAAACTCGTTCCACTTAAGTCCAATGGAGCTGTGTTTGAGATTTTCCCTTCGGTTCCCACGGAGAGATGTGGAGCAACAGATATCATTGGAGAGGGTGAGTAATTTCCTCGGTATTATGGAATGAGCAAAACTTATGGATATTAACTGAGATATTTTAGGATAGATACAAAGTGCGAAAGCCAATTGCTCCCTAGCCGCCGCATGCTGTCGGTGAGTAATATATCGAGTACATCAAAGCCAATGTGAAGGAACTGATAAATGACAAAGGAAGAGAGCCAACTGTTACCCCGATTGTCATATTTGACCTGGCAATCGCTTACAGACTTGGCTTTGTCTGGTAACCAAGCCGTGTGAACATTGTCACTCTCGACAAGTGTGAATAGTCCACAGGCATTGCGTCTGGCAACCAAGCACCCATAACGATGAAAGTGGCTAGCTGCGTGATGGAGTGTTGCTTGTGTGAGAATATTGGTCGTCTCAATGATAATCCTGCCTCGGTGATGGCAATCATGCAAGAATGCTTACCCAAGTGTCATGCACTTCTTGCCACACTGAGGAAAACATGGAACGTGGTCTCTCTGGGCCAACTCGAACAAACCATCGAAGACAGTAAAACTGCTTCACTCTGGACACGTCTTTGAATACAACATTTGACCAAAGGTACAGAAGAGCATCGTCATGGGAGTTGCTGTCTTGCTGTGGGACTTGAGAGTCGTATCAGGAGGGCAATTAGGTTGAGCCAAGGCAAGCTGACTATTATCCCCGACTGGTGAATCTTTGCTCATTGTCTAATTCTGTCGGCTTCTTCTAGCCCTGGCCCTGGCTTGATGTTCATATCCTTTGACTTCTAAGTTGTTCGAAATGGCACCCCATCGTCGAAATGGATCACAATCTCGGGATGAAGGACTACGCGGTGCTCGTTGACCGCATTCATAAGAGGAACAATCATATTCCCCACCGAATCCAAGACATGGACATTCCCTCGCAGTCATTCAATCGTATCTACAGGGATGCAGTCGACAGCTAAGAACGTGAAGCATCTGAGCCATGATCTATGGACAATGGCGGAGATAGCATATTCACTGTTCCTGGCTGGACCGGATTGACAAAGAGGAGAAGCCAGACTCGTAAATAGAGAGTTGTAATTACACAGCAAGTCTAGCAAGAAGAACCGTTTCCGCAACAACAGAGTCTCCGGACCCGTGGGGTACACCAATCACACACATCGACTTTGACGCCTTGCTTCAAGGACTCAAGTCAATACCAACCGGTGCCGAGGACGACAGTGCCGATGTCGAGACACCTCAGCTTCCAGCGTCGAGCTAGCTATCGCTAGAGGATTGAGCCGACTACGACTCTCCCCTGGTGGTTTGGGCTATGATGCGGGAGTTCTTGAACTGAAGACCACGTCTGGGATGGCGTGAACCGAGAGCAGAATCGCATCCCTGAATGTGGAATTGATCAGGAGTACTCCTGCGCAAATCGTCTGCAATAAGGACCTTGCAAAAAAGGGTTGGGATGGGCTCCTTCTGAGTCATTTCAAGCGAGTGCTGCCCTATGAGTTGATGTCCGTCCTGGCTTACGAGCCACTCTACATATTCAACATTGATGCGAACCTGCGTTTCCCCCCAAATTTTCAATCTCTGTCACACCAGATACACCCAGAATTCTCAGACCTTGCGACTTTTGTTAATGGGTTGAATATCGTCTCTCCTGTGAGGGCTAAGTGGTTCACGTTTACCATTCTGCGCGTTGCTACAAGCATGATATGGCCTCCGGTTCATTAGTGTGGACTCGTTACCCTTGGGACTTCACAAGACATGGATGCACTAGCGAAGCGAACGGCAAAAGAGGCCAGCACCACTTACAGCATATCGCATTCTTCTTTGTTGACAAGGAGGTTTTCCTTCTAACGGCGAGTGAAAAGCCGGTGGATAGCGAATCAACCAGGACCAAGAATTTTCCCACACAGATGCCGCAAGCGAGATTCACTCTGCCTTATTGGGGTTCGAATACCGAAGATTGTCAAGCTCTCGTACGGTATATGGGCACTCCAAGTGAGGGCGTTTCCTAGCGGCCTTTTCCAGCAAGAGACCGGCCATTTGCCCAGTTCGTGCACAGCGAAGAAGGTTATGCCTTGCTTGCCTTAGTTGGCTGAAATGTCTTCTTTGTTCCTCAGCACATCAATGGCTTAAGAGATGGAGAATTCGAAGGACCCGATGAAAACGAGGCTCCCTTATCGTCTGGACGACAAAGTATTCTTCCGCAACGCCAGCGGGGAAGACACCTTTTGCCTCTGCAAATCTATGTGTAGTGGAATTTTCCAGCTTGTTAATGACCAACAAGCTCTCCAGGGCCTCACCTTCTCCAAGGGAACAAAGCTGCCGAAGAAGTATATTCAGCACTGCCCAACAAGTGGGGACAACGCAGTCCTAAGGCACAAGCCATACGGTTCGCTACAACCAATCCTGCCACAACCGACACCATTCCATATGACCAACCTCGACTTTGTCGTTGGCCTGCCTACTACCGTCAAATGCCACAACGCAATGCTGAACTTGACCGATAAATTCATCTGATTGCGATTCTCCCAGGCCGTGTGGACTAGACAGGCGAACAGTGGGGAGAAAAAGCAATCATTTACCTGTGGACCGCTAACTAGGGCCTAACACTGGTTTTAATCTCCGATCAGGACCCAAAATTCGTCGAAATATTCTGGAAAGCCTTGAAAGTCGATCTGGTCCACTCTATCGCGCCGTTCCCGGTGTGTCACCGTCATAGATGGGAGCCTACACGTGCAGGAGGGTGGCACACTGCAGGCCACCACTTAGCTCCACAGACTCAGGATCCCACACAAGAACGACTACCGGTGCATGGTGCAGCCTTCTCCATCTTTTTCAATTTCACGCCGTGATGATTCAATTGTAGGAGCTATATCGGCTTCGCTTTGTCACCCCGCATGTTTGGCCACTCTCTAGAGAGATTAGAGTTGACATGCATGCGCAAGACAGATTACAGAGTTGGACTGGAAGGTTTTCTATAGCTCCTCTGATATGACAATATAGCATTCGATCACCCATTCCCATACCGTTCAAGATATTCACGGCACTTCGGACGACGTTGACCCTATTACTATCAACGATGATTCTGCAAGTTAGGAATGTGGTTACCAATTGGCTTTCCCAGCAATTATCTCAGTGCGCCCAGCGGTCTTTTCTGAGCCCCGGCTTTGCCAAATCTATTTCGCCTACATTGCTAGTTTGCCAAGTCAGATACTGTCTTTTCCAATGATGATCACTACACCAAGTTGTCTAATCCTTGCATACTTACGACTTGTCAAGGAAGGTTGCCTTGTTTCGTTGCAACCAAGTCGTTTTAATCTGTGCTCACCTATGACTTGTCGATGAGGATTATCTTTGTATTTTGCATCTCTCATTTTATTCATTGATAGCCGGTCGCTGTGGACAGCTCCGTCCTTTAGGAGAAGTGCCTGTGACGGGTCTCGTTGACAATAAAGAGATTTCAAGTAATAGTCATATGAGTGCGATCTTCCGAGCTCACAGATTGAGTAGTTCTATGAAGTTCAAATGTATAGATGCAGACCCACCAGCGCACGGCCCCTCACCCGATATCGGGGCACGTGACAGATGAGTCACCCGCACATCGGGGAAGAGAAGGAGGGGTGTGGCTCATAATGTGAATTCTCCAATCACCTCGATTATAATCAATTGAGTCAAAATGGTCAAGCAAATCGCCGGTTCCAAGGCCCTTCTTCTGGGTTCGGGCTTCGGTACGCCTCTCATTCCTACTTCTAGGTCCAATGCGCAATGGCCGCAGTGCCCCGCATCGGCCATCTATCGAGTAGAGGTCGCTAACCGTTGAATTTGCATAGTCACTAAGCCTACTGTTGAGGTTCTCAGCAAGGCTGATGTCGAGGTTACTGTTGGTAAGTAATGCAAAGAACAGCTGTGGCACCAATGGAACAACAATCACTGACCACGCCGTAAATAGCTTGCCGTACCCTCGAGAGCGCTAAGGAGCTCGCCTCTGGCTTCAAGAACGCCAAGGCCATTGCTCTCGATGTCAGCGATGATGCTGCCCTTGACAAGGCCCTCGAGCAGGCCGATGTCGCCATCTCCCTGATCCCCTACACCTTCCACGCCCTGGTCATCAAGTCCGCCATCCGCACCAAGACCAATGTCGTCACCACATCCTACGTCTCCCCTGCCATGATGGAGCTCGATGAGGAGTGCAAGAAGGCCGGAATCACTGTCATGAACGAGATTGGTCTTGACCCTGTAAGCATATACCCATACCCCGATATATTTGAAATATTACTAACAAATTCCAGGGCCTGTAAGAACGCAATCATACGAATGTGATTTTGATAGATGCTAACATCTCCCAGTGATCACTTGTACGCTGTGAAGGCTATCCACGAGGTCCATGCCGCTGGCGGTAAGGTCACCGGCTTTGTCTCCTTCTGTGGTGGTCTCCCCGCCCCCGAGTGCTCCAACAACCCTCTGGGTTACAAGTTCTCCTGGTCCAGCCGTGGTGTACTCCTCGCTCTCCGCAACGCCGCCAAGATCTACCAGGGTGGTAAGGTTGTAAGCATTGACGGCCCCGACCTGATGGCCGCCGCCAAGCCCTTCTTCATCTACCCCGGCTTCGCCTTCGTCGGATACCCCAACCGTGACTCCACTCCCTTCCGTGAGCGCTACGAGATCCCCGAGGCCCAGACCGTCATTCGCGGTACCCTCCGTTACCAGGGCTTCCCCGAAATGATCAAGGTCCTCGTCGACACCGGCTTCCTCAGCGACGCCCCCAACAGCGTGTTCGAGACTGCCACCTCCTGGAAGGAGGCTACCAAGCAGGTCCTCGGCGCCACCTCTTCCTCCGAG
The DNA here is from genome assembly GCF_001773325.1 of Penicillium arizonense. NCBI lineage: Eukaryota > Fungi > Ascomycota > Eurotiomycetes > Eurotiales > Aspergillaceae > Penicillium > Penicillium arizonense. Next base: position 20,980 of record NW_019173288.1, on the reverse strand, counting down.
CACGACCTCCAGGCTGCCGTCTCCTCCAAGACCAGCTTCCCCAACAACGACGAGCGTGACCGCCTCCTCTCCGGTCTCCGCTGGATCGGTCTCTTCTCCGACGAGCAGATCATTCCCCGCGGCAACGCCCTCGACACTCTCTGCGCTACCCTCGAGAAGAAAATGCAGTACGGTCCTGGCGAGCGTGATCTCGTCATGCTCCAGCACAAGTTCGAGATTGAGAACAAGGACGGCTCCAAGGAGACCCGTACCTCTACACTCTGCGAGTACGGTAACCCCGCTGGTTACTCCGCCATGGCCAAGCTTGTCGGTGTTCCCTGCGGTGTCGCTGTTAAGCAGGTTCTTGATGGTACCATCAGCCAGACTGGTGTCCTTGCTCCTATGAGCATGGAGATCTGTGCTCCTCTTATCAAGACCCTGAAGGAGGACTACGGTATTGAGCTCATTGAGCGCACTCTGTAAGAGTTAGTCAGATTATGGAGATACCTGCTAGTAAAAATGTTTAGGAATGACATAGACGATGAATGACAATGCAATTTGCTTGCCCTTCTAAACCAATTGATCTCCGTAGGATTAAAGCACGCTGCAGCTACTAGCCGAGAGACTAGCATGTCGCATTTGGGCAGCACATATCCACTGAGTAAGAAGAGACATGCACTGAGCATATGTTTGAGAATCTTGTGAAATATATGACAGCTGCCCGCGGTTTGTTTATTGAGTGTCTAGCTCCAATTTACGTCCAAAAAAATTGGTACGCTTTCTGATTGCGAGGGCAAGTGCAGTATGCACCAAATTCCTTGCTGTGTCAACACTTTAACACCACTATTCTCTTCTGGAAGAACAAGAGCGAACTCAGTGCAGTCAAGTATACTAGCGTCATGTTTTGACTCGAGAGTCGCTTCGGATGATTTGAGATATAAGCAGTCCAAATACCTACCTAATGCAGATATAATATACTAACATTAGAGCTTAGTATAGACTTGGAAATGCCGTGCGATTGTTCCATTGAATCACTAGGGCAGAACCATATATATTTTCGCACTCGACCAATTCCCCTGCGAAGCTCCTGGGTTGATTCTAGCTTCGTAATGGAATCAGCGCTTACTTTGTATGATGACCCATTTGCATAATTCTTAATGCGTGCGCTCTGGGATCGCTCGGTGGGTACTTATTGCCTGCTTAGACAATCATCCACAGCACCACGTAGAGGTATCTGCCTAACGCTAGGACATAACATACAAAAGTTACAATAGTCAAACTACCAAACTAAGAAAAAGTCCGCGAGTCTTAACGCATCGTAATCTAAGACATGTCCTGTGACTTACCAGAAGTTACGTAGTTCTACCCTAATATTTACCCATCTACTAGGTATGCATGCAGCACAATGTATCAAATCTAGGTAATAAATCCAGTCTATTAGGTCTGAAGGGGGTCACATGCCAAAATGAGGTAAGTACCAGGATCATTTGTGATGCATTTCACAACCAAAATCCGAATCTTCTAGCTTTAGGCTCACCGTGCTCCAATGGTTTTCAGGATAAGTTCTTTCTCATCACTGTGCTCAATCATATCCCGCAGCATGCCTCCCTCCTTGTTGATCAGTACTCTCGGTGAGTCGTACTCGACCACTCTCCCGTCACCCATGACGAGGATCTTGTCAAAGTCGGCCACGGTACTCAGTCGGTGTGCAATAACCAACAGCGTACTATCCTTGAACTCTTCGCGAATGCTCCCCTGTATGAAACGGTCGGTCTTCTTGTCTACAGCCGACGTTGCCTCATCGAGGGCAATGATTTTAGGTCGTGACACAATGGCGCGTGCTAAGCAGAGAAGTTGCCTTTGGCCCTGGGACATATTGAGCCCCCCTTGGCTGACCTTGGAACACAAATCGAGGGCGTGGTGCGAGCCATCACCGTCTGTGCTGTTGTTGTCGTCCTGGATCCCAGTTCGACCAAGGTGGACCCGATTTAATGCATCGGACAGGGTCTCGTCCGAATATTCGTCAAAAGGATCGAGGTTGGAGCGTACGGTCCCAGAAAAGAGAATGGGATCTTGTGGGATGATAGCAACGCGCTTTCTGAGTTCGCGAAGCTTAATCTTGGAGACGTCGATCCCGTCAATGTCGATTGAACCCTCGCTCGCCTCCAAGAATCGGAAGAGCGCCAGGGTTAAGGTACTCTTGCCTGCACCGGTGCGCCCGACAACGCCGACCCGCTCATTCCTTTGTACTTCAAAGCTCAACCCCTTGAGAACGGGCCCCAGCTCTGGTGCATATGTAACCACCAGATTGGACACCTTTAGGTGTCCGTTGGTCGGCCATGCAGCTGGAGGATCCATTCCAGATTCAGTCTCTGGGGTTAAGTCGCAATATTCCGAGATTCGTTCCAGCGCATTCATGGCGATTTCTAAGCTTGCAAAGTCACGGACAACCCAGATAATTGTCTGGCTGAACTGGAGCACAAAGCTGAGACAGAAACCCGCTAAGGGAGCATCGATACTCGGTATCGATACGACCATCGCAGCCGTCACAGTGGTAAACACCGTCCCGGATATATTCAGGCGCAGATTCAACCACCGAGAAAATAGCATCGTATACCAATACGCTCGTGCCCAATCGTTTATATGCCCATGTAGCTTTTTGACGTAGGCGTTGGACATTTGAAAAGCCCGTACCGTACCGATGCCCGTCAAGGCAGACCCGAACTGCTCCAATATGGGGCTTTTCGAGATACTCTCCAGTCGCTTCACCTCACGGGCTCCGATCAGATACCGGTTGCCGAATCGCAACGACGTAGCGAGCAAAACAACCACGAGGAACGCGATATAAGGCGAGACAGCTAACCCGGCAAGGATCGTGCCAATCATCACAAATACATTGTATATGACATACCCGTAGGAATCCGCGAGACGAGAGTCCAACACATTGAAATCGGCTGTGAGCCTGTTCAGAATACTACCAATTGGAACTGTGTCCAACCACCGCAATGGCATGCGGAGCATGACGTAGGATAACCGTTCAAATAGGACTCGCGATGCTTGCACGGATCCACGGTAGAGGAAGTAATATCGGACTGTGCCCAACACACATGTAATTCCGGACAGCGCAATGTAAATTCCGAGGTAGTACCATAATTCGTCGGCCATCGCGGAGCGTAAAGTGCTCAGCCTTGTCTGCTGGTTCGTCTCAGTTGACAGTAAAGAGGGCAGGAGGGTTTGCCTTTCGTAGCGACGCGTCCATAGGCTGAGCCACCAAGTGCGCCCAAAATTCGACCCAACAAAGGCAGTAAAGAATAAAAGCACGAGCCCCAAGGACAGAATACCGGAAGCTTTGATGTACTTGCCATATACTTGCCACTTCACTTTGCCAGTTTGACGCTTTTCGTCCGCCATGAAACGTGCAGAAGGGAGAGGTGGACCGGCATTGACTTTGCCAGTATCATTGAAAGACGCCAACTGTTGCTGCAGGGGGCTCTCCCGTGGTTGAATGGCAATGCTATCATCAGCCGTTTTATTCCTCGCATAGTCTGAGAGAATTCCTTTCTTGCAAAGGTCATTTTTGGAACCCGCGAGCTCGACCGTCCCATCGGCGAGGAAAACACAATATTCTGCTTGAGGCAGACAAAGTGAAATGTGATGGGTTACCAGGATTCGCGTTCTTCCTCTTCCAAGCTCACCCGTCAAAGCATGGTCATATATGAATTTTCCGACGTGCGCATCAAGGGCACTGAATATGTCATCCAGGATCAAGATACCAGCCCGTGAATACAAAGCCCTTGCGAATGCCAGCCGCCATTTCTGGCCTCCGCTCAGATTCACCCCATTAGCCCCAATGTCTGTCTGATCACCAGACTCGAACAAGTCCATATCCTTTACTAGGGCACAGGCATGCATCACTTGAGTGTATCGTTCTGCCAGATACGGGAGGCCAAAAAGTATGTTTTCCCGGATTGTTGCGTTTTGAATCCAAGGTATTTGGGACACGTAAGCTCGAGCAGAGGGAATAATCCAGGACATCGGGGTGGCAAATTCGTCGAACCGTTTTTGGTGGTTTGGAGGGTGCGGTGCTGTAACGGTACCGGTGATAATATCAGCTTCGCCTAAAATCGAAGCGAGCAGAAGACTTTTACCCGCACCGACCTTGCCGGAGATGATACTCAATTGCCCGTTAGGAAACTGAAGGTTAATGTTTCGAAGTGTGAAAGCATTAGCAATAGGTCCCAATGCAGGCCATTTCACGGTTGCTTCCTTGAAGGCGATTGTATCGCCATGCATTACATGATTGTCCAGTTCGTTAGAGTTGAGGTAGTCTTCGATTCGCTTTGCGCTAATCTTTGCGTTCACAATTTTGCTCGTCAGCTCAGGCAAGAGACCCAGAGTGGATTCGACGTTGCTAAACACAGATATCGTGACAAACGCCACCGATGCCGTTAAGTTCCCATGGAGAAGCACGTACGCGCCCAAGGTGGCGGCAGAAAGCATGACAGGACCGAATACCCAGACGAAGACGAGCCCTGTCATGAATCTGAAGGTCTTCCTCAGAGCGCGGAGTTCTTGGTCTCGAGTTTCTTTGATCTTTTGGTACCACTCTGGCTCAAGCGCGGAAAACTTGATCTGTCGAATGCCTAGCAACGCCTCTGTTACAATGGCAAGTTTCTGGTCTCGAATCTTCATCAGCTGACTTTGGCTTATTGAGTACTTCCTCGTGCATAGCATGTTGAAAGGCGCGGTCAAGAAGAACCCAGTTAACCCGACTGCCAAGCAGTCAGCCCCCACAAGTCTCGAAAGGAATGCGAAGGAAAGAGCGAGCTTCAGGATAGATGAAACGGCTAAGTGGTTCGTGGCAGCGAAGTCGGCGACTCGCTGGGAGTCAACTGCGAGAAGATTGATGGGTGTATGCTTCGACCCTTTCCCTTGATTGTCTTGCTCGGGCTGTTCATCGCCTTTGATGTCCTTGAGCCGCATGCCTTTCCAAACGACCAGAGCGGAGAGTTGTTCATATACACCCAGGCCAATTTTTCCAAGGGAAAGCCAATTCATTGTGTTCTAGAAGCAAATTAGCTCATGCCATTAATGCATCCAATCTGGTGATTATTTCTCACCTCGATCCAAGAGTTACCTATAACTGATACTCCTAGCCCAATTACCCAGGCCCCTAGGGGTACATGGCTAGGATAAGTGTCTTGCCTTGCCTCCAGTCTCTGTAGTATCCGAAGGAGACAGAATTGGGGCAGGAGCTGGGAGAAGCACATGATGAGAACCAGGAGCCATTGGACAAGACACTTTTTATAGTGTGTTTTGAACAGGGTGCGCCATAGCCGAGCCGGTTCTCGTTCATGCTGTAAGTCGTCGTGCACAAACCCTGTCCGCATCTTTGCTTCTAACACAGGCAAATCTTTGATTCCTATGTGGCGTGCTTGTTTCACTAAGTCCATGACCTCTCCAGCCCATGCAAATGAATACTGTCCAAGAATGGAACTAACATTTTGATCAGTATTGGATGCCCCGTTGACACAGTCGTTATCGTACTCACCCCGTATGCTCTCTATCCACGCGCTGTCCCTCAACATATACATCTGGCCGGCGGGGAAGGCACATGCCACTGATTGCCTGGAAGAGAGCTGCGACGATTTGCACCGAACGCAGAGCTGTATAGGCTGGCACCCCCGCCCTGGAGAGTTCTCGAGATCCAATCAGCAGAAAAATCTCGACCACGATAATCACTGCAGTGAGCGACGTGTAAAGCCCCAACGTGGCTTTGCGACCAGAATTCTTATCATTGAAGATGATGAGTGCTTGGAAATTTCCAAGAAGCTGAGAAACTTATTATTTTTCTGGCCCGAAGTGAACAAGAGATAATAATCAGAATTATAGCTTACCGCAGTAGCAAAAAGAAACCAAAAGCATGGAATGATAGATCCGATAAATCCCGGGTCGACAGTTACGCATAGGGCTGCTGCCAGGGCGGCTACAGATCCTACCAATGACCAGAGCAGGATGCCATATCGTGGCACAGAGTCCGAGAAACTCGCTTGAGACTCTTCCGTCGCTGTGCCGTCTTCATCTTCGTAAAGAGGAAACTGTCGATTTGGTCTAGCTCCGCGGGATAGACACCCTTTGAGCGCCAGGACTGACGGGATTGTGGCCAATGCAACCAGCACCAGACAGGCCGTAGCACCGCTGATACCAGATATCAGCTCCAAAAGGTTCATTTCCGAGTGAACCAAATCCGGACAGTCACAATCATTCAGATATTTCAGAACAAATATGAATGGAAGCTCAAAGGTCGCTCTCAAATAAGCGAAGCTTGCCAATCAGTAACTCACCTTGCAAATTCTGGGGCTTGAATCAGTATGACAGCATTGCAGAAAAGTATGTAGGGATGAGCTACGTACCTTGCAGCTGTAGGTAGATATTCACCGCTATATGGTTAGCTAAGGCTGTACTGGTTCAAGCTTAAATATAGTAATTTACGGATGTTACACGTTACCCGCCCGATCTCGTAAAGTGGGCGATCGGCATGGTGGCTTGGCGTCACCACTAGTGCAGTTCATCAGGGTAACATACATGTATGTACCAGCTACGAAAAAGCTACTATAAGCCTCAGCAGTATTTGTCAGGTAGTGGCAAGTCTTAGCCTATGTCATGATATATACTGTCTTGGCAAGCCCGAAATACCGATGGAAGTACGGAGGACTCCGTGGGTACTGATGTTGTCCATTATAATTCGATACGTAGGGCGCATTAATTGCCCCTTGCAGTGAACAGTCACATTTTCTGATAGACAAGGAAGATTGGTTACTCATCACGCCGGTCATGTGAGTATAAGCATAGAGAAAATCCAAATGAAACGCTTCTTGCTAGTATGCCTTCCCAGCTAGGCTTGATCTCTCGTAGCAGTGCCATTAGAAGCACTACGGATGACAGGGTGTAGAGGGAAGACCTCCTTCTCAGCAGTAACTCCTTGATAGAGACCTTGCCATCGCTCCTGGAGAGGTTCGGGGGTAATCCAAGCGTACTCGGGATCTCTCAGCCATAGCCTCAACAAGTGTCGTCTACACCCAATGAATTAGCCATGTTACAAACTCTTGCCGAGCCAAACTTACCGTTTTAACACATTGTCTTTGAATCCACGTCTGGCATGAAAAATAGAAAGGTTGTTGATGTATTGGATGTCTCCTTTCTTAATATCCAGTTCCAGACTATGCTTGTCTGCTAAAAAGTGAAGAGCATCGAGAGCCTCCGCCTGAGCCTCTGTAATTGGCGGAATGCTGACCGACCTAGGTAAAGCACCAAAGCCAGTGAAGGTGCGGCGGGAATACTGAATGACCACTCGTTCCGGCGCCTCTTCCGTCGCTGGTTGATGGTAGAGTAGAGGGCGTTGGAAGTAAGGCCGTTCAGCGTGTTTGAATCTATAACGGCACATTATTAGCACGAAGCTAATCTTTACTACGTCGTAAGAGGTCGATTACCCGTCGATGATCCAATCTTCCGCCAATGTCCGAATTAGATCCGGGCGCGACTTCGCGATCTCATTGTATACTTTCCAGGCGCTAGCAATTTGGCTCTCGCCACCCTCCGCAGCTTCGCTCAAGGCTAACAGAGATACGATATCGCCCGTGTCGGTGTGGAAAACCTGTTTATCGGTCGTGTAGGCCGGGGCACCTATGGTTTTCTGGTTCCCGGTTGCGTTGAGATTGATGATGTGAGAGAGCACCACATCTGCCGGGACACCTTCGTGCTTGGTGTCCTGACGCCCACGGATAGCGCCAATGTGGGAAGAGACACCTGCATAGACAATGACATTCTCCTCGCGGGTCCACTTCTCCACTGGAAGCCGACGGAGCACGCAGAAACCACGCCCAAAATGTAAGTCGTGCGAGAGCGAGCGCAGTCTCGAATGCAAAGTTGGCAGTGGGAAGGTCTCGGGCTGAATATGTCCCAGAGATTTCTGGAGACCTGAGGTACGGTCAATGATATGCCGACAAGCTTCGTTGCACATACATGTGGGCATGGGCTGCACAAACCTTTAAAGTGAGCCAGTGCTTGGTCGATTTCTTCCAGCTCCACCGCAGTGAGGTTATAAACCCAGGGCTCATTTCCACTGCCAACTTGTGGGAAATCACTCGCATCCCAGACCAGATCCGACTTCAGTTGCTGCGGAAAACCGTCAGGGAGGGCCTGAGACGTGTCTTCGCTTGCCAGGCGGCGCTTCGTCCGATTTTGGTATTTCTCAAAATCAGGTTCATAGGAGATATCAGGTTGAATAGCGGAAGGGGCCATATTATCAATGACAAAAGCGCGCCGGTGTGAGAAAAAGAGCTTAGATGTGGATTTGAACAATGATGGAGATCTGAAGCACACAGGAAAAGATACTACCTAATCTCTTTAGATAGGCGAACAAGTCTACTCTTGGTTGGGTATCCATACGTTACCCATAACCCGCCAAAGTCCCATCGGACAGAAGTGATGCGATCTCTTACTCATGCAAACTCACGTTACATTGCGTATACTAGTGGTCTGTGAACTTCTTGGCGGGTCCCCGCGTTTTGGCAAGATCTGACATTGTGTACACGCAGTCGTTCCCTTGCATGTATTCTCAGGTACAAGTATGGCACTAGGCGTAATTTGCGAGCGAACCTGCAGCTGCTGTGCATTAGTTCATCTCTCGTTCAGGAAGACATTTCCGGCTAGAATACGGCAGTGGTCAATACAGACAAGGCACACGCGATCAGATCACTAGACCGATTTACTAGTGCATCCTTTTTCTATTTTCGCCGGCCCCTTTTTCACAACCTTTCATTTTCTCATGCGGATCCACTCAATGGCCTCAATCCGTCGCGTAAACATGCCTATGGCGGCTGACTATGTAGATCTATCTGTTCGTCAGTGAGTACCAGCATTTTTGTATTCAGCTACGCCAATCCAGAAAAGGATGCAGCATACCCCCAGTCTGATGAGGACGGTGCGGAAATTGATGCAGAGTAGATATGCATGATCCTTGAAATGCCTCAACCATGAAAGTCGACGCATTAACGTATCCATACCGTCACAGCCAGGCCCGAAAGGAGGAATTTTCGTTAGATCCAGATGCACTTGATAGATAACAAATCATGTATGCAAGACCCGCTAATTCTTGCCGTCTGTTACATCAGATATGGTAGTTTTGGTGACGATTGATCTATGTGCTTTTCTATGACCTACTGAACTCTCGAACTTGCGTGTGTGCACCTTTAGCAAGGACCTACACAGCAGCTTCGTGTTCCATTATATCCAGGGTATCTTGGTAGCCAGCCACAGTCACAATGGTCAGTAACCTCTGCAGAAAACACACCCCAATTTTATGTTGGACGGCGATCATAAGCTAACAGAAAAGAGAAGACCATCAGTCGTGACGACGTCTTGGATGAAGTCTTCCAATTAGCTCCCTCAAATGCTTTCGAAAAAATTATCTCCATCCTCAATGCCTACCCTGACCTCCCTCTAAATACGAAAAACAAAGACGGTCAAACCGCCCTGGCTCTAGCAGCCGAACAAGGCCATCTCGAAACAATGCAACTGTTGATGTCGCGACAGGATGTGGATGTGAACACGCGGGAGGAATCAATTGGCAGAACACCTCTGATATGGGCTAGTGCCAATGGTCATGACGAGGCAGTGGGTGCTCTGTTACAGCACCCACATATCCGAGTTGATATTGCGGATGAGTATGGCCAAACAGCGCTCTCCTGGGCGGCCTTCAATGGGTGGGATCAAGTGGTGCAGCGTCTGCTGAAAGATGGGCGGCTTCAGGCCGATGGAGCCGATATCACCAGTCGCACGCCGCTTTGGTGGGCGGCGTCACGGGGTCATGAAACAGTGGTGGCCATCTTACTGAGGAGAGCGGATGTTAACCTACATGCAAAAGATGTTCATCGAAGAACACCGCTTTGGTGGGCGGCCACCAATGGGCATTTAGCAGCCATGGAGCTCTTGCTGGAGGCTGGGGCTGATAGGATGCTGAAGGATGCACACGGGCGAGCACCTCTATGGGGTGCGCAGATGGCTCAAAAAAAGGAGTCTGTTCATTGCCTGGAGAGGCTGTGTACTGTCTAGATATGTGTCCGAGCCTATAAAGATCATACATATTAACTGGGTAGTTCAGATGATTTGAAATTGATGATTCTTGAACTAATACACCTAATACATAAATCTCCCTCCCCTGCGGTGGGAGCAACAAATGAATTCACATGAAAGCTCTGACATCCTAAACTCGCTATATTCGTCACGCCGATGTGCTAGGACACAATGTCCAAAAAGCAATTGGGTCTCAATTACCGAACCGGCGAGAACATAAAAACCGCCCTTCTCATCAAAGCATCTGTTTTCTCGTCCATCTCCTGCCACAAATCTGGGGCCGATTCCTTAACCCAAACAATACCAGGGACCGAATCGGTGAATAGTACCGGCTCTATGTATACTGATTTCCCAACTGCAGCAGTCACATCTATCATTCGGCCTTCAAGATCAAATCGGGGTGTCATCGATGCGCGGGAGTAGCCTACACCAGCCGCGGGCATATCATCATGGACATAACCACACCCGTAGACCGAGACGTTTGCCTCGACGAGTCTGTTGATGACAGTGACATGGTATGAAACACTGAACGGAAAAACCGCAGGTACACCGAGTGACGCCATTGTAGTAAGACGGCAGCTTTTGCTTAGAAAATCTTCACTTGTGCATCTGGCCCAGAGGACGGTGGATGGCCTGCGAGATGCGGCCTCCATTTGGGAGTCAAAGCTTTCCGAAAAATTGTAGGGTGTCACATGAAAACCACTTCCCCATTTGTTCAGTCGTGAGGTATCAATATTTGGATCAATGGCAATATATGAGAATGGACCCAAGGCCATTTCTCTCCATTCGGAAAATCGTCCGGCTCCGAAGATAACAATCACTTTGTTACTTTCCAAGGCTTTCATTTGTGCTTGGTCGTAGACACGCTCGCGCATACCGAAGGAAATTGATTTGCGTATGGCATCACGGATGATGTCGTTGGAAGTGTCGTTGTTGTCCATCACTGGTATTGTGGCAGGCTGTTTTTGATATCAATGCTAGCTATTGCGCTGACGAGAAAGTAAAATAGGCAGATTCTCCTACCGCTCCCGTCGCAATGATGTTGACAATAGCTGTTGCTCGTATATCATGTACGGTTTTGTGATTTTGGGCGAATTTATAGCTGTAATTGTGTAATCTAGGTACTTGGTTAGGATATGGGTTAGGGTACAAGTTGGCCCCACTTTATGCGGAATCTTGAATCTGGCTCGCCCCTAATCTGATACGGCATTCATGGAGCCAGGAACGGGGTTTAAATCCATGGTAAGGTAATATAAGGTAAAAGAATTGGCACTAATTCCAGGTCTAGGTGATACATCCAAAGTGTTAGCACCACTTCACCGCCTTTCTATTGAGCGAGCGAACCTGCTATAGCGCGTTTACTTTACTAGAGGTAGGTCTCACTATATGCGGCCGCCGTAGGCCTACTTACAGGGTGGATCAAAGTCCTTACGAAAAGCAAAAGAAAGGTAGTTGAAGGGGCTGTGAAGGATCGAGGAAGGATGCACTAGATTCAGGAACATGCTCGCGTGACTGAGTTGATCACTGCCATAATAAGCTTCGAGATAGCTAAATGGCGTCAAGCCGACATAATCTTCAGGTCACATTACATGTACTAGTATTCTTGTATTTTACATATAATAGGATACATGTTGCTAAGTGGAGAATCTTCCACACGGATATCTCGTATTCAGATTTCGATCCGTCACTTCCTCACATTGGTAAAGCGCTCTCTCTTACTTAGGCTGGAAATTGTCTGTGCTGTCCCTAGATCCCCCAGTTACCGGTCTTGTTACAAGCTGGCCGTAAGCAGAAGCCTGAAAGTTTGGACAAAATGGGGACTAGTTCGTGCACAGCAGTGCCACCTCCATCCCCATACGGGCCGTCCCATTGCAACCTCTAAAAGTGGGACTAGATTGGACTGATGTTTGGTGGCTGGAATCCGGTTTTGCTTTTGAATGTACTCAGGGATCTACCTAGTGCTTCAGCTGTCGGTGCAGTTTGGTGGAGCTGAACCCCAATAGTGAATACAGTAGTGTCCAAGCACTTACTGCATTTCATGGCGGTACTTCTCAACGTATAATCAGTTGCTGGCCATATGTAAGGGTACGGAAGCAGTCATATACGTGAATCAAGACGGTTACATCACACACCTGAGTACAATCCCAAATATTCTCTTGTATTCCTTGCATGACAAGTCGTGGAGCATGTAATACATACCGATACCAATCCTCACTTTGAAAACATCGAGTGTCTAATGCATTAGTGCTCACGGTTTTACTTCTGCTAAGTTCAGCAGTCAAGTACACTGCAGCGTCCTCCAATATTGATTTAGACTTGAGTGTGCTCAACGACCGATTCGACCTGCCCGCTTTGATTCTTTTTTATTCTCTTCCGTGTTGACTACCGGCCAGATCTGCAGATCCTAAGCTGGCTTATATTACTTCCAACTTGCCAGGAGCGAAAATACGCCTAGCAATAATCCACCGAGATGGTGTCATCAGTACACGTGCAAGCGACAATGATTCCGCAACAGACCCTACGACTCGAGTACTTGAATAGTACAATCGACCTGGAACAATTAGGGTTCTGCTGTATCTTCCTAGGCGGCAGTGCGGCCCATAGGGTCACTGTTGAGCAGGTGGTGCAGAGTGGGAGCGATTGGGATGGACTGGGCATTGTCAACTCTAGGGAAGACTTGCTTAACCTCATGACCCGCCACAAAAGCCAGCTCCTGCAGCTACTTAAGGTGGATTATATCGACGGATCCCCGGAGACATGGAATGTAAGTGATTGTCACAAGACGAATTGCCCTTTACGAGAACCTGACTATTCCACCGAAGCATGCCGTGAGAAATCTGGATTGGGACGTAATATCAATATCTGGCTGGACACGGGATGGCTCAAACCGCGCGATGAAAATTTGGTCCCGGAATCACCTCGAGACAATCATGCAGGACAAGTCAACCAGAGCAATTGGAGTACTTGCCCATAAATTCCCTCGGAACATCCAGTCAAACCATCCTATCCACGGATCTGGCCTCCTTATCAGCCAAGCGATCAGATTGACCGATGATGTGTCATTGCGATTCGAAGATGACTTTATCACAATTCCCCATGTGGTTGGCAAAAAGCTTCAATACTCAACTTCGCCTGCTTTGATGTGCGACTTGCTCCTTGCGTCTCGCGAGGTGTATGAGTCAATCCCGGGGTTGGGTAGCACTTTGAAAGCCAGGACTTTGTCAAAGTGGCTGGTCAAAAGCGATGAAACAAGCGTCGAGAGCCTCCTACCCCAACTATACCGCTGGGAATCCTTCCCTGGTCACTTCAGGGAGTACTTGATCAGTACGTACTCCGCCATGAAGCTTCGCCATGAGTTTCATCGTTCCAACGAAAAACATGACAAGATCTGTATATCTTCAAAAGCACCCTTCAACAGCAGCAAGGGGGGTTATCGAGCGATCCTGTTCGAGCCACTACGCAAGGAGCAGTACAAGCCCGTGCAGCATCCTCAGGCACTCAGCCAGAGGTTTGCGGTGAATCTTATTTTGAAGGGGCAATACGCGATAGAACACTGGCCTATTCGCCCATCTGAAGCCCTCGCCTTCCGAAACACACTGAACAGGGCAACCTTGCTTATCAATGGGGAGAAACAAAAACATCATGTTTTGGAAACTCAGATGGACTGCTTTGTTTTGGAACTGGCTGCTTTACCCTTTCTTTACGCCTATTTTCCTGCTGAGAGGCTCCAGAAGCTTGTAGCTATTGACCCAGACCAGCACAAGGCATTCTATAGCTACCAGGGAGGCAGCCGGCTATTGGATATCCGCATTCAATTTACGCGGATGGACACATTTTCCGATGCACAGTTGAAGCTCAAGGAACCGTACCGGCTCGAGCGGTGGTTGTTGAGCATTCAAACGTGTGTGGCGCAGGATATCATGAGCACCTATCAGGCTTCCTGGTTGTCGCAGAATTTTACGTGCAAGAATGCACCCACTCGCCGCCTAGTGCAACCTCATCCTCTATATAAGACTTTGGTACAACCATCTTGGGTCGAGACAGGGACTCCTTTGGCGGCCTTGGCAGCTGAAAATCAAATATCCGTGAATGAGTTGCTTTGCCTTCCCATTAGCGTCAATGGCGTTTGCTACGGCTCTCTCCAAGATCAGTTGGACCGAGCGAAACACCTTTTGGACCCCACGGCGCCTCATTTCGAGAATGCACCGACGGTTTTCGGCCTTGGAGGACACAGCGGCAATGTCCTGGTTGACGACCGGGTTGGCAAGGGAACAATGCCAGGGCTAAAATACATCAACTACAGCCAGGCCGGCTTCTATTCACCATTAGTGGACATGGCTAGCTTTCTGTATGTCGATTGCTTTTTGCCAGTCCTCTTTGCAGATCTCTGCACGACTAGTCTCTGCAAAGACTATTCTACTTGCAACGGCATGCAGCTGCAGTGGAACATTGACAAGAAGGGTATAGCCATCGACTGTGAACTAGAAATGTCCCTACTTGACCGTAGCCTTGCAGCAGCAAAATTGGAGTATATTGTCCGGCCAGTTTTCAATATCTTGGATATTCAGAAGGAAGATACGATGAATTCGAGAGTCAGGGAACAGGTACTGGGTCATGGAATGCTGGTTTCTGCCCTGATGACCAGAAACCTTTCTCTGCGTCCCGGTGTATTCTTACTGAACCTTGCGACGGGCATGCGCTTGGCAAAAGATCCAAGGGAAGTCTTTTCTAAAGAGTTCGCTTGGGAGAATTGGAGGTAATGCCCGGTTGAATAGTCTGGTTTATTTGAGTTTCATAACAAGAATCAAAGATTTTTATCAAAAGGAACCAATTCAGAAGATTCATATATGGTACTTGTTTTGAAACTATTCGGGTTATGTTTAAGCAGTTGTTATGGAGGTTATGTCTTGTTTCGATTATCCACGTCTATCCATACCACCACTGTAGTTTGATGATAGAAAGCGTATATTCTGATCTCCTCCATATCTTGTGTATAGCCCTCGCGCCTGACAAAAGATGCAGGACGCTTACCAGTTATGACTGAGCGACAAGGGTTGGTGGATATCTGTCAATGATGCTTGAATACCCTATCTTCTTCCCCAGTTGATTTAGACCAACGACTCGAAGATATTGGTATTTGTTCTCTTTCGGCAGCAAGATATCGGTCTCAAACCCAGCCTTCTGGGTTTTTTTGAGCGCAAAAAAATCAGCATCATCATAAGTCCCAGCGTAATTGGATCCTTGGAGCTCCCATGCCGTCACCTCTGTAGCCCCGTTCCAACTAACATAGACAATGTCATTCGCTATCGAAAGAGACGGTCCCTCTCTCGGACTGCCAAGCCATTGGCGTTTGAAAACACGGTAAGATACAACATCGCCTTGGCTGAATCGCGACTGAGGCCCGAAATGCACATCACATAGCAGATCTCCGTCTGCAGAAAATTCGGACCATGCAGCCGCGCTGCCATATCCAAGGAGAACATTGCCACTAGGAAGTACCTGCGTCGATCCTCTGTTGACGCTATTAACACGATGATGAGGGTTGGAATACTGTTGTTTGAGTTGTGCAGTCCATTTCTCAACGTCAATTTTAACGATTTTGCCCGAGGTCGGGTGAGTTTGTGCTCGGCCGCCGCTTCCGTTGTCAAATAAGCTGATTGTCGCTGTCTTTCTGTCTTCCCAGTCCTCTAGGAACCTGGCGTGATGTTGACCATTGAAATCCGTCGCGTGTCCCGATAAATCCGAAAACGTGTTCTGTTTGCCACCAAGTTTCCAAAGAACACTCCCTGTCTGCCCGTCGATATAGGCAATTGTGCTCATATGGCGAGATGAGATGAGATAATTGCCTCGGGAGTCTTTCTGTACGCTGTTCTGATGGAAGAAATCCCAAGCCTCCTCTTGACTAGTCCCATTGTGCTCCGTAAAATTCTGATATGACTCGGCCAAATCCCAGTGTGCCGATGCTCGCCATTGAAACAACACCTTTCCAGTTTCGATGTCCAGCTCCTGAAAGCCATTGTCGAGGATCCATCCATCGCGCGGACCGCCAACGGCGGACAAGTCGAACGGAACCTCCATCTCAATGGCGACAATGCCGGTTTGATCGCGTGTGATATCAAATTCATGGTCATCTGACTTCCAGCCGCCGGCAGGGTGAATGGTGTAGACCTCATCGTATGAGGAATTTAACTGACATGAATTATGAGTATGGAGACAAAGAATGGGAGACACAAGAGACAGCTTCAGATTGATAGACCTCGGATTCTTACCATGTACCAAGCGGCGTTGCTCTGTCCACCGTGCTTGTCCGCCCAGAATGTCAGGTAAGGTACGCCTCTGAAATACTTGACGTCTACTGCCCACGATTTGCCGTAGAGGGGTTCATTCCACACCAGTTGATATCGTTGATCGATAATCGTGGGACCGGAATGGAAGACCTCATCACCCCCGGGCCCTAGCAGGAGCAATCCGTCATTCTCGCATTCGGCATCATGCTGCTGAATGTTCAATACGGGCCCGATGATAGGTGAGGAGCGAAACGATTGGTGTGGCCATCTCCCAAATTCTCCTGCATCATACTTGGCTGACCCGAAATAGGGACCAATGTCCGCGACTGCACCGGAGATATAAACACAGAAGGGCAGCAGCCAAGAAAGCGAAGATTCTGGCAGCTTCATATTGAACGGTGTGGAAATTATGAAAATTACTGAAAGAAATTTTGCTCTCCAGGGTCCAGACTAGGACAGAAATGCAAGAACGCTTAAACTCCATCTTGCGGCACCTCAAAGCGAAGGTATTTAATACGATTGCATGAAAAGACTTGTATCTAATATATCATACGTGGTAACTAATCACACGACACATTGCATATATACATAACTCAAAGCCATTACCGGACCCGCTTACAAAAAGAATAGTAATAAAAGAAAGACAGAGAGGTCAGATGTTTCCGTGAAGGTAGTAGCTAACAAATCGCTAAGTATGCTTTTGGTATGCAGCCACTATCACGTGCCCCGCCCTGAATAAAGGGGAATAACTGTGGAGCTGAACTCCGCCTCGGGGTGGAGCACCTGTACTTATCGGTATTGTCCTGTCACCAATTCGCACTGCTCATCGTATCTATATGATGGACCGTGACCCTTTTCACAAGAACACAACTACTATACACTTGGCACAAGAGAATCTGAAGAACTACTGTGGAGGCGGGGACTAGCGTCTTCTTGGCAAATTACTTGTTTTGTTTTGAACTAGTACAGATCTCAATTCGCGCCCGAGCAGCGTGTTACGCTCTTTTTTAAAAAAGAAAAAAAGAAAGAAAAAAAAATTTATTGCTATCGATGGGGATTTAAGCAAACCGGTATTTGGGGTAATAATATGTGCCGTTCCCAATAGTACTTGTACATTTGTTTTCTTTCAGCTTTGTTGGTCTTGAGTCAAGTTCCCTGACTTCTGCACAAACTACTAAACTTTGGACTACGTTACTTTACATGATACCGATGACGCATAGCCCATCCAAGAGAAACATGCTATCCTAACAGTATCTCACAAGGCTCTACACTTTTGCAACAACATTGGCAGTGCAAATATATAGCAATATGGCCGAACCGGACCAGTGCTCCAAGCTAGCGGAGTTAGGCTACATGAAGGAACATCAAACTTCAAGAGATGTCGTATTGCTCAAGCTCCTTTTAATTTCATGAACCCAACTTTGCCAGATCTCCAGTGAAAGCGACAATGAACTGTCAAAAGCGTTAGCAGGTGTGAAATATTATTCAACAGCGTCTATCATACCTTCAGTACCCCATCTACAATATATTGCTCGATTTCAATGGGCAGGCCGTCCAGATGTTTCTTCACGTCTTCCGGGTCTGTCGTGGGAGGCAACATGATTGCCAGGTTCGGGGTGATGGGTTTGGCTGCAGCGATGATACTAGCACTAAACAAATATGTTATCAGCCAAACGATGCTAAGTCTATCCCGAACAACCCGTTCGCCGCATGCCATGGACCGTGACTTGATGGAGAAGACATACATTGGAACTGGCATCGCATCCAAGTCAAACGCCGGCGCAGTCTCAAATCCTTCGTCTCCTTCTCGCTTCTTGTATTTCGTACCTCCCCAAGGCGGACTCATGAAAATTGCGTCAATGTGCTTGACA
This sequence comes from Penicillium arizonense, assembly GCF_001773325.1. NCBI lineage: Eukaryota > Fungi > Ascomycota > Eurotiomycetes > Eurotiales > Aspergillaceae > Penicillium > Penicillium arizonense. The sequence goes on along the minus strand of NW_019173288.1, from coordinate 2,709 downwards.
CTCCAGTCCCCTCTCAGTTTCGATCGGGAAGGATGTTTCAGCTCCTCAGAACTTCGCAAGATATCTCCCTCCACAAACCGAATTGAACCGGCCGGTACCTGATAGATCGAGGCGTTATGATTGGCGATCCGCAACATATCTTTGGAAATATCGACGGTGGTGACGTGCGAGACGCCGGATTGGTGACGAGCGAAGGAAAGGACGTTTCCGCCTGGGCCGCAGAAGGCGTCCATAAGGTGGTACTTCTTAGTTGAGGCGGCGCCTTCCTGATCGTGTAATCGGAGTTGTTCGATGATGCGATTGGTGATCTTGTCTGCGAGATGTTCGGGGGTCACGCTATACCAACCTTCGTCATTCAACCAGATTCCATCGTCAAATTTTGTAAAGAGTTGGTTCCGTTTCTCGAAAAACCTAGTAAAAGCTTTTCAGTTTACTTCCTGTATCGGGTACGAGGCCAGCTGCAGCAGAAGGGAAACTCACGATTGTAGATTTGCTGGAGGTGGGTTCGTAGTCGTGTATTGTTTGACCCCCGTTGGAGGCGACTCATCCCCAAGAGCCGTGGTGTTTAAATACTCAACTAGCATTGCGTTAGTAGTGAATGGCTAGATTCCAGGTCAAGATAGACAGTTATTTCTTTAGGGCTGTGGTCTTACCACTTTATATGTATGAGCTTGCGGTGTGACACCGCGGCTTGCGTGCCCGGCCGCTCCTCTGTACTCAGCCAGCTGTTTCCGGGTGGGCAATTTGTTGTATTGTGCATGTACGAAGTAAGGAGGTAGGCCCCGCTCTGTGTCCGATCGTATTTACAGGAACTGAAAACTGGGGCTTTAATGCGGCCAAGACACGCTACTGTCGGGAACATGTAACATACTATAGCTACAATTTTATGCACTACCCCCAGGTGAGAATTATCACCCGTTCTCACCCCGTTCTCACACTTCTCACCCCGGTCTACAGACTTCTCACCTACACTCACCCTAGAGTGCCGCTTAGGTACGAAGGGCACATTAAGAACTGGCCGTGCAGAATAATGGGCTTAAGTACGGCTGAGCGGACGGGAAGCCCTGTTCTCCACACCCTGTGGTCGTATGTACTTGACCTAGCATTGAAAGGGATTCTATAGGAATTGAGCGCTAAAGGTTTAGTTGGTGGGTCTTATGAGTGAGATCGCGTTATATGGAGTAGACAGGGTGATTTTATCCTGAGTCGCGCGAATACAGAAAACTCGGCCGTGTTGAGAGCTCGTGAGTATAATATGCTCCATTTCCACTAGAAGTCGGAATCCATCGGTGTTCTTATATGCATCGCTTTGAACCAAAGTCATCTCTGAGAGTAGCTCAATGAGACTGTAACTCTGATAATTCATAATAGCAACTGAAATAGGATTTACATATATACCCACACGCGCGCCGATAGAGGCAGGGTCTCTAATTGGGGTTATGATACTGGGATCAGTTCCAGTTTCCAGCAGAATTCTCTGGGGCAGACTGAAGTGTACCGACCAAGGTTGTGTAACTTCCCTGTGGAACAGACTCAAGGGAGCCGACTAGTGGGGGTAAAGTTTGACAGAGAGGTACATTATTGACATCAACTCCCTCTTTGTCAAGAGGGAATGTATTCCTGTATTCCACCCTCACCACCTCTCTCTGTCGCACATATCAGCATCCTGCGGAGGTGTCGTTTTATGATGAAGCTCTCAACGGGGTTCTCTATACCAACGAGCTTTCGTATCGCCCGAAATAACCAATGCTCAACTTCTTAGTAGTCTGAATTGCCGCATGACCCATCCGATGCAGTCGGTCAAATCAAGGTATAACAGATCAGCCTTGTGGGGATGAAAACTCTGGATGAGCGCAAAATGGTCCCCGCTAGCCAAGAGCGAGAGCCGACTCACTCCAGTGGGATTTTATAATCAATGTCGACTCCAACCTCAATCAATTTGGCCACAATGTGATGGCTGCAGAGGATATTGGGTGTTTCTTGGCGTTGGCTTGTTTTTGCGGTGCCATTTTTGTTGTAACTACTGGTACGTCGAGTCCCATTCAACATTCGTATCGAGAAGATGCGATAGAGATGGGGATGGTATTGGAGAAGCGCATTCACGTTGTCGGGCTGCAGTACCTGCAAAGGAACTCAAGAAAGTCCCCAACACTTACGTTTGGGACAAAGAAAGTAACACGAATGTATCTAGATAGAAGGACTGTGGTCTACGGGTTTGGAACGGTTGGCGAACGACTTGGACATGACCTTTTATTGCGAGGTCTATAACAAATATAGACACACTCAGTATACCAAGGAACTAATGATAATGACTTTCAGCCTATTGGTTATGAGAATGAAGCGCTGAGGACAGATTACTTGATCGTATCAACACTAACTAGGTACATTCAGAAGCCCAAATGGCATAAACTCGACAAATTATCTTCATTATCCAATGACCCGGCTCTTTTCCTATGGACTGTCGATTATGTTGAATGCTTCGACCAGAGTTTTGACAATGTTGAATTGCCATCATCAGAAGATTATTCAGGGCTTGTCGTTGCAAACACATTTGTTCCAGTCCCAATCCTTACACTTAGGATCCTTCTGGCAAGGCTTGTCGTTGCAAATGCACTTATTCCAGTCCCAGTCCTTACAATTCCAATCCTTTCGATCACAATGCTTGTCGTTGCAGAGACACTTGTTCCAGTCCCAGTGCTTACACTTAGG